>NC_059346.1:8042500-9242500 GCF_019703515.2 Myxocyprinus asiaticus | reverse complement strand
CCCTACCAGAAAACATATCTAAGCATTATAGCAGGCAAGCAACTTCACCAAACGGATAACAGATAAGCATCCATCCAGACTGCAGCGATGCTGTCCTGAACTGTGTGAGTGTGACTGACTGAACTGAACGTAGTTTCTGCAGCCGTAACACATGACAGCCGGTTCTTCTTTCCTTTGTTTACAGACGTGGAGTAATGACGTAAGGATGAACGGCATAAGCCAGTGATTTCGCACCAAATCCAACACGGCAGCTCAAAATACAAATAATTTTTAAAGGCTTACCGGAGCGAATCGTGGGAAGGACATTGTTTTGAACACTAATTGTTTATGTACTGAATCAATAATGGCAATTTGTTGATTTTTAACCGAAAAATATTACGAAGTGCAGCTTTAACGTCTACATGCTATATTGAAGAATGAAGAAAACTGGTTATTGGTTATAATAAAATGCCATTTCAAACAGAAATATGTGTAGAGCTTTCTACCTAACTACCTTTATTTGTTAAAGCTGCTGCTATTTTTGTCGCCATCACTACAAGAGCTTTCACAAAATTCCAACGTATAATTAAAGTAAAAAAAACAAAGTCTTTTTTTTTTTTACTATTTGGAGGCTCAAAATTACAATATGTTGATGTGAACGCATAATACAAGAATCTACACTTTAAAAAGTTTCTGTACATAAGAACACATTTTTAACAGATGATTAGAAATCTGAATGTGCATTATTAGAAACTTGATTCAAACAATGCGGTTTATCATCAATGACCAGAGGATGGCAAACTGAACATCAATCTGTTTTTTTTCTTTTCTTTAGCGTCTCCGCAGCGGCAGCACTGGTGTGGCAGTCTTGCTGACCTTGGATTGCCTGACTGTCGCCTGGCTGGGTGACTCTCAAGCTATGCTGGTCAGACAAGGAGAACCAGTGACACTAATGGACCCACACAAACCTGAGAGAGAGGTACGAGACACTACAGTCCATTGCCAACCTGTAGAGACTGAACCACAAGACAGCATCAGATATTCATCTGTCCACTGCAAGCAATGGAAATGTGAGACAGATGAACTGCTGACCACATGCTGAATCAATATTAGTGGTGTGTCCTGCATTCTTAAACCGACTAAATGCCCAAAGCATCAGAAGAGACCCTAGAGAGTCTCAGACAGACTTCAAATTTAGTGTGTTCTTGTTATAATACAAAAGACAGGCATAAAATTTACATTGCACTGTATCCAAAGCAAATAATGCAGAACACAAAATATATATATATATTTTTTTGTATAAATATTTGTGACGAGGAGGAGGGCGGGGCCGGCCCATGACTATGCATGCCCAGCCCCCAATCGGGCTAATCAGCTGAGGAGAGGGATAAGTGCAGGGGAATGTGGCAGTTTGAGGGGAGGGAGAGCCACATGCAGCTGCCATGTGTGCGTTTATGTTTTTGAGTCTTTTTAAGTTCCTATTAAAATATTAAAACTGGCTGAACTTTGTTCAGCCAGTTCCCACCTCCTCCTTTCCCATCTCAACCATGTTACAATATCCTATTCCACCTTTTTAATACAATGGCTGTTGATAGTGACTCATTTAAAGCTTAAAAAGGACCCAAACGTGTCAAAAGTAGTCCATGTGATTGCTGCATCATATTCCAAGTCTTTTGAAGGGGAAAAATTCACTGAAAATCTTCCCATCTGCAGTAGCTCTTAATTCTCATTTGGGCTGGTGTACTTTCAAATATGGTGCTTTAAGTCACGTTGCACCAGGTTTGACATCAGTGACGATCAGTCATGTGACACACAAGAACCAATGACTTCAAACGCACCAGTATTTTAACTGTACACAACAACTCTGCTTGTTTTTCTGTGCAGGATGAGAAGAAAAGGATTGAAGATCTAGGTGGATGCATTGCTTTCATGGGTTGCTGGCGTGTAAATGGCACATATGCAGTTTCCAGGGCAATAGGTAAATAAGATGACCAGATCAGACAACCAAATGGTAGGGCTGGGTTTAAAAAATAAAAAAATAAATAAAAATCTGTTTATCGCGATCATCATTTGAATGATCCCAATATAGATTCTTAAAATCACAAGATCGATCTTTTACTCTCTGTAAAAGGTGTTAAGGTAAACACTTTGTCTAAAGTGAACTTAAAAAGTGAGGCAAAATAGCAGACTTGAGACTTCAAACTTTCTTCTGCAGAACACAAACAAAGATTTTTAGAGGAATATCTCAGCTCTGTAGGTCCATACAATGCAAGTGAATGGTGGCCAGACCTTTATAGCTCCAAAAGTCACAAAGGAAACATAACAGTAATACATATGAGTGGTTAAATCCATTTCTTTAGAAGCAGTATGATAGATATGGGTGAGAAACAGAACAGTAAAGTCCTTTTTTACTGTAAATTTGTACTTTCACTTTCAGATATAAGTGAAAGTAGAGATTTAGAGTAAAAAAGGACTTTATTGTTCTGTTTCTCACCCACACCTTTCATATCGCTTCTGAAGAAATGGATTTAACTACTGAAGTCATATGGACTACTCTTATGTTTCCTTTGTGATTTTTGGAGCTATAAAGGTCTGGCAACCATTCACTTGCATTGTATGGACCTACAGAGCTGAGATATTCTTCTAAAAATCTTTGTTTGTGTTCTGCAGAAGAAAGAAAGTTATACACATCTGGGATGGCATGAGGGTGAGTAAATAATGAGAGAATTTTCATTTTTGGGTGAACTATCCCTTAAAAGTAGCAAAGTTTTTTGTAATCAGGTCTTGTTAAATTTCGTTACTTTTTCTGAATGTTTACTTGATACTGCTGTTAAAAGCTTTGTATCTTTGTTCTGTTGTTTTTATTTGTTCTACTGCTTGTAATTTGTTTCTTTGTTCTTATGTTATCACTGACTGTTTACTTGTCTTAATTACTTGAGAACTTGAAACTAATGTTTACTCTGATTAGTATTTTGTTGTGGTAGTGAAATATGTATTGAGAATTGTCAAATTGCTTTCATATGTAAGCAAAATGGACATTATGACTGAAATATACCCAAATGATTCAGAATAGAATCAAATCGGAATCTAACTGAATCGAGAACTTGTGAATCAGAATATAATCGAATCTGAGAATCTATATCGATACTTAGCTCTACCAAACAAATGCATTTGTTGGCTGTTTTTATGCTTTTCTAAAGTTACAAAGAAATTCTTGATATATTCAAACAAAAATGTCAATTATACACTTTTTTTTTTTTCTACCACTCCACTTTTCCCAACAGGTGACTTTGATCAAAAGCCATATGTCTCTAATGAAGCTGATAGCTCATCAGTACAGCTGAACGGTGATGAAGATTACATCCTCCTAGCCTGTGATGGCTTCTTTGACGTGGTTCAGCTTTGGGAGGTCCCGGGTCTGGTCCTGGAAGCTCTAAGAGAGGCCAGTGGCTCGGGGGAAGAAGTGGCTCAGAGTCTGGTGGCCCATGCAAAGGCTGCTGGTTCCAGTGATAACATCACTGTTCTTGTGGTGTTTCTAAAGGAACCACAGCAACTTTTGACCCACGAGACGAGTTCTGGAACAGAGGGAGGAGCCACTGGAGAAGCAGCAGAGATATGAAAGGGTTAATAGGAAGACATTTTCCATGAATGAAGCAGGTGACCAATATGAGCTAAAGGTGTTTGCACCATCTGCAGCTTCCAGCGGTTGAGAAAAGGCTCTTGGGTATGATATTTTTTAAAGAGTTGTTGAATTGGACTTGTGTTTAACGTGTGAGGTCATCCAAAAATGTTATGAAACAAGTCCATTCATGCATTTAGAAGAAAGTGTTGAACACCAGTGAATGGTGTTTGCTTTTTTTTTTTTTTTTTCCTCCCCCAAGAATGTCTAAGTCTTGGTCATTTATTAACTCTCTTCGTAGTTAAGTCTTAACTTGCCTTCTTTTTTAAATGAGACATTTCCATCTACTAACTACTTGCCTTGTTTGTAAAAGGTTATCTAATTTACTGGTGCTTAAAGGGATAGTTTGCCCAACATTCTGTCATCAGTTACCCTCATATTGTTCTAAATCTGTATGACTGACTTACTTAGATGGAACATGAAAGGAGATGTTAGGCAAATGTTAGTCTCAGTCACCATTTATTTTCTAAAAGTCATGCGTTTGGAACGACATGAGTAAATTATGACAGAATTTTCATTTATGGGTGAATTATTCCTTTCAAGGAATGTTCCAGGTTCAGTACAATTTAAGGTCAGTAGCATTTGTGACAAAGTTGATAACCACAAAAATAATTCTGATTTATCATTTATTGAAAAAAGCAAAAATCACGGTTGCATTAAGGCACTTACAATGGAAGTGAATGGGGCCAGTCCATAAACACTTTTTACATTTTTTTTTTATTATGTTCTTTGAGGTTAGCTTATAATGTTGTCAAAGTTTTTTGCACAAAAAACGGTAAAATATTTATAAAACAGGATAATTTTCCATCCTCATTCTGACCCTCTGTCAGAAACGCTCCGTTTTAGGCTGCTTCTCCTTTAAAACATATAATTAAAAGCCTACTGTTCTGATTAGCTAACGTTATTGCATCGGAAAAATAGTATCCACGCCCCCCCTTCGTGTATATTACTACAGCTTAATATATTTAATTTCACTCTGTTTTCTTCACACATAATACAATTATTCAACTCAAACAAATATTCTTTATCCGTTTATGTATTCATAATTGCAGGCTGGCACTTCCGCATCTTTCAATAAAAGAAACTTTGAAAACCCTGCAGCATATTGTGAGTGATTCACAAAAGAGTCCGCTGGAAAATGTGTTGAACAAACAAGTAATTGTGCATTGTAGCAATCAGGCACTTCGTTAAAAATAAACTTTTAAAGCCATTTATTCCTAATGCTGGGATCCCTCGGTGCAGTTTGTCCACATCCAGACACACAACGATATCTGATACTCGACATCCTCACCTGGCAGCAGTAACTTGAGCTGTTCTCCTTAACAGTAAACACACGACGATGACGCATGTTGTGGGCCGTGTACATGTAAATGAGCAATGTCTCGTGACGTACATGAACACGGGTTTCAAAACGAGACATTTCAGCAGGGTGGTAACTATAAATGCTCTCTTTAGACTGGGGAGGACATTTTAAGTTCTGAAACTTACAGTATATTTTTATAGTACAGTTACCTCGTCTAAATATCGAGGAATATTTGATTCTCCATTTTATGACCTATTTAAAACATACAGTTTTAAAAGTATAGCCACAAGACATAAACATAAGTGTTAACATGATTTTAGTGTCATAAAATCAGGTATTCACTTGCATTTGGGCGTTTACAGATTACTGGGTTTACTGGTGTTACGTTGTCATGACAGTGTAGTTGTAATATTGAATGTTACTTTACACAGATAAGATAAGGTTTAAAAGCAATTTTATTGACACGTACAATATTTGCATCTTGTGGCTATACTTTTATTTTTAAGTTTATGGACTGGCCCCATTCACTACTGCCATTATAAATGCATCACTGGAACCGTAATTTTTGCCTTTTATTTTTTTTTAATTTGGAATGCCCAATGCGCTCTAAGCCCTCACGATGGTGTATTGACTCGCCTCAATCCGGGTGGCGGAGGACGAATCTCAGTTGCCTCCACGTCTGAGACTATCAATCCACGCATCTTATCACGTGGCTTGTTAAGCGCGTTACCACGGAGACATAGCGTGTGTGGAGGCTTCACGCTATTCTCCACGGCATCCACGCACAACTCACTATGAGCGAACCACATTATAGCGGCCATGAGGACGTTACCCCATGTGACTACCCTCCCTAGCAACTGGGCCAATTTGGTTGCTTAGGAGACCTGGCTGGAGTCACTCAGCACCCCTGGATTCGAACTCGTGACTCCAGGGGTGGTAGTTAGCATCTTTACTCACTGAGCTACCTAAATTTGTGCTTTTTTCAAAGGAAATCAAAGGACGAGTCCAGTAGTGGCTCGTGACCACAGATATAGGTGACATAGGTTTTTTTTATTATTCAGCTCGTTATTCAAACACAAACGTGCTGACACAATATGTGGTGTCCTTGCATTATTCCACCACAAGGTGGCACCCTAAGAACATAATGTTGATTCTAATACTCTATATAAGAGCACTTTATCTTAAAATGTTCAAATGTTGCAGATCAAAATCTAAATCAAAGTGTTATTTTATAATGTTGTGTTGTTAAGGAACACCATGATGGAGAGGGAGAGAAACAGTACTATCTACATGCTATTTACACATTTCCACAAAAAACAAAATGCTTTATAATGAAAATGCTGTTTTAAATCACAGTAAATTTAAAACAAGGTTTTTGACACAATTTGTCAATATACAAAACATACTATGCATACAATGTCTTATCACCTACCCTTATCTTTTGATTGCCAAACTAATTTTTTTTATTTTATTTTTTTTTTATGTCTGGCTCTTCAGGACCAAGTTGTTTGATGGTCAGTTTGTCTTGAATTTGCAATATTTACATTTATGCATTTAGCAGATGCTTTTATCCAAAGCGACTTACAGTGCACTTATTACAGGGACAGTCCCCCCGGAGCAACCTAGAGTTAAGTGTCTTGCTCAAGGACACAATGGTGGTGGCTGTGGGAATCGAACCAGCAACCTTCTGATTACCAGTTATGTGCTTTAGTCCACTACGCCACACACCACTCACAATATAAATGACACACTGCTACACATGTCAATCGATAGTGCTCGCCATGTTTGCGATCTGTCACACTGCTGGCGCACACATACTAAAATTACCTTTGGTTTGGCACTACGTTTATGGGCAGATTTATTGCAGTACCATATTTGACCACAGATTTCCATTAGGGAAAACTGAGGGGTGCTGTGGAGTTCGGGAGAGCAGCAGACTTTCTACCCCACATGCTTGAATATCTATATCAAACACTGTGTAACGGAGCTTTCAGCTATTTTACGACTTAAAAATAACTTGTACTAGGCCTGCTTTTAAATACATATGTCAGTATTTTGAACACATTTACGGGCAAAACATTTTTACATTATTGGCAGTTTATAGTATGGATCTATTATTTTCAAGTGGATGAATATTTAGGCGGGGCTCTGCCCTACCTGCCCATATAGATGAGCCGTGCCTGGACGAGTCAACCTTTTTTTTTTTTTTTTTTTTTTTTTTTTTTTTGATAATCAGCATTATTCTGTTGATTGAGTTTAACTTTTATTGAACCTGGAACATAGCTTTAATATGTCATGAAGAATGTAAAACCTTTGAGATGTGTGTAAATGAAAAGCGATCATTATTCCAAGAGTCATTTTGGTAGTTGTGCTTCCCTTTTTGATATGACTGTTACAGGGGAGTTAAAACAGGTGTTAGTAATCTGAACAGACATAGCATTGCATTGTATTTTGAACCACACTGGCTTCACAATGAAATGTCCTTTAATTGAAATAACTGTTTGCTCAAGCCTTTAGCTCTGTCAGCAGTTGTACTAATCCAGTGTTGTAGGTGATTAGGATTTTAAAGACTGTTATTTATTTTTAAAAATGTATTTATGACTGAGCTATGTAAACAAGCTCTTTAATGTGTCAAACGTGTATGTAGGAGTCTAAATTTGCCAAGATCTGCTCTCTTTGCGGTGTGCTTAATGTAAGTTTTTAAAAAGCGGTTTTTTTGTTTGTGTGTGTGTGTGTGTACAATAACCCCTTATTTGTGCATATTATTTCCTTATTCATTGTTACAGTGCCTTTTTTAAATATCAGTGTTAATAATGGCTTGCACATGTAGGGGTATTATATTATCAACGCCTGACTCGCTGCCTAGCAAACCACTCCTCCTGCATACTGCAAGTGTTCTCACGTTACAGCTGCTCAATATTTTGAAAGCCTCATGATGAGTAGCTGATATAGTAGCACAGTCACGATAATGTGATAAGGCCAAGAATAAAGCTAACCTAATGGATACCTAATGAGAATGGTGAAGACAGAGCGATGACATGTTGATTTGCTGATTATATGGGAAAATTGTCTTTAGTTTGTCCCTTTTTTGGTTGTATGTTTTTAATGTTTCAATTTTTTATGCAGTTTTTAGCAACACTTTACAATAAGGTTCCATTTGTTAACATTAGTTAATAACATTAGTTAATACTTTTACAGCATTTATTAATCTTGTTTAATGTTAATTTCAACATATAGTAATACATTTTTAAAATCAAAAGTTGAATATGTTAACTTTAGTTAATGCACTATGAAGTAACATGAACTTACAATGAACAATTGTATTTTTATTAACTAATATTAACAAAGATTAATAAATGCTGTAAAAAAAAAAATATTGTTCATTGTTAATTCATGATACCTAATGCATTAACTAATGTTAACGAAAGGAACCTTATTGGAAGGAGTGAACATGGACAGAATCACAAATTATTATTCGATCAGTGTCCTAGAAATAGTGCAGAATCTTAAATATTTTTAATTTATTTTACATCATAACATTTCGGTATGGGTTGGCAATGCAAATTCTCTACATTTATAAAGTGTTTTGTCATGTTAATGCCTGTATATCTATGCACAACATCTGCGCTTATTGTTTATTAGAAAGTGAGACGTGCCAATGATGGTAAAGCATTGTGACATCACAATGGTTTGATGATAGATTTTTCCTCAACAACAAATGATGAACCCCTTGTAAATGCATAATGCATTATTTTAACTTACCGTATGTAGTGCCAAATGAAATTGTCATTCATCTATTCAAAATGTATGTTTTGCTGTTGATTGCGTCTTCTACTATGTGTTTTGTATTTAATAATACTACATTATTGGATTTAAAAGAGTTCAAGCACTGAACTACAAGTGTTTTTCCAGATCAAAGAAAAGATACCGAAATCTTGAATGAATGCTTTAGTAGGTTGTGTGCGTTTTTGTCAGGAACTTTTGGCCTGGACATTTTGTAATTGTTGATGTTTGTATTACTAAGGAGTGAACATAAATATAATGGGAACACATGGCGGATGTGTTACAGCTCTCACAGTACATGATAAAGTGCCTTATCTTTGTGTGCTTTGATAAAATCTGCTTTAAATCATTTTTGCAAGGCAACTTAACTGATGCAAGGGAGCTGACCTATTTGGACCTATTAGTTACCTAATGCTGCATATCATTTACCTCTACTACTGATGTTGTGTACCAGTAATGTTTTAAGTTTTATACTGGATAACATAATACCATTTCCACACTGAGTGGAACTGTATCTTGACTAGTGTTCTTGCATATTGTAATGCTACTGTCTGTGACTTTTTTTATGACTTAAAACATAAAAGCAGCAAATGTGAAAATTTTCTTCTTCTGCGATTCTATGAAGCACTTAACATGCCTCTTTTTGTGGATTTGGAACCAGTGATAAAAATATTGCAATTTAATCAGACATAATGTGAATAAAGAACCTTTCACTTCTGTTTAGTGGACAATATTTTTCTCTCTATTTTTCAACATATTCTTCTGCAACTGCACTATAGCTGTCTTTAGTGTGGTTGGCACAGTTATGCACTTTTGTTTACCAAGGTTACCTTTCACAAAACCTAGTTTTGCACTCTCTTGCACACAAATTTGTGTAATTCTTGAGTCAAACGTATATATCACAACAGGACACAAATAAAACATCTGAGGGATCTTATTTAAAGAATAGTTCACCCAAAAATATTCTCATCATTTTCTCACCCTCATGCCATCCCAAATGTATATGACTTTCTTCAGCAGAACACAAACGAAGATTTTTTGAAGAATATCTCCATAAAATGCAAGTGAATGGTGACCAGAACTTTGAAGCTCCAAAAAGCATCTAAAGGCAGCATAAAAGTAATCTTTATGACTCAAGTTGTTAAATCTATCAGTCTTCAGAAGCAATATGATAGGTATGGATGAGAAACTGATCACTATTTATGTCCTTTTTTACTATAAATTCTCCTTCTGCCCAGTAGGTGGCGATATGCATGAAGAATGCGAATCGCCAAAACACAAGAAGAAGAATGAAAGTGGAGATTCTCACCCACACCTATTATATCATTTCTGAAGACATGGGTATACACTGAAAAAAAATAATGTGCTGGATTTGCTTAAAAATATAGTGCATCATTTTTGCATCCCAATTTTTAAGCAAATTCCACTAGGAATTTTAAGTAAAGTTACCTAAAAAAAAACATAGCTGGCTATGGCCAAATTAATGAGCTTCCATTCAAACATGTTTACTTAAAATACTATGCCACACCAGCTACTACATTTAAGGTTTTTTAATCCTAAGAGTCTCTGTTTACCCAAATATGCAATTTAAGCTCATTTAGCTCAATTGTACGGGCTATTAGCAGCTTCAAATTCTAGGTTCTGTTCATTTACTTTCAATTAACTTTCAAATAAAATGACCTGAAGAAATAAAAGACAACTGGTGAATGTCAAAGGTTTTTATTGTTTACAAATTTACAATCTAACATAGATATTCATGCTCTCCTAGAACCACAATATGTTCTCAAATACAAAAATAGTAACACAATCATGACGATAAACAAAAAAACAAGTGGGCTATGCAAGAATTTAAGTAAATCTAAATAAACACAATTCAAAATGCATTTTAACAGACTGCACACTGCAGAAACATATGCATGTAGGAGAAAACTCTCTGAACTAATACTGTAACAAAAACACCAGAAACAGTTTGTATGTATAAATGAAACTATTCATGCAAAAGATCTTTTCAAATTGGCCAGACATTGCCATCATCAAGATGCAACACCATTTACTGTATGACCTCAAAAAAAGAAAGAACATGTGTCAGCTTCTTTGGGTAGCTGATGTGAAGGGCATAAAGTAGTCCAAAAAGTCAGTGCACTGACCCAAGTTTTGACAAATGTCCCCAGCTCATTTTCAAGGACAATCAATACATCCAGGGGGTTGAAAGGCAACTTTCGATCTTCCTGCTCCAAAGCACTGAAGGCATCTGCTCCTTTCTGTGCTTGGTCAAGCTCCTCTTCCTAAATGCATAGAAATAATCTTTGTCAAAATGTATATTAAGTTTCCATTGTATTTATTTGCACAATTAAATATCCTCAAAATCAATAATTACAGAGAAAAAAGAAAAGTGATGCTTAAAGGGATAGTTCACCCCCCCAAAAAAATAAATAGAAAAAAGTATACATTTATATGAATGTCAGCGGATGTGTTAAAATGGTGCTATATAAATATGAATGTCATCCAAATATGTTTCCTACTTTTTTTTTTTTTTTTTTTTTTAGCCTTGAAAACCTCTGATGATTCTTCTTTCAGTTATAGCTATAGACCTGCCAGGACTATAATTTAAATGACCCTATCCTGTTAGACCAAAAAAAATAAAAAAATAAAATAAAAATTATATATATATATATATATATATATATATATATATATATATATATATATTAGTATAATTGTAACTGACAAGATAAGCAACATGTATGGCTAATTTACATTTAAGATTCATGACGAGACGATTTTCAACCTCTGCAAACCCTGCTACATATTGCAGCATTATTATATTATAATGTGACTCTTTTTTACAAACCAACTTACACATGTTGATATCAGGGTGTCTCCTTGAGACAAACCAAAAATGATAATTCTCTCATCATTTATGCAGTCTTATGCCATGTCAAACTCATTTGACTTTCTTCTGCGGAACACAAACAAAGGTTTTTTAATGGATATATGATGTGTGTTTGTCCATACAATGGAAGTCAGTGAGGTTACTTTCAAGATCCATAAAGGCAGCATCAATGTAATCCATATGACTCAAGTGGAAATTCTGGTTTGTGTTCCACAGAAAACAGAAAGTCATACGAGTTTGAGAAGGCGTAAGGGGTGAGAAGGTCAAATAACAAGAGAAATAGCATTTTTGGTTGAACTACTAAAATAATTTGATTCAGCTGAAAAGTGAACATAAACCAACACTCAGCTAATGTAAGCTGGTTTCCCTTTAAGACAAAGGGGTTCAATGAGACATTTGCATTGAAACGTGTTGAAAAGCAATTTACTTGTTGGAGTTACCTGTTGCCTGTTGAGTTTCTGCCACGTGAGTGACACCTGAGCAGCAGCTGAAGATCTCTCCGGTTCATAAATCAGCTTTAGGGAGAGAGAACATTTAGCATTAAAACTGTAGATGCAATTGATGTAGCTGGATATAAACTAACACTCAGAAAATGTTAGCTGGTTTCAAGATGTACAATTTGAAGTTTGCATTAAACATTTTAAAGTGGTGTGGAAATGCGATTAACTTACTGGAATGACCTGTTGTTTGCGGAGTGAAGGCCCTGAAGAGCGGCTCCGTTGTGTTTGTTCAACTGTGAAGATGTACACAACTAATTAGCCTCATGCAGACAAACGTTTAATATACTGTAGATTTGCAAACGAAACGTAAAGTCTGAAAAAGTCTGCAAAGTTTCAAAAATCAAAGTGCACGACAAATGGAGTTATTGACTCCCAAAAGAAAGAACCGATTCTGAACACCTGAAACGAGTCGTTAGTAATTCCAGACTTACTTCCTGTACTAACCTACGTAATTTGGTAACAGAAAACCCGCCTCTGGTCTTCATTGGCTGCTCGCGAACAGCTTTGACCCGCCCTCAGACACCACACTAAGCGGTAGACCAATCACAACAGACTGGGACATCTGACCAATCAGAGCAGAGTAGGCTCTCTGAAAGCAGGAGTTTAAAATGAATCCTTTAGAACGGATCATTGAACGAGTCGTTTCTGACACTGGGAAAAAAAAAGATAACGCTGCAATTTAAATTATGAGCAAATTAAAGTGTTTTTTGATCTTGGATGCATGTAAATCTATTGTATGAGACCTTTAAAACAAAATTAGGCATGTTTAAAAACCATAATAGGTGCTCTTTAAAATTCAGTCACATTCTGCATCACGTGGTTTCCCATGGGAATCTTAAAAAATGAGGCTGAATTTACTAAACTTCAGATTATTGTTGCTTCACTCAAAATAATTAGCAGAGTTTCTTTATTTTTATGAGTACAGCATAATCTCAATATCTTGAGTCACACATATAGCATATAATTAAGGAAAGTTTAGAGCATTACATTTTCAGTAAAATCTGTTTATTTTAATAAGCAATATTTGCTGAAGCAAGGAATCATTTTTTTTTTCAGTGTAACTGAAGGAGTCGTATGGATTACTTTTATGCTGCCTTTATGTGCTTTTGGAGCTTCAAAATGTTGGTACCCATTCACTCTATTGGTTTAATCCATATCTTCAGAAGTGATAAGATAGATGTGGGTCAGAAACAGATCAAAATGTAAGTCCTCTTTCACTTCCACATTCTTCTTTTGTTTTTGACGGCTTGCATTCTTTGTGCAATTTATAGTAAAAAAAAAAGGACTTAAATATTGTTCTCACCCACACCTATCATATCGCTTCTGAAGATATGGATTAAACCAATAGAGTCATATGGATTAATTTCATGCTGCCTTTATATGCTTTTTGGAGCTTCAAAGTTCTGTCCACCATTCACTTGCATTGTATGGACCTACAGAGCTGAGATATTCTTCTAAATTAATAGTACGTATTCTTCGTTTGTGTTCAGCAAAATAAAGAAAGTCATACACATCTGGGATGGCATGAGGGTGAGTAAATAATGAGAGAATTTTCATTTTTGTGTGAACTATCCCTTTAAAT
Organism: Myxocyprinus asiaticus; assembly: GCF_019703515.2. Taxonomy (NCBI): domain Eukaryota; kingdom Metazoa; phylum Chordata; class Actinopteri; order Cypriniformes; family Catostomidae; genus Myxocyprinus; species Myxocyprinus asiaticus. The sequence continues at coordinate 9,228,781 of NC_059346.1, read as the reverse complement.
TTTATGCAGTCTATACGTTTAAAAGACATCACAGGTTATCCTCCCATGACTTTTCCAGTAAGCATCGTTAAACCTCTCGAGAAGTGAAGTGTAACTTCCATCTCTATGGTAACCACTCTCCGCTCCCTGCACACGTGATCTCCGTTATTTCCTGCGGCAACACTCTCTTGCTCGCTCGCGCTCGTTGTTGCCTTCAGTCTCACGCGCAGATTACTATCACTGTATATACACATTTACTAATATATGAATGCCAGTCAGCAACAGCGCAGCCGCTCCTTTCATTTCACTCGTCCGTTTAGTTTAAACAAGTCGCATATAAAGATTTTTTTGGGTGTTTTATTCAACATAAGACATTTGTCTTGTCGTTAGAAGCTGCGTTGGAAAGAAACACACGTTTGTTGTGCGTGGAAAGGCAGCTCGGTTTTTCAGCAATGGCGACAGCTGCGGTTTCTGCCCCTGCCGGCGGCGGCCCAAATCCCGGATCCGGTGCCGAGATGGTCCGTGGTCAAGCTTTCGATGTCGGGCCGCGCTACAGTAACCTGTCGTACATCGGAGAGGGTGCATACGGCATGGTTTGGTAAGATGCTGTTATACTTACCACCAGCTTCCGCATTGTTACCGTTGTTTTTCCTAGTATTGTAATAATGTTTCCTTTTTCTTGCCTACTGTTGCTTGTCTTGAAATCAGTTGCATGCACTTTTCCTTGTAATGCGTACTGTGGACTTTGGAGTATTTCCCTGTTGGTTTTAAATGTGTATTGACAATAAGAGACAAGTTGATTCAGGGTCTAACATTTTTCAAAGTACTTTTTGATCATAATTAATTGAAGGTTGCTATTGAGAGGCCATTGGAGATGCTTTATTTAAATAATTTGCAATGCAAATTTTGTTTAGGCTGTGTGCTGTTTTTCTCTCAAGCATATTTTGTTGCATGATGTTGCCTATACTGAAGTATCAGTCTTGTATGATTTAGACTTGATGGCATTTTAATTAAATTCAGCAAAATAATGGCCTTAGATTACAATGCAGTTTACTGCAGTGCTCAGATTTGCAGGCTGTGCAAAAGTTGCCTATTTTGTTTTATGCGCTCCATGCATGATCTATGGGCAGTTCCAGTCTTCAAATACCAAGATATAAGGCTGCTGTAGTTTGTGTGTTTGTAAGAAATTTGTACAGTGCTTTTTCCAGGAATGTCAAGGTGGCATGGCTATCCAAGGCGGCGTAGGCGCAGACTTCCCAAGGTTGAGCACAACTGCGCATTGAGTGGTTCTGCCCTCAAAAGACACTGAAATAGAAATGGATAGTCCTCGAGTTGGTCCAACATCTTACAAATAGCCCAGATACACCAAAGTGGACATGCATGGTTTTCCAAATATAAATGCACAGGGTTACAAACAAATACTGATTTTACATTGGACATCAAGGCCGTTGTTGTGGGTAAGTTCCAAACTAGCTCAGTGGTATAGTTGAGAGACCAACTGGCTTGGTTTTGCCGTCTGATCGCCCATCTGTTCTGTCGAGAGGAGTCCGTTGGCTAAACGAATGAGCTCATCATTGGCAGGCCTAGTTTTGCTCTTCTCACACAGATGAATGAATGGTTCACACCCACTCCAATAGCTGCAGAGTAGAACAAGCCACCCTGGGTTGACTGTCATAAGGCCTGTAACATGTTGTGCAGAACATGCTGTAACAGTATTGGAGTCTTTATGTTGCCGCACTTTTGACTGACAACAGCCTTTTCATTGCGTTTTGCTATAAGTGAAAGGAATTTGAGCACGAAGAAGGATGTGACTTAATACTTTAATAATTAACCAAGTACAATACCAATACCTTAACATACTGGAAGAGAAAAAAACTTCAGAAGAATCATACATGTTAATGTCCAAAAAAATAAAAAAACAGGATATTACCATGGAACTTTTTGGTACTTTTTTCTATTAGTGTTTCAGAAAATAAAAAATGTGTCTTTCGAAGTGAAGGTATTAAAACGTAATTATTTTTTTGCCATGTTCTAAGCCTTTTTTTATGGCACATGTACAGGATATCTGTCTCAACAGTCTTGTTTTATTTAATCTTTGATATGCATGTAAATGCATACTGTTGGTACTACTTTGGTGAATATAAAATATGGCTAAAACTCACTGTTTATTTGAGAATGTAATGACATTTGGATCATTTAAAAGCATGAAACAGAGAGGACAAATGTTTATTAAATTGCTTATAATTTCCGACCCATGATGTTGCTGAAATCAGTTTGCAGTAGCACTACAAATGGCTGATGATGTCATCCAACTCCTCAAGTAGTCATAATATTGTTTGGGTCCCACTTAGAGTGAATTGTACCTAATGGTTCCTCTAATTCATTTTTGCCAAGTGCAAATAATCCTAATGATGGTATGTTATAATGTGTGGTCTGTATTACCCTGCTCCTTTATTGCACTGCTGATGAAGGCTGTAAAATAAAATTTCGAAATTCAAATATTTATAGAATTAAAATAAAATGCACATTCGAATGCTAAAATGAGCATTCAAATTTTTGATGTTTCAAGCATTGACGATGACTTGTGGGGCCGTTCAGACCGTTCGCATTCATGGGCTTAATCAGACACGGTGCAAGGAATAAAATAATATGGCATTCCTGTAGCCCAACTGTTAGAGCATTGAGCTAGCAACGGCAACATCATGGGTTCGATTCCCATGGAACAGCCTAAATGAAAAAAATTATACACTGAATTCACTGGAAGTCACTTTGGATGAAAGCATCTGCCAAATGCATAAATGTAAATGTAAAATAGAACGTGGGTGTCTCGATACACATTTTAAAGGCTGAATTTCCTTTTAAATTAACACAGCTCGTAATCCAACACAGAGCACCTGCACGAGACGGTGAAAAAACAGTGAGACAAGGCGCAACAGTAAAAGATGTCCGTCTAGCAAATGTATAGATAGAAAAAGATGGACGCGTTCAGCGTGAACGGCCCCTTAGGTGAAGGTCTTTGGCTCGCTCTTATGAACGTCTTGCTGCATAAGCATTAGGTGTGTACATACAACCGTTTTTTAATGAAAAACACTGTTGTACCACCGGTATTAAGCTTGAGTCCGTGGTAGTACTATGGCACCGGTATAGGCTACTCTGCAACACCAAGTTTACATAGAACCATCTTTTGAAGCGTTCTTTTCTCATTGACTTTTTACTCAAGATCTAAGAATATAAACTAAATCTTTTGACTTTATCATTTTATGCACTTTTGTTAACAGCCAGATATGTTCTCTGCAAAAATCTTCTAATGTATTTTGCATCCTGCATTACACCCCTGTCTCCATGAGGAAGTGCATTTTGGGTGACAGTCATCCTGACTCGTAATATGCAAAACAAGACCTGCTGCAACCGTTGCCAGTGGTTTTTGAAAACCAGTACTGCATGTCATATACCGTTGTAATTGTGGTAGTTTGATAGTCATCAGATTTCCTTGAATCCTAGAATACCAGGGCAAATTTATTGCTAGTTTTCCTATATTCTTGTCCATATTTTTACCATTGAAAGTGCAAACACACCACTACTGGCCAAAAAGCTGGTGTGGAAGCCACTCCAAATATGAAAAGGCATTCACAACACATTTTATTTTAGTACTGTTTGGAGCTTTGGATAACTTTGTATTAGAGACTATTAGAAGTGGAAAAAACACGACCCAAGTTGTCCAGCACACAGGAGCAACACTTCAAAGAAAATCACGAGCATACATTTAATGTGGACCGGTTTCTGCATCAGGTGCGTTGTTGCAGTGCTTGTACTGTTTGAAGTGCTTGAGAAGTTACTTACATTTTACCACAGGCGAGTCTCCATTAAACTTCACAGAATGAGTGAGCGCATCCACGAAAATCAAACCGATCACAACAGAGTAAGGGAGCGCCATCATTTTGGATAAACTGTGCTTTGCGGTTTAGTAATTGTGCAAATTCCACAATTTAAGTGTCAGTGTAATCAGTTGTGCAGCTTTCGTGGATATTAAACCGATGTTTTAGAGATCAAAGTCTACAGGTTGTAAAGCGCTATAGATGGTTTCCCCATATCATATAAACCGATGTTGTGAGCACGAAAGAAACAAAGCTCACTTTGAAAGTGCCAGAGTGAATCTGGACTGCGTGAGAGAGAATTTTATTTACATATGAACTCAGTAAATAAGAAACGTCCTCTCATTTTCAACTGCTTTTATTTTCAGCAAACTTAACATGTAAATATTTGTATGAACATAAAAGATTGAACAACTAAGACAAGAATTTAACAGAAATGGAATATATGTATGTATATATATATATATATATATATATATATATATATATATATATATATATATATATATATATATATTTAGTTATTATTATTAGTCATAAGATATGAAGTTGGAGACACAATGTATGTGTTGATGGGGCACGTTTCCAAATAGTCACATTTTTCTTTTCATGTCCTCGCTTTAATTTAGAACACTGATTAACTAATCAAAATAACCAAATTTGCATTGAAGTTGGTCTAACTTCAGCGCCTGCCATCGGCAACTATCTGCATTAATTTTTGCAGATAACCGATAGTTCCAAAAAGCAACTCGGCACAGATTAATCGGTAAAACCGATATATCGGTCCACCTCGAATAACAAGTACTAGATATTTGGAATCTGATTACGTAACCTAGAGTACATGTAATCTATTACTAAAAATGAGCTTTGTTAACTTTTAGGAATACACTAGCACATAGATGGCCTCAAAGCAAAACACATGGACTTGATGATTTCGTGGGGTCTTTGAAGTTAAGATCAGTTATGATTTCTTGTTGACTTTAAAAAGAATTATTTACATCAGAAGTAAAACACCACTAAAATACTAATCTTTGGTCTGTTTTCTGTACACCACATGCTATTCTAAGCATAAAACCGTTCCAGTGACTGCAACTGCGGGTCAGCTTCCTTCAATTGCATCCACTGGCCTGGTGCTGAGAGGCCCCCTTTGATGTCATGGCTGGAGAATGTTGAGTTTAACTGTGTTACCGAGGTTGGGAACAGCCTGGGTTTAAGTTTTAAATCAAAGATAGACTGAATGAAGGGAGGGAGTGGAAAGGAAAGGAAAAGGGGCGGGTAAGTGGATTTGGGAATGGAGAAAGTGAGGCTTAAATCTGCAGTCCATTCTTTTGTTCTGCTGCGCTGAAGCGGTGATTCCCGTAACTCTGTACAACAGAGCTTGAGCTCATTCTACAACATGGTCTAATTACTGGAGGTGGCATCCTCTGTAGATTCAGACAGCAAGTGTAATTAAGCTGTGTTATGGAGACCTAAATGCAGCTTTTAGCATTTTATGTTTTAATAATTGTTAATGTACATGTATTCTTGACAGTAAGCACATGTTGTCGAACTGGCAGATTGGTGATGCCTCTTCCACTTAAACATTTTTTAAACTTCTAAAGTGTTGCAGACTTACTGTGTGCTGGAACCTGTGACTTACAAACATTTTGCAGTCCTTCACTAATCGTTATGGCTTACGCATTCCATCTTTCTCCAGCTGTGCAGTAAATTAGGCAGCTCTCAGGGGCTGTTCACAAAGGACATGTTGCATCCAAAAACAGCTAGATGTAGCATGGCGGAATGGAACAGAACACAGGCGTCTTGAGAGACTTTTGGATAGTTTACCCTAAAATGAAAATGCTGTAATTTACTCTTGTGTTGTTTCAAACACATAACTTACTTTCTTCTGTGGAACACAAAGGAGATGATAAGCAGAAAGACCTCAGTCGCCTTTCACTTTCATTGCATCTTTTCCCATACAGTAAAAGGTAATGGCTACTGTGGCTGTAATTCTGTCATTCCGTACAGGTTTGGAACAACATTAGGCTGACAAAATGATGACAGAATCTTTATTTTTAGGTGTTCTTGAAATTTAATAAATATATGCATCTTATCATTTACTACAAATAAATTAGTATGTGTCATCGGGTTAGGTGTATACACCGATCAGCCACAACATTAAAACCACCTGTCTAATATTGTGTAGGTCCCCCTCGTGCCACCAAAACAGCGCCAACCCGCATCTTAGAATAGCATTCTGAGATGCTATTCTTCTCACCACAATTGTACAGAGCGGTTATCTGCGTTAGCATAGACTTTGTCAGTTCTAACCAGTCTGTCCATTCTCTGTTGACGTCTGTCATCAACAATTGTTGGTGCCAGATGGGCTGGTTTGAGTATTTCTGTAACTGCTGATCTCCTGGGATTTTCATGCACAACAGTCTCTAGAATTTACTCAGAATGGTGCCAAAAACAAAAAACATCCAATGAGTGGCAGTTCTGTTTGTTGATGAGAGAGGTCAACAGAGAATGGCCAGACTGGTTCGAACTGACAAAGTCTACGGTAACTCAGATAACTGCTCTGTACAATTGTGGTGAGAAGAATAGTATCTCAGAATGCTATTCTGAGATGCGGGTTGGCGCTGTTTTGGCGGCACGGGGGGGACCTACACAATATTAGGCAGGTGGTTTTAATGTTGTGGCTGATCGGTGTATATACTAGTGGTGCACCGATCAGGAAATTTAAGGGCCTATATGGTTCACAGATATTTTAACACTGTAATTGGAGGATACCGATCTGATCACTGATATTTATTTTTAAAGTACCCCTTGCCACACTTTTACAAGTTAGGCCTATGCTGCATTTAATGCCCCACACTGTAAAATTATATTCAATTTACATTAATTGTGAATTGCTAACATTTATTTGACTTGAAAACAGTTATGAATTGTTCTGTTGTCACTTTCAAAGACAGTTGTGATGTACTGGCAACCAGTTAAACGTGAGCCTTATTCATGAAAAGAATCAGAAAAAATGTGTGTAAATCGTTAGTAGAACGGTTTTACGCAAATGTTCCTGTTTAATTAATGGTACAGTTTACATAAGAATGCATTTTCACACACATTTGTTCTGCTCAAGTTTCATGAATAAGGCCCTATATGAGAGCATCATACACTGCAGAGATGCTTTTAAAAATAAAAGATACATCTATTACAAGCTCCAATACTGCTTGATGGAGGAATCAGTAGTATCTATGATTTGTTCAGACTGATCTCACAGTGAAATCGGAAACAGTAGGTCGACATTTCTTTAGCTAAAATCTGTCTTTGCTTACCAAAATTCGAAACACTGCCCCCAGTGGCCAAAGTGGTAAGTGTTTTTGGGCATATGGGCACATGTGAGCTACATTTTCAGGGTGAAAAGTTCACAGAAGGGCACCAAAAGCAAGTTGTTTTCAGCTGTACAGGCTGTAATACAGTGAAAAGGAATGCATGTTTTATTAACTGTACCCCCAAACTCAAAACCCAACCCTAAACTTAACCATCAGTGGAATAAAAATGTAATGTTACAGGGAAAAAATGCAACCTCACAGTCGTGCTCATCACTGATTATGTGAACGCGATTACTTCCTAGTTTCAACGGGGGATCTTCTGGTCACACCACAAGGGACGGTAAACACGCTGGAGCCGATGCAAAAATGTCTGATAGGAGGTTGTGCTTGTCAGTGAGTCGGCATAATGTGGCCAATCCTAGGGCACTGGAACTCTCAGAAACAACTTGCGACATCTGAAGACTGGGAAGATTGGTATGTTAATGAATTCTTTGGATGCAATAGATATTAATTGGCGGTTAAGTCCTCAGCAGTATTGCGACACTAGTGTGGTGTCATATTATTGCAGAAGTGGCTCTGTAGGCATCGCCTCTCGACCAAGAAAAGGAATGTTGCAGGTTTGACTGCCAGTTACAGTTCCTTTTATTGTTCTCATTGGGGGCATGACCCTGCCTGTGTTTCAGAAAGTTTTCAATGCCTCAGGCATCCCGTAGTCTTAATGCTTAAGGAAATCTGATGTATTTCTTAAAGGAATATTCCAGGTTCAATACAAGTTGAATTCAATCGAGAGCATTTGTGACATACTGTTGATTACCACAAGGGATGGGCACGAGTACCCGAGTACTTGGAAGTGACAGCAATGATTGATCATGATAATGAAAATGCTTGGCATGACTTTTCACTGAATTTGAAATTCAGTGACAACTTCCTGACAACTATACACAAACGTGTCAAAGATGGGCCTTTTACTTTTGAGATTGATTGTGTGATTTTCAGCGGTACCTTGATTGACAATGAGACGTCCCATAGCAACCAAAATGATGAACGATGCTGCAATGCTAGCGTTTGTTCTACAGGTTTATGATTATCAAAAAAGGTTTAATACACTGTGTTTTAAACATCTGTCTCTGCAAACATTTGCTAAACAAGTTTTATTGTCATATACTGTAATCAGGGCTCCAGACTAAAAAAATGACTAAGGAGCCATTGGCTCCTAAACTAAAACATTAAGAAGCCAAATCGCTGTTTTTAGTCACCAAATCACAGAATTGCTTGATTAAGGTTGCTGTTCAGAAACAATATAGAAAGCAGAAGAAAAGGAAACCCATTAACTTACTTATACTTCACTTTTATTGTCACACAACCATATACACAAGTGCAATAGTGGGTGAAAGTCTTGGGTGCAGTTCCGAGCAACATAGCAGTCATGACAGTGATGAGACATAGATGAGACATATACCAATTTACAATAAACCCATTTACACATCACAATTTACATATCTAATATACACATAATTACACAACACAGTATACAAATAATAATATAAATATACAGTATACAATACACACAATATAGAATACACATTATGCAATAAAAATAGGTTTGTACAATCTGAGGTTTAATAAACAGTATAAAGTATATAGTTGAGAAGATAAGTTTGCATTCCCTTTTGTCTCATAAATGTTCACACCCGTTTCATAATTTAAACAAATATAAGAGATAAAAGATTTTATTTTATTTAATACTGCCCTTCACAATCTACATTACAGATAATAACAAAGTATAGTATGCATATAGTAGTTTGTTGTCTTCTTGAGCATCAATGAATGTTTTCACCTTGTGTAATAGTTGTGAACAAGTCCCTCAGTTGTCCTAAGAGTCAAAAGCTTGAGAGAGATACACATACATTATATATATATATATATATATATATATATATATATATATATATATATATATATATATATATATATATATATATATATACACTATATATATATATATATATATATATGTGTGTATGTATATACACTACTGTTCAAAAGTTTGGGGTCACTTGACTGAAATGTTTCTCATGATCTTAAAAATCTTTTGATCTGAAGGCGTTTGCTTAAAAGTTTGAAATTAGTTTTGTAGACAAAAATATAATTGTGCCACTATTATTCTAAAATGTAAAAAAAAGAAAGAATAAGTGACCCTAAACTTTTGAACGGTAGTGTATATGTGTGTGTGTGTGTGTGTGTATATGTATGTATATATACACTACCGGTCAAAAGTTTTGAAACACTCATTCTTTATTATAATTTTTTTCACATTTTAGAATAATAGTGAAGTCATCAAAACTATGGAATAACATAAATGGAACTATGGGAATTATGTTGTGACTAAACAAAATCCAAAATAAATCAAAACTGTGTTATCTTTTAGCATCTTCAAAGTAGTCACCCTTTGCCTAGAATTTGCAGACATGTACTCTTGACATTTTCTCAAACAACTTCTTGAGGTATCACCCTGGGTTGCTTTTTAAACAGTATTGAAGGAGTTCCCATCTATGCTGGGCACTTATTGGCTGCTTTTCTTTATTATTTGGTCCAAGTTATCAATTTCAAAAACCTTTTATTTTTATTAAATTGTAGTTTTATAATGAAATAAATTAATATGGTGGCACAATTATATTTTTGTGTACAAAACTAATTTCAAACATTTAAGCATACGCCTTCAGATCAAAAGATTTTTAAGATCATGAGAAACATTTCAGTCAAGTGTTTCAAAACTTTTGACCGGTAGTGTGTATAAATAGTTTTTACTATATTGCCTTAGTCTTTTACTGTTACCAGATGACACAGAGACTACAAGAGTGCAAATTGAATGAAATCCCAGATGCAGTTTATTGTGCTACTCCAATCCCAATCAATAATTACCAGAAGAAGGAAAAAAAGTGGTACGCAATACGGGACTTTTAATTATAAAGAAGCCCGAAATACACATGGGTCTCTTATTTTGAAATGTCTGCACTCCAGGTTGTGAGCTTACTGACGGCTGATTCGCTGAGAAAGTGAATCTGATTCAAACTAACCTGAGCTCCTGAGTTCAAACCCTCAGTTCTTTTGGGTGATTCATGAAAAAGATCCGGTTCAAAAGAATAATTTGGTCATGATTCTCTCGTGCTGGGTTTGTTGTTGCGTGCGGTGCAGCAAGTTCATCACCACAAGAGAACGGGTGAAAAGCACGCGAGACACACTGGTGCACGCTCTGTGGATGTATTCAGTAACTCACAAGATGATATCTGATGAAACCGCATATGAACGCACACAACCCGACTGACTAGATTTTAAATTATAGTCGCAATAAATTCTTTTTGGTCGCATTTGCAACCATTTTAGTCGCAGTCTGGAGCCCTGGTAATGTAGAAACTTTGACTCATGTACAGTTGAAGTCTGAAGTTTACATGCACTTAGGTTGAAGTCATTAAAAGTCATTTTTTAATCACTCCACAGATTTAATATAAGCAAACTATAGTTTTGGCAAGTCGTTTAGGACATCTACTTTGTGCATGACTCAAGTAATTTTTCCAACAATTGTTTACAGACAGACTGATTCACTTTTACTTGACTATACTACAATTCCAGTGGGTCAGAAGTTTACATATACCAAATTAACTGTGCCTTCAAGCAGCTTGGAATATTCCAGAATATTATGTTAAGCCTTTAGACAATTAGCCAATTAGCTTCTGATAGGAGGTGTACTGAATTGGAGGTGTACTTGTGGATGTATTTTAAGGCCTACCTTTAAACTCAGTGCTTCTTTGCTTGACATCATGGGAAAATCAAAAGACATCAGCAAAGACCTCAGAAAACAAATTGTGGACCTCCACATGTCTGTTGTATCCTTGAGCAGTTTCCAAATGCCTAAAAGGTACCACGTTCATCTGTACAAACAATAGTACGCAAGTATAAACACAATGGGACCACGCAGCCATCATACCACCCAGGAAGGAGACGCATTTTGTCTCTTAGAGATGAACGTAGTTTGGTGCAAAAAGTGCAAATCAATCCCAGAACAACAGCAAAGGACCTTGTGAAGATGCTGGATGAAACAGGTATTCATAACCTGAAAGGCTACTCCGCAAGTAAGAAGCCACTGCTCCAAAACCACCATAAAAAAGCCAGAGTACAGTTTGCAAGTGCACATGAGGACAAAGATCTTACTTTTTGGAGAAATTACTTTTTGGTCTGATGGAACAAAAATTTAACTTTTGGCCATAATGACCATCGTTATGTTTGGAGAAAAAAGGGTGAGGCTTGCAAGCTGAAGAACACCATCCCAACCGCGAAGCATGGGGGTGGCAGAGGGACTGGTGCACTTCAAGAAATAGTTGGCATCATGAGGAAGGAAAATTATGTGGATATATTGAAGCAACATCTCAAGACATCAGCCAGGAAGTTAAAGCTCAGTCGCAAATGGGTCTTCCAAATGGACTATGACCCCAAGCATACCTCCAAATTTGTGGCAAAATGGCTTAAGGACAACAAAGTCAAGGTATTGGAGTGGCCATCACAAAGCCCTGACCTCAATCTGATTTTTTGATTGATTTGTGGGCAGAACTGAAAAAGCATGGGCGAGCAAGGAGGCCTACAAACCTGACTCAGTTACACCAGTTCTGTCTGGAGGAATGGGCCAAAATACCAGCAACTTATTGTGAGAAGCATGTGGAAGGCTACCCAAAATGTTTGACCCAAACAATTTAAAGGCAATGCTACCAAATACTAAAAAATCGCATGTAAACTTCTGACCCACTGGAAATGTTATGATACAAATAAAAGCTGAAATAAATCATTCTCTCTACTATTATTCTGACATTTCACATTCTTAAAATAAAGTAGAGATCCTAACTGACCTAAGACAGGGAATGTTTTCTACTATTAAATGTCAGGAATTGTGAAAAAGTTTAAATGGATTTGGCTAAGGTGTATGTAAACTTCTGACTTCAACTGTATATTATTTAATAAAAGTGACGGTTTATTATTGACTGTAAATCTCCCTCTGTACTGACATGTTTGCGTGATACACCTGCATCTCAGTGTAATCAGAGCTGAAGATTTTCGCACGTGTTGTAAGTCCAACATAAAGTGGCGTTCCATTGCATGAAGTTTAAAATTCCGAGTTAAATGGGAGGAAGCATGAATCATCACAGCAACAAATTTCCACAGAGAGCACCATGACTTTCTGTCCGGGGCAAAGATAGCACTCTAAACTCTAGAGAAGCGTGCACACATGAGGAGAAATCTTTCATTTAAACATTTAGATGAAGCACAGCAGAATGTAACAGAATGCAAGGTCTTCAAAACTATTTTCAACTTAACACGGCATTTAAAAACGCGATGGTTATGGCGTCTCCAGTCACGCCAACCACGGTTTGCAGATACACTGTTCAGAAATAGAGGTGCATTACTACTAATCTTATTACGGTAACCTGAAGGAAGAACAGAGACGCGTTCTGAACATTGTTTCAATTAATTGGCCAGTGAGTCTTCACATAATGACAAAATATCTTGCATTATATTTTGATTATGCCCTCTTTTGTACTTATTGTAACAGACTACTTTATAACAGCCTATAATAATGAATAGACACTGGAACAATGACACGTAATGCAGCAGCCAAAGATGTATAATATATATGTACATACTATACTGTAGAGTTGCAATCAAAATTATTCAACCCCCCTGACCAGCAATACATTCTGGTGATGTGAATTAAAACACATCAACTAAAACCTCAGTAAACAGTCAAAGTAAGTATTTAATACACATTTGAGTGATTTTGAGAACAAAGAGTTCAGTTTACCCAAATTTTAAAATAAAAAAATAACTAATTCTCTCCACAAATGTCATGTCAAAAATATTCAACCCCCAAAGTCAATCATTTGTGGAGCATCCTTTATCCTTAATAACAGCAAATAAATGTTTCAGGTAAGTGTTCTCAGGCTTCGGACACCTCTCTATTAGAATTTTTACACATTTCTCATGAGCAAAAGCTTCCAGCTCATTGACATTCTTTGGTTTCTGTGCTGCCACTGCTTCCTTGAAATCCCAACAAAGGTTTGCAATGGGATTTTAATGATGGACTGAAAGGGCCATTTAAGGACATTCCACGACCTATCCCTGAACCAGATTTTGGACAACTTGGATGTATCCTTAGTGTTATTGTCTTGCTGGAAAGTCCAGTGATCACCGAGCTTCAATTTACACACTGAATGCATCACATTTTTCATGCCAAAATGGCCTGATACCTGAAAGAATCCATGGTGTCAGTCACATAGTCAGGATAGCCGTTTCCTGCAGCCGCAAAACACCCCCATATCCTGACTGCCCCACCTCCATGCTTGACCTTGGGGATGGTGTCGTTCTTGTCATCACCTTGTCATCTTACTCCAGACGTACTGCTGACACATGGGTCTAAAACTCATTTTCAGTTTAGTGTCATATGTCTATAAAACCTTCTTCCAGGACTCCACAGGTCTTTCTTAATTACTTCTTGAATATTCAGTCAGCTGGAGTCAACATTTCCCTTGGTGAAGTTTTGCTTTCTTCCACACCCCAATAAGGTTGCTGTTGTACCATATTTAAAAAAATGTATGAATGGTGCTGCCAGCTTTGTCTATTGGAAATAGAAGTGCCTTGGAAATGTACTTTTAGTCATAACCTTGTGTAATGAAATAATCTCCTCTATTAGCTTTTGAGACAGCTTTTTAATTGCATTTTTTGCATAGAAATACATTTTTGCTTACAATGCTAAACTTAAATTTTAAAACTTAAATAAGTGGCATTGCAGATTGATGACTTAATTTTGTTTTAAAACAAGTACTTGTGTAGCCTTACATATTTAAGAAACAGCTACATGCAATAGGGGTTGAATAATTATGACATGGTTGTATTCTTAAAAAATCCTGCTATTTAGAAATATTATGTTATATATTCACACTATGACTTTGAATGTGTCACTCAACTGATATAGATGTAAAGTTTAAAAATTCTGGGTCATCAGAAAAGCTTACCTTTGTAAATCCTTACTGTCTTGGGGTGGGGGGGTTTGAATAATTTCGATTGCAACTGTATATGTACATGTCCATGCACCCTCACCCCAAATACTTGAGTAATTACTTTGAGTACTCGAGTACACAAAATGACCAAAATGCCCATCCCTAATTACCACAAACATTTATTTTGACTTGTCCCTCCTATGTTTTGAAAAAGAAAAAGAAATGTATAAATTCGGGTTCAAGTGAGGCACTTACAATGAAAGTGAATGGGGCCAATCCTTAAACGTTAAAATACGGACTGTTTCAAAAGTATAGCCACAAGATGTAAACAATAGGCATGTTAACATGATTTTAGTCTTAAAAATGCTTACTAACCTTTTCAAGTCAAGTTATATCTAATTTTAAAATTCGGTGCTATAACATTACGGTGTAAACCCTGAAACGACCGTAAAAACTAAACTTTAAACAACTTTAAAGCCCAATTCATGAGTTTTAACAGAAGAATTAATGTAAGTGCTTTTATCAAATATAAGCTTCACATTTCTGCCTTAAAAGCCTCCAAAAATTGGCCCCATTCATTTCCATTGTAAGTGCCTCACTTTAACCTTGATTTTTGATTTATTTTTAAGAAAAGGATGAGAATAATTATTCTTGTAATATAATTATTGTAAAAATGTTGTTAAATTAGCATAACTTATATTGAACCCAGAATATTACTTTGGGTTGGTGGACATGCATTGATTTGTGTGAAACATCTTTGCTCATAGGCATTTTGTTGCCAGTTTTCAGTTTTATTTGGATTTTTGTTGCTAACTGCACCAACTGATTTAATTGCTACTTTGAGTTAAACATTGTTTTAATTTTCTAACATCATCTTTATAACATATTGCGCTACCTTAAAATATAAGTAGTAGCACTTTAAAATAATTTGTGTAATTTGTTACAAACCTGCTTTGAATAATGTCAGAAGAGCTGTACGTAGCTTCTGGTTTAATATCATTTGTGAAATTATGTGATTACCCTTGCCCTAGCATTACCCCTTTTTTTTTTTTTTTTTTTTTACCCTTGCAATGTCCATGGAAGCCTTGAAAAGTGTAGCCTGATATTCCTAAATCAATTTCGATACATTATCAAAATGTTCATTTGATTTTGCATGCGATTAGGCCATACATTTGCAAGTAATAGATATTTGAAACCATTATCTTTAAAACATCTGAGTTCTCTGTTTGATTTACCACCACCTTGTCTTACACACTGTAGCTCGTGTCTTTTATGCACTTTTAGTGTCACGTGCGATGTTGAAAAAAGCGAATTGCTAATGCACTTTTGCAGCACATACTCCACAGACAGTTTGCCCTTGCCGTAGGATCATATTTATGATTTGTAAACATCTGTTTAGAAAAGTCAGTTTGCATTTCTGTCACCTTCATCATGTTATTCCAAACCAATTTATCATCCGTTCTTATGTGGAAAACAAAAGGAGATGTTAAGCAGAATGTTAGCCTCAGTCACCATTCACTTTCATTGAATGTAAATAAGATGCAATGAAAGTGAATGGTGAGTGAAGCCAAACTTCGTAAAATCTCCTTTTGTGCTCCACGGAAGTAAGTCAAACAGATTTAGAACACATGAGGGTGAGTAAATGATGACAGTATTTTTATTTTTGACTGTACTATCCCTTTAAGTGTAAAAACATAAACGTATGACATGAGCAATTGAACTTTTAAGCTGTCCCAAAATGTTACTGATAGTACAAATAATATTATGCATCTCTAATTGCAGTTTTTCTGCTTATTAGGTAATTAAAATAATTTTCTTTCAATGTTGGAGGGTGAGAGTTTCCTGAAGCTTAGACCATTAAATGTGTCATTCAGGTTTTGAATTCAAGCGTATCTCTGTATGGCTGTTATGTATCTATAGCTTGAGTAAATTGAGGTTTTGTGTGCCCTCATTTCAAATAGCACCTCTTTATTATCTGTGAATAATTACGATAATGATGGTTTGTCCACTTGAGTGTGGGTGCAGGTTGAATTCGCGTCGTCGGTATTTGTATTTCTGGGAGGGGTGGGGGTTGGGCATTTTATGCATTGCGAAAGCATATTGGGCCTTATTCATTTAACAAAAGCAGAGCGAATTTGTATAATTATTTAAATATTAGATCTGAAGTGCTTGATTCATGGTTTGCCAATGTAAAAATCTAATTTTATTGATGACAGTGTTGATTATCCACTATGAAAAACTGCCCAACAATGTAGTCTTTTTGAATCAAATGAAATGACAAGCTTGTACAAATCTATTTTTGTATTACACAATCAAGCGTCTGGAACTTGGAACGTTCAGAACTTTCACATGCAGCAGTCCATTTGAAAAAGTACCATAGAAATCCTTCAACCTTATTTTAAAATAAGTTTACAGGCTGAACAAACTAGTGTGTTGTTTGTTTGACATCTGGAAACTGGGGTATCTGAATGAAGTTGTAACAAACCCATCATGGTGTATAGGTTGAGTTTTGATCAAGCCAACATTTGGATATTCGTAGGGCCCCATGATCTCTGAGAATTTTCTAGCAAAACTTGACATGAACAAAGCTGATTTCTAGACATTTAAAGAAATGCTTACTGCAGTTAGTTAAAGCTGATGTTTGTAATATCGGAGTCGATGTTAAAATTCTTTCTCGTATCTTACCTCAATATGCAGAGTCAAGGACAAGGAAAGCATCTGTTGGTTGATGGGCAGTTATCCGAAAACCTTTTTTTTTTTTTTTTTTTTTTTTTTTTTGCAATTATGTTTGTTGTAGCTAGTGACGCAGAAATTTCAGACTTTAGCCACATCCACACTAATCCGTTTTTGCTTGAGAACTCCATTTGCGGCCTGCGGGCCAAATCTGGCCCGTTTTAAATTTTCAGTTTTGTGGCTATTCATGCTGTTTTTTCAAATGTTCACTTATTTAAACTTGCGCTAGATGGATGTCGCGCCATGTCTTGATGATTTTGAAGCCTCTCGTGCAGGAGCGCTAGAGGTCTGCACGGGCCTTAAAATGAAACACGTCCCGTACCCGAGACTGTCTTATGATTTTGAAGTGTCTCGTGCAGGAGCACTAGAGCTCTGCATGGGCCTTAAAATGAAACATGTCCTGGCCTGAATGGTACAGTGAGATTTTAAGCCCGACCCGAATCTGTAATTGCTTTCTTTATAATTTCTTCTCCTAGCAAGTACTGTTGCAATCGGCTATATATTATGTAAGAATTGTAGGCAACATTTGTAACAGTATAGTAACAGTACACACACACACACACACACACACAGTTTCAACAAGGCACGGCAGCCCCTCGGTACACTAGAGTAGATGGAAAAAAAACATTGCCTTACCCTTTATCAAGCGTTAAACTTTGCTTAGTGCAGAACAATCTGGTATAATGTTACAAATTTAACAATCACCTCTTTGCAGCCTGAACTTGTTCAGAACTTTGAATCTTTGTGAAACCTGTGCTAAAAACAAGCTAGACGCAGTGCAATGAATGAAACCAAACCGGTGTCTCGACATACGTTTTGAAACGTGAAGTTCTTTTTTAAATTGACATGGTTTGTGCTGGTCCTGCGTGAGATACTGAAGAAATAGCGCAACGCGGTGCAACAGTCAAAGATTACACTGTTCAATAATAAAAAAAATGGTATCAGTCTGATTTACTCTCTCTGTAATGGACTAGGGCTGCACAATTAATCGAAATAAAATCAAAATCGCGATATGACCTTGTGCGATTATTAAATCGCAAAAGGCTGCGATTTAATTAAATAAATAGTCTGCTCGCTTCAAAGTTTATTTGCGCTGCTCTGTCTAGTCTATATTAAGTTGAAGCATTATTACAGTGTTTTCAGAGCAGTTCTGTGCTCCACAACTCCATCTCATGCTTAGAGTAACAGAAGTGCTCAGAGTTCAGTTCCGTATGCTTACATGCACTAAGCGTTTTATTTACACTAAACCGCTGCGTCCTGCGTGAAGCAGTTTTTATTATCATCTGCATTAGCAGCATCTCAGTCTCCGCCAGGCACAGATATCATAATAATAACGCAGAATACAAGATGGGGTATAATTCAAACATCTTTAATAAGTGATTGCTGCGCAAACAGCATTAACAGTAGCCCCTGTAGATTCCAGAAACATGTGCTCTTCCTCCATTCTCCTGTCATTTATTTTACCTCACGAGAGAGCGTGTCGCCCTTATTACATTCCCAGCGGCAACAAGTGAAAGCGGAACTAATATTACCAATATCCAACTAAATGAAAAGGAAGTTACGTACATATAATAAATCTATATAAAATATTTAGATACAATAATATAATGCATAGTTAAATGAAATATACTAAAATAATGAATACAAATAATTAAATTTAATGTTGACAAACTAACCAAAACTTTGTTTAATTACACCAATGTTCAACTTCAGTTTGACATTAAGCCTCATTCTTTAGAACTATCTTATGTACAGTAGAGAATAGTTTGTATAAGCCTACTTGTTTTAAGGCCTAAAGCGTAAAATTGAATATTTTGTGTTTATTTAATTATTCAACCAACCAACAGTATTTTTGACAGCAAAAACTAGGCAACAACTAATTGAACAAAAAGTTCAATGATCAGTACTGGACTATTAGATGAAAAGAAAATTGGAGGTACTGGATGTTAAAATCCTGATTGGAGCATCCCTAATATTCAAGTTGACTGGGTTTCAAAAACTAATGATGATGATTAGTTGGCTGAGACCCTATCACAAAATGGACAAAAACAGGTACACGGTGGATGGGTACAATTTGAATATGAAGAAGACTGTGTTTTTTCTTTGTTTCACTATTTATTTGTTTGTGGGTGAATAAAAAAAAAAAGTCTCAGTTAGGTTCTGATTAAGAGGACTCAAGTGTGAAAAACCCCCAGTAGCCTTTTGGCAGTTGAAAGTGTGAAAAACATTCCCCTTTTTTGTGTGTGTGTGTCTATCATAATCGCAGTTCAAATCGCAATCGCAATATTTTGCAAAATAATCGCAATATGACTTATTGACTGTCCAAATCATGCAGCCCTAGTATAATGGACCAATTATTATTTTATTTTATTTTTCAGAATTTCCTGCTAGATGGAGCTTTTTGATAACAAAATATCCTGGCTTGGCCAGTGTGCACTGGAGATTTTTTCCATCTGGCTCACTTGTCGATGAAGTTGAATAACCCTTGTATAGTGTAATGGAGAGCATTTTCTAAACGCTCTGTATTCAGCGGTGGAAAAGGCATTCTAGTGTGGATTACAGCCGTAAATGTAGCGAAATCAATGCTATTCCAAACAAAGAAGTATTAGTGTGGAGGTTGCCTCCATCTTGAAAACGCAATGTATTTGAGCTATATTGGAATTTGTTTTAATACATTGTGAAAACAGACCTAAGGCCTAGTCTGATTGGCCACGGCATTTGTGGAAAATCATATTGTATGTGCAATTTACTTTAAACATTTTAGTTTTAATTTGTTATTTTGTTGTGGCAGTCTGTAGGGCTCTTTGAAATAACTGAAATAATTTGGCGAAGTGATATGGAGCCGTTATGCATTCAAGACCTGGAACTACTTCATAACCTTATGTTTACTTGAAAAATAATTGCGCATTCAACAGACCCGTGGTACAAGTCTGTTCAAATACTCCATTCAGATTGGCTGGAGTGCATGCTGTTCAAACCGTTGAATGCACAGGTAGTTCCAGTCAGTTTTAATGACCGTTCGATATTAATGCGCTGTTTGTAACCCTAGCAAAATAACATTACAGAGCAAGCAGAGTGAGCTATAGCAACTGAAAACATTTCCTAACCACTTTCATCAGCATAGCTAATACAATGGAATTCAGTTTGTTTTGCACGGAGAGTGAGAGAAGGAAATCAGGACCTATTAAATGCATCTTTCGCTGTCAGGCAAGGCGATGCAAGACATTTTAACTGTAATTTGTTGTGGATGTTATGTGCTGAAGTGCCGCCTATAGCCACTAGAAGTTAGTGTATAGCCACTAATTAACCATTATTTTTTTATTCTTCCAGTTATAGCTGTAACTAATCAATTCTGGCAAGTGACCATGGCTAGGTGTGCGTTAACAATTTTAAAGTCTGAACAATCAAAAAAAAAACATTTTGTCATTTGCTGTGCGCTACGGTTGTTATACGTCAGGTTTTGCGATGAGAAAACATACTGAGCTTCGAACAACATAATGCCTTCACAGGACACTTTGAATTTAATTCAATAATGATGGCCATGCAGGAAGATCGTTACAAACAGAATTTTCAATAAAAATGACTTTAAAAGTGAGTTCAGCCTGATTTATTACACATTCAGCCCTACAAAACTCTCACAGTGGAAGGTAAACAGGGCATAGAGATCATTTGGCCCATATGTCATTTATATGTTACAGGGAACGCAAAGCACTGCAAACCTCTTATAATAATACAGACATTGGCTTAAATTACCTAAAGAGATACGCTAAGGTACAGTAACCTGACGCGAATGAAGAAAAATCAGATTTTTCCTGCAGTTTGAACAAAGCCCTTATACACCCTTATGCATGTACACACAGATGTACATACAGATATATCAGTCAATAGATGTACACGCTCACACCTGTCTGCACTTACACACACACATGCTATTTGAGTGCAGGCTGTGTGGCTACTGCCTGGGCCATGCCTCCATGCTAAACTCTACCATGGTGCCAGTCTCCATGGTAACTCTTCTGCCAAGGACGTCAATCGGCCGTAATGCGATCCAGCCTGACTGGGAGGAGTGTCAGAAGGTGCAGGCAACAGAAGGAACAAAAAAAAAAAAAAAAAAGCAATGGAAAATGATTATTTTTATTTGCATGGTAGGTAATTTTTGCAGACTTTGTCAAGGAATGTCATGAAAGGGCTTTGCTTCAAGAGCGTGGAAATATAGCTGCTTCAGTTTTGATATTTGAGAGAATTCATGATAGGCTTTTTTGTATTGCATTCTAAAACAATTATGTTGAAGGGGTGGATTTATGATCCCTTCCTCTTTGGCCTATTGATGAGTTGAATACATTTGCTAACAATTTTTATTATTGTATAATCAATAGGTGATCAAGTGTTGCTAAGTGTGTTTATTCAGATTGCATGATACCTCAAACTTTACTTGGCTATTACTTTTCTAAGCAGTCAGACTTCTGATTTGTACCTGGCGGATAATAAAATGAGAGAAAAAAATCTTTGACTTGCATTTAAGGAGGGACCGAAGCCATATTTAGGGACCAGGGGCTGGATTCAAGAAAATCTTAAGAAATGTTCTTAAGATTTTTTGTTTTATAGAATGTGAAAGCTTCTTACTGCACAGCTGTAAATGTGCAGGCTTTCTTGGTTAGGAACAGAAAGGAAAGGATTACCCACGCTTGTGGTGTTACAGCCCCGTTCTAAGACACTTCCACCCACAAAAAGGTACATTTAAATGAAAACACGTCATTTTTCTTTAAGCAAATGGAGGAAACTGCGAAAAGGGGATCTTATAAATGCACATACACATAAAACACACCCAATTCCTAACTATATAATGCATCTAAATGGGTGAGTCTCTAGGGATGTGCATGAGTAATCAACTATTTGAGTTCTGCAACAGGTAGTCGACTTTTAAAAACACTACTCGAATATTGCACATTTATTTTCCTTTGCGCATTGGCCTACTGTGGGCAACGCTGAATTATCCTGTCATTTCCCTCTGGACCGAATCTCGCAGTTACAATCGAGTCCACTGGGGTTGCTGTTGGATGTGTGTTGTTGAGGTGTTGGATGAGAGAAGGAGACATGATGGAGTCTTTGTGTGCTTTCAAGCAAAGCAGAGTATGGAAATACTTGTAACATTTTGATTTGTATTGAAATCTACTCTTGGTATTCGGTTCTTGTTGAAGTCATGCATACCAGCAGACAAGGATCTGTTTTTATGGTGGAAAGGAAATGCGAAGCGGTACAAGAAACTTCAAAGCTTATCAGACCGGTTTGTGTGTTAATTATCTGAACATGGGCAGATCGCATTTTATTTATAGCTATAGTTTCACCAATCGTTTTTCTGAATAATAACATGAGAAATGGTCAAATTGAAATAGCATTTTTATGTAGACTCAGAGTTCATATATGTGCTTTACCCTAATGCTGACAATATTGATTTCTATGTAAGCTCTGGGTGAGTGCAAAAATTTTTATTATTATTCTTATTATTATTATTATTTATGCATATTATTCATTTCATTTTTTCCCCAAAGGAAAAGCATAATAAAAGCATGTTGAAGTTATCTTTTGAAACCATTCTTGGTAACGTTTGTGAAAAAAAACTAAATAAATTTCACATACACTACCGTTCAAAAGTTTGGGGTCACTTGCCTGAAATGTTTCTCGTGATCTTAAAAACCTTTTGATCTGAAGGCATATGCTTAGACAAAAATATAATTGTCCCAACATGTTTATTTCATTACAAAACTAAAATTGTATTAAAAAAAAAAAAAAAAAAAAATATATTTTTTTTTGAAATGGATGACTTGGAACAAATAATTAAGAAAAGCAGCCACTAAGTGCCCAGCATATAGATGGGAACTCCTTCAGTACTGTTTAAAAAGCATCCCAGGGTGATTCCTCAAGAAGTTGGTTGAGAAAATGTCGAGTACATTTCTGCAAAATCTAGGCAAAGTGTGACTACTTTGAAGATGCTAAAATATAATATAGTTTTGATTTTATTTTGGATTTTTTTAGTCACAACATAATTCCCATTTTTCCATTTCTATTATTCCATAGTTGTGATGAATTTACTATTATTCTAAAATGTGAAAAAAAAAAAAAAAAAAAAAAAAAATGAGTAAGTGACCCTAAACTTTTTAACAGTAGTGTACGTGTCATACTTTATATTTTTAACTGACAATTTACTTTACGAGTAATCGATTACTTTTTTCTTTTTTTTCCCTCTGGGTTAGAATACTCAACTACAAAATTACTCAAATGCCCATCCCTAGTGAATCTCATGAAATATGATAAAATCTCATCAAATATCTAATTCCACCACAAAATGAATCAATAAATGATAATTTGCTTAAAGAAAAATTATTGGACAGTTATGCATATTTTTTGGTATTGTGGCATTATTATCATGACAGTTAGGCATGGGGCTCCCCAAAATCTTTTTTTTTTTTTTTTTTTTTTTTACTATAAATTACTAAATCTTGAAATTATTTTTCAATCATAAAAGTATTTATACATTATAGTAGTATTAGTTGTTACTCTCTGTATTTAGATGGTAGTAATTTATACTGTATTACAGGGAAAAAAATCCCTTTTACAGTAAAGAGAATCTAATGAGAAATATAATAATAATTAAAAAAAACCTTATTTGGATGCTTTAAGGAGAGTTTGGGGGGGAGGGGGGGTGTACTTAATTTGTCAAAAATCTTAAAGGGATGGTTCACCCGTAAATAAAAATTATGTCATCATTTACTCGTCTTCATTTTTGGGTAAACTATCCCTTTAAAAGACTCAAAATGGGCTTAATTTTCTTTATGCAAAATATAATTTTTGTCTTGTGATTCGGGAGTGAAATATGACTCAGACAGGTTTCGCAAGATTCACCCAAATCATAATGTTCATAAGTTGAACTGGCAGAAAAACAGTGTCAGAAATTAAGTTCATCATGACAACTCTTGGAAAGATTTAGCATGTTAACCCTTTAAGCTCTGAGGGTGTTTTTAAAGATGTCCTGTTTCAGTGGCATACCCAAAATTAAAGGCTTATAACTCGATTAAAAATAAGGAGGGTCAAGTGTTTGGTATCATTTATATAAAAATTTTCAAAAACTTTTCATGATATAGATTGTGATAAATTCTGAGAGTCTCAGCCTACGAAACTGCTGAAAAATCACAAAAAATGAGCCAAAAATGTACTTTTTTCTTATTTGTCTGATTTGAAATGATATATCTCAGGGTTTAAATAAGGTGGCTCCGAAAAACTTTTGTTTTGTTCCCAATCATGTCACCTGTATTTTAGAAAAAAATTGTGTTGATACGACAAAGCAATCAAAAGTTGTAGCATTACAAAAATAATATTTTTGAAATAGAAACTATCAGCGTAGATTCTTGCCGATAACCAAAAAAAGCAGTTCCAAAAAGCAACTATCGGTACAGATTAATCGGTAAAACCGATTTATCGGTCTACTTCTATTGAATTTTGAAGTCTCACTGAATTGTATACTTAAAAATAACAAAAACAACACAGAATGGCTTCATAATTCATGTTTGAGATATGAAAGTGTGTAATTTATGTTGTAGAACAAAATGTCCACTTATCGTCATGTAATGTTTACCACAGACCTTATTTTACTCATAAGATGAAAACCCCCATTATAAAAACCCATAGGAAAATCCAGAGGGAACCCATGGCGAATTATCCTTCAGGGTTTGCCTACAAATTGATGTCAGGGCTGAACAGCTCTATTGTACCAGGAAAAGAGTATTGACGCGAGTATTGAAAACCATGTCATCTGGTGGTTAGTAAAATAAACGCAGATATTAACAAGAGGATGCACCAAGGCAACGGATGAAGGATGAAGCAAACACACCTAATTGATGTAGTTTCAATCCGATGTGTACAAATAAAAACCTAACAACACAAAATGTGTTGATTTTCACCCTCTGATAATATAATTAACATATTAAAGTGTGGCAGTAAATGCCAATATGAGTCCGTATGATTCAGTGTAATTATAAGCCATAGATAATATAGTGATGAGTCGTATTTGGCACTGTAATAATTGTATTCTGCTTATAGGATAGGATATATCATAATGTAATTTGAATTGAGTTTGAAAAAGGACATAAACATCCATAAACCCATAAAGTATGGTCTGGATTCGAATATTCCAAAACACAAAGTGAAGTGCGCACGTTTCTGGACAGAAAGTGAGGCTTCATTTGTCATAGATAACGTGAAAACAGAACACGCCCCAATATGGGGATTATTTGAAAATTGCGCTGCTTACTCAATAGTTGCTTTTGAGGCTTCGGTGTCATATGTAACATCCTTTTTTTTTTTTTTTTTAAAGTACATTTAATCAATTCGTTAATACAGTTTCTCAAGATTGAGAATTTATTACCTCTTACCCTAAGATTTAAATCAACATCAATGCATATTTTTGCCTTAATATGAATAACTAGTCCCTATATTAGAATATAATGTATAGAACATATCAGATGCTAAAGAATTCATTACGAGGGAAGTTTTTGCTCCTTTAATTTCTGACTCTGCAGTAGAACAACTACAGTTCAGTTTCATCCATTTCATCACTTGTTTACCCAAGAAACATTTTCTTCAGTATCATGTGTCTTTCATGCTCTGAATTGAAACCCTGTACTGATCTCTAGTCTTCATTTATCTCAAGATGTTCACATACAACAACAACTTCTATTCTAAGATGCACGCTTTTTACACACATCCATCTTATTTATATACATCTTTATTATTTGGTGGCATGATGGTACGGCATTGGAGCATTTGTCTTTTTTCCCCTCCTCTGTTGCACCAAGGGTATCTGGCATTGTCAAAGTGTTGTGTAAATTTACTATGCATGTTCAGCCTATCTCCGCCTCCCTCCTCCTCATTACCATGGCAACATCCTGTTTCATAACTCCTAACCGCAAAATCTCGCCTGTCCATCTCCGTGGAAACCATGCCTTTTTCCTTTTTTCTTTTCTGTGATGTCTTGGTATACCCCTCCGACTCCAATTCTCTCTCTCTGTCATGGTCTCTATTCATTTCTGCTAAATTCTACACAATTCTGCACTTTAGGTGTGGTGTGTGCAACCAGATGCTGTACCTTTAAGCTTTCCACTTAGCGCATATATGCAGTTTACAGACGCAGTGCTCCAGTCATGAGCTTTATGGATAGAATAGAATAGAATGCACAATTTTAAAATCAGTAACCAAATTCCAATTGACAGCAGTATTTTTTTTTATTTAGTCGTAGTTTTTGTTGACAATGTCAGTTACATTTTAATATGTCATCATCCATTGATTGTAGTCTATTTAATTCTGACTAAAATGGCATGTAATTATAGGCAACAAAAAAAGCATTTTAGTTTAACCAAATATTCAATTCATGTAAAAAAAAAAAAAAAAAAAAAAAAAAAAAAATGCATCAACTTATAAAAAATTTAGCAACATAATATACACATTTTTTTTTAAACTGTCCTTCTGTAAACCTTGAGCTCCTAAAAAAACACATTAGTATATTTAAGTATAAGATTCTGTGTTGTAAAAACTTAATGCAGCAGAACTTTTACATTACAACATTTAGAGACTTTTCTGTGCATTTTTTCTCATTTACGTTTGAATTAAAATAATTTTATGATCATCATGATGCATATTTTTCATCTTGTTGTCATTATCATTGGCGACAGTTCTTCAACGGACATTTTCATCAGTAATTTAATTGATAAAATTAATCTCTTCAACTCTGAAGAACTTTTGGGCTGCCGTCTGCAATTTTTCCCACTCAAATTTAAAAGCTCACCGTTTACACATACTGTGAACTAAGCCAAAAATTGGTCACATTTTTTCTGAACCCCCTTCCCCCGAATTAAAACAAAGACTCCAATTATTCATAAATAATATTGTATATGTTTACAATCCTTTGATGAATAGAAAAAAATAATAATAATTATAATATTTTATTTGTCTGTCTTTGTAAACATGTAATTCTGGTTTTGTTAATTCCACCTCCCTGCAGAAAGTCTTATTTTATTCTACTAGATGGCAGCAAGTACTATAAAAAAGAAATGTAGGTAATGCTCCAACACATTTTAGCCCTCACAGATGTACTTGTCCATAGACATTCAGTCTAATTTTCAGTTTATACACCACCCCCATTGTTTCATTGAATATCTCGGCCTCTGAGTGGACTAGAAGCTCAAACAAGGTGTCATTAGAAACTGAGATACTCCCATTTTCGATGATGTATAATATTTTATCATCAATAGTCGATAACATATACACTCACCAATTTATTAGGTACACCTGTACATCTGTTTATTTATGCAATTATCTAATCAGCCAAACTTGTGGCAGCAGTGTAATGTATAAAATCATTCAGATATGGGTCAGGACCTTCAGTTAATGTTCACATCAACCATCAGAATGGGGAAAAATGTGATTTCAGTGGTTTAGACCATGGCATGATTGTTGGTGCCAGATGGGCTGGTTTGAGTATTTGCTCAATAACTGATGTAACTGCTGATCTCGTGGGATTTTCACACCCAACAGTCTCTAGAGTTTATAGAGAATGATGCGAAAAGCAAAAAACAACCAGTGAGCGGCAGTTCTGTGGACGAAAACGCCTTGTTGATGAGAGAGGTCAATGGAGAAGGACCAGACTGGTTCGAGCTGACAGAAAGGTTACAGTAACTCCGATAATCCCTCTGTACAACTGTAGTGAGCAGAATACCATCTCTGAATGCACAACATGTCGAACTTTGAGGCGGATGGGCTCAACAGCAGAAGATCATGTTGGGTTCCACTTCTGTCAGCCAAGAACAGAACACTGAGGCTGCAGTGGGCCTACCATTTGTGTACCTTAGCAGAAATCCAGATTTGTCAGACATGGTAATGTTTTTCCAATCGTCTACTGTCCAGTTTTGGTGTGCCTGTGCCCACTGCAGCCTCAGTTTCCTGTTCTAAGCTGACAGTAGTGGTACCCGGAGGGGTCTTCTGCTGCTGTAACCCATCCACCTCAATGTTTGACGTGTTGTATGTTCAGAAATGCTTTTCTGCATGGCACTATTGTAACGCGTGTTTATTTGGGTTACTGTCACCTTCCTGTCAGCTTGGACCAGCCTGGCCATTCTTCTCTGACCTCTGTCATTAACAAGCCGTTTTCACCCACTGAACTGCCGCTCAGTGGAAGTTTTTTTGTTTTTTACACCATTCTGAGTAAATTCTAGAGACTGTTGTGCGTGAAAATCCCAGGAGATCAGCAGTTACAGAAATACCCAAACCAGCCCGTCTGGCACCAACAATCATGCCATGGTCTAGATCACTGAGATCACATTTTTCCCCATTCTGATGGTTGATGTGAACATTAACTGAAGCTCGTGACCCATATCTGCATGATTTTTTTTTTTACATTACACTGCTGCCACACGATTGGCTGATCAAATAATCCCTTGAATAAGTAGATGTACAGGTGTACCTAATAAAGTGGTCGGTGAGTGTATTTCCAAAAAAAAATTTTGCATGCTTTTCCTGCTGGACTGCATATTTTACTCTGGGCATCGAAGATATAACATTGGATTATTCACACAAGCAAGCTCACAGACAAGTAAAAAATGGAACAGGGTCCAGGAACAGGGTTGAGAACCACTGCACTAGATGGATGTCTTTGACAGCTGCACAGCCTCTCGCTATTCCTTTTAGTGTCTCGCACAGCCGTGCCACTGTTTTTCTTAGACACCATGTCTGAAGACACCTGCGTCATATTCAACATAGCCTATTTATTCTATTGCATCTTTTTTTTTTTTTTTTTTTTTTTTTTTTTTTTTTTTTATTGCAAGAACGCATTCGGTCTGAACGGCCCCTTACACTGGTTGACAAGTCCATGGCCTGGTGGTTGAACCGAGGTCATCATACAGGTGATGCGGGTTAATCTGCATCTTTGCTATCAATAAAATGACCACCATAAAAAAAGTTGCTGGATGACCTTGTTTCTGCTGTGTAAAAGAAAAGGGGCAGATGGTGCATTTATTGGTGCAACTGACACAGATTAAGCATTAACAATGTGTCAGCAGTCTGAAGAGTTGTCCCTCCACTTGATGCAAGTTATGGTTAAGATTAAGAAGAGATTGCATCTTTCAATTTTTTCACATTCATAAACCCCCCAACATGTGTGACGAAGTTACAGGGACAAAGAGTGATCTTTGAGTCTTCATCACCTTTCTACATACAGTATATTGCATTTTGTACTGTGCACTTGACCTCTTTTTTTGTGTCACTTGATAAACAAGGTTTCTTGTGTTCTTTGATTGATTTGTGAACTTTTTTTTCTTGGTTGAAGATCAACCAAGAAATCTTTTGCAACTGAGCCAAAGATACAATTATTGCATTTATTGTGCAGGTTTGGTTACAAATGCTGTTTGAATGTGTCTTGATCTGATCATGTGTTTTTTTTTTTTCCTCTCTCCTCTTTTGCTTCTCTTTAGCTCAGCGTACGATCGTGATAGGAAAGTGCGTGTGGCGATAAAGAAGATCAGTCCATTTGAGCACCAGACGTACTGTCAGCGCACACTCCGAGAGATTAAAATCCTGCTCCGCTTCAAGCATGAGAACATCATCGGCATCAACGACATCATCCGCACCCCCACAATCGACCAGATGAAAGATGTGTATCCTTTTAGTTACGACCTGGATAAGTGAGGAACTGACACATACACACACACGATGTCTCAAGAATTGTTTGTGCAAGAATTCTTGCTCTGCTATATTGAAAACATTAACATTAATGTTCTGAGGGTGCACATTCTGAATGCAAAATAGAAGCATTTTCACAGACTTTGTATATGTCCAGACCCACACATACACATAGACTAATGCTTACACACCACTGATGCATCTCTAGCAGGATGCAATGTCATCAGTGTCTTGTGTCTGTTGACCTTCAGGTATAATAAGATTTCTTTTGGAAATCGGTAGGAAATGGATTACTGAATTGGTTATGTTCATTTAAAAAAAAAGTTTTCAATTTCTAAATGTTCATGTTCAGACTGAAAATAAAGACTCTGGCACAAACCACTCTCCTCTCCCAATGTGTAGGCTGAGACTATGACAAATTCTCTAGTAAAGAGTTAATTTTAGGACCGGAATCAATAGTCCGTAGGCGTGTGGACAGTGAGAGTAATTTTGTATGATATAAGCAAGCATTGTATTTTTGTGTGGAAACAACAGGTAGATGAACACAATTTTATTTTTGTGTTGATGTATTTCTGATTGAAACAGAAGTGGGTGCGGGACCCTGAAATCCTGTGCCCCGTAAGACATTGAAGTGATTTCATTGGTTGAAGTTGTTTTGTGTATTCTGTTCGGTGCCAGTAAATCCTAGATTTATGTAGTCTTAATCATGAAAATACATGAATTAATGCTGTGTAAGCTATACATGACATCAAATGATAAAACCAATTAAACAAATGGTTAAGTTAAATGCTGTGTTTCCAGTAGGGCTGTCAACTGATTGAAATTTGTAATTGAATGAATTGCATGATGTGCCACTTAACCGAATTGATCGCACATTTAAGTATTCATGAGAAAGGCCCAAAAATAAAGATAATTTAGTATATAATAAATAAAATATGTATAATATATATTAAATATTATAATTCAGATAATTCAAATTCATTATATACATATATTGAGGCATGGTTCAATCAAAAATTACAATTCTCTCTCATATACTCACTTTCATGACATCCCAGATGGGTATGACTTTCTTTTCTGTGCAGAACACAAACGAAGATTTTATATAGAATATTTCAGCTCTGTAGGTCCATAAAATTCAAGTGAATGGTGACCAGATCTTTCGGGGTCCAAAAATCACAAAGTCAGCGTAAAAGTAATCCATATGACTCCAGTGGTTCAGTATATGTCTTCAGAAGTGATGCAATCACTTCCGGTGAGAAACAGATCAATATTTCAATCCTTTTTAACAATAATCTTCACTTTCAGAATGTGAAAGAGAAAGTGAAAGTGGAGATTTATAGTAAAAAGACTGATCTGTTTCTCACCCACACCTATCATTATTGCTTCTGAAGGTATGGATTTAACCACTGGAGTCATATGGATTATTTTATGTGGCCTGTGTGATTTTTGGAGCTTCAAAGTTCTGGTCACCATTCACTTGCATTGTATGGACCAACAGAGCTGAGATATTCTTCTAAAAAGTCTTCGTTTGTGTTTAGCAGAAGAAAGTCATACACATCTGGGATGGCATGAGAGTGAGTAAATGGTGAGAGAATTTTCATTTTTGGGTGAATTACCCCCTTTAAGCATTTCTACAATACAAAAAGTGGCTTTAATGTTAAAATATTGTTTGTTTTATTTCCATATCATTGAACATAACCCTATTATTGGCCTACTTCCGTTTGAGCTATTTTTAACTGTTCTCATGCGTCAGACGGATTCTTTCGGAGCGTCTCACTTTTGTTGGTTTGATTGATTGCGTTAGGTTTTTTAATGCTCTGAGAAAGACTTTTGTCAACTTGCATTTTGGAGTACACTAGCATAAAGATGACCTCAGCGCTAACAGACATAGACTAAAAGCCACAAAACTTCTATTTTAATTTTCATAGGGTCTTTAAAAAACATTTGGATAGATGGTTAATTTCAGGCTTGATCTACTGTATATAGGTAGAGTGTGGGATGGAAGTGAGCGCATGGATAATGTAGAAAATAGTGGAGTATAGAAGTAGGTGGAAACAGAGTAGCTCTTTCAAGGGCCCTGTAGTGCTTTTAGAAGATTCTCAGATGATATGAAATGTGGGCGGAATGTACATTTCTTGAAATAGCTCTGCATATCTACAGCAATTTTCACTCTTGAGTGTGTAAAGCTAGAGTGTACTTCACAAAAAAGCTTTTGTCAATTCATGTATATGCATACTTCTACCATTTCTGAAATGTCGAGCTTTGTGTTTATCCTTGACGTTGGCACTCTGTAGCTACATTGTACAGGATCTGATGGAGACAGACTTGTACAAGCTGTTAAAGACACAGCACTTGAGCAATGACCACATCTGTTACTTCCTGTACCAGATCTTGCGTGGCCTCAAGTACATACACTCTGCAAATGTTCTCCACCGAGATCTGAAACCATCTAACCTGTTGCTCAATACTACCTGCGACCTCAAGGTGAAGTACACTGGAGTTCTTTGCCATCATTCCATTTTAAGCATTGGTCAGAAAAGAGATATTGCCACCCCAAACTCGTGCGATTATTCGAGCCAATGTTGCTATGTCAGGTAAGATGCATAGACAAACAGACTAATGTTTTGAGAGCACCACAGAGACAGAGTGTTTACAGTTTTCAGGGAAATAAACCTATGAATGGCTTACTTATGGTTTACTCTGTATATAAAAGCTGAGTATTTTTAAAATAAAATAAAAATGTCATCACTTTTAACTAGGGCTGCAACAACTAATCGATAAAATCGATAATTAACGAATTTTATTATCGATTAGTTGGATATTTGCAAGCACAGAGAACGTCAGAACGTGACGTCACTTCACAGCCAAGTGAAAAATGTTGCATGATAACTCGTTTGAAAAACAGTGGACACAAGTTGAAGCGATAAAAATAGGACCCAAGTTGTCCAGCGCATGAGAGCACTTCAAAGAAGATCATAATAATCATACAGATTAATGTGGAGTGATAGGTGCATTACAGAGTGCTTGTGCTGTTTTTATGCACGAGAGTTGTTTCTCTCCAGCGCATCACTTAAATTTTACTGCTATTTTTATGTTTTATAATGTAAACGTTATGAATTCTAAATCAGCCACATATTTCGTAAAACTGTTTGTTCTTAACAAAAGCGAGTCTCCGTTAAACTTGAATAAGCAAGCGGGCGCGCGCGCGCATCCGTGTCAATCAAACCGATTGCAATGGAGAAAGGGAGTGTTATCATTTTGATTAAACTGTCCAACATCATACCACAATTTCAGTTTCAGTGTAATCAGTTGTGCAGCTTTCATGGGCTAAAGTCTCAGCAGTCAAAGTGTGCCGGTCTTTAGAGTGTTTTTTCCTGCTCATGTAACTGAGTGTAATACAGTGAGCACCGGGATGAGTCTTTTCAACACGAGGGTGAATTTGCACAGGGTTTACAGATGATTGTACTATATTAAACTGTATGTAATGCTGAATATAATGTATAATAATGCTAAGCGTCCTGATATTTGAAAGTCCTCCTGATAATGCCACATGTAATATCTGATTTCACTTGTAAATTTATACTATGGTAAACATTATTTTACTGGATAAGCATAAACATTTACTTTTAAAGAATAGTTTAGAAACATGTAATCAGTGAAAATACTATTTTAAAAACTATAATATTAAAATACTTAAATGTATGTAATCAGTGACAGTGTACAAGCATATGTATCTAACATAATTATGTATTTTTCAGCTGGGCAGAATTATTAATATTTCTATTCACCTGTCACTATTGCCCTCTGCTGGGCTGATTTTTTTTGTCCCACTCCATGCCCTATGGATCATTTGACTCTTTAATGATGAACACATTTTGTTAAGTTTTACAAGTAAAGGAACTGTTTGTAATAATAATAATAAATCCAGACGTATCTTTTCATGATGGATTCATTCAAAGTTTTGTGAGAGTATAGAATAGTGAATTCAGTAATGTAAATCAAACCAAATCCTTAAGCCCTTTATCATATCAGTTTTTTGAAAAATCATATTTTAATAAAATAAAGGAAATAAAATTAAATTTTTAATCTGATTAATCGTAGAAATAATCGAAGAAAAAAATCGTTTGTTGCAGCCCTAGTTTTAACTCTATTTTAACCATGTTTTTTTTTAATCAAAATAAAACCAATGTCAGGCTCAGTGTGGGCATCTATGGAAACTCATATACATATGTCTGTAACTTAACACCTACTAAGTAGTGGGAATTGGGCATTCCAAATTGGGAGAAAAGGGGATAAAAAAAAAATAAAATAAATAATATCTATGAAGCAACAGTTTTTATTTAAAAAGGCTGGCATTTTAGCATTTTTTCTATATACCAATTCATGAGACAACTAAGCTATATCTTTAATGCTGCCATTAATTTTGCATTGTTAGATCGCCTTCTACTCATCGAAATGTAAAAAATACAAAACAAACAATAAAATTAACAATTATATTCAAAATAACACACTTTCTTCACACTAAACAATGGTGCCAAAATTGTCCCCTTGTGCCACCTGGCAGTGATTTTGCGAACAAGTCTAACGGTTTGCCGCCACGTTAATTCACTCAATAGTAAGGGTCATTCTGGTTGGATACCTACTGTAGCAATACTAAACTCTCCTCGGCTATCCTGTTTTTCTCAGATCTGTGATTTTGGGCTCGCCCGAGTTGCCGATCCAGACCATGACCACACTGGCTTCCTGACAGAGTATGTAGCCACACGTTGGTACCGCGCACCAGAGATTATGCTCAACTCTAAGGTAAGCTGTCAATGTTGATCTTTCAAAAATTGTTGGACTGATTTTTTTGAACACAGACTAAGTCTATTCGTAGAGTTGATTGCTATGTTGCGGTTTGTTTTGTATATCTAGGATACTGTCAGTTAGATTTTTGGTGTTTGACCATTGCATTTGTAGCAAATTTATGCTAAATGATTGCACTCTGTTTATTAATTGCATTTTTCTCTTAGACTACTACTCTGTGTTCAAGTCTTTAGCAAACATTTTAATGCATGTTGAAAATGCTGAATATAAAGTGAGGTTTTCCTTAAGGCAGCAGTTGTATGTTGGTGGTACAGTGATGGTAATACCATGGCACGTTGATATACAGTATATCATTGTACTGAATGATTGCCATATTCATATACCATGGCATTTACATGTACTTCAAAGAATACCATGGTATTACCATGACACATGCCCAAAAACCATGCCATTCATTAAAACATGATACTTTTTGTTTTACTTTTTGTTTTGTTTTTTATTCCCTCTCTCTCTCTCTCTCTCTCAGGGATACACTAAGTCCATTGATATTTGGTCAGTTGGTTGTATTCTGGCTGAGATGCTTTCAAATAGACCCATCTTCCCTGGGAAACACTACCTGGACCAACTAAATCACATCTTAGGTAAACAACCGTGCACAGTCTAAAGTCTAAAGCTCATGGCTGGCAACTGAAAAGCTGCAGACGGTTCGAATCCCACAAAGTTTTATCGCTCGAACACAAGCGTGGACATTTTTATTTTGGCTTTGCTATGCACAACGCTTAATTTAAGTTCATTAAATCAATATTGATCTCAGTTCAGAAGACTCTGGGCTGTTAGTAAAGGGTTAAACTTTCGACGTACGGATTCATGTGACAAAACAACATGGCGCCGATCACGGCGGAGTTTGCCTTTGGGAGAAACGCCAACAAAACTACATCTTGTAAGAAACCTAATTACGTTTGTACATTGAAACCTGTTTGAAGGTTTCAAAAGACTAGAGTCTCTAGTTTCATCCGATGTGTCATTTTTTTATTTGAACGATTTTATTGTGAAACACCACGCTGCTAAACACAATGTACACTTATTTGTACTTTAGCAATTTTTTCCCTTGGAAATCCTATATTTACTGTGCATTTTCACATTGAGAATCAATGGGTTCATTCAAAAGTTTTTAGAGGCCTTTTATTGAGTTAGGATGAAAATAAGGTGCATTTTGAACTGTTCTGAGACCAGTGCAGACAGACAGCATACTGGAGGTTAAGTCATTCACTAAATAGGGAGCAAGGGAGCATCCTATAACTTTCCTATGTAGCTAAGTGCATTCACTACTAAAATCTGACCAAAAGTTCAGTTTCAGGCTGCAGATGATGTTTGGACCACTCAACATGTTTGGCAGACATGGGACAATGGTAAATAGTACATAGATTCAGAATTTATAATGTATCATTTTATTTTAACATGGTTAGAATTTATTAGATGATGCTGGCCATTACTTTGAATCAGAATGAATTATACTAATTTCTGATGTAATGTCTGTAACGTTGCAAAAACATGAATAATAATCACTCCTGGAAAAATAATAAAACATTTGATTTGAAAAAATCTATATATGCTTCTATATTTCTATAGCTTGGTATTTTTTTAAATTTCACAACTTAGTCCTGCTGTCCACATACACTATATTGCCAAAAGTATTCGCTCACCCATCCAAATAATTGAATTCAGGTGTTCCAATCACTTCCGTGGCCTCAGGTGTTCCAATCACTTCCATGGCCACAGGTGTATAAAATGAAGCATGCACACTGCTTCTACAAACATTTGTGAAAGAATGGGCCGCTCTCAGGAACTCAGTGAATTCCAGCGTGGTACTGTGATAGGATGCCACCTGTGCAACAAGTCCAGTCGTGAAATTTCCTTGCTACTAAATATTCCACAGTCAACTGTCAGTGGTATTATAACAAAGTGGAAGCGATTGGGAATGACAGCAACTAAAATGACAGAGCGGGGTCAGCGGATGCTGAGGCGCATAGTGCGCAGAGGTCGCCAACTTTCTGCAGAGTCAATCGCTACAGACCTCCAAAGTTCATGTGGCCTTCAGATTAGCTCAAGAACAGTGCATAGAGAGCTTCATGGAATGGGTTTCCATGGCCGAGCAGCTGCATCCAAGCCATACATCACCAAGTGCAATGCAAAGCGTCGGATGCAGTGGTGTAAAGCACACCGCCACTGGACTCTAGAGCAGTGGAGACGCGTTCTCTGGAGTGACGAATCACGCTTCTCCATCTGGCAATCTGATGGACGAGTCTTGGTTTGGCGGTTGCCAGGAGAACGGTACTTGTCTGACTGCATTGTGCCAACTGTGAAGTTTGGTGGAGGGGGATTATGGTGTGGGGTTGTTTTTCAGGAGCTGGGCTTGGCCCCTTAGTTCCAGTGAATGGAACTCTGAATGCTTCAGCATACCAAGAGATTTTGGACAATTCCATGCTCCCAACTTTGTGGGAACAGTTTGGGGATGGCCCCTTCCTGTTCCAACATGACTGCGCACCAGTGCACAAAGCAAGGTCCATAAAGACATGGATGAGCGAGTTTGGTGTGGAAGAACTTGACTGGCCTGCACAGAGTCCTGACCTCAACCCGATAGAGCACCTTTGGGATGAATTAGAGCGAAGACTGCGAGCCAGGCCTTCTCGTCCAACATCAGTGTCTGACCTCACAAATGCGCTTCTGGAAGAATGGTCAAACATTCCCATAAACACACTCCTAAACCTTGTGGAAAGCCTTCCCAGAAGAGCTGAAGCTGTTATAGCTGCAAAGGGTGGGCCGACGTCATATTAAACCCTATGGATTAAGAATGGGATGTCACTTAAGTTCATATGCGTCTAAAGGCAGATGAGTGAATACTTTTGGCAATATAGTGTATGTTGCCATCAATTTTTAGGAAAACTATTTGCACTAGAAATATACAGTACAGTGCAAAAGTCTTAGGCACATACGATGTTTCATAAAAACATTTTTCTTAAGATGGTTATTTATATCTTCAGCTTTAGTGTGTCAATAGGAAATATGAATTTAGGCTCCCAAACATTCCATTTGCAAATAGAAAAGTATAGAAGAACAGGGAGCCCTGCAACAGATGCCATGGTCCCCACAGAGGCCCCACAGCTTAATCGCTCAAATGAATAATTGATTCATATTGAGCGCTCTTCAAAAGCTCTGAATAGGCCATCCATCTCTGGGAAGAAATATGAGACATTGTGGTCAGGTTTGCACCGTAGGACTTAGATAAGCACTTGATGGTTTTCTGCTGAAACAGCTTCATCATCTTTTTTCTTGCAAGTACATGCACATCAGATGTCAGTAATTTCCCTTCTCTCATTTTCCCTTTCTCTCTTTCTCTCTGTTACATCCGTTTAAAACTGTTTCTTGTCAGAGATGCTGTTGATTTTGGGCCTGTACACAAGCTGATCACTCCCAGAACCTTGTGCATGTTGCTACGTATGTTTGAGGGTGTGTATTTTTTCCCTCCAAACACACAGCAAATGATTCTTGGGTTCAAAAGAGCCAAAAAAAAAAAAAAAAAAAATTCTCTGTAGCAACAGAGGTTTTCTTCCATTACTACTTGTGTCTTTAGACCTCTCTGGCCTGTGCAAGTTTTCCTGTTGATAACTCTACTCATTTCCTCATTCAGATTGTGTGTGTGCACGTCATGCTGCAGTGGGTTATTGTTAATACCATTGCTTATGCTCTGAAGGCTTAGTATCACAGGAAGCTTCATTGATGAGCTTTTTGGTTGCCAAATTGTAAGTGTCGTCTTGGATGTACAAGTAGGTGTCCAATCTTACATGATAAAATGAAGGTTGATAAAGGGATAGTTCACCCAAAAAATGAAAATTCTGTCATTTATTCACCTACATGACGTTCCAAACCCTTCCGTTAAACATAAACAAAGATGTTAGGCAGAATGTTAGCCTCAGTTACAATGAGGGATGTATATATGTAACGGTTTAGCGGCTTTAAAACAGATATTTTTATACCTTTTGACATCTTCTCATTTGTGGTTTTGCCCTAATATTATACCCTAATATAAAGTCTTTTTGATTTCTGAAATTTAATTTAGCAAAAAAAACAATAATAATTTGTAGTAATTACTGCCCAGGTAAACGGTTCAGATATGCATTTGATTCAGTGATTGGTTGTTTTTGTGATATAGTTTAATTCAACACAAAACCTACTGAATAAATAAAATAAATTATAAAAATAAATTATGATTCATTTGCAGTTTATTTATTGGTGTTTTTTCCAAGACCGTCTATTTTCTGCTACAGTATGACTGTCCATTTCCTGTATGCCTAAAGCACTTAGTTAACCCTTTTAAGTACTTTACAAATAAAACATATTATTAGCAGTAGTAGTATTAAACACATTGTAGACCTACTTTTGCGCTGTACTCAGGCAAATAAATGAATGAACAAACAAAATAAACTGCAAATGAATAATTTATTTTGTCTTTGATAAATTCAGTTTCATAAATCATGAAACGTCTTTTTTTTTTTTCCAAGTCTAAATTTAGCTGTATCTAAATATTAAACTGCTAATATTAGCAATGCACCTGAATACCATGATACCTTAATACAACTGTATTTTCTATTTTTTTTACTTATACCCTGAAAATCACCTTCATTGTATGGGAAATATTCAATAAAAAAAAGATTCAATAAAAGTGAATGGTATCTGAGACTTGAGGTCCTGATATACTTCATACGAAATCAAAGAACGAACAGGTGTGACGTCATTTAGAACAAAATCTGGCCAAAAAGAAGGTGTTTTTGCGTTCGTTTCGGTGGTTCGTAACAGCTCGTCTGGGCCAACTTTTAGGAAAAATTCTTACCGGCTGCTAAACATCTTACTGCCATTGGTCCACTTCATCGGTAGGTGTGACCTGGAGCTCCACCTACCTTGAGGCGACAGCTGATTTTGTTTACATTTTCAGTCAACATGATTGCCAGCTGGTGCACATTTACTTGCATCTGTACAATCGTTCGCGTAGAGACATTGTACAAGACCATGTCATGCTATTTTTTTGTTTTGTTTTTTTATTTGTCTACAAAGGGAATCAAATCTACTCAAATACTCAAGTGCCCATTCACTCATGTGCCATCTGCAGACGAAAGCAATTCGCACATCTGCCCAAAGTAAGACATGCTTGTCGTCATTCTTTTGTCTGTATTCTGTACGTTAACACTCTTTTATACACCCATCTTTGCTGTAGTATCAGTGTCATCATAGATTACAGTAACCGTGTAACCGAAGCATATTCTGGCCAGGTATAGTGCATTAGCGTCATGAATTCAGAATGTAAACGAGACAAATTAAACATTTTCTACATGCATATATGTTACTTTAAATCATCATCGAGTGGTTAAACGAGCTTTTACTGATCTCATGAATTCTACTCATAGAATGAGGCGTGAAGTCATTGATAACACATTTTAATGTCACATTAGTTAGTGTTTTACTGAGCATCCTCATATTTAAATGCTCCTCTAAACGCCTCCCACAGCGATGTGGCGGGTGCCTGAATATTCACAAACAGCATACTGTCGCTCGGCTGTGTCTTCTTTTTACCCCTGAACGAAGAATGCAGAAGAACTTAGTATATCGTGGCCTCAGCATTCTGCCTAACATCTTTTGTGTTTTACAAAATAAATTAATATGGGTTTGGAACAACATGAGCGTGAGCAAATGACAATTTCATTTTTGGGTGAACTATCGCTTTAAAAGTGCTTTTTTTGCATACATAAAATGTCCCAAAGAATTATGCAACAAAAGCAGATCTTAAAGGAAGGGAGTAGTTCCCCTTTTAATCCTTCCATATTATATCTTGTTCTCCTGGTTGTCTCTCTTTTAACTCTATCCCCTTGGTGTTGTATTTCCTTTTTCTCTTTATTTCCAGTCCCACCCTGTTGTCTATACTCTAAAATCCTCTTAATACATCCTTTCTTTCTCCTGTAGGTATTTTGGGTTCTCCCTCTCAGGAAGATCTCAACTGCATCATCAACATTAAGGCAAGAAATTACCTACTGTCATTGCCTCTGCGCTGCAAAGTGCCCTGGAACCGCCTCTTTCCTAACGCAGACCCTAAAGGTCAGAGTTCAACTCCACACACCTTGACTAAAACAAACTTATGGTCTTGTCCTCATATTTTCAGACTAAACCACCTCCAGGATGTGGGACATGCTAAATGTGATTTATGACTTGTAAATCATAAATACTGTATATAGTCATAAAATAATGTTTATCAATGATCTGGTTTTATTGTTCGATTTTGAGCACTGAACAGATTTTGTTCTGTTCTTGTAGCATTAGATCTGTTGGATAAGATGTTGACCTTTAACCCTCATAAGCGGATTGAGGTGGAGGAGGCGCTGGCTCACCCCTACCTAGAGCAGTACTATGACCCTACAGATGAGGTCAGATTGCTACTTCACATTTTCTCTGTTTTTAGTTTTTTGTCTGGGTTTGGATCAAGAACTACTTTGATGATTGCATTTTAATCTTGCTACAAAGTATTTGTGGTGGGGGGTGGGGGTTATTTATTACTAAATAATAGACATAATGTGGTGTTAATAAAAGGCATATAACAACCATAAAATGTGCGTACACTGGCATGACTGCTGAAATCCATATTCGTCCCTTTTAATATTGACTGACAGGATGAACAACCTGAACATTTACTCACCTTCATGTAATAGCCTTTAATGCTAATATGACAATAAACACCAAAACTACTACTACTACTGCTCACCTTCATGTTGTTCCAAACCGGTATGACTTTCTATCCTATGTAGAACACAAAAGAAGATGTTTTAATGAATATCACAGTTCATCTTTTCAATACAATGGCTGTGGATAGTACATTACTTTTGAAGCTTAAAGGAATATTCTGGGTTCAATACAAGTTGAGCTCAATCAGCAGCATTTGTTGATTACCACAAACATTTATTTTGACTCGTTTCAGCCTTTAATTAAAAATAAAAAAGCATTGTAAGTGAGGCACTTAAGTGAATGAGGGCCAATCCGTAAAAGTTAACATGGTTACTGTGTGATAAAATCGCTTGCTTACCTTTTCTGTGTAAAGTTATAACCAATTTTACAATTTAGTTGCCATGACAATATAACACTTTAAACACTAAAACCTTAAAACGGCCGTAAAAAGGAAGATTTAAACAACTTTACAGCTCAAATAATACACACGTTTAAACAGAAGAATGAATGTAAGTGCTTTCATATAATTATAAGCTTCAGTTTTTTTGCCTTGAAACCCTCCAAAAATTGCCTCACTAAGTTTCTATCCACTTTTTGCACTGTTCTGTTATCGACAAAGTGAAAACGCGTTAAAAAAAAAAAGTTTGCGAAAATTGCTGTATCCTGCTCGTTTCCATTCAAATGGCCTTTTAAAGATAAAATGGTGTGCGTCATGATGTCATTCTTAAAAAAAAAAAAAATGGTCACATAAGTTTTGGTGTAGCGCAAAAGAAATCTGCCCTTGAGGCCTTTCCATACACCTTGTTATGATTTATTTTCCTTCATTTAAGTTAATTACTCCCCCCATATCCTTTTTCTCTTATGTATATTTTCATCGGTGTATTAATTATTTTGGCACTTTTGTTTAACCCCTTTAGCGCTGAACGTTATTTCTCTTTTTGCTTTTATGTTCTGAAGACTCTTGTCTGTTATTGCAATACAATAAGAAAAAGAAGTGTGTTTTTTGTGGTGTCTTCTCATTGTGTCTTCAGACACTCTGAGAACTTAACCAACCATAAACAACGGGCTTACAGGCTGGACAGTACAAATTCACAATTTTTACCAGCAGGTCATTCGCAAGGGATTAATGTAAAATGGGTTCTTTTTACCAGGCGTTTTGGTAAAGACGTCGTAATCTTTACCGGCGCTTGACCGCGCGGTCCATACAAATTCTGGAAAAACTTCCATCAAGAATAAAGGTAATGGCGTTCTGTTTAATGAAATTGAGGAAAACTCGAGTCTCCTCATCAGTCCAAGTATACTTCTCCGCTATGCTGTTTGTGTTGAGGACAGATGTGATGGATATTCTGTCATGTGACATCATATTTTTTGCGTCAATGGCATTTTTCTTGACAACGTTTTTCTGAACTAGTTTTTCCCGACATTTGACGTATCGACATAGGATTTATGCGCTAAAGTTAAACGGAAAAGTGTTATGTCGATACAGAAAATCAAGTTTCTGTCAGCTATATCGGTAAACATTTTGATGCGCTAAACCTTTTTCGCAAAAAAATCCTTGGATGGAAACATAGTTATTGTAATCTCGATTTTTGCTTTTTTCAAAGAAAAGGACAAATGAGTCAATCATTTTTTGTGGTAATCAACATTATGCCACAAATGCTTTCGATTGAGCTAAACTTGTATTGAATGCAGAATATTACTTTAAAAAGGACCCAAAATTACCATAAAAGTAGTCCATGCTTGTTATTCCAAGTTATATTCCAAATCTTCTGAAGGCATATTATAGGTTTTGGTGAGAAAAAATGTTGCAATAAAAAAGATTTGGTGTCTGTTGCGCATCAGTAAGCGCTATGAGAGAGGCTCTTCCACAGCGGCTCGCCTGTTCACGTGAGAACTTGTGTGTAACACTATAAACAAGGTTGCATACGCTAATTTTTTTATACTTTTGGGTCCTTTTTAAGCTTTAAAGTGAGTCCCTATTAAGTGATATTCTTTAAAAC
Organism: Myxocyprinus asiaticus; assembly: GCF_019703515.2. Lineage (NCBI taxonomy): Eukaryota > Metazoa > Chordata > Actinopteri > Cypriniformes > Catostomidae > Myxocyprinus > Myxocyprinus asiaticus. The sequence continues at coordinate 9,185,546 of NC_059346.1, read as the reverse complement.
TCCTTTTGTGTTCCACATAAGAAAGGCATTATGGTTTAGAATGGCATGAGGGTTAATAAATTATGACCTAATGTTTATGTTTAGGTTAATTACTCCTTTTAAAGTCAAAGTTTTCTGTCTGCATTTTGTTCCTTACAGCTTCTTAGAACATGAACTTTATCAAATTCCATACATGTCTTCTGCTTTCGCTCATTGTAGTATTTTATGACGATCAAAGGTCATGAACGTTTCATACGTGCACACTATGAGTTGCATTTTTAATGGCCACATGGACACAATAACCTTGGACCAACTATAGTGTGTCAGTTAGAATGTGGTTGGACATTTAGCATGTGAATGGAACTTTAATGCTACTACAATGTTGTGCGTGATCAGCACATTTCCGTATTGTAAATGGCTTTTCTTGTAAATACAAATGACGTTGTTACGTGGAGTTTGGCACCCATCAAAGCTTGTGCCCAGTCACAAAACTACATAAGATTTCTGTAGCACAAGTAGCAATGAAATATGGACATGGAAAGAAACAAACATGGCATGCATCCAGCAACACCTTACTAATATACAGATGAATACCATTCATAATTTGTGCACTTGGGGACTTTATAAATCAGCACTGAGTAACAGCTTTGGTAGTCAATTGTAAACGTAACAAGGGAATTGTGGTAAAGTGTCTTTTTCTATGGTAACTATGCTGTTTACTGTCCACAGCCCGTTGCTGAGGCACCATTTAAGTTTGATATGGAGCTGGATGACTTGCCCAAAGAGACTTTGAAAGAGCTCATTTTTGCAGAAACTGCACGCTTCCAAACATGCTACAGACCATAGCCTACTGCACAGGTAAACTGCAGAACAAAACTTTGTATGGGTAAACAATAGACCAAAGCCAAATATGCATAGTCTATAATCTGTAGTTTATATTTTCCTTTTACACTGGTATAAATGACTGTAGATAATAGTCTGCTACACAAACTCTTAAGAGTGAATTTCAGTATGTTAAGTTCTAAAGCCCTTAGAGATTCACACTGTGTGCAAATGAGAAAGGTTTTGTTTAGTAGTTTAGACTGTTTTATTACACTGCATAAAATCATATTCTTACTGAGTTATTGTGTCTTATTTTCCAATAAAAGATAACATCCTTAAAACAAGAAAAAAAATTACTTTTTATTATTATTATTTTAAAGGAATGTTCTGGTTTCAAAACACTAAAATCATGTTATCATGTATAATGTTTATGTGTTGTGGCTATACTTTTGAAACATTTTGTATTTTATGTTTATTGACTGGCCCCATTTACTTCCATTGCAAGTGCCTCACTGTAACTGTTATATTTGCTTTTTTTCAAACAAAAGAGGGACGAGTAAAAAAATCAACATAATGCAACGAATGCTATTGACTGAACTTAACTTGTACTGAACACGAACATTCCTTTAAAAATATAAAACTTTTTTCCAATGGGGTAAGACAAAAGAATAATAATAATAATTCAAAGGGGAAAATTTGAGGACAAGGCGGGAATTTCTTTTCTGAAAAAGTTTTTGCATGCCCACGCAGTAGTATTGCCTTCGCAATAAATTTACCATGGTTTCACTACGGTAACTATAATTTAACCGTGATATTCAGTTTGAAACCATAGTGATAATACATGAAAATGAAAACTATGGTAATAAAAATAATTATTGTGTGGTTATGGTTTTGCTATACAAATACCATAGTTTAATTATGGTTACTGTAGTCAAACCATGGCTTTACTTTATGTAACATTACAGTTCTGGAAACTTGGTTTTACTAAAGTAATATTGTAGGCTCTAGTAACTATAGTTTTTTTGACAGAAACCATGGATTTACCATAGTAATACTGAAGTAACCATGATTGTAGTAACTGGTTTTTGGTGGAAATCATGGTTTTACTGTAGTAAAATTTTAGACTGTAGTAGCCATAGTTTTTTGGTGGAAATCATAGTTTTACTATAGTAAAATTGTAGTAAATATGAAACGTAACCATGCTTTTTTGGTGGAAATCATGGTTTTAATATAGTAAAATTGTAGACTGTAGTAGCCATAGTTTTTTGGTAGAAATCATGGTTTTACTATAGTAAAATTGTAGACTGTAGTAGCCACATTGTTTTGGTGGAAATCATTGTTTTACTATAGTAAAATTGTAGACTGTAGTAGCCATAGTTTTTTGGTAGAAATCATTGTTTTACTATAGTAAAATTGTAGACTGTAGTAGCCATAGTTTTTTGGTAGAAATCATTGTTTTACTATAGTAAAATTGTAGACTGTAGTAGCCATAGTTTTTTGGTAGAAATCATGGTTTTACTATAGTAAAATTGTAGACTGTAGTAGCCACATTGTTTTGGTGGAAATCATTGTTTTACTATAGTAAAATTGTAGACTGTAGTAGCCACATTGTTTTGGTGGAAATCATGGTTTTACTATAGTAAAATTGTAGACTGTAGTAGCCACATTGTTTTGGTGGAAATCATGGTTTTACTATAGTAAAATTGTAGACTGTAGTAGCCATAGTTGTTTGGTGGAAATCGTGGTTTTACTATAGTAAAATTGTAGACTGTTGTAGCCACAGTTTTTTGGTGGAAATCGTGGTTTTACTACAGTATACTTTATCCATATAGTTACCATGGTTTTACTATGGATTAAACATGGTTAATCTTGTGGTTACTATGGTTTTACCATGGTATTTGTAGTAAAAACATAACCACAAAATAATGATTTTAAATACCATAGTTTTCATTTTTCTGTATTATTACTATGGTTTTACTACGAATATCAAGGTTAAAATATGGTTACTCTAGTAAAACCAGGTAAAACCATGGTAAATTTATTGCAAGGGAATGCAAAACATATTGCGATGAAACTTGCGAGGGAATGCAAGATTTATTGCAAGGGAACCCAAAACTATTTCAGAAAGAAATTCCCGCCATGTCCTCTAGGGGGCTCCATAAACAAAACTCAAAATATTTTGTTAGACTTAATATACATGTTATTTTGCTTCTCCAGTACATAAATCTACCTTGTTTAAAGGATATTTAGATATTTTTCTGGAAAACAAGACAAGAAATAAAAAACAAGTAAACAAGAATATATTGTTTGCAGTGTATTTTTATATACTTCTAATGCGAATAGTTCACCACGAAGAGTGCTAAATACTTCTAAATTCAAAAGAAATACTTTACCATAGACCTTAATGTGTTAATTAACTACATTTTTAATTATACTGAAAATGATTGGGACCCTGTTTGTCAGTCGCATAAAGACAGTGTTTCCTGTGTGTAATCCTTATGCTTTTCTAGAGGGAGCAGCTGTTCCATGGCTTTTCCTTTTACTCTTCCTAGATTACAAAACAGTGCCAAGAACATGGATATTATTAGAAAGATGAAATTACTCACGGCTCCACATAGTCCTGATAATAAAATAGTCAGAATAACTATTTTACTCTTGGATGATAATGAACTATAGATAGACTGAATGAATGGGTTATGATGTCAAAAATGTTGTTATTAGTGGTAAATATTGATATTGCTCATACTTGCGTTTAGGGATTTGTACAAATCTAAATTATTGGCCATTCAAAAAATATTAATTACGTTTAGTTGCTCAGATTTGTGCGTCCCAGCATATCGAAGATAATAGATAATATTACAATATTTACCTTTTGATGTCAGATTTTATTTAAACAACAGAAATTGCCAATCCCAATGTTTATGTCTATAGGTGTTGCTCTAGATTCAGTCGTGGTGATGCTTCTATCTCCACTACACTGTGTGCTGTGGTCCTCTCTTGGTCTTCACCATCATCGTCATCATCTTCGTAACTCCTCTTTCTCCAACTGAACCCCAAAACTACAGGCAACCCTCAAAGTTCATCCAAACTGCAGCAGAAAACATGGACTCTTGCAACTTCTCATTTACTCTTTAATCTCATAACACTCCACATTATAATGGAAGAAAAGTGCAGAGTTCTCTCACACCCTTTCTCTATCTTATTATTCTCATTTCTGCTTATCTGTGAAACTTAACCTGTGTGTGTGGAGATTATGGATCTGAGATGACCCATCTAGGTGAGGTTTTGACTCAGGGTATGGTAACCCTTTTTGTCTTGGTCAGACCTCTATTATACTTCAGTAAAAAAAATGTTTATGATTATGTTATTATTGTGCTTCTTTTTAGCCTCCTGTTAATATTTCCAACAAGCTGCTTTTCACTAAGGTGTCTGTAAGCCATTTTTAAGTCCCACAGAGGCCAAACTGAAAACAGGGAGAGAATGAGGGCCTGGATCTCCTCGATTCTTTTATATATATATATATATATATATATATATATATATATATATATATACACACTTTTATGTATATACAGGAACGAATAAATTCTCTTTGTGCATTGCCAAACTCCTCAAAATGCACAAAGATTGAAATTTGCCAAGGTGCCATTTGAGGCTTTAATAAACTGATTAATGTATTTTCATATACACAAATATGTATTTGCCATGTATTTTAGCCCCTCAAAATTGATACAAAACCTTACTTTTATTCATTTATCAAATTATTTTCCTTCATTGTAGTTTAATTACCTCCCAGGATGTGCCTTTAGGCAATCAAGGGATATTGTGTAATATATAAAACAGAACAATGATCAGCACCTACACATTTAAAATGTGTACATTAGCTCTCAATCATAAACCCTTAATCACTCATAGGATCACTTATAATCATCTATAGGATCCGTAGAGAAGAGACTAATCTGTTAAAATTGCTTATGCACCAAAGAAAAAAATGATTTGAGGTTATTTTGCCACCTTGGAATTTTTTTTAAACTTTTGTCCATATATTTAGAAAAGTTGATGAAGACCTAAGCCCTCACATTACCCACCAAAAAAGGTGAGGACCACCTTTAAAGGGATAGTTCACCCAAAAATGAAAATTCTCTCATCATTTACTCACTCTCATGCCATCCCAGATGTGTATGACTTTCTTTCTTCTGCAGAACACAAATGAAGATTTTCAGAAAAATATCTCAGCTCTGTAGGTCCATACAATGTAAGTGAATGGTGACCAAAATTTTGAAGCTCCAAAAAAGAACATAAAGTCTGCATAAAAGTAATCAATATGACTCTAGTGGTTTAATCCATGTCTTTTGAAACAATCCAGTCAGTTTATATGTAACTAATCAATGTACATAATTTTGCACTATAAATGTTGACACCAGCAGTCTCCTTGGCAATCATGATTTCAAGCTCGATTACACATCCCTGCACCATCTAGCGCTTTGCACATGCATTGAGCACCAGGAAGTGTAATCGAGCTTGAAATCATGATTGTGCCTAGAGACTGCAATGGCAAGACGTACAGTAAAAATGAGTTACATTTTGGTCTGTTCTCGCCCCAAAATTGACTGGATCGCTTCAGAAGACATGAATTAAAAGTCTTGTGGATTACTTTTATGCTTCCTTTGTGTGCTTTTTGGAGCTTCAAAGTTTTGATCACCATTCAATTAAACTGTATGGATCTACAGAGGTTTGATATTCTTCTAAAACTCTTTGTTTCTGTTCAGCAGAAGAAAGTCATGCAAATCTGGGATGGCATGAGGGTGAGTAAATGATTAGAGAATTTTCATTTTTGTGTGAACTATTCTTTTAAACTGCAGGTGTACACATATCCCAAAATCAAGTGTTTTTTTTTTTTTTGTTTTTTTTTATCTAGAGATGCATCACATTAGTTAGGTTTATAGAATATTGCTTTGTGGGACTTGAGAGCAATCACGTTTTTCAGTGATAATTTGTCAATTTTGAGTCTCATACAAAAGAATCATATTATTCAAAGTCAGTGCCTCATCTGTATTCATTCTTTCCTTTTGTATATTTCTGTTTCTCTTTCATTTTCTCTGCCTCCTCCCTGCCCTATACCGCCTTGTATCAGTAAGACTGTGCCCTTGCATGACTGTTAAAAAAAGCTTTCTATACAAAGAAAATGGAAGTGCCACTCTGCTGGGGATTCCACTATTGGACTCTCAGGTTTTTGTTATATCCTACCTTTTGTGGTCTCACATATCCTATATTGAGTATTACGAGTACAAAAAGAGTTTTAAAAAAATACACTTATTTTGCTTGCACATTTTGGTTGCACTTCTTTCAGATCCAGGTTCCTTTCAGTGGACAAAAATGCAAGAGATTCGCTTTTTAGAAGAATTTTATCAACCAGCTCAACCAGAATGTCAAGTGTATTAATTCCAAGTAGAAATTAGGAGCCTCTAGCCATGTTATGCATTCACTACAGGAAATATAACTTTTATTATGCCTTTTCAATCACAAAATTATACTTTACTGGTGAATTAATTATGTGGTGCATTGAGACCCTAAGAAAAACAGAAAAAGTTTACCTGATGGTTGCATAATGTTTTAACTATTTACACTTGTGCAATTCATGAGCAAGACCGCATTTGTAAAATGGACCACAATGGCAGTCAAATACATGGTTATGTTATTGACACTATGTATGCATCATTGTGCATGGCTTGAGCAAAGTATTTCTTTCCTACACTGGCTTCCTCTTTGGTTTACCAGCCCTTCTTTACTTTTGCGTAGATATCCGACCAAGACTCCACCTTGTGGTGATTTTGCTTAGCAAGATGTTGGTTGATCAAGCAGAGAATGGGATATTCTCTTTAAAAACAAATAAAAATAAAAAATAAATTAGAAAAAAAACAAACAAACAAAAAAAAAACACTGCAAAGCTCTTGTAAGATAGCCTCTGCTGAATCAGTGTACAGCCTGTCTGTTTCTGTGTGCCTTTATGCGTCACGAATAACAATTTATTGTGCAGCTTTTTGTTTGGGATCAGTTGTGACTTTTTTGCAGTATATTAATGAAATTTTATTATATATATATATATATATATATATATATATATATATATATATATACTGTTAATATATATATATAATATAACAGTGAAAACCCCCAAAAATACTCTATACTCTTTCTGTAATTTTAAATCCTATTTGTCACAGCTTTTGTGATTTTTGTGATTAATTAACAGGCCTTTTATTTCCCCCCTCCCATTTCTGGTTTAACCCCATTGCATTTTGCCCCAGTTACTGAACTTTTTTTTAATTATTATTATTGTAAAAAATGAATGTCTAGTGATTTATTATTAATTTTGTAAAAAAAAAAAAAAAAAAAAAAATATTTGTGGATTAATCTCCTTTGATATCAATGGCAAACTTTTGTTGTGAATTTCACTTGCAAGTTTCGGAGCCGACCCTTGGTTGTGTTTGATGCGGTGCCAGTATAATCATGGGGGAAATGTATGATTACAAACATTTTAATCTGTTCAAACCCTTTCAATCTTTTGAAAATAGAAAATATGTCTTTACTGCTGAAAAAGATGGCCAATTTTAATTATCAATATTGATCTTTGCATCTGCCAAGTTATCTAAGCTAGAAACAGCAGAATAAAACCAATTGTATTCGATTTCTGCCTCGTGTTTGGTGTCTTTAAAGCGTGATTTTAGTTCTAGTATTTTGTGTTTGACTTGTCGTCTCAATAAATGGAACAAATATAGGCATATCTGTTTAAGATCATCTGTAAGCAGAGACCTTAAGCTCCAGTTAAGATGTGCCTGGCATTGTTAAGTCTGACTGTAGGGCACGGATGTAATGCTCTGATTCCATTGTGTTGTCTTGGTTGGCAAGGCAACAGAGGTACTTCGGTTTGCACTCTTGATTGAGTGAAGAAGAGAAGGTAAAGTGCTGTGATGTAATCAAAAAATGAGCTTGAACCTAATTTAGTTTATGCGAAAGCCTGCCATCCATGGTAACCAGTGGCAATATCTGCCGCTTGAAAATAACAGTTTACGTAGCCTATTATTAGTTAGCCATTCAATAAAAACAAACTAGACTCTGTTAACCCTCAGAACAGAAAAAGCCAATAGTAGGTGCTGTTTTTACATTTAAGTATTACCAGTTTGTAGGCATTTACAAATGTGTAGACGTACTATTAATGTACAGTCTAGTTTAGTGCTTCCCAATCTTTTTTTGTCTTATGTATCACTAAAGCCCCATTAGTATCCATTTGACACCAAACCAGACATTTGTTCCTTTTAACTCATATTATATAGGACATCATTTAGCATTATTATTAGAAAAACCTCCAAATAAAAAAAATAAAATAATAATGGATAGGGGTAAAAAGATAAATAAAAATACACTCACTAAATATCACATGTACTCTGCTATGGGCATACATTATTTTGTTTTCCTTGCTTAAAGGAATAGTTCACCCAAAAAATTAAATTCTCTCATCATTTACTCCCCCTCATGCCATCCCAGAGTTGTATGAATTTCTTTCTTCTGCAGAACACGCAAAAAAAAAAATTTTTTCGAAGAATGTCTCCACTCTGTAGGTCCATACAATGCAAGTGAAGCTCCAAAAGCACATAAAGGCAGCATAAAATAATCCATATGACTCCAGTGGTTAAATTCATGTCTTCAGAAGCGATACGATAGGTGTGAATAAGAAACATAAATATTTATGTCCTTTTTTTTTTTTTCTTTTTTTTTTTTTTTAGAATAAATCTCCACTTTCACATTCTTCTTCTTTTGTTTTTGGTGATTCACATTCTTTGTGCATATTGCCACCTACTGGGCAGGGAGGAGAATTTATAGTAAAAAAGGATTTAAATATTGATCTGTTTCCAATCATATCGCTTCTAAAGACATAGCTTTAACCACTGGAGTCATATGGAGTACTTTTATGATTCCTTTGTGCTTTTGGGAGCTTAAAAATGTTGGCACCCATTCACTTGCATTGTATGGACCTTCAGAGCTGAGATATACAAATCTTTGTGTTCTGCAGAAGTAAGAAAAAAAACACATACACATCTGGGATGGCATGAGGGTGAGTAAATGAGAGAATTTTCATTTTTTGGGTGACATATCCCTTTGAAGGGAACTCTGTAGCTCTCTAGGTCCTTTCAATGCAAGTAAATGGTGACCAGATCTTTCAAGCCCCAAAAAGCACATAATTAATTCCTTACATTTATATAGCGCTTTTCTAGACACTCAAAGCGCTTTACATAGTATAGGGGAACTCTCGTCAGTCACCACCAGTGTGCAGCATCCACCTGGATGTGACGGCAGCCATAGTGTGCCAGTACACTTACCACACACCAGCTATTGGTGGAGAGGAGAGTAGAGTGATGTAACCAATTCAGGGATGGGGATTATTAGGAGGCCATGATAGATAAGGGCCAATGGGGGGAATTTGGCCAGGACACCGGGGTTACACCCCTACTTTTTACGAGAAGTGCCCTGGGATTTTTAATGACTGCAGAGAGTCAGGACCTCTGTTTAACGTCTCATCCGAAAGACGGTGCTTTTTTACAGTATAGTGTCCCCGTCACTATACTGGGGCATTAGGACCCACACAGACCACAGGGTGAGCACCCCCTGCTGGCCTCCCTAATATAGGCAGCATAAAAGTAATCCATACGACTCCAGTGGATTAATGTCTTTTGAAGCGATGCAATGACTTGGGGTAAAAAAAACAGATCAACATTCTAATCCTTTTTTACTATAAATCTCACTTTTTCACTTTCAGAATGTGAAATTGGAGATTTACGGTAAAAAAATTACTTAAATATTGATCTGGTTCTCACCCACACTTATATCGCTTCTGAAGATATAGTTAAACCACTTGAGTCATATGGATTACTTTTATGCTGCCTTTATATGCTTTTTGGAGCTTCAACGTTCTGGCCACCATTTACTTGCATTGTATGGAACTACAGAGCTGAAATATTCTTCAGAAAAATCTTAATTTGTGTTCTACAGAAGAAACAAAGTCATACACATTTGGGATGGCATGAGGGTGAGTAAATTATGAATTTCATTTTGGGTGAATTATTCCTTTAACGCCTTGCTAAAAGATCCTAAAGGAATGCTAATGGTATGTCTATCAAAGTTCGGAAGCAATCCTAAAGGGCTTAGAAAAAAGAATCAAATAAAAATCTTACTCAAGAAAAAAAAACTAAATTAGGAATTTCCGTTTATCCAGTAGGATCTTATTTGATTCTAAGAGGATACTTAAAGGATTCTAGCTTGATCCTATTAGGTTTGCTTGCAAAATATGGAAGCAAGTCTTAATTCGAGCAGTAATAAGTTGCAGTTTTGCACAACCAGTTGAAAATGTCAGTGCACAGAATGAAAATGGCTGTTTGTGGTGCATTTGAAGTATTGGTGCAGTAGATGGCGACACAATTTAACAGACCATAAACAGACCAAAATTATCGTTGTCTTAAAAATATAATTTGTAGCTTACTAAAGTACCTAAACAACAACTGTCGGAAGAATTGACAGCGCTGTTTGCTTATTTTACTTTTTTAACAGTAGCAAAACTAACAGTATTGATTGACATCGAAACAGTCCTCGATGCACCTCTCTTTGGTCTTAAAAAACTGTCAACATATCATAATTATATTTAACAGAAAACCCACTGTGCCCGATTAAGTTGTATAGATTTTCAAGATAAAGGGCCTTCGCGCTGTTTACCTAACCACGTGTTAAAGTGATAAGGACTACTGCGCGCCCCCGCCTCGAATTTGGCACGTGCCTTTGCGGTAGCGCGCATAATCGAAAACAAGCGAGATGCTGTGAGCGCGGGTTCTGCGTTTGTCTGGAGAACGGAGCCCGCGCTGATTGGCTCTTTGGGCAAGCTCTCTCAGCTGATTGGTTTGACGCAACGATCCTCAACCCGATTGGTTATCATGTCTGTGGAAAGGAATGTCGTCATATTTATCCCATATTTTCTTCTACAGCATGTTCGATGGGAACGTTGATGAGGAGGGTTTCAAAACAAACCGTTTCGATCGTTTTGATGAATTTCGCCGCCGCCGACATTTCGTGTGCTTCTGGGTAGCCTTTGAAATGACAGTTGCTTCCATTTTTAACCACCTTACCTTGACATAAACGTAATTGTAATTTCTGTCATTTTTTTTTTTTTTTTTTTTAACGTTTTGGAAAATACTAACACAGTGCAAACAGTTATATAGCTCTGATGCATTCTTTAAAAGTGCAATTTTTAAACGGCATAAATATTCCTAAACCGTTAACTGGGCTATGATTAATTTCGTTTTTGTCGATGCATTTGACATTTCTGGCTCGAAAAAAAATTATCGCGTGCTTAAGTAGCCTGCACAATATTTGTGAATGAAAGCGGGACAGATCTAAATGTTAGTAAGGGAGCGTGGGGCGCACACCAATAACAACTCCTGCATCGACGTGACCGAATCACAGTCTCATTCAAAAAATCCGCAGAGTGGAGAGAGTGTCAGAGCGGAAGAAATATGAATAGAAGACTCTAAACAACAACAACAACAACATCTGGGACCGTCGTGACACACGCGGGCATCACAGCGCTCCTGAATGAGAAACCCTGCAGTGGGGAGAATTTATCCACTTCCACCCAAAAGGTATTGCATTCTGCATAGTGCATCCCTTTGCCTTTTTATTTATTTTATACATTTTATTATATTTTCCAACGCAATTACCAATGATTGTGTGGCTTGTCTATTGAGTATTGCATGTATGGTGTAATTTCCCTTAGAGCCTCAGAGAAGGTCACATTGGAGCGCTGTGTTTTTAAATGAAAACTTAAAACACGACGCAGTTAAGCTTAACAATAAGTTTGTATTTCTTTTAAGAGGTATGCTGGGAAATAACTGACCAATGTTTGCGTGAAAAGCTTTACAGTGGGTTACCATTGGCGCGGAGAAAGTGTTATAAAATGGGACGCAGAATGAAAACATATGACATCATCAGGACAGTGGTGGCGACGCGTCAAGCTTCCTTATTTTCCCGACTACTTGAAAATATTCCACGAATTCTCAGCCGGCTTTGAAACTATTGATCATTATTGATTATCGTTGGAACAGTGCGGTCGTCCGTGCCCATGGGTAATTCGTGACGTATTCTTAAACATGATGTCCATGAATTGGATGACAATGACATGCATGTCGATGTAGACTACGAAAGTTTTATCAGTAGTTTTATCAATATCACCACGTCGATGCATTGCCGTATAGCTGTGCACAGTTCCAATGTTGGGTTTGTTTTTCGTGACCATCGTTTTATTTTTAGTCGTACTCTCCGCTTATTATTTATAAGGCGTAGCAGATCCTCTCTGACGCATAAATATGAGGCCATTTCTTTAGTGGTATCAGGGATGGACGAGCTGTGAAACCGTCCATCCCAAAAACACCTAACAATGTATTGACAAACATGAATATATGGGCTGTTGACATGAATGATACGTTTTATATAGGTATTTTTTTTTTTGTCTATTTACGTATGCTAAAAGGAATCAGTGATATCATAGCCAGAACTTCTCAGTGTAGCTAACTGAGACACGGATAAAATAAGGATATATTAAAATACAGAGCATTAATATCTAGTAACTAGTTATTGATCCATTTTACTCGAGCAGTTTCATCTTTACAATCTAAAATATTTCAATTGTTGTTTTTATTTAAACACATACTGTATTCATTAGGGGAACTAATGAAAAACACGATTCCAACCGAAGTCGTGAAATCTTTAAATTGCTTTGTATTTATTTACACATCCGGGATTGTTTTCTCTTTGACGGTTGCCCCTCCCCCTGCAGCACAATCATTGGATTATATACACGTCAATCAGGCGACGCTCCGCCCTCCCACTGACGTCACCATCACAAAGCAGCAAGTCTAATCACAAACACTAAAGTGCAACAAAGACTAGAGAAAATGTGCAGCCTATCGACACACAAAACGGTCAGATAGTCTCAGTTTAAGATCTCAGAGACGGAATCTACACCGAGACGAGACAACAGAACAGAAACCAAAAAAACAAACATACTTCGGAAAATATATATTCAGCTTCCCTATCTAAAATCTATGCTAGACTTCGCATATAGATCCAGTTCAGGTGGTGAGTTGAGAGTTTTTGATGATTGCAAAACAATGTGTTATTGATATATGACAATATGAACATTGTTGTATATTAACAGAAGCTCAAACTCATTTATTTTCCAAATCTTTTTATCTGCCAGTGGGGAAAATGTTGAGCTGGATGCATGCACGCGATTTTAAGTTCTTAACTACACGGCATACAAACACAAAAATGATATCGTGGCAGCCTAAAGAGCCACGATTTCATGTTGCTATACGCATAACATGCTTTTTTTCCCGCATCTCTCCGCGCTTCCTGGTTCGGTCACAAAGCGCGTGCTGCAGAGCCTTTGTTTTGAATCCACATTGGTCGCACAGTTTCTTTGTTTGCTCCTAAAGATCCCGCTGACAAGAATCAATTTGCACCTTTTGACACTTGTGGCCCGTTGTTGTCGTACAAGAGCTACTGAATTGGTCCTATGAACATTTAGCTTTGTTGTAAGTAACTTTGCAGTGAAGTTAAAACAAAGGAGACAAATTTGCGATTATAGTTATTATATAAGTGACCAAATTTTAACGTGGCTATTTTGCGTCTTTATTAGCTTATTTGTTATATAGCTATTATTGTTTCTTCTTCTTATTATTATTCCGAGCATGTTAGCCGTCACTCCTGCTCCTCATATCCTTTCAGGTTAACGCGCTCGTGAACCTCCTTTGTTCATCTTCCCTCACGATGATTATATTATTTAATCTTACGACTTTACAAGCTTCTTTTGATTTTGCAGTACGTGCATAACGGATTAAACAGTCTTAACTATATTTGTCATTTAACAATGTTTTAGATGTATTTCGAATTAATTAACTTGCCTTACAGCATCGTGCATGAAGTGTTTTTCTTTTTGTGCAGATTGTCCAACAATAGAATTCGCGTTAATACGATTAAATATTGGTAATCTCGTGCCTTGTACTTGGACCATTTATGCAATCACTAGATATCGGATAAAAACACGGTGCACGCTGAAGATCTATAGGTATCATGTGTACAGGTACATAACAAGCTCTCGTTTCCAGCGAGACGTGTGCCACAGCGCGTTGTGCTCGCTCTAGTTGCGCTTTGTTGGTTGGCATCAAGGCTGGGAGCTTCCTGTGCTATTGCGGAAGTGTCTGTGTTTTTCTTTCGCGTGCAGTTTTGTTGGCCCTTCATTAGCGCATAAAACAGTTTCCTGTTATTTTCTGATTGTATGTGCGATCTGAATGTGAACTATGAAATGAGAAACGCTTGAAAGAAGCTGACATAATGTTACAAAAAAAAAAAAGACGGCCACGTGAATAAAACATGTTTGAAAATGTCTCATATGTAAACATAAACGTTTTTGTTAAATTGTCTGTTAATTTAGTTTTGATATTTGTGTGTATCTAGTAAAATAACTAAATACAGCTACTTATTTGCTCATGATTAGTATTTTTGCAATTCTTGGACTGGTTTGTCATGTTTTAGAGCCTTAAAGAAATATACCGGGTTCAATATAAGTTAAGCTCAATCGACTGCATTTGTGGCATAATATTGATTTACCACAAAATATAATTTTGACTCGCCTCTCCTTTTCTTTAAAAATGCAGAAATCTGGGTTACAGTTTGGCACTTACAATGGAAGTGAATGGGGCCAGTTCATAAACTTTAAAATACTCACTATTTCAAAAGTATAGCCATACGATGTAAACAATATTGCGTGTTAACTAGGGGTGTAACGGTTCAAATTTCTCACAGTTTGGTTTTAGGGTCACGGTTCGGTATTGGCAATGGACAGAATTATTATTTATTTAAATGTTATTTTTACTACCAAATCCAAAGCAAGAATACTCTATCTGGTAACAAACACTTCAACAGGTTTTCCCTGAATAAAAAGCATTGTTTTGTTTTACAGTAACCATAGTTTAACTGTGGTATTTGTAGTAAGAACATAGTAACCACAAAATCAACATGGTTACTGTCATGTTTACAATATATGAATAATCATGGTTACTATATGGAAACTACAATATTACTAAAGTAAAACCATGGTTAATTTTCGCTGGATCTTTAACTAAAAAACCCTTTTCTCTAATTAATAAATCAACATTTTAACTTAATACCTGCACTATTACACTACATGCATCAACATAAAATGCATTTCAAACTCTAATGCACATATATTCAATATTTGGAAGCTGTACATCACTATAGAAGGAACTTTGCTATTAAAATGGATACGAGAGATGTTGTGATGTGGCTTGAATGTTTTAATCATACACGGAAATCACACATCTTCATCAGCAGAGTAGGGAAACCGTATCGTTTGCGATGAACACCCCAATCACTTTAGTTATTGTTTTATACCTGTTCGAATCAGCACTGAGTGTTTGCTTAAAAACGAAAGGGAGTGTGTGCAGTTTCGGCTCATCTGTGGTCCCCTTTCCTGGTGATTTCGGCGTAAATTATCATATGTCGATGTAAAACAGTGCCTGCTTTGTAAACGTTCTGTTGTACTTGACTGCAAAAATAAAATGTTTCCAGACAGGAGACCTGAATAACACAGGGGGCTTCTCTATCAGCGGCTCATTTTCTCCACTTGCCATTTTCAACTACACATAACCAGAGCCATTGAAAAAGGCTCTGCACACAATGCTTGCAGAACAGTGATATCATCAACTTTACCCACGTGAAACACAGGCAGAGCGTATACCTCTACAGATCCATTCATGTGCATTAGCGGACGTTGTAACTGTGCATGTCTATTTGACACTTTATTTTCTTCACAAAACCTTGTGCTCCAGATGCGTCAATAAAGTTGAGGTGAACCGCAGTGCAGATTCTTCCCAAATCATGGGTGGCGTACCATACTCTTCTTTTTTTTTTAACGAGAACCATTGCACCCCTAGTGTTCACATGATTTTAGTGTGATAAAATCACTTAACCTTTTCTGTGAAGTTATATCCAATTTTACAGCTTCATTGCCATGATGATGTAATGTCAACAAACCCTAAAACGACTGTAAAAATGACGATTTAAACAACTTTACAGCTCAAATAATACATGAGTTTTAACCAAAAAGTTAATGTAAGTGCTTTTATAAAATTATAAGCATAATATTTCTTCCTTTTAAACCCTCCAAAAATTGGCCCCCATTCACTTCCATTATAAGTGCCTCACTGTAACCTCCATTTTTGCTTTTTTTTTTCTTCAAGAATAGGACGAATGAGTCAAATGTATTTTTTGTGGTAATCAACATTATTCCACAAACACTGTCGATTGAGTTTACCTTGTTTTGAACCCAGTATATTCCTTCAAAATTCATTTTAGAGGAATAGTTCACCTCAAAAATTATGTTCTGATTAGATTACATTTAGTCTCGGGTCATTATCAAAATATGGTGACAAACATGTCCGTTGACTTCAGTCATTAAAAGTATTTTTAATAGTCAAGAATTCCCATGTTAAAGGCATCATTGTATAAGCTGCCTTTTATTAAATCATATGAAATGGTTTGGCACTATATTGTTTTACAATTTTTTTTTTTTTTTTTTTTAACCCATGTACCCTTCAGCTGGTACTCCACTTCTATGACATACAGTTATGTTTATTTTTGTGCTTTTCTCAGGTTAAGCATTAGTGTAAGGCCTAACAAGTGTGCAAAAAAAATAAAAAAATTAATCATTTAAGTAATTAAAAAAGAAAGTGTGTCCCTTGATTTCATGTCATTGGTGTTAACCATATTAAAAACTGTTTTAAGAATGCAAAAAGTGATGGAAAAGAACTCTTAAGGTCAGAGTTCAAAGGAAGAAGAGGCTGCTCAAATGTGCATATAATGATTTTCCCACCATGTTGAAAGATATTTATTTACATTTTAACTGTAATTTTTTTCACATGGTTCCTTTAAAAATGTCATTGGTGTTTCATTGTTTAATATTCAATTGAAATATTTTTACTGAAAAAATTGATTTAATTGTATGTTTTATTGATTTTCGTCTGATCAGTGGTGCATGTTTTGAGATGCTATTGACACCATCCTAGAAAATGCATCTTATTTGTCACTGCTGTTATCGTCAATGGTGTTACAACCCTTGCTTTTTTAATAAAATAAAAAAACAACAGTCAGTTTGTCCTTTTTGAATACAAATGATGTCAAGATTAAAAAAATAAAATTGACTTAATTTTATGGGCAAAACTGAATCGAAAATGTCAATATTTTGAAATTTGGAAAGTCAAAATTTTTGAGAATGACCCTGCCATGAATAATCGCTGTCTCAACCCTCCTTTTTTGTTTGCCCTCTGTCTCTTTCCAGGTCGTATTTTCTCCTGTGGTGTCTGTGTGGAGCGTACCACACACCCACTCCACAACAACGACGGCTTTTGCTTGCATCTTCCAGTGTTTCTTCTGTCAGCAAGTTCAGCAGAGCTGCAACTCGTCCAGCGCCAGCCCGGAGGAACCAAGTGAGGAGAACCACGACTGTGAGATGGTAAAAATGACAAAGTCCAAAACCTTCCAGGCTTACCTGCCCAACTGTCACCGAACCTACAGCTGCATCCACTGCCGGGCACACCTCGCCAATCACGATGAGCTCATCTCGAAGGTTAGTGGAGAGTCAAATGCACTCGTAACCATGTTGGGGAGCAACTAACTAAAAGTAGCGATGCTTCTTTAACTTAAAGGTGAAGTGTGTAATGGTTTCAATGTTGAAAGCTTTTTCATATCCCAACGTAATATGCCTAAATAAATATATGTAAGCCATTGGTAGGTTGATTTTCCCTGTAAGGTGTAAACTGTATGGAGGACAGAACCTGCAAAAATAATAAATAAATAATCACAAAATCATATATAAATAAATCCACATATTTGTTCATAAAAAAAATAAAATAAATAAATAGCATGTTGCACAAAGGAAAAATAAATACAGAACTACATACAGAAATAAATTATTACAGAAATATAGACAAATACAATTAAAAATCAACTTTTAATTTTGCATTTCCTTTCACATTTTTGCATTTCCTCAACCATTTATTAATGTTTTAGATTTAATTATATTTGTATTAATGGGTGCATTTATATATTTATTTGTAGGTCTCCTCACCCATTTAATTATTTATATATTTATTTATGCACAAATATGTGTTTATTTTATTAATTATTTTTGTAGGTTTTGTCCTCCATAAAACTCTGACTGTGTGACACTTTCAAAACATTGCTTTGTTTGTTTGAGTATCCCGACCAGCCAGATACAGCAACTTTTGCTCAACCAATGGTGTGAGCTTGGGACGGGGCCATCTGTTTTGTCTGACCAGTGGCAGATGGGAAGAATGTTCAGGAAACCTGTTTGAAAACAGGTCGTTCTTTTTGCAATTCTGTTTGGTTATACAAAACATATTTCCCCATTAAATAGCTTCAATGTAGCTTGCTACTTTTTCCAAAAGAGTAGCTTGACTGTAGTTTAAATACTTTAAATTATGAGTAGCTTTTTGTTTGGGGAAGTGGTGGCTCACACCTCTAAAAGTGACAAAAACGCACACACATTCAGAATGACACCAATAAAAGAATTGTAAGGGGCCTTATATAGATCACACTGTGTCTCATAAACGCAAGCCCAAGAAACTGCATATCATTTTTCAAACATTCACCTCTTACCTTGCAACATGCTGTCAGTCACGTCTCTGCTTAAACTCTTGTTGTGTCCCCTGACAGCACCTATAATAGGTTTACCAGCTTAACTGATGCACTGTTTTGTTTATAGTGTACAGTGATACCAGACACTTTGCATCTTACTCCCAGATGGCTAAGCTGTTAACACTGCTGCAAGAGATGATCCATTTCCCAGTATGCACTGCACCTGTCAGGGTCGGTCACCTCTTCCTGTAGCTCAGACAAGAAGTTTGCTGGTGGCTAAGCACAGGTGTTTCGGTTTACCTGTTTGCACGCTTCCTTATTGGTTTCTTGTTTTCCAAGGAAACTCGATCATTGTTGAGGGCATTGCTTGCACCTATTATAATTTTTACGAACAAACAGTAGCAACGTCACCCGTAGCTACTTAATGTGTGAAATCAACACGTTCAACGTGTTCTCTAAGTTTTCATTAGTTGCTTAGTGATCCAGCAACGTTTTATGGATTATTTCAACTCGAGGAATGGAATGTTGGTTAACTTGTATTTCCGCTGTGTTTTCAGAGACTGTTGCCGGTAATTTTAAGTTCATAGAATGATATGTGCTGGTACAATATTTAAACGTTGCCATATTGAATGAAGATTACTGTGACCTTAAACAGGCCAAGGCGCTCCACCCAAAACCAACAAATAAAATGTATAGGAATTTAACAAAACCGATGTGTTGTCACAGGGCAGATTCATCGACTTACTGTATTTGTCCATGCTAGGTTTACTCTGAATTTGACTTTCTATTTCGGGCATCAACGGCAAACTTAAAAGGATAGGGAAGGTTAGCCTAAAAATGAAAATTCTGTCTTACCCTCCAGTTGTATGAGTTTCTTTTTTCCATGGAACACAAACAGAGATGTTAGGCAAAATAATATCCTCAGTCACCGTTCACTTTCATTGCACTTTTTTCATACAATGAAAGTGAATGATGACTGAGACTAACATTCTGTTTATTGTCTCCTTTTGTGTTCCACACAAGAAAAAAAACATACAGGTTTGGAACAACATGAGGGTGAGTAAATGATGACAGATGTTTCATTTTTGGGTAAACTGTTGCTTTAAGGACAAGTCCAGACATAATTTATTTGAATCACTTTCAGTCTTGAAAAGCAGTGCTTAAATTCTCTAGATTCTAGAGACGTTATAAAAGTATTTTCTTAAGCCAATGCACGTAGACAGGATTGTTTGTGTGTTCAAATAAAAGCATTACTGTTCTTGGCACTTGAACAGCACCACATGCTTCAGGGAGGTGTGTCACAGAGGGTGAAAAGATGTTTTGCTATGGCTTCACTGGGCTGTCCTGCCTACATGCTTTCTCTGTTGCATCTCCTAAGCTCCAAGAATTACTTTTAACCTGATTATGTCATTTCGAAAGGGCGAAAGTGGCGTCCAGCTCTTTTCTCCTGTAGGTGCTGCAAACCAAGGGCTCTTTTCATGGCACACATCTTCGTTTCATTAACAAATGGGCCTGATCCATGGCAGATCATATTATATGAAAGGCACATTGTTTCTACGCTGTTATCTGTGAAGAGATGTTTTATAAGGGCAAGAATAGGCATTAAACCATGGAAAGCTTGACAGATGTTCTTTACAAATCCTGACATTTAGTTGATGCCTTAAAAACAGCTTTGTTAAAGATGACCCACTTTTTGAGAATAGAAGCCTTTGTTGGGTCTTAAAAAGAGGAAAATGGGTGTCACTTTTTGGTTTTAACTGTTAAAACAGGTCAATTTTATTAGGACACACTTTCGGTCTCCCAGGTTGCCGCTACTTGCCATCTTTGAAATCTTTCTGTGATGATGACATCTTTCTTGATGTATTAATTGTGGTGAATCCCCCACTGAAAAGATATGTGTCATCCTACTAAAGCTGAGCCATTCTTTCATAAACACTGAGGTACGGTATCAAGGTATCTTACTTGCATTGTACTGTCAAAAAGCTGCCAAGAATTGGTGCTACATTAGAGATGATTAGCACGCCTAGCGCTAGCCAAAGAATTGCAGGAGTCTTGGATCAACATCAAACATCGCTGATGGAATGCAGACAGAATTGTGGAAGCGCTAAGCTAAGGCCATCTGCTGCAGAGATGAGACACTGGGCAGTATTTTAAGATCTTGAGACCTTAAGCAATCTCTACTAGGGTTCTCTAGTTAGATGAGTGGGGAAATCTGGACATGGAGTGCCTCCAAAAATATTCCTGAGTTCTTGGTAGAAGTGCATTTTTTTCTCCATTCCAAAACCTAGTGAGTTGCCTTCATAGACAGAATTAAGATAAATATCTGGCTAGGCAAAGAATGTTCCAAACGATTGGCAGCATAGACCACGTCCACACTTTTGAAAGCGCATTCATTTTGCTAGGTTTATGCCTCTCATCTACACTAGCGTTATTGTCCCACCAAAAAACTGAATTTTTCGAAAACGCTCTTTATAACCGCATTCTTTGGAAAACAATGAAGTTAGGAAACTGAACACGGAGTACCAACGAATAGAGAAGCACAACAAATAGCAGAACGCAGGTGTCTCGTGCTGTGTTTTTAAAAGTTTTAAGTTGTTTTATATTCATTGAGCACTTTATTAGGAACACAATGGTCCTAATAAAGTGCCCATGTGGTCTTCTGCTGTTTTAGACCTTTAGCCTCAAGGTTCGACATGCTATGCAGTCTGAGATGCTATTCTGCTCACTAGAATTGTACAGAGTGGTTATCTGAGTTACCGTAGCCTTTCTGTCAGCTGGAACCAGTCTGGCCATTCTCCGTTGAACGCTCTCATCAACAAGGCATTTCCATGCGCAGAACTGCCGCTCGCTGGATGTTTTTTGTTTTTGGCACCATTCTGAGTAAATTCTAGAGACTGTTGTGCGTGAAAATCCCAGGAGATTAGCAGTTACAGAAATACTCAAACCTGCCCGTCTGGTACAAGAGGTGTATAGTAACAAAGTACAAATACTTTGTTACTGTACTTAAGTACAGTTTTTTCATATTTGTACTTGAGTATAAATATTTCTTTGGACTTTTACTTTCACTTCACTACATTTTGAAAAAAAATGTATACTTTTACTCTGATAAATTTCTCCAGACCCTTTCGTTACTTTTGCGACATAACACCAAAAAAAATAATAACAGCTGTATGTGCAAAAATGCGTACAGATCAGCGATAGTGATGTGTGATTCGCTGGAAGAATCATTTGAGTCGAATCTTTTAAATTTGATTCCTTTGAACTGAACAAAAATATTCAAAAAGCGGTCTAAATGATTCGTTTTGCAGATCATGAATCTGTATCAAAATCACAAGCGAAGAGCGCAACAGATTACGTGTTCCGTCATCTGTCTCCTCTGGGGAAGACGAGAAACTGCTCATGTAAGTTTAAATTTGTCTTTTGACTAATTAATTTGATAAGTTTAGGCTTAAACATTATGAAAGCTGTGAAATAATGTGCGATCAGTCTCCCGCCTCTCCAGGAGACCTGTTCATATAAAAGTCAATCACAT
The DNA here is from genome assembly GCF_019703515.2 of Myxocyprinus asiaticus. Classification (NCBI taxonomy): domain Eukaryota; kingdom Metazoa; phylum Chordata; class Actinopteri; order Cypriniformes; family Catostomidae; genus Myxocyprinus; species Myxocyprinus asiaticus. The sequence continues at coordinate 9,163,432 of NC_059346.1, read as the reverse complement.
GCGTTCACATTTGACATTTTACCAAGGTGCGATGTGTATGAATAATTACCAGTGCTCATGAAAGCGTGGTGGTGGTGTAGTGGACTAAAGCACTGAACAGGTAAGCAGAAGGTTGTTGGTTCAATCCCCACAGCCACCACCATTGTGTCCTTGAGCAAGGCACTTAACTCCAAGTTGCTCCAGGGGGGATTGTCCCTGTAATCAGGGCACTGTAAGTTGCCTTGGATAAAAGCGTCTGCCAAATGCATAAATGTAAATGTAATGTAATGAAAATGCCCAACAATATTTATTTATATATTTTATAAAGATGGATGAATGGACTTTGCCTATGCAAAATTAGTTTTCTGGTTGCCAGATTGTTACTGTGCTGTTGCCAAGTTGTTTTCTGTGTTTTTAGCACATTGCTATGCAGTTGCCAGGGTGTTCTGGGTGGTTGCTGGGTGGTTGCTTATTGGCCCAAATGAAAAGAGCCCACCCCCAATAGTCTCTGTCCTGGTCACTAATATGACTCAACTCTCTCCTTCAGTGTTCCAATTTTTATGGACTGTGGTGTTCATTTACACTCATCCCATAAATATGATCATTCTGATGTGACTTGAATGCGCCATTAAAGGGATAGTTTATTTAAAAATGAAAATTCTCTCATACTTTTCTCACCCTCATTCGATCCTAGATGTGTATGACTTTCATTTTTTTTCCTGCAGAACACAAACAAAAAAAGATTTTCAGAAGAATATCGCTGTTATGTTGGTCAATTCAATGTAAGTGAATGGCCAGAACTTTAAAGCTCTAAAAAGCACATAAATGCAACATAAGAGTAATCCATAAGACTTCAGTGGTTTCATCAATGTCTTCTGAATGGATCCAATTGGTTTTGGGTGAGAATAGTCCAAAATATAACTCCTTTTTCGACTATAAATCTTGACATTTGCAGGTTCCTTGGCGATCAGGATTTCAAGCTCGATTACACTTCCTATAGCGCCACCTAGGGCTCTGCGCATGCGTCAAGCACTAGAAAGTGAAATCGAGCTTGAAATTATGATCGTGCCTAGAGATTGCAATGGCAAAATATACAGTAAAAATTTGTTACAATTTGGATTGTTCTCACCCAAAACCGACTGAATCGCTTCAGAAGACATTGATTTAACCACTGTAGTAGTATGGATAACTTTATGCTCTCTGAATGTGCTTTTTGAAGCTTGAAATGTCTATCCACCATTCACCTGCATTGAATTGACCTATAGAGCTGAAATGTTCTTCTAAAATCTTTGTTTGTGTTCTGCAGATGCAAGAAAGTCATATACATCTGGGATGGCATGAGGGTGAGTAAATGATGAGCACCACCAATCAAATAAGCTGGCATGGGTTTAATGAACTGTTTTGTAATTTATGCAATTTACTTGTACTTTTGATACTTAAGTAAATTTAAAATCAGTTACTTTAAAACTTTTACTTAAGTTGTTTTCTCATGAGCTACTTTAACTTTTACTTGTCAATTTCCACGAAGGTATCTTTACTTTTACTCAGGTATGATAAATAGATACTTTATACAACGCTGTCTGGCAGCAACAATCATGCCATGATCGAAATCACTGAGATCAAATTTTTCCCCCCATTCTGGACACTAAAAGGGATACAAAAACGCATTTGGTGTGAACGACTCATAGGAAACCTAGTTTTCGAACATTGAATGTATCCTTTGCAGAAAGGGCAATCCAGAATGCAATCTGTCACACTCTGTAATAAATACTAATATTTGTTTGTGCCTTGTATTTTTACGCTTCCTAGAGTATTGTATCGTTAGCTTAGCAACATGCTAACATCAACTCTATTGAAAGCAACAGCAAACTATTAAAATCTTTTGAGTCAAGTTTGTGTGGCTCACGATGTTACTGCCTATGTAGAGCGTTTTAAATCGGTCACTTATGAGGGTCCATCTCGGTAAGGATGCTGCCTTGGAAGGCCGGCGCCTGTGTAGACAGTGATGGGTTACTGGTTCATTATTATTATCCTTTTTTTTTTACCTTTATTAGTTATAGTCTTTATTAAATATCAGACAAGAAATGACTAGGGAAAAGAGGGGGATCAGGAATAGACCTCAAGCCGTGACTTGAACTCTGGTTGTCCGGGATGCTACCGCACCATATGACAGAGCACTGCCCACAAGGCTACAGCTCTGACAGGTTGCTGGTTCTGATCCATTTTCTGTAAAGCTCTCTGCTCTTCCTCCTACCTCAGTAGTTAAAGTGGATTACCCAAGTCCTTCTATCAGATTGTACCTCTTAACTGCTCCCACAATCAGGTAGTGATTGAAAAGAATTAGAACAAACCCGGCATTGACTGCAGATTGTCTCCCAGCCAGTATCCTTTGATAAGAACAGTAAATGACCCACTTGTTCTGTTTTAACAACAGTAACCTCAGGTTACATTAGCAGAACCAGAAAGAAAGGGAGAGAAGTCAGTCCGTTTGTGCTGAGCAGGTCTGTAGCCAATAGATAAATGAAGACCGGCAAAAAGACAGAAAAGAATGGGTGGTTTTGTTTTCAAGCCAGGTGGAAAGGTTTAGGCTTGCAATCAAAATGAGCTTGTGTTGGGTGCAGGAAGAATTGTAGACATTTTGCAAGTCTTCAGAGATGTCTGCTCTTTGAAGTTCCATGGTTGTGGAGAGAATTCCCCACTTTGATGTGGGCGTATGACAGTGGTTAGATTTTATGATGTGATCATGAACCAATTAATACCACAAGACGTCTGACCTGTTATTAAAGAGATAACACAATGCTTTATCCCCTAAACTTGCATTGTTTAGAGTGCAGCGTTTCCGGGATATCGAAGTAGGCTTGTGGGTCATATGAAGTAAACATTTATGGGGCTTAATGTTTAACACCTTGTGTAGTTCCAGTGCTAAAGGCATATAAGTATATAGCATTCAAGTATACGTATAGCATAGCAAAATAACAACTGTTACGCTACTACTACTTTAAATGCAGGACTCACAGATTGGAGAAGGCTACCTTACAACTACGTTCGCCACAGCCACTTGTGTATCACTGATTGTCGATAACGCGAGTTAAATTTGAAAAAACTGCCAATAGCTGCAAAACTGTGACTTTAGTGAAAGTCACACTTTAAGCGTTTTGTGCAGTTCCCTAGTTTACCACTGGAGGTGCAAAATGTGAACACCTTTAAAAGTGTATACTCTTGAAAGAAGTTTTGCATTTGTGTATGCAAATTATTTTTCAGTGTCAGGTTTTGTTTTTCATTAATTCGAACATGTATGAAGGAAATCACAATGTTCTCTTTCAAACTCATTTTGTGCATATGCAACATTTATACATCAGGCTCCAAAGTCCAAATCACCAGTTTATTGATCTACACTTCATTGCTTCTTCAAGTTAACATAAATAGCATTTTCATAGGGAAAATCCATTAAGGGGTTCATTAATCTCTTAAAAAGATAAATGTGTTCCCTGGCAAAAATTAGCGAATTGTCAAATTCCAGTGATCTCTTGTGTGTGTGGCCTGCTGTTATGGTTACAATAGTTGAAAACCAAGCAACACATACCATAATATCCTCAGGCCATAGCACAACCTTAAAGAAACCGGTCATTTGGAAAATTACAGGTGAAATTTTGCTACAAAAAGGGAATCAAAAGGCTAACTAACACTCAGGAATGAATGACTTTTGACAAAAGAGTATGCCTTTTTATGAATGCATTTTAGAGTGAAACTAAAACAAATAGCTTACATAAAACATTAGGTTTAATTATAATAACTCTTATACAATTATGTGCAGTTGTTTGCTTACTTGCATTCCACATTTCCCATGACTACAGCACGCAGCTTTGTCATTATGACATAATAATAGATGCAGATCTGTAATTAAGTCTTGTTGGTCTGGCTAATATGTATTCTTTTTTCCTAAACACGCTGCCATTGCCCCTCCTTTCATTCCCATGTGCATTATGCACATACCGCCATTGTTGCTACAGCCAGATTTACTTGTCCCACAATGTAAAACGACACAGTTGGGGGCCTTTCATTGTGTCAGTGCCCCGATAAAATTACCAGTTTCCCTTTCGAATCTAGCCATTTAGACACTCCTCTTAGAAGAGTGCAGACAGCCGCTGTGGGCTTTAACAGTCTTTATTAGGCTTGTAGCTCTATACTCAGGTCATCAGCAATGGAAATGTAAAGCCGATTCGCTGCTGTCCCTGCTTTTGTGACCAAGGATGACAGCTGGTTACCAGGAGCATGCTGGCCTAAATCCAAACGCCTACACCAAAAACAAGCATGCAATGCATTTGTAGAAAGTTAATAGACATGTATGCAAAAGTGCATTGTTCAAATACATCCATGAATTTTTAGTGTAAGACTAAACCGTATGACCTTTTTTCTTCTGTGGAACACAAAGGAGATGTTTATTATAGCCTCAGTCACTATTCACTGCCTAACATCTCTTTAAGTTTTCCCAGAAAGCTTTTCTAAACTTGGAAACACCACACATGTTCTTAGTAATCCATCTTTTTAGAGCACTCGATGCTCCATTTATAAATATAACTTACTTAAAACAGACTGGCCTTTTATGACTTAAGTACCCGTATGTATTTTTTCCACACAGTCTCTTCTGTGTGTTATTACCCAGAGAGAGTTTCATTATTAGTAGTGCTAGCTAAGGCAAGTATCACTTTTGCTGTTGCTCATACTGTATTTAGGGTTAGGGATTTGAACAAACCCCTAACCCTAAGTATTAAACTTTGGCACGGAGCCAGTCACATACCATTTGTATTATGGATATAAATAATACCTCAAATTGTGGGGTTGTTAAGGAGAGGTTTGCTACTTTTCTAAGCGATCAGACTTTTTATGTTTCACCCAATGGAAAATAAAATGGGCAAAAACTTCCATAGACTTGTATTAAAGAATGGACCTAAACCGTAATTAGATAAAAGGTCTCTTTTGACTTGAACCTAGAAACCAAACACCTTTGCAACAGAATAGCACTGATTTGGCAACAGTGACTGTTGCAAACATAAAGGAATAGTTCACCCAAAAGTGAAAATTCTCTCATCATTTACTCACCCTCATGCCATCCCAGATGTGTATGACTTTTTCTTCTGCTGAACACGAAGGAAGATTTTTAGAAGAATATCTCAGCTCTGTAGGTCCATACAATGCATGTGAATGGTGACCAAAACACTGAAGGTCCAAAAAGCATATAAAGGCAGCATAAAAGTAATTCACACAACACCAGTGGTTAAATCCATGTCTTCAGAAGCGATATGATAGGTGTGGGTAAGAAAAAGATCAATATTTAAGTCCTTTTTTACTGTAAATTCTCCTCCCTCCCCAGTAGGTGGCGATATGCACGAAGAATGTGAATTGCCAAAAATAAAAGATCAATAATTTGGAAGTGAAAGTGGAGATTTATAGTAAAAAAAGGACTTAAATATTGATCTGTTTTTCACCCACACTTATACCGCTTCTGAAGACATGGATTTAACCACTAGGTCATATGGATTATTTTTATGCTGCCTTTATGTGCTTTTTGGACCTTCAAAGTTCAGGCTTGTTGTCTATCCTTTTCATTGATGCTTTAGCAGTGTGCTGTCTGGCTGAAGTATGTTTGCCCTCAAAACACTTGCTAGTCCAGTTTGTTTGGACTCTTAATTCTGATCTGTGTTAAAATAGACTGTGGTAGAGGCTATACAGGTTAATGCTTCTAAAACCTTCTTTAGAGAAATAGAGAGGGATAGAAGGAAGGAGAGAGTGGCCAGGAAGAGATTAAGGGTACTGACAGAGTAAAGACAGGTCAAAGACATCTTAAAAAAAGAAAAAAAGACACGTAATACTGGAAACGTTAAACACTTAAAGTGTGTAAAGTTTGCACCATTAGCATCTCCATATAGAATTTCAAAAATAATGACTGGAACTGCTCGGATGTCTGGTTGCTCAAACAAACAGCAGTGTTTTGATAGAGACACAGTGTTACCCTTTTTGGGGGAATCAACCTATGAATGGCTTACTTATTGTTGTCTCTGCATATCAGGCTAGGAGATTGTTCTTTAGAATTTTACCAGAAATAATTGCTTCACTTTTAACCACTGAATAGAAAAACATCAGAATTTTCATCTCTGGCCAGTGTACAGCTCACAGATTTCTCTCTATTTTTATGATGATGATGATGAATAAAACAGCACCTCTGTTCCTTCACTCTCAGCTGCTGGGGAACTTTTTATGCAGAGTGACATAAACATGCACACATTTACCAAAAAGAAACACTGTTGCATATTTGCACACACATCCTTGGACCCATTTTTGAAATACAGAGCTTGGCTGCCAGAGCACAGGGTATTTTAGGCAAACTTTCCATTAACAAAAACACACATACACTTTGACAAACACAGAGAACTATAAACGCCCACACACACTGCAACTTTTTATGCCTTTTAGTGAATCATCCACCGAAAACCATGTTTGAGTGTCCAAAAATGTGTGTGTGGTGTGAGAGAAGTCTGAACTTAACGTTATCATTCATATATTTTTGTTTCTTTTTCTATCTCTCAAGTCATTCCAAGGCAGTCAGGGACGAGCCTACCTCTTTAATTCAGTGTAAGTATTAACCTTTGATTCAGTACATCAAATTTACATCAATGATCTATAACATTTTCCTGGTTCTGAATTAGGCTGTGCCAATGCAATCATACATTGATAAACTGCGATTTATTTTTCTCATATTGCATCGATGGTTTAGATCCTTGAATTAATATTTTTATTATATGTGCATCCATATGATTTCCTACAGCTCAATTTATCAATACGCTGATTATCTAAATAGACGCTAACACTGAAACCAGTGTTATTTTGGCCAAAAGGGAAGCGAATCCACAGATTTACCGTCTCTTGTGGAGACGAGTTTTAATCACAAAGCAATTATTTCGTATTGAATTGTGGCATACGTATCGCAGGTAGTTTACTTGTATTTTGCTATCGACTGCTGAAATCTTGGTATCGTGACAACACTATAAGGCACTACTCTTTATAAAGCTACTTTAGAACATTTATTGTGAAAAGCTCTACACAAATAAATCAAATTGAATTGTAGCGGGTGATACAAAGCCCTCTTCTGATTGCCCTCATCAAACGTATACCATATAATTAACTAAAAATGCTGCAGTCACTGATAATGAAATTGGTACAAATCGAATGAAACCCATCTGAGGTTCATGGAGGCATGGAAATAGCTGTTTTGCATATTGCAAGAGCTGCAGGCCTAAACATATCATAGCTATCTAATGATGCGAGTTGATGATTCATCATATTTATGAATTGCGCTACCAGTGCATTTAAGCCAACGACGCTGTGGTGTGCGAGATATTACAGTGATGAGGTCAAGGTTGAGTGTGTCTGTAACTTTCCTCGGGCAATTCACAGTATACACAGGGCAGCAGCAGCAGAACACAGGAGTGTTAAGCTTGATTTATACTATGGAAGAAGCCAAACTTTTTTCTCCTGGACGAACTAAAGTACCCTAGACGAGCAAAGCCGGCATTTATTCTATGCGTGATGGCACATCAGTTTAGCGGTCTCAAGAAACGGGCTTAAAAGTTATCAATTTTAACAACAGTTTCCTAAGTAACAACTCCTCGGCACACGCGATTGTAAATAAAAAGTCACGTTGAAACCAACAATGCTCTTTGACCAGCCGAGTTGTCCTAGGTCTAGAATTCCACAGATAAACGCAAACAGGAGAAATATCACCAAACTAACACATTGGCAGAACAAAAACATCACTGCATTATGTCATCATTTGTTGGCGAACTAAGCGAAGCCTGTCAAGGCAACCATAGAACTGTCAGTTTCAAATGCAAACGCAAAGATTCTGTAAAAAGGAGAGTTTAGTCACAGACTGTGTAGCAGAGAGAGGCCACTTCTATTAAAATGAATGGGAGAAATTGGAACGCTCAACGGATGTAGAAAGGAAGTCCCGCCTTACAGGTAATAGAGTTAATCACCTTTTAGATACAGACATCGCCTGTCAATCAACTCGAGAACGCACATGCACATTAGCTGTAAAAACTGGGAAAATGTAGTTTTTTTTTTTTATTTTCTTTTTTTGCATAATATGAGGTAAAGAAGCACAATTTATGATTCCAGTGTTGTCAGATTTTACTGCCGATTTGAAATATGTTCTTTGATCATAATCTTGACCAACCGTTTTGGAGATTTCGGTCTTTCCCCATTCAAGTAGATAGATGCACTTGTATGGTGCTTGTTTACAAAGAAAAATGCCCAAAAGCTTTCCGAAGATTGACGGACTTGCTAGAAAGTCTTTGGTTTAATTCCTTAAAATATTTTGAAAACTGGAATAAAGTCGATGTTTACCTATATATATATATATATATATATATATATATATATATATATATATATATATATACTTTATGAAAAGGGTAGAAAGTCAGTAGACTAAGTGCACATACCTACACTGGATGCGTTTTTTAACGCAACATAATTAAATTAATACAGTTTTCCTACATTGAGCCACATGCGCAGCATTACGCTGAAACGCCCAAAAATCATCTTATTTTAAAAATCGTTTTGCATTAGATTTGAAATAATCACGTTATTCTCTTCTTTTTACGTCAAACTCTAAAGAGACATGCGCACAACACTTGCGCGCATTGGATAAGCCGGTAAGAACACCGGTAAAGGTGTTTACTTGCAACTCGAAATTGGGGTAATGGGCAAAAATCTACCCGTGACAATCTGTTTATTCTTATGGCGTTTATGAACTTATAATGGAAAGCCTTTTAGTCGTCTTATTAAACATAATCAGTGTAAGGACGTGCATGTAACTCATTGACTTTCAGAAAACGGATTTGTCACATGAATCATCATGTTGACCTTTGGCCTCTTTTTCCTCAGTGTTAATGTTGGTTGTGGTCCAGCAGAGGAGAGGGTTCTTCTAACAGGTTTACATGCTGTGGCGGACATCTACTGTGAAAATTGTAAAACCACTCTGGGCTGGAAATATGTAAGTTTCCACTTTATTAACTCTCCTTCCATTACTCTCATCCTCTGTTAACCTTCAATGTTTTAAACGGTTCCAACTGCATTTTTATTGCATCACCATACAAACTGCTTTTCAGTTTGATGGTGTTGCAGCTTGCTGATGTGGTTGCCAGAGTGCTTTTTTTGTAGTTAACTATACTTCCAGTGACGGCCACTGGCAAATCTGATCCTTATGCATATGTGTGTTTTCCTTTATTTTTGTCCACTGACATCCTGTTACTTCACAGGGTGCTGTTGGCCAGCCTGTATTATTATCTTCTTGCATTTAGTTTAGCTCTATAGCACAAATTTAGCTCTATATGTGCCTTCATTCACAGATAAATTAGGAGGCACTTTGAAGTTGTGCGATCAAAAGAGCAGATGCTAAATAATCGATAACCATAAACTATTGGTTACACTTCATAATAGCTTTCATTAATAAGTCATTAACAAACACTATTTCATTCTGTGATATATTGCTTAACAGACATGTAATGTACATTTAAAAATATTTAGAAATGTCATGAAACTTTATTCATATTTGAATTTAGTTCTGATCTGTTGAGCATTATAGGGCCCAATGAAATATAACAGTGTATACCTGATGTCTCAATGATTTGATCATCCTTACCTAATTGGTTATCCTTAGTTTGTGATCACGTAAAATACCCCCCAATAAATGTCTATATATATTTTTGTATTTTGATTGATGTGACTTAGTGGTTTTTATATACTTGTATTTTTTTATGTTCATGATAATTGTTTATTGGGTGACTAATCATGTATCAATCATTAATTGTTTGAATCATGTGATCTATAGGCACTAATTTGTATTCTGTGACAAATCATGTTTGTGAATATAGGGATACTTGATGACGTCATGGAGATGCTGTCTGTTTAAGAAGAGGGTGGGCATGTTGATTGTTGTACACATTGAGGAAGGCCTAAGCACAGAAACGTCTGTCTTTTTCCCAAACATATTATATAAAAGTGATAGAAGTGTATTATCTGTGTTCGGATTATCACCTCATTGTATAATTAATTTAAATACAAAATATATAATAAATGCTATATACAGTGCTTGTTTGTAATGGACTACATGTAATCTGGATTAAATAATCAGATACATAATTTGAGTCATTGGACTCACATACCGATATGTGTATGTGTGTATATATATATATATATATATATATATATATATATATATATATATATATATATATATATATATATATATATCCCAACCTATTCAAAATTACCTTCCTAATTTCATAATTTAATGGGGTGAAAATGTAATGCATTACTACTTTGGAAAGCAATAGTAGGCTATTGTGTGAATATATTACTTGAAGTTTTTAGTACTATTGAGCTAATGATAAGAAAGTTCTCACTTATTGTTTATAGATGGTGTTTGTGTTTGTAAATGGCAAGGTGAGGTACAGTCTTATCTGATTGTTTCCTTTTCTACCTGAATAAATAAGCACTCTCCGATGGTTAGTTAAGAGGGATTTTACACTCATGGCTGAAGCTTGTTAGATTTCAGGTCTCCACATCCTCCAATACAGAGTGTTCAGGTTGAAGTGACTCCGTAACACTGATCAAAGACCAGTTTCCCTTTGTTTTCATCACCAAGGTGATGACACACCCAGCTGTTCCAGGAACAGTGTTTAAGGGCTGCTCTTATTACAGGTTGACAGAGTTGAAGCAGGAATTGTAGCATTCAGATCCTGAGGCAGAGTGACACAGCACTGCTCCAGTGGGTGATTTGATTCTAGATACAGTGCAGTCAGAAAGTATTCAGATGTTTGTTTGTTTTTTTCACATTTTGTTATGTTTCAGCCTCAATCTACACTCCACACCCCATAATGACAAAGCAAAAACCAGATTTTTGATAACTTTGTAAATTTATTAAAAAGAAAAAAACTGAAATATCACATATGACATAAGTATTCAGACCCATTGCTATGACACTTGAAATTTAGCTCAGGTGCATCCCATTTCTTTGGATCATCATTGAGATGTTACTGCACTTTGATTGGAGTCCACCTGTGGCAAATTCAATTGATTGGGCATGATTTGGAAAGGCACACACCTGTCTATATAAGGTCTCACAGCTGAAAATGCATATCAGAGCAAAAACCAAGCCATGAGGTCAAAGGAACTGCCTGCAGAGTTCAGAGACAGGATTGTGTCAAGGCACAGATCTGGGGAAGGCTACAAAAAAAAAATCCGGCTGCATTGAAGGTCCCCAAGAGCACAGTGGCCTCCATAATTCTTAAATGGAAGAAGTTTGGATCAACCAGGACTCTTCCTAGAGCTGGCCGCCCGGCCAAACTGAGCAATCGGGGGAGAAGGCCTTGGAAGGGAGGTGACCAAGAACCCAATGCTCACTCTAGTTGAGCTCCAGAGATCATGTGTGGAGATGGGAGAAACTTGCAGAATGACAACTATCACTGCAACACTCCACCGATCTGGGCTTTATGGCAGAGTGGCCAGACGGAAGCCTCTCCTCAGTGCAAGACACATATAAATGCTGCTAAGGGCCTCTCAGACTGAGAAACAAGATTCTCTGGTGTGATGAAACGAAGATTGAACTGTTTGGCCTCAATTCCAAGCGTCATGTCAGGAGAAACCAGGCACCGCTCATCACCTGCGCAATACCATCCCAACGGTGAAGTATGGTGGTGGTAGCATCATGCTGTGGGGGTGTTTTTACAGTGGCAGGGATTGGGGGAATGATCAGGGTTGAAGGAAAGCTGAACCTGGTCCAGTGTTCTCAGGACCTCAGACTGGGCCGAAGGTTCACCTTCCAGCAGGACACTGACCCAAAGCACACAGCCAAGACAACACAGGAGTGGCTTGGGGACAACTCTGTGAATATCCTTGAGTGGCCCAGCCAGAGCCTGAACTTGAACCCAATTGAACATCTCTGGAGAGACCTGAAAATGGCTGTCCACTGATGGTCCCCATCCAACCTGACAGAGCCTGAGAGGATCTGCAGAGAAGAATGGCAGAAAATCCACAAATCCGGGTGTGCAAAGATTGTCGCATCATACCCAAAAAGATTGAGGCTGTAATCGCTGCCAAAGGTGCTTCAACTAAGTACTGATTTAAGGGTCTGAATACTTATGTCAATGTGATATTTCAGTTGTTTCTTTTTAATAAATTTGCAAAGTTATCAAAAATCTGGTTTTTGCTTTGTCATTATGGGGTATGGAGTGTAGATTGATGTGGGGAAAAAAAATTCTTTAACACATTTTAGCATAAGGCTGCAACATAAAATATGGAAAAAAAAAAAACACGAAGGGGTCTGAATACTTTCTGAATGCACTGTAAGTAATGAACCAGTGAGAGGACATTCAGACAGGAGTCTAGTAGCAAATTGGCTTTTTAAGGGGCAATATTTAAATGAAGTACACTAAAAATGTTAGTCAAGGATTCTTGCACCAAAACCATAAAAAAAAAAAATCAATATAGTGTTTTTTTTTTTTTTTTTTTTTTTTTTTTTTTTTGTAGGTCCATACAATGCAAGTGAATGGTAACCAAAACATTAAAACACTAAAAAGAACATAAAGGCAGTATAAAATTAATCCATAAGACTCCAGTGGTTTAATCCATGTCTTCAGAAGTGATCTAATCGGTTTTGGACGAGAACAGACAGAATAGAACTCCTTTTTCAGTGTACATCTTGCCATTGTACTCTCTAGGCAAGATCATGATTTCAAGCTTGATTACACTTTCTAGTGCTTGAAGCATGCGCAGAGTGCTTGATGGCGCTAGGAAGTGTAATCAAGCTTGAAATCATGAGTGTGCCTAGAGACTGCAGATGTTAAGATTTATTGTGAAAATGGAGTACATTTTGTTCTGTTTTCACCCAAAACTATTTGGATTGCTTCAAAAGATGGATTAAACCACTGGATTACTTTTATGCTGCCTTTATGTGCTTTTTGGGTCAAAGTTTTGGTTACCATTCACTTGAATTGTATGGACAAACAGCTGAGATCTTCTAAAAACAGAAGAATGTTATGCACATCTGGGATGGCACAAGGGTGAGTAAATGAGAGAATTTTCATTTTTGGGTGAACTATTCCTTTAAGTTGCAGATAGTGATGCTGATATCATGAAGGAAGCAGAGTTGCCGATATTATGTAAATTAATGATAGCAATTGAAATGTGCACTAAATTGCTAAAATTAGAAGAACCCTTTACTCAATACTTCAAAATATTCACAATTTTTTTTTTCTTAATTCACAAAAATATTTTCAATTGACAGGGGTATCAGTAGATTTTGGAAATAACACAAGGGGGAACAACAACTTCTGTTAATTAGCCAATCGGATATGGTTGTCTGCCAATGTCAATAATCAAAATGCCCAGGATAAACATCTGTTTAATTGGTCTGGTCGATATATAAGTTTATCACTAGTACTTTGGTTTAACGTGACCATTTTCTTCCCTCTCTCTTATTGTAGAATTAAACGGGCTGTTTTTATTTGCTAACCTCTGCTATTTTACATACAGTTCTTCATAATGTACAATATGTCATTCATCAGGACCTCATCAGGAAGTCACTGAATAATAAATGACAACTGATACAGTATGCAAATATGGGCAATCATTTGTTAATGTGCTCATGGTTGTGATAGCCATAATTCTTTCTTAATGGCCCATTTTTGCAGCCTTAATTTCTATAAATGGTCTTGGTGCACTGTTGTGGAAGCTTTGTTGTAGGTCTACATATTAGCCGACATAAAACTCTTATGTCAAAAGAGCATGTAAAATCCCAATCCAAGTATAAATGTCGCCTTTGGATTTTTTTTTTAATCAGCCATCATAAAACAATTGTATTTATTTTTATACTGATTTCAGTTGTCAAATCTGCAAATGTATTTCTATAAAGGTCTGTGCTTTGAAATGAGATTTATATGTCGTCTGTATTTGTGTGTCTGTTACAGGAGCATGCATTTGAGAGCAGTCAGAAATATAAAGAAGGCAAGTTCATCATCGAGCTGGCTCATATGATCAAGGATAATGGCTGGGAGTGACCTTCACCTACTTCCTCTGTGCTTGGTGACCTTCAGGCTGCTCTGTCGTGGACTTTGCCGAGTGACACCACACTTGTACACGTACACAAATGAAAAACGCACAGACACGCACGCACACACATCGCCGTCTACCTTGACACAACCAGACATCTCCATCGGCTCATCACAAAAACTCAAAGGCTCAGAGTTGATGGAACGTGAATAAAGACATCTGCGGTCACTGACAGACTCTCCGGGACCTTTCCCGAGATGTACATGACACACTTTGGGATTCAAACCTACTCCCTACTGGTTTCGGTGTGCTCGGCCCTTGTGTAACCGCTCCTGTAAGCTGTTAACAGTATCCAGGTGCCACTGTCTCACTTTTTTCTTGTCTTTTTTTACATTTTCCTCTCTTTGTGAATAAGCAGGAGATGACGAGGGCGTGCGTTTCAGTGTGTATAATTTCCTTTTTGGTGGGAGTCTTCAAATCCTTCTTGGTGGGACTGATGTTACTGGTTAGCATTTTCTCCTTCTCCGAGTCAGGCCTGTTTTGATTGTGCTCTTTCCTTTTCATGTTGGTATAGCAACAGACACGGATTGACCTGACGCGTTATAAGAGTTGGGGTTTGTTGAGGGGTTAGGCTATGTAGCAGTATATCCCGGGAGGGTTTTGGGCGGGGATTCAGCATTGCAGTGGCATGACTTTTTGTATTTATGGCGATCCTTGTTTTATTGCATTTTATTTCCGATTCAAATTATTTTTTTTCTTCTTCCTTGGATGACTTCACTGTGCAATTTTGAGACACTCTGGTACAGCAGTAGCGTCTAAACCCCTACATGAGCTTTAGTTTGTCGTTTGGTGCTTTTTGGTGAAATTACACAAACATACATCTATTAGCATTGAGTTGGCATTTGTGGCAGGTTCCATTTTTGCAACTGTACTAAAGGTGAAAGATTTTGCTGTGTCCTCAGAGCAATGTTTGTGTTATGTTTTCATCCCCCCCCCCCCCTTCTTGCCAAATAACGATGACAAGATTTTACAAAACTATTGTTGATGTTATAACAATCATGTGTATGTTCATTGATATGTGTAATTTATGTGTTAAACCACACGTTTGAACATGCACATGCATGTTAGCTCTGTGTGTTTTTACGCATTATGTTTATGGCATACTTGAATGAGTTACTTTGTTTGCACTTTGCAGAGGCCTTGTTCATGGGTTTAGAGGCAAAAGTCTGTCCATTTTATGGCCTTTTCCTTTGATAATTCAATGATTGTATTAGATGCTTTGAATGAATTTGCGGGGTTGGTTGATTGCTGGCTCGATCATCTCCCTCTAGTCTAAAAAAGACAAACATCTGTTGCTTTCTATCGCAGACTTTTGGGCAAACCTGTACCTTAACACACTAGAAAATTCATCCGATTTGATTCAAGCATCAAATTACAGTAAAAAAAAAAAACAACACCTTTCAAAGAGGAATCTTTGAATTACTGTTACACAATTATTTTGCTGCTAATAGAGTAAATGCAATCCCAAGCTTTCACTTTAAACTTCTGCACTTTACCAGACTTTTTTTTTTGTAGCTATTCTCTCCACAATTTTGCCTCTAAGCAGCATGAATCTTGTGCCTCTTCAGACGAAAAAAGAAATCCCTCTCCTCTGTTGTGCAGCGCATGACTCTGAGAAAACCCAGTACATCTACTGAAGCTCTGCTGGAGCTTCAAAATGATCTCGAAAACATGACCTTAGGAGAACTCGGAAAGGAACCTCACAGAATCTCTATCCACTCAAAATTTTATAAAGAAGCATAATATAATCCAGTATTTTTCATAGTTAGAGATGTTATGAAACAGTGGTATATAAAGGGGGGCGGGGCCGTTAGAGTTGGAGGGGGCTGAGCTTGCTTCCTGTAGGTGTAAAAGAGAGGCATATACGTATATATTATCAAATCATATTGATAAATATTGAGGTTTTGACGTTCTTAAGGGCGGGTGGGATGGTGGGCAATAGTAGATTGAGTGGCAAACCCTCAGTTAGCGTTCATAATAACAAGGTCAGTACGGTCACGTGACCTTTTAAATCAAAGACAATGCAAACAAAGTAGTTGTAGAAATATCTTACTTGAAAGAAGATAAAGAGTTACAGACAATACATTGTCCCTGCCACACCGTTTTGTACATAAAGTAACATATTTAAGGTTTTATACATATTTCTACTGGGTTAGTTTCTCTACTCCCCGACTTGAAGCACTTTTGTTCACCGTACCTCTGGCTTTATATATGTGTGTGAATGAGATGAGAGTGTGTATGTGGATGCATGCGTTCACTTATTTCCTTTTTGTTTATTTGTAGCTGTTTTTGCCATGATTAAATAGTTCCTCTGTGTTCTGTTTCCTTTCAACACTTTTCTGTTTCCTTTTTGCTGTCTCACGCAGAGTTTTGGATTTGTGCTCTCTTAGCTTGATGATTTTTTCCTTTTTCTTTTATTATTAAAGTTGATTTTCATCCTTTAATAGTTTCCTGTTAAGAGCTTAATAGCAGATCATGTTTTAGCATCATGGTCAATGGTGAGCTGGATTCACCTGCCGATATTTCACAATAGAAGCATCGTCCCAGACCATTTTACAAAAACAAGTTTTCCCTAAGACTCTCAGAACAAGACCAAGGCCAGTGTCATTCTCGGTGTGCACCAAAAAAAACTACATTGCTCAATCACCTGGTCCAACCAAAAAGCAAGTTTGTGGCCAAGTGGGAAAATCTACTTATTTTGTGTTTTGATTATCTTTTACAGCAATATATTGATGTTTCTTTTTTTTTTTATTGGCTGTTGAAAGATTGTTTACTTCCCTTTTTTGCTGTTTCTTATAGAGCTGTTAATCAGCAGGATTTGTAATTCAAAAGACATCTAGTTTAGGGTGACATTGGTATGCAAAGGAAACGATTGTAAGTTTGCAGAGTTATTTTCTTAGGATTGTTCAAATATAAGGTCTAAAGCATGTTGTATTTATAATGACTAAGTCGTGCCTGGTTTTCTTCAAAGCAAAAAAAAAAAAAAGTTTTTGATTACGTTGCTTTGCATTCAGTCCTAGTTAAGAAAAGTCTGTTTTGTCTTTTTTCACTGTATTGTAAACTATCAGATATCACAATAAAGCTTAAACTGTATTTTTGTTGCTTTTTAGATCTACTATCTTTGGAAAAACTCAAATCACTCATCTACTTCGTCTACTTTGTAAAAACTTATCAGAAAGCAGTTCTTGCATTCTTTCTGAAGTTCGTTGTTTATTTCTACTTGCCTATACCCATAGTGAGACTTTATTCCCTGGCTGATCAAACATTTTCACTGGATGTTGTTTTGTGTTTTGACACTCACCTTCTGTGACTTGGCTTTAAAATTCAAAAGTTGTGCAATGTGGGCAAATGCTCATGAAATTGCTGTAATATCTGATATCACTAGATGTTTATATAGCATACATACACTCACTGAGTACTTTATTAAGAACACCTGTACACCTACGTAATCATGCGATTTATCTAATCAGCCAATCGTGTGGCAGCAGTGCATAAAATCATGCACATACAGGTCAGGAGCTTCAGTTAATGTTCACATCAACCATCAGAATGGGGAGATATGTGATCTCGGTGATTTCAAGCGTGGCATGATTGTTTGTGCCAGATGGGCAGGTTTGAGTATTTCTGTAACTGCGGATCTCCTGGGATTTTCATGCACAACAGTCTCTAGCATTTACTCAGAATGGTGACAAAAACATCCAGTGAGCAGCAGTTCTGTGGACGGAAATGCCTTGTTGATGAGAGAGGTCAACAGAAAATGGCCAGACTGGTTCGAGCTGACAGAAAGGCTACAGTAACTCAGATAACCACTCTGTACAATTGTAATGAGCAGAATAGCATCTCAGAATGCACAACACATCGAACCTTGAGGTGGATGGGCTACAACAGCAGAAGACCACGCCGGGCACTTTATTAGGACCATAGTGTTCCTAATAAAGTGCTCAGTGAGTGTATATGGCAACAACCATAAATAAAACTAAAGGCTATCCATTTAAAGGTGCTCTTAAGCGATTTTGCCATTCTGGAATTTCCACGAGCTGAGCCGTTGAATTAGCCATGCCCCCCTTTCCAAAACCCTGCACAGCAAAGCTACCGAAGAGACCGACACCAAGCAGAAGACCGTCATCTCACGGTTGTCGAACACAACAGTAGCAAAATAGCACCCTCAACTGACAACTGGTATTAAAAGCATGGTATAAAAATGGTTTAAGCCTCAATAATTCGCTGCAACTACAATACTGTGAGAATGCACAAAATGATTGACAGGCAGAAAGCATTAGAGACAGCGGCCCACGGAAACATTTTTGTTTGCTGTTTGAGTCTAGAGCGGTCACGGAGACCGGCGAGAGATCTCAGGACACATTTCATTAAAATCTTTCAGAGAGTAGGAAATTGTTTTGCCTACCTTTCCATGAAAAAATCGCTTACAGCACCTTTAATACCAATGCAAATATTTTATGTAGAGTAATTTTATGATGTATAGTTATACCAATAAAGTATATTTTTATCTTCAGCAAAGTTTGTTCCAAGTTAGTGAATTGCCTCTTGCTCCGATTCAGTGATCTTATTACTCTCTTAATCACTTTATTTTAATCTTCTGACAGCTCTCATATTTTTAAGTTGTAATTTCTTTTTATTAAGTGTAACAAAGCAAATCGAAATATTGAAGCCGCACTTCAACAGTTTGACACTTTTAAGTTTGAAATTTAATTAACATTCTTTTTAACTCCTTTTTAAGTTTATTAAATTTATTTATTAGTTGGTCAATTTAAAAAGGAGTTCAGGGACCAGAAGAAGGACCTAAGCAAAAGCGACAGTGGACAGAGAAATAAAACCGTTCACTACGATGTCTTGTACTCTGTGCTCGGACACTGCATTGACGTTTAGGAGTAGTTTAAAAGGCTAGCCTAAGGGTCACCAAGCTAAGAGACATGTACCACCATTGGCACGCTGAGGGGTAATTATTGGCACGTGGGAAATAGCAAGAGAATGGACAAACCATTTGCGTGAACCACAGAGTGCCAAGCACAACTCTTGAATCCTTTTGCATCATTCACTCCATGCAGTTGAGTAGATGACCGGGGATGATCTCTTGCTGGCTGGCAGAAGCTGCCACTGACAGATCACATGTGCCAGTCCACCTGCCACTATGGTGACATCTACTGAATTGCTATTCATCATTATTAATCTTTTCTTATGCATTAAGGCCTTTATACCAGGGACTAAAAACAGTTCAAGGAACGAAAACCAGAAAGAACGAATTCTTTTTGCAGAATGTAACCGTAAACAGGAACAAAGTCCATTTAAATTGTTCTGGAGTGTAAACATTATTTTTAAATCAGTTTATTACTGGTTAATTTCATTCTGGTCATTTGTTTTCATGAAACTAAAGACCAAAGGGGTTATCACCAGTACCGCTGCTGCATATATGCATATTACGCAGTCTGCGTAGGGCACCAACTCCCTAAGGGGGGAACATCTTACCCTGGGGGGCACTAGAAATTCTGCCGGCTGCCCTTCCTCACACATTATATGTTATTCAAGGACACGATAGCAGTCGTGGAACACAGATGATCACCTCACAGCTCGCAGAATGTCCGATTATCGCGATTAACTGATAACCAGATCTGTAATTGAAATTAAATAATTAAACTAATTAAAATAAAATAATTAGCATAAGATGATGTTTAGTCCAAACGTGCCCACGCAGTGTGAGGGTGTACATTTATTGAAAAGATGTTATTTTAGGCTACTGTATACTATGAAAAAATTTATTGCACACAGACACCGACAGGGTTGGGAGGGTTACTTTTGAAATGTATTCCACTACAGATTACAGAATACATGCTGTAAAATGTCATTTGTAACGTATTCCGTTAGATTACTCAAAGTCAGTAACGTATGCTAAATACTTTGGATTACTTCTTCAGCACTGGCTTTTCACTTGTTTTGACAATGAAAAGTTAATAACAAGTGAAAAACATCTGTCAGTACAGTAAGACAAAATACCCTTATATATATAAAAAAAAAAAAAAAAAAAAAAAAAAAAATTCTGAAAAAAGCCTAAATATCTTATGCAAAGTAAATGTATCTAGTTTTAAGATTTGTTTAATATATATATATTTTTTAAATCGTGGCTGATAACGTGCATGTAAAAGGGCTAGAATAGCATTTTAGCTTAGCATAAAGCTAAATGTTCACATAAGGGCTGTGTCCAAAAAAATTGGAAAATGCTGACTTTGGAGGCTGTATATGGAGGCAGGATGAAAATAAAAGTGCTTTTCAAACTGTTCTGAGACCAGTTTCCTTATGAGTTACATTCGTTCAAAAATGCTGTCAGTTTAGCCATTAACTGATTAAGCAGCAAGTCAGCTGCCTACATTTTCGGAAGCAGCCGACAATTTATGGGTTAACTTCTGTATTTAATTTTCCTATTTAAGGTTAACTGATTTTGCTGCTCCAAACTTACTTAAAAACCTCGCAGTATACACAACCACATCTTTTTCCACAGTAAGGTCATATTCACCTTTTTATTCATAACAGTGTAAAAGCGTCCTCCGACTGCTTGTATGAATGTAACACAACATAAGAAAGTGTTTCGCCACTGTTCAAACGCTCCTTGGATCACATCATTTATATGTATAAATGTTTCCCAACTGAACAGACTAAATATGAAATGAAACAAATAACAATAAAATGCAAAGTAATCTCTTCAGTAATCAAAATACTTTTTGAATGTAACTGTATTCTGATTACCAATTATTTAAATTGTAACTGTAGTGGAATACAGTTACTTATATTTTGTATTTTAAATACGTATTCCAGTTACAAGTATTCCATTAATTCCCAACCCTGGACACCGACTAGTCGTGAAGACTCGTAAAGACGTCTGTTTTGACAAGTCAAGGTCAACTCAACATTGTTTTAATGTTCAGCACAATGGTGTTCCTAATAGCATTCATATCAACTAATTTGTATGTCAAGACAAAACATGGTAAGAGGCCAGTGTTTTGACAACCGACTCCATTTACATTGTTCAACCCAAGCCTGTTGAATACGTATATTGTGACCTACCGGAAAAAATGGCTTGATGTGTTTGACTGTTAAAGGGAAAGTTGCCCCCAAAATGAAAGTTCTGTAATTTTTTACTTACCCTCATGTCGTTCCAAACACACATGACTTTCTTTCTCCCATGAAACTCAAAAGGAAAAATGTGCTAAATGTTTACATGTCAATGACGTGATGCAGATTTTTTTTTATCAGGATCTATGAAGTTCTTTAAAAATACATTAAAAACGCAATTTACACAAAACAATGACTTGAATACACCTTTTCTATGATGAACATGTTTTCAATTACTAAGCTCAAAGCCATTTTTATATTTTTCTGGTGCTTAAAGTAAAAAATGTTATGTTGTGTAACCGTAGAGACTGAAAAAAAGCTCATAGCTGAAATTCTTAAAAAAAAAAAAAAATCAAAGTCAGTTGGTGTAACATGTAGGTTGCCATTTGATTTCATGTGGCAGGAGAGGACCCCTTTAGACCATAATGACTGTGTGTTGATGTTTTTTTTATTTATTTTTTTTATTTATTTATTTTTATATATAAATAAAATATTTTGATCATATGGTGTAACCCTGAGAAAAATTTATGATATTTGTAAAAAAAAAAAAAAAAAAAACTTTACATTGAAAAATGTTTGATTTTTTGGGGGGATTTTTTTTTTTTTAGTGATTAAGTTGTGAACGCTCAGGTATTCAACGTGCAAATAAAGTAATTTATATGTTTTACTTGATGGTTACACCAAATGGCATTTTTAAAGTCATTAAATTCTATTTTAATGACTATAACATAAATATTTTTTTTTTATTTATCAGACGGAATTGGACACAAATGTTACATTTCTACAAACGTGACACATGTGTTTTAAAATAGATTTAAACCTCGGACAACCTATGCTGCTATTTTTCATAAAGTGACCAGGGGCTGTCAAGCTCCTTAAAGGACAAAAAAGCACAATAAAAGTAGTCCATACGACTCATGCTCTATATTCCAAGTCTTCTGAAGGCATACGACGGCTTTATGTAAGGAACAATCTTAAATATCTACTTTACATTTGTATATATTTAAAATCAGTTAAACAGATTTGCCATAAGTGATGCCAAACGGCATTGTTTTTTGTGTGTCGTGGCCAATTACGATGTGGCAAAAAGAGGAAATACATACGAGATTAGAGACTACAGCGTAGGAAAACTTCTCTTTAATTGTTCCACAGAAGAAACAAAGTCATATACTGTACGTTTGGAACTGCATATGGGTTAGTAAATGATGACAGAATTTTTATCTTTGGGTGAACTATCCCTTTGACAATCCAACGACACACTGAACAAGTCTGTAAATATAGACAAATAGCATGTAAGCTGCAGTAAGAGGTCGGGAGGTCGCCTCTGTCTTATCAGCGTTTGGCCTGACTCCAGATTGGGGAACAAAGAACAGCAATGGCCGTTGGATAAGGTGTCTAGTTAAACCAGATAAGGTGTGATTTTCTCTCCCTCACTTACTGCTGAGGACATTCAACCGCTCACTCCTTTTTTTTGTGCTAAGAATATTCTGTGGTCTCCTAGTGACAAGCGCTTTATTGCCATTTGGCGTTAAGGCCATTTAAGTGTTTTTAGTTACTGGCTAACAGACTTGTCAGTCTTTTAATGAAGACAGGTGAAGAGGTGGGTGGATAACTTGATCAAAACACTGGCTTAAAGAAATAGTTCACCTAAAAGTGAAAGAGTCTGTCACTATTTACTCACTCTCATGTCGTTCCAAACCAAAATTTTATTTGTTTACTTTTCGAAAGATGCAATGAAAGTGAATGGTGACTGAGACTAACATACTACCTAACATCTCTTTTTGTATTCCACGGAAGAAAGTCATATGGTTTTGGAATGACATGAGGGTGAGAAAATTATTTCAAATCATTTTTGGGTGAACTATCCATTTAATATAGAAGCACATCTCACTGTGTGTATGTTCATGCTGAAATAAAATACGGCCCAAAAATACGGCCCTGTTTCTTGTTAGTGTTAGAGCCTTTTGTGTCTCTGTGTACCAGGTGTGACATGAGCACCCTGTTTCCAATTTCAGCAATGAATGATTTATTATCAAGGCCATGTGCAAACACACGCGCATTAACATTAACTCAAATGCATAATTATTACGCAGCAAGAACAAAGATTTTCTGAGCTATGATAACAAACAGAGCACACAGTGCATCACTGAGTGAGATTGGATGAGAAGGTGGCTTTTGGAAAAATAAATATAGCAACTCTATTACATCGTCAGAGGCCTGATCATGATATGATTAGTTCTAGTCTACTGGCTGCATTAGCTACAGCATCTTATCATCGTGAAAGGCAACCATTATGTTTTGTTGCCTTGCTACACAGTGTGCTGTTTCCATGGTAATCATCAAAAAGCATAATAATGGCATAGGTATTGTAAAAGGGATTCCTATTTAAAAGCTTAGGGGCAAAACAATAAAAAATCATTCATTAGCATTAACTTGGCTGTATCCACTTGTTTGAATACAAAGTTTGAAGGAATATTCCGGGAACAACTTTAGGCCACTGCCACACTAAGTTTTCATTTGAAAACGCATTCATTTTGCTACATTTACTCCTCTTATCCACACTAAAACGGCATTTTCCTCCACTGAAAATGGGAGAAAACACTCTGTAGCACAGTGTACTGTGGAAAATGATGACGTTGGGAAGCTAAAAACTGCATTTTCAAACTCAAACGGACAGTGGCAAGAAAAAGTATGTGAATCCTTTGGAATTACCTGAATTTATGTATAAATTTGTCTTAAATTCAGATTTGATCTTCATCTAAGTTACAATAATAAACAAACACAATCTGTTTTAACTAATAACACACAAATTATTTTGTTTTTGTAAATACTGAATACATTATTCAAACATTCACAGTGTAGGTTGGAAAAAGTTTGTGAACCCCTAGGCTAATGACGTCAACAAAAGCTAAATAGAGTCAGGAGTTGGCAAACCTGTCATCCAATTAATGAAACGAGATTGGAGGTGTGGGTTAGAGCTACTTTGACTTATAAAAAACACTCAAACATTTTGAGTTTGCTATTCACAACAAGCACCTGCTGACATAGACCGTGCCTCGCAAAAAAGAGATCTCAGAAGACCAACGATCAAGAATTGTTGCTTTGCATTAAGCTGGAAAGGGTGACAAAGTTATCAGTTAGACAAAGTGTCTATTAATGGAGAAGATTTAGTTCTGTGGCTTCTCTCCCTAGAAATGGCCGTCCAGCCAAGATGACTGAAAGAGCACACCGCAGAATGCTCAATGAGGTAAAAAAGAACTCTAGACTGACAGCAAAAGACTTGAAGGAATCATTGGAACTGGATAAGATCTCTGTACATGAGTCTACGGAAAACATTAAACAGGCATGGTGTCCATTGCAGGGCACCATGAAGCCACTGCTTTCCAACATTGCTGCATGCCTGAAGTTTGCCAAAGTCCATCTTGACGCTCCACTACACTACTGGGAATATGTTTTGTGGACTGATGAAACTAAAGTTGAATTACTTGGGAAGAACAGTGCGCTACATGTGTCCTAAAAATGGCACCACATACCAACATGAAAACATCATCCCAACAGTGAAACATCATCGTGGATATCAAGATATCCTACAGGATAATATCAGGGTGGCTATGCACCAGCTGAAGCTTAGTAGAAGTGGGGTGATGCAGCAGGACAGTGACCTTAAACATCGAAGTAAATCCACTACAGAATGGCTTCAAAAAAAGAAAATACAACTTTTGGAGTGGCCCAGTCAGAGCCCAGACCTTAACCCAATAGAGATGCTGTAGAATGACCTTTAAAAGAGCTGTTCACACCAGACATCCTAATAATATGGCTGAGATGAAGCAGTTCTGTAAGGAAGAATGGTCCAAAATTTCTTCTGAACGCTGGGCTGGTCTAATCCGCAGCTACCGGAAATGTTTGGTTGAGGTTCTTGATGCCAAAGAAGGATTGACCAGTTCATAAATCCAAGGGTCCAGCCAAGATGACTCAAAGGGCACCAATGAATACATAAAACCAGCTAATTCCAAAGGGTTCACATACATTTTCTTGCCACTGTACAGTTTATATTAAGATGTAATTATTAAGAGCAAATGTGTGACATGCTGTTGATTATCAAATACACTAATTTTGATTCGTCCCTTAGTTTGTAAAAGCAAACAGAAACTCATTTATAGCAGCAATCCACTTACAATAGAAATCTATGGAGCAAGGCATTTTGGAGGGTTAAATTATAGATATGTGAAGCGCGTATCTATCAAAGCACTTATATTAATTCTTTCGTATCAAACTGTGTGTTATTAAAGCTGTAAAGTTGTCTACGGGGCCAATGTTTTCCACAGGATTTTGTGAGACTGTGGTAGGTGGACATCAGGTCCTTTTTACAGGGACATGCTCCCCCGGAAGAAATTTTTTACATTTTGAAGTTAAATGCATCAATCTGGTGCATTTTGAGAGCAAAATTAAGAGGTAGATATATGAAAAACATTGTGCTCTAGTAGTAATTTAATCATAAACACATTGGTTGTATAGATATTAATGGTGATGACACAGCAAAAAAGTCACACCCACAAAGCATGGTAAATGAGATGGAGTTTAACACAGTTCAACAACTGAACTGAAACTACTCTGACCTACTGCCCCTTTCTCTGCTGTCAAAATCACAGGCTGTCTTTTCCTCAGGGGAGGCTGTCTCCCCTGCTGCCCCTCTCTGAATGTCTGTCCCTCTATGAGAGTCAGCTGAGGCTCTCTTCTGCTACAAAGAAACAAATAACGTTGAAATTCCACAGTTACTCCAGTTTATTTCTTGAAAAAAGCATATGAATAATCTGTTTGGCTATTGACTTGCCATCTAACTATGCTAGCTATCCTAGCTAGCTACCTCTGTAGCTGAATCTTCCTCATCTGGTGGTGGATTTCACTCTCTCTTCTTGAAATATTAAAAAATGCTTATGTTCTGAAAATCAAGGGTACAAACATTAAGCTTAAAACAGAAGCGTTACTTCAACTTGATTAGTTAACATTAGCCTAACGTTACATGATGAACCAACTTGCTCCTCAGATGCTGAACATTAACGTCAGATAATTAGATAACATTAGCTATCTAGATATAACGTTACATACATTATACATTGTGTTTCACAAGAAGAAGCCAGATATGTCAGTCGACATAAGCGAGGAGACTGACAGCTAGCGTCGTTACCTCATGTTAATGTTACCTAACTTAGCTAACGTTAGATTAACGTTAATTATCAATGACAACTTCTGCAATAACGTTATCTGTTTGCTGTCGTACATTGATAATGATAAAATTGTGTTTGGACTAGTGGATAACTGCAGTGGAGGGGGGTGAGAGATGCTTTGCCGAAGCAATGGTGCAAAACACAACGTTAGAGACCTTTTATGTTATTATGGGAAGTGTCAAAATATTTTCGGTTCATTATGAAATTGTGGCGGGACAAATTAGCCACAGTCTAGGTAATTAATGGGAAACACTGAAGGGGCCATTCACAATTAACATGTTTTTGTGTCCATCTGTGCTTATTTTTTAAAAGAATGCAAAGATAGCTTTATAGATCTGTTCTGTTTTTACTGTTTTCTATGCAAATATGCACTAGACCAGTGTTGGGTGTCTACGAGTACAGAGTAACTTTCAATTAAAATAATTACTTTTAAGTACATTACTTGCGCTAAAATAATATGTATAATACATTTAAAATATTAATTCATATGTACGTCTGTTAGCGTTTCTGTGACAGCTGAAGTGTGTGCGACAATGAATGAGGAAATATAGACATTTTGGATTTGAGTGGAAAACCAAAAACTTTTCTAGGAAAAGGGATTTAGAAAGTAATGTAAAAGTAAAATAATTAGTAGTGTGATTACTTTTTAGATGAAGCAATAAGTAATCTAATTACATTTTAAGATAAGTAATTAGTAATTTGTAGTGGATTACTTATTTTGAGTAACTTACCCAACACTGCACTAAACAGACATCTTTGACCATCGACTGTTTCATAGTCACAGATTAACTTGAATTTGTATAAATGCATCTTGAGACATCTGCATTCGCTTTCATTTTTAGTTTTTTTTAGTACAAGAAAGCATTTGGACTAAACAGCCTCTAAATTGTTCTTTTGAAGTGGGACTGCTGTGCTAGGTGGATGAACTTCAGTTTATTACAGATGCAGGTTCTGTGTGTAAACAGTACTTTGTGGATAGTTACGTCACATCCCTTTCTGGTATCCTTTGCACATATTGTCTTGAAGTGACTGGGTGTAAATAGTCATGACATGAGTTGAAAGATTGGCTTGTATCAGTGTTTTTATCTATAAAATCATTACTGTACTCTAAAAAATGCAAAGATACCGTTCCATAATAAGAACAGGACAGCTCATTTGACATAACTGATATTAGATGTCACTCTAGCTTTGTTAGCTTTGGCTTTGCTAGCCTATAATGCCCACTGGATCGTGAATAAGTTTGTTATTCACTTTTTCTGATTTTTGAGTCATGCAGATGTCTCCTTTCGGCTAAATTTGCCGTTCTGAATCCAAAATATATCACCTACGTGATTCATTTAGCTCATAGCCTATAACACCTTGTCTCCTGATGTGAGTGGTGCATCGCCGGACGCTTCCAGTGTTGACATGAAGGTCATTTTACATCACTCGTGTCATGGGCTTTAGGGCTCAACACACTACTCAATGCAAGAGTCATGCAAAGCTTTGACCTCCACATGAAAAGTGTTGGTGTCCAGTGTAAACATTGAAAACAAGTATTTGATTTAAAAAAAATCTTGGAATTGCTTTGATCCATTAAATATAGAAAGTATTCAGGTGTTGAACATCCTGGGATGCTTGAGGTGAGTTTAAATTAGGATGCTCAGAAACAATAAGTTAACATATAATTTATTTTTATTCATTAAGAGACATTTTCTTTTTCTTGTTGCTTTGTACTTTGAATAAATAACCCATTTTGCTGGGGTTAAAATAAACAACCCAACTCTTTTTTTTTTCTTTTTTTTTTTTCCCCACCTTTCACACTCTCTTACGTGTCAGTCATCATATAATTTGAAAACTTGTTCACTAAATGCAAAGAGAGATTGTTTTTATTTTAACGCTGTCTGGTTTGTGTGCTACAGGCTGTCTGAGAAAAGACCGACCATTCCTACAAAAATACACAATCATTATTGTCAGACAGAGGGTAATATTGTTCTTTTACTACATTCCCTAATGTCTATAGAGTATTGTGCTCTATTCTTTCTGATTTCCCCCCTCTGCCCCTGTGTACCTAAACTAGAGAGGAAATTGTGAATATTTGGCACACATTCAATCCATTGTGAATCGTTTTTGTGTGTGTGTGTGTGTGTGTGTGTGTGTGTTTGTGTTTTATTTTATTTTTTACATCACCAAACTTTGCTACTAGGTAACAAGAAAGTAGAAACATATTGCTACTTCATTGTTGTTTGGGTTCCCATAGGCAGTACAAATCACAAAAGAGATATTTTTATTGTCACAATGCCCAGATACCACACCTACAGTGGCAAGAAAAAGTATGTGAACCCTTTGGAATTAGCTGGTTTTCTGCATGAATTGGTCATAAAATGTGACATCATCTTCATTAAAGTCACAAGTATAGACAAACACAATGTGCTTAAGTTAACAAGACACAAATGATTATAATCTTTCATATCTTTACTGAACACATCCCATTAAACATTCCCATTGCAGTGGAAAAATTAAGTGAACCCTTGGATTTAATAACTAGTCGAACCTCTGTTTGCAGCAATAACCTCAACCAAGCGTTTCCAGTAGCTGCGGATTAGACCTGCCCAGCGTTTAGAAGAAAATCTGGACCATTCTTACTTACAGAACTGCTTCAGCTCAGCCATATTCTTTGGATGTCTGGTGTGAACTGCTCTCCTAAGGTCACTCCACAGCATCTCAATTGGGTTAAGGTCTGGGCTTTGACTGGGCCACTCCAAAAGTTGTATTTTCTTTTTTTGAAGCCATTCTGTAGTGGATTAACTTTGATGTTTAGGGTCATTGTCCTGCTGCATCACACAACTTCTACTGAGTTTCAGCTGACGCGTAGCCACCATGATATTATCCTGTAGGATATCTTGATAAACTTGATAAAATTTTTCCCTTGATGATGGCAAGTGGTCCAGGCCCTGAAGCAGCAAAGCAGCCCCAAATCATGATGCTCCCTCCACCGTACTTCACCGCTGGGATGATGTTTTAATGTTGGTATGCGGTGCCCTTTTTATGCCATACATAGTGCTGCGTGTTCTTCATAAACAAATCAACCTTAGTTTCATCAGTCCACAAAACATTTTCCCAGTGGTATTGTGGAGTTTCAAGGTGGTCTTTGGCAAACTTCAGGCATGCAGCAATGTTTTTGTTGGAAAGCAGCGGCTTCCTTCATGGTGTTCTGCCATGGACACCATGCCTGTTTAATGTTTTCCATATAGAAGACTCATGAACAGATATGTTAACCAGTTCCAATAATTCCTTCATGTCTTTAGCTGTCACTCTAGGGTACTAAATCAGTAGACAGATGAATACCTTAGCTCTTCGAGATAACTTTGTAACCCTTTCCAGCTTGATGCATTGCAACAATTCTTGATCGTGGGTCTTCTGAGATCTTTTTTTTGCGAGGCATGGTCCATGTCAGCAGATGCTTTTTGTGAACAGCAAACTTAAAAGGTTTGAGTGCTTTTTAGAAGTCAAAGTAGCTCTAACCCACACCTCCAATATCGTTTCATTAACTGAATGCCAGGTTTGCCAACTCCTGACTCTAACTAGCTTTAGTTGATGTAATTAGCCTAGGGGGTTCACATACTTTTTCCAACCTACACTGTACATTTTTGAATGATCTATTCAATATGTACAAGAACAACACAATAATTTGTGTTCTATTAGTTAAAACGGATTGTGTTTGTTCATTATTGTAACTTAGATGAATATCAAACCTGAATTCAAGACAAATTTATACATACACATATTTTTAATGCCACTATACATCCCAGAGATTTACAGAAAATATCAGATTTACAAACATTCTAAATCATAAATGTCTCAATGACATCTGCTGAATGTCTTATTGAAATCTGCAATACAACTTAAAAAATATGCCCTCCAGATGTAAACACTGGATCATGGATGTGTGCTATCAGGGTATTGTTTGTCCTAGACAGCAATCAGATTCAATGTGTGACCAACATGGGGGTCACTTTGATTAAAAAATTGGTTGGGACAGTTGGGGGGGGTCGTCACTTATAACACACACAGACAAAATGTCCCACCCATAAATGACGCCTATGGCGACCAGAAGGAGACCTGATTAAGAAAAGACCCAAGTGTTCTCACACAAGTCTCTTCTAGAGTTTCAGAAGATATCTCAACAAAGTCTCAAACTGTAAACAGACTTGCCAAGATACCAAATTCTGCAAACAAAAGTCAGAGATTACAATATAAAACCATGACATTTTTCAATTTAATTTCCTAATTAGTGCAGGGTGTGTGTATGTGCACTCTGTATAGGCCCATAACAGACACAGTCAGCAGACAGAGTTGAAGGTCATTGCAAAAACAATCAATGAGACACTGTCCACTCATCAATACTGCACTGACATTGAACATATGCACTCATTACACACAAAAGCAGAGCACAAACTATCACCATAGCATTATGTCAAAAGTCACGCTACTGTAAACAATAGGGCTACTTCCTGAAAACCAGATTGTAGCTGGTCAAACATAACCATGTGTAGGCATCTCATGTGTCACTCCCATTTGTTTTTGTTTTTTTTAGAAACACCAGCATTCAGTTAACAAAATACCCTTAAAGGGATAGTTCACCCAAAAATTAATAATTTACCCTCATGCCATCCCAGATGTATATGACTTTCTTTTGTCTGCAGAACACAAAGGTTTTTAGAAGAATATTTCAGCTCTCTAGGTCCATACAATGCAAGTGAATGGTGGCCAGAAATTTGAAGGTCCAAAAAGCATATAAAGGCAGCATAAAGGTAATCCACACGACTCCAGTGGTTTAATACATGTTTGTATTAAAAAAAATTTAATACTGAAGCATGGGTGAGAAACAGATGATTATTTAAGTCCTTTTTTACTATAAATTCTCCTCCCTGCCCAGTAGGTGGCGATATGTATGAAGAATACGACTCGCCAAAAACAAAAGAAGAAGAATGTGGAAGTGAAAGTGGAGATTTATAGTAAAAAAGGACTTTAATATTGATTTGTTTTTCATCCACACCTATCATATTGCTTCTGAAGATATGGATTAAACCATTAGAGTCATATGGATTTCTTCTCTGCTGTCTTTATGTGCATTTTGTAGCTTCAAAATTCTGGTCACCATTCACTTGAATTGTATGGACCTACAGAGCAGAGACATTTTTCTAAAAATCTTAGTTTGTGTTCAGCAGAAGAAAGAAAGTCATACACATCTGGGTTGGCATGAAGGTGAGTAAACGATGAGAGAATTTTCATTTTGGGTGAATTTCCCCTTTAAAGCCTCTCATATAACTGATGGTGAGAAAATGGCACTTTTTAATTCAAAAGCAAATTACATATTACTCTCTATACAAAGTTATGTGACATAATTACTTACATTATCAGCAACGCAATCATGTTTTAATAAGTCATAAATCTGAATTTTTTGAAGTCCTGAATAGCCATGATTTCTGGTTATTGTAGATTACTGTTTACCACTTGTGAATTCATTCAGTTTACTGCTGAACCAGCCAGTTGTCAGAGGCTTCTGCTGAGTCTTAAAAACCCCTTTAAAACCAGCTGACCAGGTTCAGCGACCAGATGTTTGTTTTGTTTTCAGCAGGGACAACTCTTTGTGTTGTGCAATGTCCGATTAGGATGGTAATGCCAAGGGTGAATTAAATCAAATGTATATTTATATTAAGAAAAGAACAATAAATGTAATAAAGATTCATTAAAATAAAAAAAAAGATTTAGTTAACATTACTTAAAATATCAGGGGGGTACTTCAAGTAAATAACTTAGGTCAAATGGGTTCAGCTTACAAACATTTTTGGGAACCCCTGCCACAGAGGGTTAACAGTTCAACTAAAGAACCATTTACCAAGCCATGCTCGTCCTTTTTATAAAAGTGTACAGAAATAACTATTTGTCCAGGATCCCAGACAATGACATCCATTTTCGCACCCAAAGATTATGAAAATGAAAACAGCATAAAGCAAATGCCTGCTTCAGATCCGCTGGTGGTAAAATACACTTTGCTGGTAAATCATTAAATGTCATGTACCATTAATGTAAAAGAAAATGGCCCTTTTTCGTCTCAGGGGATACATAATGACATGCTTGCATTACTCCATCTGAAAGATTTATTCTTCCAAAAGCTTTGTGCACATCCTCAAATGTCCCTTATGTGTGTGTTTGTGTGTTGTCCTCAGAGACTTGCCCTACACATCCTCTAAGATTAAGATATTCATTAGTGCCATGTAAGCCTGAATCTGTGTGTGTGTGTGTGTGTGTGTGTGTATTCAAGGGATGGATTTTATAGACATGCAACTGTTTCTATACAGTTGCAATCAAAATGATTCAACCCCCCCTGACCAGCGATGCATTCTGGTGATGTGAATTATAACACATCAACTAAAACCTCAGTAAACAAAGTAAGTATTTAATACACATTTGAGTGATTTTGAGAACAAAGAGTTCAGTTTACCCAAATTTTAAAATAAAAAATAACTCTCAACAAATGTCATGTCAAAAATATTCAACCCCCAAAGTCAATCATTTGTGGAGCATCCTTTATCCTTAATAACAGCAAATAAATGTTTCAGGTAAGTGTTCTCAGGCTTCGGACACCTCTCTATTAGAATTTTTACACATTTCTCATGAGCAAAAGCTTCCAGCTCATTGACATTCTTTGGTTTCTGTGCTGCCACTGCTTCCTTGAAATCCCTACAAAGGTTTGCAATGGGATTTTAATGATGGACTGAAAGGGCCATTTAAGGACATTCCACGAACTATCCCTGAACCAGATTTTGGACAACTTGGATGCACCCTTGGTGTTATTGTCCAGTGATCACCGAGCTTCAATTTACACACTGAATGCATCACATTTTTCATGCCAAAATGGCCTGATACCTGAAAGAATCCATGGTGTCAGTCACATAGTCAGGATAGCCGTTTCCTGCAGCCGCAAAACACCCCCATAACAGGACTGACCCACCTCCATGCTTGACTGTGGGGATGGTGTCGTTCTTGTCATCACCTTGTCATCTTACTCCAGACGTACTGCTGACCCATGGGTCTAAAACTCATTTTCAGTTTAGTGTCATATGTCTATAAAACCTTCTTCCAGGACTCCACAGGTCTTTCTTAATTACTTCTTGAATATTCAGTCAGCTGGAGTCAACATTTCCCTTGGTGAAGTTTTGCTTTCTTCCACACCCCAATAAGGTTGCTGTTGTACCATATTTATGAATGGTGCTGCCAACTTTGTCTATTGGAAATTGAAGTGCCTTGGAAATGTACTTTTAGTCATAACCTTGTGTAATGAAATAATCTCCTCTATTAGCTTTTGAGACAGCTTTTTAATTGCATTTTTTTGCATAGAAATACATTTTTGCTTACAATGCTAAGCTTAAATTTTAAAACTTAAATAAGTGGCATTGCAGACTGATGACTTAATTTTGTTTTAAAACAAGTACTTGTGTAGCCTTACATATTTAAGAAACAGCTACATGCAATAGGGGTTGAATAATTATGACATGGCTGTATTCTTAAAAAATCCTGCTATTTAGAAATATTATGTTATATATTCACACTATGAATGTAGCACTCAACTGATATAGATGTAAAGTTGAAAAATTCTGGGTCATCAGAAAAGCTTACCTTTGTAATTGCTGTATATACAGCAATCTTGCTGTAATACGTCGATCGATCACTTCCATGTAGTTCTCTGAGTTGGTTACAAGATTGTCAGATCTCAAGAGATGGAACGATTATCTGGAGTCATCGGAGAGGGAATTAGCTGCTAACCCGCTAGCAACCAAGACAGATTTGGAACGTGTTTTGGAATAATTGGAAGACCTTGAGAATCGTAGCCGGTGAAACAACGTCTGAATTGTTGGAATTCCTGAGCATGAGATATGGTGAAATTTCTAGACAGGTCCTGAGTCTGCTTGTCATAACAGGCCATAAGCTGGAAATCAAGCGAGCTCACAGGGTCCTGGCTCGCAGGTCTGCGGAGGGAGACAGGCTCTGATAAATTATGGCCAAATTCCTGAGATCATCTGATAAAGATATCATGTCATGCGAGGTGAGGAGTAAAGGAAAGCTTTCTTGGAAGAACCACAGCATTTTCTTGTTTCCAGACTTTGCGAATTCGACAAGAGAGAAATGTGATCGATTCAAGGAATGCAAGAATCTCTTACATCAATGGAAGATCTCTTTAGCTCTGATGTTTCCGGCCAAACAGATAATAGATACTAAGGATGGCCGTAAAATATTTACATGCCCACAGCAAGTCTTTCATAAAGACATTGGAGTGAGTAAGCCATTTGGTGATTTTCATGCTGCCGCCTAGTGGAGCTGTCTCGCTGAACATACACTCAACTGTCTGAGGAAACTGAGCGCCTTTTTCGTTTCGTTTTGTACAGGTTCCACCTAGCAGCTGGAGTTTGTTTTGTGTAATATAATTTCTTTGGGACAGCTTGTGGATGAATCTACTCATTTTGGGTGCTTATGCCTCCTGTTGACTGGAGTTGGTTTTGTGCAATATTTCTTGCAGGACATTGGAGTGAGTTTTACTGCCCGAAGACTGAGCGGCCCTTTTTTTTTTTTTTTTTTTTGAGCTGGTTCTGCTAGCGGCTGGAGTTTTTTTTGTGGAGGCACACACCTTCGAGACAATTAAGTGGATGAATCTACATGTTTTTTTGTGTTTATTCCACTTATGGGCTGGAGTTTGTTTTGTAACTGTATTACAAATTTTTTTATAGAAGCACCGGACTTGAGCAATCCGACGGCAAAGTTGTCACGGGGACTCTCTTAGGCGTACATGGACTGCTTGAGTTTAGAGGGATGGACGCCGGTTGGAACTATCGTGCGCGGGGTTAATGCGCACATTTTTCTTTTTTCTGTTTTGGGGAAAGTTTGGGGTTTGATTGTTGCACTAATGTGGAATGTGGTCTTTATAATTTTATTTTGGACACACAATCTATTTTTTTTATATGTCAAAATGTCAAATGTTAATATACAGTTGTGCTCAAAAGTTTGCATAACCTGGCAGAAATATGTGAACTTTTGGCATTGATTTTGAAAATATGACTGATCATACAAAAACACTTTATTTTAAGGATAGCGATCATATGAAGCCATTTATTATCACATAGTTGTTTGACTCCTTTTTAAATCATAATGATAACAGAAATCACCCAAATGGCCCTGATCAAAAGTTTACATACCCTTGAATGTTTAGCCTTGTTACAGACACACAAGGTGACACACACAGGTTTAAATGGCAATTAAAGGTTAATTTCCCACACCTGTGGCTTTTTAAATTGCAATTTGTGTCTGTGTAGAAATAGTCAATGAGTTTGTTAGCTCTCACGTGGATGCACTGAGCAGGCTAGATACTGAGCCATGGGGAGCAGAAAAGAACTGTCAAAAAACCTGCGTAACAAGGTAATGGAACTTTATAAAGATGGAAAAGGATATAAAAAGATATCCAAAGCCTTGAAAATGCCAGTCAGTATTGTTCAATCACTTATTAAGAAGTGGAAAATTCAGGGATCTCTTGACACCAAGCCAAGGTCAGGTAGACCAAGAAAGATTTCAGCCACAAGAACTGTTCAGGATACAAAGAAAAACCCACAGGTAACCTCAGGAGAAATACAGGCTGCTCTGTAAAAAGATGGTGTAGTTGTTTCAAGGAGCACAATATTACAATACTTGAGCAAAAATGAGCTGCATGGTCAAGTTGCCAGAAAGAAGCCTTTACTGCGCCAATGCCACAAAAAAGCCCGGTTACAATATGCCCGACAGCACCTTGACATGCCTCACAGCTTCTGACACACTGTAATTTGGAGTGACGAGACCAAAATAGAGCTTTATGGTCACAACCATAAGCGCTATGTTTGGAGAGGGGTCAACAAGGCCTATAGTGAAAAGAATACCATCCTCACTGTGAAGCATGGTGGTGGCTCACTGATGTTTTGGGGGTGTGTGAGCTCTAAAGGCACGGGGAATCTTGTGAAAATTGATGGCAAGATGAATGCAGCATATTATCAGAAAATACTGGCAGACAATTTGCATTCTTCTGCACGAAAGCTGCGCATGGGACGCTCTTGGACTTTCCAGCATGACAATGACCCTAAGCACAAGGCCAAGCTGACCCTCCAGTGGTTACAGCAGAAAAAGGTGAAGGTTTTGGAGTGGCCATCACAGTCTCCTGACCTTAATATTATCGAGCCACTCTGGGGAGATCTCAAATGTGCGGTTCATGCAAGACAACCAAAGACTTTGCATTTGGATGCATTTTGCCAAGATGGATGGGCAGCTATACCACCTACAAGAATTTGGGGCCTCATAGACAACTATTACAAAAGACTGCACGCTGTCATTGATGCTAAAGGGGGCAATATACAGTATTAAGAACTAAGGGTATGCAGACTTTTGAACAGGGGTCTTTAATTTTTTTCTTTGTTGCCATGTTTTGTTTTATGATTGTGCCATTATGTTATAACCTACAGTTGAATTTGAATCCCATAAGAAATAAAAGAAATGTGTTTTGCCTGCTCACTCATGTTTTCTTTAAAAATGGTACATATATGACCAATTCTCCAAGGATATGCAAACTTTTGAGCACAACTGTAGGTGGATTGTCTCTCTCCACGTGGAATGTGAAAGGGTTAGGGCACCCCATAAAAAGAAGGAAAGTTATTTCTCTTCTTAAACATAATAAATATGATATAGTGTTTCTTCAAGAAACGCATCTTTCCCCACAGGAAGCTGAAAAATTTGGGAAGATACAGGGTGGACATGTTTTCTTTAGTGCTGGCTCAAGTAAGAGCAGGGGAGTCATTACACTGATAAATAAACATCTACAACTCAAATGTCTCAAACAGACTAAAGATAAATTAGGAAGAGTCATTATTGTTTTAGCAGAATGTGGTGGTGGGGGCACACACCTGAGCCTTATAATGTCTAACACCTGTTTCTAATTGCAGTAAGCAATGGGGAGAGTGATATAAAGGGACCACGCAAGAGACGAGAGAGAGAGAGAGCTACCGGTCAGAAAGAGACTGTGTGAAACTGTAACCTAATGAGTCTTATGCTGAAAAGCGATCTTTAGTTTGTTTAATTAAAAGTCATACCTGAGTTGAAGAACCCAGTTCCCTGTGTCCTTTTCCAGTTCCTTTCCCTCCCTACATCAAGACTCTGCACAGAAATTCAGGGGCAAAGGTTGATTTTGGCAAATATTTACGCACCTAACGCTGATGATCAGGGCTTTTTTTATAGATCTTGAAGTGATGTTGCAAGCCGCTGGCACCACTCATGATATAATATTGGGAGGAGACTTTAATCTATTGATGGATTCAGTCCTTGATCATAGTGAAGCAAAAGTGTGCAAGTCCCCTAGAGCAACATTGACGCTTCTCAGGATGTGTAAAAATCTTGGTCTTACAGAAATTTGGCTTTTAAACCCATCTGGTAGGGACTATGCATTTTTTTCATCAGTCCATAAGATTTATTCTAGAATATATATATATATTTTTATATCTAAGTCCCTCATTTCATCTGTTGTTGATTGCTTAATTGGAAACATTTTAGTCTCGGATCACGCCCTGGTGAGTTTAGAGGTGCTGCCACATATGGAGAAAAAGAAATAATATAGTTGCCACTTTAATGTATCCCATTTGCAAAATCCTGATTTCCAACAAATGTTGAATGCTGAAATCAATGTTTATATGGAGACCAACTGGTCCTCAGTATCCTCTGTGGGTTGGGAGGCTTGGGAGGCACTTAAGGCAGTTCTTAGTGGTTGGATCATACAGTATTCCTCATTCATCAAAAAATCCAAAGCACGAGAACTTGTGGAGTTGAAAGAGAATATTAAAAGTACCGAGACAGAGCTGAAGCACCGAATGTCATCTAATGGCCTCAGAGAATTGACCTGATTGAAATCCAGATATAATATTATTTTGTTGCACAAGGTGGAGTTTTGGTTATTTAGGGCAAGACATTCATATTTTGAGTCGGGGGACGAAGCAGGGAAGCTTTTGGCTAGATATATAAAGCAGAGAGAGTCTTTTTCTACCATCCTCTCAGTGAAATCTGCTGGTGATGAAATTTTTACCTCGGCCATTGATATTAATAATGCTTTTAAAGAGTTCTATCTTGATCTCTATAGTTTCACATCTTTGTCTACTGATGAAGATATTAGAAACTTTGTGGAACCATTAGATCTCCCTAAACCGAGCAAAAAAATTATCTTGATTCTGAGTAAACCTTGGAGGAGTTTGGTGAGGTAATTAAGGCCTTGCCTACAGGCAAGGCTCCGGGGCTTCCGCCAACCATGACACATGCCCGGATCAGTCTGATTCTTAAAAGACAAAGATCAAGCGAGTGTAAGAGTTACCATCCAATTTCCCTGATCCAGCTAGACATTAATATTTTGTCAAAAAGTTTGGCTAACTGATTAATTAAAGTTATGACATCTCTTATACATATAGACAGGATTGGGAGGGTTACTTTTGAAATGTATTCCACTACATCTTATGCAGTGTTGTTTCTAAAACAAGATAAATCCAGTTGATCTTGTTTTAAGGATTTTTAGATATTTTTTTTACAGGAAAACAATAAAAAAATTATCAAGAATATGATTTTTGCCCTAATATCAAAGGTCTTACTAGAAAAAAAGAAATTATGATCCAACGGGAATTTTCTTGATAAAAAAATATGATCGTGCCTGGTAACACGTGCATGTAAAATGGCTAGAAATAGCATTTTAGCTTAGCGTAAAGCTGACAATTTACACAAGGTTTATTTCTATTTCTTGTGCTCCAAACTTACTTCAAACTTACTTCTCTGTCTGCTCGTATGAATGCCACACATCATAAGAAAGTGTTTCACCGCTGTTCAAATGCACTTTGGATCGCATCATTTATATGTATACATTTTTCCATCTG
Organism: Myxocyprinus asiaticus; assembly: GCF_019703515.2. Taxonomy (NCBI): domain Eukaryota; kingdom Metazoa; phylum Chordata; class Actinopteri; order Cypriniformes; family Catostomidae; genus Myxocyprinus; species Myxocyprinus asiaticus. The sequence continues at coordinate 9,123,975 of NC_059346.1, read as the reverse complement.
AAAGGATTAAATATGAAATGAAACAAATGACAATAAAATGCAAAGTAATCTCTTCAGTAATCAAAATACTTTTTGAATGTAACTGTATTCTAAATACCAATGATTTAAATTGTAACTGTAGTGGAACACAGTTACTTATATTTTGTATTTTAAATACGTATTCCAGTTACTTGTATTTCATTACTCCCCAACCCTGCATACAGATCAGGTGGGGTTCATTCGGGGCCGCAGCTCTTCTGATAACATTAGTTGTTTCATCAATATCATGTGGTCAGTGGCGAATGATCAGACTCATGCCGAAAAGGCATTTGATATGGTAGAATGGGATTATCTTTTTAAGGTTTTGGAAATATATGGGTTTGGAAATACTTTTGTTGAATGGATTAAGTTACTTTATAGGCACCCGGTAGTGGCGGTACAAACAAATGGATTAATTTCAGATTATTTTACTCTGGATAGGGGCACCCGGCAGGGTTGCCCTCTTTCCCCATTATTGTTCTGTCTTGACCTGGAACCATTAGCAGCTGAGATAAGAAAGGAGGATGGTTTTCCAGGGGTGGTGGCGGGAGGTGTGGCGCATAAGCTTTTGTTTTATGCAGATTATATTTTGTTATTCGTCTCCAACCCTACTAGATATATGCCTTGTCTCCACAGGATTATTAATTCCTTCTCTAAGTTCTCAGGTTATAGAATCAGTTGGTATAAATTCGAAGCTTTGGCTCTGACAGCGGACTGCCCAGTAATGGCTTTTCAGCCGGGCACCTTCCAGTGGCCCAAACAGGGCATTAAGCTAATTTGTGTGAGTTAATTTCAACCCTTTAATAAAAAGGTTTTCGAGTGATGTGAGTAGGTGAGCTTCATTACATTTATCTATGATCGGGAAGGTTAATGTTATTAAAATGAATTGTATTCCAAAATTTAATTACCTGCTACAATCTCTCCCTGTAGATGTCCCTCTCTCTTATTTCAAGCAATTTGATAGCATGGCGAAGTCCTTTATTTGGAATGGTAAATGTCCCAGGTTACATTTCATCAAGTTACATAGGCCGATTGACAAAGGTGGGTTAGGCCTACCCAAGATTTTGTTTTATTATTATGCATTCGGTCTCAGACATTTGGCTCATTGGTCGCTTCCACCTGAGAAAGCCCCTCCCTGGTTTTGTATTGAACAGGAAGTCCTTGCCCCTATTTCGCCATTGCAAAGCCTTTCTATCAAACTAACCGGAGAAGTTATATCACACCCCGTTATCTCGCATTTGCAAGTGGTTTGGACAAAAGTGTCCAGAGTGTTTAATTCGGACATTTATTTAAATGTTGCCTCGAGCATATGGCTGAACCCTAAATTACGTATTAATAAGTCCCCTTTCTGTTGGTCAGAGTGGATTGGGAGGTGGGTTACTACACTCGGTGATCTATATGAGAGTAGAGTGCTGAGATCTTTTGAAAATTTGGTTCAACATTTTAAGATTCCTAGATCTCAGTTCTTTAGGTATTTACAGCTGCGCCACCTGTTCTGTACTATTTTTGGGAGTAGTATACACCCCCCTAAAGTGGCAGATACTCTGGAATTGGTGATTACTGCTTTTGGAAAAGGTCATGAGGCATCAATGTATTACTCCCTGTTAATTCAGAGTCTGGGGGATGGAGCTTCGTCTTCTCTCAAGAGATTATGGGAGAAAGATTTAAACTTGGTATTGGAGGAGGGAGTGTGGGCTAGGATTCTAAAAAGCATCAAGTCTGCATCTAGAGATGCATGGGTCCGTCTGATGCAATTTAAGATTTTGCATCAATTCTACTGGACCCCTTCTAGATTGTATAGGTTGGGTCTTAAAGTCACACCCACCTGCTGGCGGTGCCAATCAGAAGATGGGGACACAACACATGTTTTTTGGGAATGCGTAAAGAATCAAGAATTTTGGTTGGGGGTAAAGAACTTTATGTGTGAGGTGTTGGACAATGAATTTTCATTTAGCCCCAGACTCTGTATCCTGGGTGATGGGATGGCTGCTAATATTGGGGACAGATATTTAAAAAGTTGGGACTTAGCCGGAGTCATGATTGGTATAAAAATCAATCTCAGGGGATGGAAGTTGGCTGGGCACCCTCATTTAGGGAGTGGTGCGGGGAGATGGGCAAGGTGGCGGCATTTGAGGAGATGATTTTTAGAAGGCTGGGGAAATGGGATTTGTTTGTCAGGAAGTGGGGGAGTTATTTGGCTTTTTTGGAGGGTTCTCGGGGAGGGGGTGTGGAGAGAGATTTGTAGTTTAGTTGGGTATGTGTATTATTGATGTTGTTAGAATATATATCTTGCTTTTTTAATTATTTATTTATTTTATTTTAATGTTCTAGTTGTTGGTGACCACAGTAGTGCATGTTTGTGTCAGGAGGGAGGGGGTTTAATGTGAATAATTGATTCCATTTTTTATGTTGTGATTGTATGTTTTATGTTTGGAATCATTCAAATTGTTAATAACAACAACAACAACAACAACAAAAATTATTTGTTTCAATACTTAACCTAAAATCTATAGTTTTATATATTTCAATCATTTTTATTAGATTATGTCATTCGCAATGCTTCATGGAGAGTTCGTACTCTCATGAAAGACAGTATGGACACAGTCTTGTACCTTTGTCTCTTTGTCTGATTTTCAAAAACGTTTTTGCTTCAAATCAAAGTTTGTAATGTTGTGATTCACCTCGGAGTTGGTTGCTTTGGTTCATGGCTTAGATCTCTTTTATGAAGGATTTTCTCAAAGCCTATGGAAAAAAGTTAATAAGAAAAATACTTCTGGAACCCTATATCGCTCTGTTGAAACAGTGTTCTAAGTGGTTGACAGTGTACAAAATTAATAATCAAACAAAATAATAAAATGAAAAAAAAAAGGACAAAAATTTATCGATAAAGGACAAACTGAAAGAAAATACAGTACATTTTAGGTCTTGCTATGTAAATGCTAGGGTGTCTGGATAGTTGCCAGGGTGTTGTTATGCAGTTGCTAGGATGTTCTGAAGGGTTTCTAGGTGTTTGTTTACAGACCCAAGTCAAAAGATCCATCCCCCTAAGTCTCTATAATTTTCTGGTGCCTAGATATGGCTTGAGTCACTCATTCTATTGGAATTTTTATCAACCAGGTGAAAACTATAAGTCCAGTCACGTAGAAAATTAATAACACACCTCTCCACAACAAGCCACTTGATTTAAGGTATTATTTATTCAATACTTTGGGGAACTTTGGGATCTTATCATTTATTGTTATTGCCATAGCAAGCACCACTAATAACAGCACAATTTCAGCAGTAGATTTTTTATATGAAAGTTAGAGACAGAGGCAAGGTCAGAGGAGAGAGAGATACAAGGAGTGCAGAAAGCAGGGAGACTAACACTGGAAGGTTTTCATTCACAAATCCAGCCAAGCATGTTTTCCTGACCCAATTCTGGGGGTGGGGTTGGGGGTTTCAGCAGCAATGCACATTTATCACAGGAAAAAACAACAATGGCACGCTAAACGGAAAAAAGAGAAGGAAGCTATGTAGCACTTTTAACATAAGACTATATCTCCCTGGAATTGTAGGAAATTTAACCCAAAACTGTGTCCTAACAAATGTCAGCCAGAGACAAAGTCGTAAGATACTAAAAGCACGTGATGATGCCTTCATCTAATGGATCCTAATGGCATAATAGCTTCCTCCAACATGGACTTGGTCTGGACATTGTGTCCCTGCAAAAACTGTGCCAGAGTTTCAGGAAACCAATTATGCCAAAAAGAGAGCTTTTTTAGTTCATCATAAAAGAACAACCACAGAAACACACTACAAAGTCTCATCTTTTTTTCATTAAGGTTTGTTGAATAATAGAAAGACAAAGTGCAAACACCATCCAGCAAAACTTCCTACCTGGTCTCATAAAAACATGTTACTATACCTACATTTTTGCACAATGATATTTATGTGGTTCCAGGTGAAATGAACACTAGAGGCTCTAGGCAGATTATCAGTTCATAAACACTTACTTTTTACCCTGTTCCACAATGCTATCTTATGACAACTAAACACTTTTAATACAGCGCATGACTTGTAAAGTGATACATTTTAATGTTTGCATTACATAACCAACTACATTTACATGCTTGTTCTGGCCCAATTCAGGCATAGTATCATCTGACAGAGCGTTAAACTTGTGAAGCAAAGGACTGGGGTACGAGTCCAGAAGAGCACACGAGTTGACAGTCAAAAGAGTCATAGAAGCATCAAAAATGACATGGTTGCTTCAGCAATTGCGTTTTTCACCAAACATTTGCTTTTTATGACACTATTGGTTAGGTTTAGGGTAGGGAGGTAGGGTTTGTTTATTTAAAATTCTGTTTAGGAGACCAATGGCCAAACCAGTGTTGGGTAAGTTACTTAAAAATACTAATCCACTACAAATTACTAAATATTTATCTAAAATTGTAATCAGATTACTTTACTAATTACTTTATTGGAAAAGTAATCAAATCACTCAATACTTTACTTTTAAGTTAGTTTCTAAAACACTTTTCCGCTCAACAAATTCAAAATAATGTCAATATTTCTTTCTTGTTTATTGTTACACTAAAGTCATCCACCCAGCACATTTCACATTTCTACTTCACAATGACTTGTTACGGGGGACCATAATTCATGCATTCAACATAAATAATATACTAGAAATAAGCATAAACAGAGCCTGGGTAGCTCAGCGAGTATTGACGCTGACTACCACCCCTGGAGTCGCGAGTTCGAATCCAGGGTGTGCTGAGTGACTCCAGCCAGGTCTCCTATGCAACCAAATTGTCCTGGTTGCTTGGGAGGGTAGAATCACACTGGGGGGTAGAATCACACTGGGTAACCTCCTCGTGGTCGTGATTAGTGGTTCTCGCTCTCAATGGGGCACGTAGTAAGTTGTGTGTGGATCGCAGAGAGCAGCATGAGCCGCCACATGAGGAGTCTCCGCGGTGTCATGCACGACGAGCCACGTGATAAGATGTGCGGATTGACAGTCTTAGAAGTGAAGGCAACTGAGACTTGTCCTCCGCCACCTGGATTGAGGTGAGTAACCGCACCACCACGTGGACCTACTAAGTAGTGGGAATTGGGCATTCCAAATTGGGAGAAAATGGGATTAAAAAAAAGAAGAAATAAGCATAACCCTATAATGTTTTTTAAAAGTAATTAAATTAATTGAAAGTCAGTAACTGTAGTCCAATTACAAGAATTTAAAATGTAATGAATTACACTACTTTTTTTTTACTTAAATAATTAGATTACAGTAACTACACCCAACACTGCTTATAACCAATATGTTTGCTTTGACTATGTAAAAGTGTTAATGAGATTTGAAAACCATGGCAGAGGGGAAGATTTTCAGTGAATAACAACTTAAATTTCAATCTGTTCCTAACGCAAAGCTATCATATGCCTACAGAACACTTGGAAGATATAGTGCACAATTCATTTTTTGGTACTTTTTTCATGTTTTGACAGCCTCTGTGCTTTTATGGAAGAAAGTCATACGGTTTGGAATGGCACGATGACAGAATTGGCATTTTTGGGCCATAACGTGGACCAGACTTTATGCCACTAGTCAAAAGTCCTTCTCTGCAAGGGGCCGTTCACACTGAACACCATCTTGCACTTAAAATTGCAGAGTGCATAAAATAGAACAGAACGCAGGTGTTTTAACAGTTATTTTGAACCAGACACGGCCTCAAAAAAAAGTTGCATTCCTGCGTGAGACACTGAAGAAACAGCGAGATGTTGTGCAACGGTCGAAGATGGCCATTTGCATGTTTACATAGAAAATTACAGTGGCCCAAGGGTGCACAACAGAACAAAATTAGCAAAGTAAACACAATGGAAATAAGCCACCACATAACAAATCTAAGCCGCAATACAAGGAAATTCAGCAACATACCATTGGAAATGTTGATAAATTTATGTGCAATTAGAGTTCTAGTAAAAACTCAATCAGGTATGCGTTTTCCAGAGCACTTCTCATAAGTACAGTTTTTTGGTTGATATTTCTTTTCTGATAATTTTGTTGTGTTGTGGCTTATTTCTGTTGCGTGGTGTCTTTTCTGTTGTGGTTTATTTTCCCGTTGTGTTGCAACTTAATCTTGTTGTATTGTGGTTTATTTCCATTGTGTTTTCAGCTTTTATTTGGTTTGCTAGTTTTGTTGTGTTGCGCCCCCTGGGCACAATAAAAACCAATGAGAAAACAGCAGAGATGGACGCAAAAACTTGTTTGTTGTGAACGGCCCCAAAGATTTGCTGTTCCATTGACCTATCATCCATCCATCTCTCTCAAGTGCTCATCTTGTTTTCTTTCTCTCTTGATTACTTTTAGTGTCTTCTTCTATTTGCTGAATAACTGTATAAATCTGGCCTGTTCTCTCAGTACATTCTGGCCTATGATATCATTCTCATTTTTCCTCTCTGGAGTGACTGAACAGTTGAAGTGTCCAGTGAGTCTGGCTCCCAACAGCCTTTAGTACCACTGCTATTCTGGGCTGCCAATGACATCATAAGGAGGCTCGGCAACAATGCCATGAATTGTAACCTGACACACAAACACAACATACTTTAAAACAATTAACAAGACTTTATTGCCCTGGCAACTCAACAAAACAAATACACTGTCTGATTCTTCAGTTAGTTCACCAAAAATGACAATGATATCATCCTCATGTCATTCCAAACCCGTATGACTTTAAGGAGATGCTTTAAAGAATATTCAAGCTGCTCTTTTCCATACCATAAAAGCACGTGTTTCCTGGGAATTAAACCCACAATCTTAGGGCCATGCATTAACAGTTGAGCTATAGGAAGGCTAAAATAACAACGCTAAAATGTTAAAGAAAATCAGTAATCAGCACACATTTCACAGATATTACAAATGAATCATTAGTACAAGGCTGTAGCTCCAAAACATTTATATCATCTTACAGCTTATATAACCCACAAGAGCTACAAAACTGTGATTAAATCTGTGTGTCATTGATTCCGACCTGTGTTTGGACAGGAAGTTGTCTTCCTCTATGATGTCAGTGCACTCCAGCATCCTACGCATTTCGACAGGTCCAGCACTCAACATCTATTGTTACCATGGTGACAGTGCTGACACATGTACTTGTTCTGTCTCACGCACTTTCTGTATCATTTATTACTTGATTCAGGCTTATGTCCTCAAGCCTTATTGTTTACTAAAAAACAGGGACAGGACTTTAACACACACACACACACACACACACACACGTGCACGAGAGAGATGAATTACACACCTTCCACCTTATCTGTTTTGTTAACTTTACTTGCTTACGTTTAACCCTATTGTTCCTTCTTTGCTCCTCTGTCTTTTTTATTTTTCATAATTAAAAGTTTTGACATCTGTTTTGATGTTTTTTGGAGGGAAATTTAACCATGGTAGTACATGTACCACGCTAAAACCATGTTTAATGGACATGTATCATGCTAGTGCCATGTTTATTAGACATGTTCCATGGTAGTATCATGTATTTTTGTTGTTTTTTTTGGACTTGTACCGTGATATTACTATGTTGTTGTTTTTTTATGTACTACTGTAATACCACGTTTGTTTGTTTTTGGACATGTACCATGTTTTCAGTCATGTACAACACTAGTACCATGTTTATTAGAGATGTTCCATGGTTATACCATGTTATTTGGACATGTACCATGGTAGTACCATGTTTGTTTGGATATGTACTATGGTAGTACATGTTTTTTTTTTTTATTTTATTTTTTTTTTTTTTGGACATGTACCATGATAATACTATAGTTTTTGGGCATGGCAATACCATGACTTTTTTGTTGTTGTTTTTGTTTTTAGGAAATGTTCCACAGTTATACCATGATTTATTTATTTTTTTTTGGCTATGTACCATGCTAATACTATGTTTGTTTGGACATGTACCATGCTAATACCATGTTTGTTTGGACATGTACCATGATATTACCATGTTTTTTTTAAATGCACCATGGTAATACCATGTTTTTTGTACCTGTACTATAGTAATACTATGATTTTATGGACATGTATAGTACCATGGCAATACCATGTTTTTTGGACGTACAAAGATATGACCATGTTTTTTGACGTGCAACACTAGGACCTTGTGTATTAGAAATGTTTCACAGTAATACCATGTTTTTTGGACATGTACCATAATAGTTCATGTTTTTTGAATATGTACTATGGTAATACCATGTTATTTTGTACATGTACCATGTTTTTGGACACCTGCAATGCTAGGACCATGTTTATTAGACATGTTTCACAGTAATACCATGTTTTTTGGACATGTACCATTGCAGTACCATGTTTTCCAGAGTAGTATCATGGTATTTTTTGAAATACTATGCAAATACGGTACCACGATACATGAATATTAGGGGTGTAACAGTTCGAATTTCTCACGGTTCAGTTTGTATCACGGTTTAAGGGTCACTGTTTCTGTACGGTTCAGTATTTGCTTTGTTAAAAAAAATAAAAAAATATTACTGCCAAATCCGAAGAATTGATAAACACTTCAACAGGTTTGCCTTTAAATAACAATCACTGTTTTACAACAGTAACCGTAGTTTAACCATGGCATTTGTAGTAAAATCATAGTAACCACAATATAAACATGGTTACTGTCATGGTTACAATATATAGTAAAATCATGATTACTATATAGAAACTACAGTATTACTGTTATAAAACCATGGTTAATTGTATCAAAACCATGATTTCTGCTCAGAAAACCATGGTGACAGCAGTTATGGTTACTACAATATTACTATAGTAAAACCATGGTTAATTTTTTTGTCAGGGTCCTTAACAAAAAAACAAAAGAAAAAAAACAAACATTTTCTCTAATTACTAAATAAACATTTTAACTTAGTACCTGCACTAATACGCTACATGCATCAACATAAAGTGCACTTCAAACTCATCTCAACATATTCAATAATCGGAAGCTGTACATCACTATAAAAGGAATAACCTTGCTATTAGAATGCATACGAGAAGGGATGTTGTGATAATGCTGCTTGAGTATTTTAATCATACATGGAAATTCCACATGAACACCCCAAGCGCTTTAGTTATTGTTTCACGTCTGTCCGAATTAGCACTGAGTGCCTGCTTAAAAATGGAAGGGAGTGTGTGCAGTTTCGGCTCACCTGTGTCTCATTCCCTGGGTGATGTTGGCGTAAATTATTAATCATGTATCAATGTATTACTATAAAGGCATCTTAGTGCAATTAATCAAAGCGCATAATTGACACTCGTGATAGATAACAGCCGTGCAAGGAAACAGGAAGAACTTGTGTGCGCATTTTAAATAAACCCTCACGCGCATTATTGACATATATTACCAGTATACAGCACTCGTGTCGAGCGATGTCTGCAAACAGTGCCTGTTTTGTGAACGTCTTTTGACCATCGCTGTTGTAATTGACTGCAAAAACAAAATGTTCTCAGAAAGGAGAAACGCAGGGGGCTTCTCTATCAGCACTTCGTTTTCTCCACTTGCCATTTTCAACTACACACAACGCTTGCAGAACAGTGATGTCATCAAGTTGACCCACGTGAAACACAGGTGGAGCGTATCCATTTACAGATCCATTCAGGTGCATTAGCGGAGGTTGTAACTGTGCCTGTCTGTTTGATGCTTTGTTTTCTTGACCAAAACTTGTGCTCCAGATGCGTCATTAAATGTGAGGTGAACCAACCGCGGTGCCAATGCTTCCTGAAACGTGGGTGGCGAACAGTACGGTTCGGTTTTTTACAGAGAACCGTTACACTCCTAATGAATATATTAATCTTTCTGAACCATATATCAATTGTTCAGTGTATATCAAAATATCACTATATTACAATCAGATACCATAACTGTACCATGGTACCAACACAGAACGTTTTTGTTGGACCCACTCAGTGTCAAAAAGAAAACAGTCATACATCACATTACACCCCCATTTACCTCAGCTTCAGGACAGAGGCCTTCGCTCCAGTCAAAACCAAGATACTGGCATCATTCCAGCTACACACACTGCCTTAACTTTCACTGCATTAGCTGAGGGACCAGACTGAAAGAGAGAGATAGAAATGAAAGGGGGAATAAAAACGAGTAGCTAAACAAACATCCAGCAACTCCCTCTGCTCTGCTCCACAGATCTGCATCACATGAAGTGCCGTCAGTGTCTCAGTGCTGCATTAGTGATCCATTAGAAGTCACTGCCTCTGGGGTCAGTGCTAAGGCTAAATTTAGCAGAGTGTTTATTTCAGGAGCAGCATGCAGCCTGCACACACATGCACACACATAAAGAGACTTACTGTTGGATCTCTGCTGTAGCAGTAAAGAAAATATATCATTTGGCTGTGTAACCGAGCCTCTGCTATAATGCAGAGGGCCATTAAGGGGCCTCCCACTCCTTGTGTAGATAAACAGAGGAAAAACAGTCCCAGTAGGCTCTCAGGGACCTCTTGCCAGAACTCCAAATCCAACTTTAAGTCTTAAAGGCCTCATAGATTTAAATCATGTCCACACAGTACAACTGAACACTGAGAAATATCTTTTAAATGACACTAAAGAACCAAAACTGAACGGCCCATATATCTTTACATTGTTAGTTGTGCTTGCTAGGGCTCATTTGAACAAACCCCTTACCCTAAGTATTAAAGTTTGCTGTATAAATCGTTGCATTACTTGTCCCACACCATTTATGACTGGACATAAATTGTACCTCAGATTGTGCGGCGTGTTGAGGAAAGGTGCGCTATTACTTTTCTAAGCAATCAGATAAAACAGGTAAAAAAATCCAATAGACTTGCATTGAAAGAGGGGCCTGTGTGTAGAGACTTGGGGGTGTGCTCTTAGGACTTGAAAACAGTTAGCAATCACTTACCAACCAGTCCAGACACCACAGTAATCACCTAACTATGAGCTTAAAACCATAAAAACACCTGTGAAACTGCATAGCAATGCCCTGGCAACCACTCAAAACACTAGAATGGTGGTTGTGAGTTTTCCACGGGCAAGCACCACTTCACATTCTCTTCAGAAACTGTTAAAATGTATTTTTTTTATTATTTTTTTTTATTTTTTTTTTTTTGTCAAGCCAACATACTACAGGTTTTTTTTCAAAATCCCTTAACCAAGACCACGAATATCAATTCTAATTCCAATTCTCAAGCTAAATTCACCAAACTCATCACAGACCTTCTGGCTGTTCTGACTAAGTGTGCTAACCCTAACCCAAAACAACTAATCAACCAACAAACAATCCTACCAACTAGCAAACCAACCAACCAACAAACCAACTAACTAACCAATCAATAAACCAACCAACAACCAACCAACCAAACAACCAACAAACCAACCAACAAGCAAACCAACCAACCAACCAACCAACCAACAAATCAACAAATCAACAAACCAACTAACAAATCAACAAACCAACTAACAAACCAACCAACCAACCAACCAACCAATTGTTGGGCCTCATGTGCTCAGATAGGAGACAAAGGCAGGCCTACACACAGTCATAAAGCCAGACTGAGGCCTGTAGGAATACTCAAAGCCTGATAACACAAAAAACGGCACCAAAATCAAACAAAGGGAGTCCAAACATACTACAGATCCCATCAAGCCTTGCTCACTTTACAGGTGTGAAAATCTGAAGGATTGAACTCTCAACTCCTATTGGATGTAATGCACGACAGAACGCTTCCCTCAACCATGATGTCATGGAGAGTATAAATCCCCGGAGATTCCTCCTAAGCCTTGCTTCCCTCGACAGTATTCGCCGCGTCTATTTCCAGCCCTGCTCCTCCCAGGTGTAGCCTCGCTGCCCAAGGAAGTAACGTAAATACCTGAGCTATGGCCATACAATCTCCATCTCGCTGGACGAGCTGAGATTCTCCGTGTTCCACTGAGCACGCTAACGGACCCAAAGGAGTCCGCTGAGCAATCCATGTCTCACCCTTTTGCCTGCAGAAGTGAAGAAAGAAGATTTCTCTTCCTTCTTCAACCAAGTCGACTTCACTGATTTCTCTGCCAACCCAACGAGAATCAGCTGCCGTACCGCCTGCTGACAGAGCGAGGAAACGGCCTCCCGTCATCACCCAAGTTTCAAGGAACCGAGTTGGAGTCAAACGACGGACGAACACACATTCTATCCGCGTCCTCACGTGACTCAAGAAAGAGGTTTACATCTGGGAAGATATAGATTATTATAGTGTGTTATTCTTGTGTATCAAGGTTATTGCTTGTACAGTTTACGGACTGCGGAGTCCGCTCATTGCTGCTAATAATACTCAAGGTATTACTGCAACTTTCTGTTACCATGAATGAGATTTGCTGTGTTGTCGTCCAACCAAACTGGGCTGTTTGTGCATTTCCATCACTGTGGGTGAGACTGGCACACTGAGTTTATCCATTTAAGAACCAACGACCGCAGCAGACGGATTACGAGCCATTCACCGCATCTCTGAGTGATAAAACTAACGGTTGCCATCTCTCCCATGATTACTAAACCGGCTTCAGTGCCGTCACCCTGTTCTCTCTCTCTCATACTAACCACACACACACACACACGACCCCTCACAAACATACCCGCACACACATTTGGCGAACAGATAACTTGGTAATAGAGCCCAGCTTTGTCCCTAAGTTATCGTACCAGCGGAGACACGTGTTAAATGGGCAGATGCCATTAAACAGTCTCTCTGCCCACATTTGTTGCCACATTCTCTGGCCAGAAACCTCGCGACACCCAGAGCCACACCCACCATATTGTGCACTCATTCTCTCCTTACACACACACACATCTACCATCCTGTCATGTATTATAGGCTTATCTGTTACCATATCTAATCATGTTACTGTTTAGTTTGTAGTTGGCAGTCGGAAGTTTATCGACTGCATTGTATTGATTATTAATTGATATTACTGCATCAATAAACTTTGTTATAAAGAGAAGTGTTTTGGTATTGTTCTGCATGCACCTGTGCCAAGGGCAGGCAGGGGATGTCAGTGCTCGGATTCAAGCCTTCATTTTTCCTCTTTTGAATGTCAATGTTCTCCAGATGTTGACTTTCCTAAGAGAACAATCCTATATTGAGACTGCTATACTGTCTGGTTATTAGTCCCTGATTCTAGGGTGGTGCCCCGACAATATTAATTTTTATTAACATTCTATTGATTTTGATATTTTATAGTTATCTTTGATGACTGTGGATTAAGCTAATGTTGATTCTAATCAATGTTCTATTGATTTTAATAATTAATCATTATCTTTGATAATGATTAATTATTGCTAATAACCAAAGCCGCTCCTGAATGAAGCCCCAACACAATCAACAAACCAACCAACAAAACAACTAATCAACCAATCAAGAAACAAACCAACTAGCAAACCAACCAACAAACCAACTAACCAACAAACCAAGCAACCATTCAACCAACAAGCAAACCAACAAACAAACAAATCAACAAACAAACCAACAAACAAATCAGCAAACCAAACAACAAACCAACAAGCAAACCAACCAGCAAACCAACCAACTAACAAACCAAACAGCAAACCAACCAACCAACAAACCAAACAACAAATCAACAAGCAAACCAACTAGCAAACCAACCAACAAACCAACCAACCAAACCACCCACTCACTCAGTGACTCAGGATTAATTCCACCTATGCTGGTAATACAAAAGGGATAATTGATTGATTCACTGCTCTTCCCCCTCTGTCAATGCATGGCCGCATAGTTGGGTGAGCAGTTTGACCAGAACAGAAACCCTACCGCCAAAACCAACAGATTACTTCAAATGTCTACTGTACAAGTCAATTAAAGGATTAGACATTTGACAATTTGACAAGAGTGGTCCAGACTGTAATACAATTTAGAGGCCATTATACAAAAATATTTGACCGGATACGGCCACGACTGAACAATCAGTTTCGATGATTCAGAGAGTTGTGTAATAGCTCAACATATTCACTGCACAACACTCAGATGGACTCATTGCAGTGACCTCAGTTCCTCCCTTAAGTCTTTGTATAAAGAAAGAGCTGCATGCTGGCAGTCGTGTGATTGCGTCGCTGATTTTTATGGAGGGAAAGACACGTAAACAGACAGGGAAGCAGACAGACAGATTGTGATAGCATCAGCAGTGACTCATCCCTTCAGCAGGATAATAACAGCTGAAGGAGGGGGACACTCAAAGAATCGAGTGGAAGTGGCCGATACCTTTACCAGCTCTAGTTTTATGGAACAGGATGTTCTATGTCGTTCTGTTTTTTTCAAAGTTCAATATCTGACCTATTTACACTCATAACATCACACATTTGTGTTGGAGTTGAATGAACTTGTAATAGGTCTAAACACATCAGGGTTGGTAGCTTGGATTAATGGATAAGGTGCTAAGGAGTGGGTCTGAGCCAGGAACTGAGTCACCAAGATCATAGACCTTTACATACATTGGGTTTTTGAGCAAGAGACTGAATCCAGGTTGCTTCAGAGCAATCAAAAGTGCACCGCTAACCTATTATCACTTATGACAATATGAAACATGCATTCACATCGCATTTAACCTCCACAATGTGACATCTTACCAGGTGAAACAGAATATTCTGTGTGAAATAATGTATGGTGGGGCTTGATTTTATCCATCAGGATTTGATTGCAACATAGATAGTAGACTATATGATAATATCGATTGACATTATTTTTTCCACCCACACGTTCTTGGTTCAGAACATCAACAGAAATAAAAAGATGCTTCAGAGGGGGGCCTGGGTAGCTCAACGAGTATTGACGATGACTACCACCCCTGGCGAGTTCGAATCCAGGGTGTGCTGAGTGACTCCAACCAAATTGGCCCGGTTGCTAGGGAGGGTAGAGTCACATGGGGTAACCTCCTCATGGTCGCAATTAGCGGTTCTCGCTCTCAATGGGGCAGGTTGTAAGTTGTGCATGGATTGCAGAGGGTAGCAAGGGCCTCCACATGCTGCGAGTCTCCGCGGTGTCATGCACAGCGAGCCACGTGATAAGATGCGCAAACTGACTATCTCAGAAGCGGAGGCAACTGAGACTTGTCCTCCACCACCCGGATTGAGGCGAGTAACCGCGCCACCATGAGGACCTAGTAAGTAGTGGGAACTGGGCATTCCAAATTGGGGAGAAAAGGGGAAGAGAAAAAAAAAAAAATTTAAAATAAAAAAAAGTATGTATGAGTAAACAAAAAGTAAACATGTTTCATTTTGATGAAAGATTAAACAAATAATGATGTGCACTAATGAATCATTCCCTGAATGATGTTTCATTGACCAGGAACATTTATTGATGAAGTGAATAGTGCAAATTTTGATTTTATGTCGTCTTTTTTTTTTACTCATTGGTAAATGAATAAAGAAGAGCAACTGGCAAATTATTTTTGCCAAATAAACTTTAAAGATGTGTTTAATAAATATTGATTTTAACTCATTGAAATACTTTACTTTTACGGTAATAATTAATATTAATTAAACAGAATTTCTGAGTAGTTTACATGAACTAAAAATGTATAATATTTTTACAGCATTTAATTAATCTTGGATACTATTAATTTTTAAATATACTTATACATTTTTAACCTTCACATTTGTATACACTAACATTAGTTAATGCATTATGAAATAACATGAACAAAGTATAAAGTTACAAAATTTACAAACCAAAATGAATAAATACTGTAACTAAATGCTGTGTTTTTGGTAACACTTTAAAATTAGGTTGTATTTGTTAACATTAACTAACAATAAGCAATACTTTTACAGCATTTATAAATCTTGGTTCATTTCAACATATAGGAATACATTTTTAACAATAAAAGATGTGTACATTAATATTAGTTAATGCATTATGAACTGACATGAACTACAATGTACAATTGTACAAAATTTTAACCTAGATTAATAAATAAAATACAAGGATATTGTTCATTGCTAGTTCATGATACCTAATGCATTTAATAATGATAACAAAGAACCTTAATGTATAGTGTTACATATATTTTTTTTTACCATTCAAAATATTGTTCATTGATAATTTGTTATGTAAGCTAATGTATAAAATAAGCCTTACTGTAAAGTGTTTTATCATTACACAACTTTTAATTAAATCATTTTGAATTATTTAAATTATTCTTTAAATTTAAAAGTATTTAAATTAAATTATTTAAAGTTTTTTTTGTCATTTTGAAAAGTGAATTATTTAGATTTTGTTGAATTAATAAAATTGATAATTGATTTTGGCACTCTTCATCATAGTCTTTTTAATCAGTGTTGGTTTGAGGATGCAGATTTTTGCTGTTGATTCAAAATCAGATTGTTATAAATGACTGGACATATATTTCAATCTGACAGTGGAAGAGAAACAATATTTTTAGGCTTTTTATTTATTTATTTATTTATTTTTTTTACAGCTGATCCCCAAACACCAGCTGAGCCTTCCATAACCAATTCTACTTCTCCCCTATTTAATTTAATGTGTACGTGAGAATAATCACTCACTCAGACCCCTCCCACCTCTGATTCATATCCTGTAAAACACAGTGGCTGTGTTTCAAATCCTAGTGTGCTGTCCACCTTGACAGCATTTTTGTGAATCATAAGAATGTCTGGATTTTTAAAGTTTAAACATGCCTAGAATTTTTGGGCATTTCTGTAATATAGGTAGGCAGTTCACTAGGTTTTGGAACACAGCCATTTAAATGTATTTTCATTTAGTGTGCTTTTTTGGAATGATAAAAACAGTGTATTTGTATTGCCAGCACAAATTAAGTACTGCAGGAGAAAGTGAAATAAACTACTGCAAATTGAGCAAACAATTTAAGACAGACCAAATGTGTAATTTATATGGCTCTAGTGTCATCAAATTGAAAAATAATTACTGTTTTCAAAGAGGCTTTCAGAACATTATCCTTGTCTGAGATTGGTCACAAAAAGACAGCACCACCCCAAACTTACGCCATTGGTTAAGTCAATGTTGTTGTCGGGTTGATTGGGCTGCTCAAACAGAGCAATGTTTTGATAGCACCACAGAGCCACAGTTTTTAAACTCTTCTGGGAAAGCAACATAAGAGGGCTTACTTTAGTTGTCACTGCATTTAAAATAGGATAGGAGAAAGTATTTTAACAAAACAAATTACACTTTTTTTTATATATATAAAAAATATTTTGCAATATTAAAAAGGTTTTGTAAAATAGAAAATATACTTTATAATAAAATGTTATAAAATTACAAATTATTTTAAATATTTCTAAATTAAATTAAACACATGACCTTTAAATAAAAAAACAAATATACAAAATATTAATATTATATAAATAAAATTTCTCTCTCATTCTCAGTGGTCTCAGTAATATAATGACACCAACCTCTCAAACAAGAAATCTAAGCATAATTACATTACACCCCTCCAGCTCTCTCTCACTCGTGTGCACTTACAGACACATGTAGTCTGATGCAATGCTGATGGGACTGGTGGCGGGCGGGCGGGCGGGCGCGCGCGCACACACCTGGTGGCTGATCATTTTTCATTGTTCCAAATTCTTATGACGTTCTACTGTGTAACACAAAAGATGATGTGTAGCAGATTGTTCTGGGTGCTATTAAAAAAAAAATTAATGTGAATGTGGCTGAGACCAATCCTGTCTCTGAGCTCTGCAGGTAGTTCCTTTGACCTCATGGCTTGG
This sequence comes from Myxocyprinus asiaticus, assembly GCF_019703515.2. NCBI lineage: Eukaryota > Metazoa > Chordata > Actinopteri > Cypriniformes > Catostomidae > Myxocyprinus > Myxocyprinus asiaticus. The sequence goes on along the minus strand of NC_059346.1, from coordinate 9,106,203 downwards.
TTTTTGCTCTGATATGCATTTTCGGCTGTGAGAACTTATATACACCGATCAGCCACAACATTAAAACCACCTACCTAATATTGTGTAGGTCCCCCTCGTGCTGCCAAAACAGTGCCAACCCATATCTCAGAATAGCATTCTGAGATGCTATTCTTCTCACCACAATTGTACAGAGCGGTTATCTGAGTTACCGTAGACTTTGTCAGTTCGAACCAGTCTGGCCATTTTCTGTTGACCTCTCTCATCAACAAGGCATTTCCGTTCACAGAACTGCTGCTCACTGGATGTTTTTTGTTTTTGGCACCATTCAGAGTAAATTCTAGAGACTGTAGTGTGTGAAAATCCCAGGAGATCAGCAGTTACAGAGAAAACTTCAAGATATGATTCAAAAGAATTCAATATGATAAAAAAAATCCTGATATTTAAAACAAAAATACTTTTACCCAAATATTATTATATTTTTTAAATAATGATCACATGCATTCAAGGCAAATATTTAAATACTTTAAGCTTCATGGATATACCATTTTCCATTGTTAGAGTCATTCAATCAAAACTTTTGCTGAGAATGGTGTAAAAGCTCTTCAAAAACATAATGAATACAAAGTTTACATTTCTAAAAACTTGGCACCTTTCATCATCTTTGATATTCTGGTGTTGTTTTCACATAAATATGGAGTTTTCGTGACAGTAAAAGTTCATGGAGTATGTGAACAATTAAATTAAACAAGTACTCACAACTGGGATTTATTTGTGTTTGGTCCTGAGTTAGCCATGCTCAGAACACCACAACCTGTGTGGGACAGATTGGGCCTGAACTCATCCTTAAATCACTAAAAATCTTGGCCAAATCTCAATTTTTTCCTCTGAATATAGTGCATGAATCATATGGACCATTTTTGTGTGTGTGTACTGGTGACCAAAAGTTTGGAATAATGTACAGATTTTTCTGTTTAGGAAGGAAATTGGTACTTTAATTCACCAAAGTGGCATTCAGCTGATCACAAATTACTGAGGCTTCACGCCATCCACTGCGGCATCTGCGCTCAACTCACCACGCACCCCACATTATAGCGACCACGAGGAGGTTACCCCATGTGACTCTACCCTCCCTAGCAACCGGGCCAATTTGGTTGTTTAGGGGACCTGGCTGGAGTCACTCAGCACGCCCTGGGATTCAAACTAGTGAACTCCAGGGGTGGTAGCCAGCGTCTTTTACCACTGAGCTACCCAGGCCCCCTGAAAAAAGTAATTTTTTATAAAATCTAGACAGGCTCCATTTCCAGCAGCCATCACTCCAACACCTTACCCTTGAGTAATCATGCTAAATTGCTAATTTGGTACTAGAAAATCACTTGACATTATATTCATTATATCAAACACCGTTGAAAGCTATTTGGTTTGTTAAATGAAGCTTAACATTGTCTTTGCGTTTGTTTTTGAGTTGCCACAGTATGCAATAGACTGGCATGTCTTAAGGTCAATATTAAGTCAAAAATGGCAAAAAAGAAACCGCTTTCTCTAGAAACTCATCAGTCAATCATTGTTTTGAGGAATGAAGGCTATACAATGCTTGAAATTGCCAAAAAACTGAAGATTTCATACAAAGGTGTACACTACAGTCAAAGGACAACTGGCTCTAACAAGGACAGAAAGAGATGTTGAAGGTCAGATGTACAACTAAACAAGAGGATAAGTACATCAGAGTCTCTAGTTTGAGAAATAGACGCCTCACATGTCCTCAGCTGACAGCTTCATTGAATTCTACCCGCTCAACACCAGTTTCATGTACAACAGTAAAGAGAAGGCTACAAAAATTGATTAACATTCAATAAATAAAATGAACAAAATTTCGGCCAATGAATCAGTTAGCAGCCTTTTCCACCACCTTAGTTATCGTATCGGCAAAATCCACTATTGGTTGACATCTACTATCTATCTGTCTGTCTGTCTGAAATGACTTGTTCTGTATAAACTAAACCAACAGATTATGTGCAGATTGGAACAGTGAATCATTTGAACAGGAATATGTTTGTAAGTTGGACCATTTGGTATACAGTGACAGATTTTGGCAATTACTTTCTTCCTGCACTGTGACACTAAAGATATGAGTGCTGCCTAATTGCAGTGCAATGCTGTATTCTCACCATCTGTGCCATGTGAGACGGAGTGAGTGATACACACAACACATCAAACAGAGAAAATGTGTCTCTGATCACTCCTAAATGCTTCTGCCATTACTACAGCAGGTCAGCCAAAAGACAGACAGCGTTACGTAAGGGCTGGAGACATGGTTCTGAGCTACCCACAAGTTGTTTACCTAATAATGATCACATCACCTGCCTGTATCACTTACACCAGAAACCTCATCTGCACTCCAGTACACACTGTTCTTCATATCAACAGACTTTCAGAAAGTTTATGGACAGATTGAGAGTGAGAAAGTGGCAAAAATGAGTGACAACATCTGTTAAAATGTGCAGTATAACACTGCAGGCCTTGCTGCCCAGTCAGTCAATGACTTTTCAGACAGTGTTTTTGTATGAAGATACCTCCTCAGGAAAATATTTAAGACCAGCTTCCAAGGCTAATCTTAATCTACCACAAATTAAAATGAGTTTTAGATAATCTAGTCAAAATACAAGAGCTTTCAAGGCTTAGAAATAGAATTATTAATTAAAAAATTAAAACACTGCATTTGGACGTGCCTAGATGCCTTTTTGCCTCTGTATACTGCCTGTGATGCCGTACATTTTTAGGTTTTAGACACAAACACTGTATCCACTATGCAATACGCTTGACGTTCCATTTCCAGTGTGATGAAAGAACTAGTAGTAATATCATTCGTGATGTTTCTCTCCCTTTTGACACATTATTTTAGTATGACTGCCTATGGGTTCAAATATTTTGACACAAAATTGGACTCAAAATGCAAAAGAACTGTTTTTTATTTCCAAGATGATAACTGAATGGCATTTGTTGTATTGAACACAACATGATGAGGTCATGGGACTTATGGGATTTATTATAAGGGCTTTTCTAAGGATGCATCAATGTACACCTGGGTCAGTCGGATGCTTTTGGAGCAACTCGGTTGCGTTGCGTCATAAATATGCCAGTTTTAAGTCACTGTGTCAAGTTAAATGAAGTTTGAAACTTAGAAAAACACATCTTGAGATCCCTGCCTTCGGATTTGCAATCCATCAAGCTGTGTTTGTATGCAAGAACCTGTTCTCATCTTGTGTTGTCTGCTCTGGTAAGTGCGGTTTGTTCTGTCTGTTTGAGCTGCGAGTTGCCTATTCAACAAGTTTCACTAACAGCCCCCTGGAGAAAACAGGTGGTACTCCATGCTTGAATTGCTTGTATGGAAGGAATATTCCTTATTACGGTTCTGAGACATGATTCATTGCAAAAAAGCTTTTATTTCTTTCATCACATTCCCAGTGGGCCAGAAGTTTACATACATTTTGTTAGTATTTGGTAGCATTGCCTTTAAATTGTTTAACTTGGGTCAAACGTTTTGGTAGCCTTCAACAAGCTTCTCACAATAAGTTGCTGGTATTTTGGCCCATTCCTCCAGACAGAACTGGTGTAAATGAGTCAGGTTTGTATGCCTCCTTGCTCGCACATGCTTTTTCAGTTCTGCCCACAAATGTTCTATCAGATGAGGTCAGGGCTTTGTGATGGCCACTCCAATACCTTGACTTTGTTGTCCTTAAGCCATTTTGCCACAACTTTGGAGGTATTCTTGGGGTCATTGTCCATTTGGAAGACCCATTTGCAACCAAGCTTTAACTTCCTGGCTGATGTCTTGAGATGTTGCTTCAATATATCCACATATTTTCCCTTCCTCATGATGCCATCTATTTTGTGAAGTGCACCAGTCCCTCCTGCAGCAAAGCACCCCCACAACATGATGCTGCAACCCATGCTTCACGGTTGGGATGTGTTCTTCGGCTTGCAAGCCTCACCCTTTTCCCTCCAAACATAACAATGGTCATTATGGCCAAACAGTTACATTTTTGTTTCATCAGACCAGAGGACATTTCTCTTAAAAGTAAGATCTTTGTCCCCATGTGCACATGCAAACTGTAGTCTGGCTTTTTTATGGTGGTTTTAGAGCAGTGGCTTCTTCCTTGCCGAGCAGCATTTCAGGTTATGTTGATATAGGACTTGTTTTACTGTGGATATAGATACTTGTCTACCTGTTTCCTCCAGCATCTTCACAAGGTCCTTTGCTGTTGTTCTGGGATTGATTTTCACTTTTTGCACCAAACTACGTTCATCTCTAGGAGACAGAATGCATCTCCTTCCTGAGCGGTATGAGGTCTTGGCTGATTTCTTTTGATTTTCCCATGATGTCAAACAAAGAGGCACTGAGTTTGAAGGCAGGCATTAAAATACATCCACAGGTACACCTCCAATTCAGTACACATTCTATCAGAAGCTAATTGGCTAATTGTCTAAAGTCTTGACATCATATTCTGGAATTTTCCAAGCTGCTGAAAGGCACAGTTATTAGTCTACGTAAACTTCTGACCCACTGGAATTGCGATAGTCAATTAAAAGTGAATCAGTCTGTCTGTGAACAATTGTTGGGAAAATTACTTGTGTCGTGCACAAAGTAGATGTCCTAAACGACTTACCAAAACTATAGTTTGCTAATATTAAATCTGTGGAGTGGTTAAAAAATTTGTTTTAATGACTTCAACCTAAGTGTATGTAAACTTCTGACTTCAACTGTATATATATTAGTTAGAAGTAAATTTTTTATGTGCATAATTTGATCTATTAACAAGCATTTACATTACTTGGTAGAGCACGTGCAAAAACGGTACTGTCACACGGTACAGTTTAGCGCGTCTCACAGAAGTGATTTGGTTCAGCACATATTAACGAGTAGATTCAAATGGCTTCTTTACCGCATCCGTGGTATGTGTGATTAGAATTAATGTTTCTATTTTTTATGTTTTTGATTAGCAACTGATGGTAAAGAACAAAAAGGATATCAAAAGACACTATTAAATGATGAACCAATTGTGTGAACCTCTTCCTTGGACATACAAGGAAAGCGTGTCTAATCACAAAAAGTTCAGTCGCATAGCATAAAATGTGGTCGCATACGCTAGTGATTTACTTGCATTGTAGACTGCTGCCCATAAAGATCTATCTTGTGATTTAAGAATCAATATCAAAATCATCCAAATGATTAATCGGAAAATCTATATTTTTATCGAACACTAGTATATACTGCGTAATATTCAGTAAGCCAGTATTCCATTCTGAACATAGCCAAAGTGAAAGACAGAGTGATAATGATGCAAACTGGAGGAAGTGAAATGGGCAATAACTTTCAGAAACAGTGAGTGAGTGTAATTGGCCCTCAGCACAGAATGGACCATATTTCGTTCATAGCGGCATAAAAATAAAACTACCCACTCAGCAAGAACAGCCAAGGACGAAGCTAGCAAGCACAGGAAACCCCCCAGGAAAAGGCATTGAAAACCACAGACACAACGACCAAAAGTGGAGAAATACTCTATTGTCAACTACAAAGAATGGCATTTTTTCAATGCAGCATTCTGGAACTTGTGTGACTCATCAGAGCGCTCCATCCCATTGGAGAATATCTATTAGTCACATACAGAGTAAATACCTGCATTTGACAGAAGACTAAAAGTATGGGAGAAAATGAACTGATTCAAAGGAAAGAGCAAATTTTGCCTTTTTAGAAAATGACACATTTTTATTGCCTCAGTATGGTCCCTTATTGATTAAGAAAATTATATTATGTACCTGTATGACTTTCTTCTGTGAAAAATTGTTCATTGCATAGTTTTTCCATACAATGAAAGTGAATCTCCTTTTGTGTTCCACACAAGAAAGAAATACAGCTTTGAAGCATCATTAAGGTAACTAAATGACCACAAAATGTTCATTTTGGAGTGACATTTTCATTTTACAGCTGTAAAAGTTGACATGACTGAAAAAAAAAAAAAAAGAACAAAAAAAAACACTGAATCATGAACATGCCTGACTTTTAGCAAAACCCATTTATTTCTGCATAGATGACATCATTTCACATGACAAAAAAATACAAAAATAAAACATTATTTACAGGGCTTAGTTTTCAGTGTCAACTGAAGAGTCTCTGCCACTAGTTCACCCAAACATTCTGTCATCATTTACTCACCCTCATGTTATTCCAAAACCGTATGACTTTCCTTCTTCCATGGAACACGTCAGTCACCATTCACTTTCATTGTATAGAATAAAATGAATGAAAGTGAATGTTGACTGAGACTAACATTGTGTTCTACAAAAGAAATTCATACGGGTTTGGAACAACATGAGGGTGAGTAAACGATGACAGAATTTTCATCTTTGGGTGAACTATACCATTAAAATACAATAATGTTCATCATTCCAATACAAAATAGCAAACATAAAGGGAAAAAAAATGTTTTTGCAAACACTGCACAGAGTAAGAATCTGCCACTAGTAAGCAGGACAGCACAGCATATCAAGCTTCTACCAGGAACTGAAGTCTCCAAATCCTGATCTACCTTTGGGTTTCTTGGCAGGCGCTTCACTAGTGGAGGGTTTGTTTCCTTATAAAGGAGAGTGAATGAGACATTTCAAGTTAATTATGTTTGTGTAATTGATTCAATAGTGATAGTTTGAGTCTGAATTGAACAGTTTGTTTGGCACATTTCAGCGCAGTTACTGAAGGATGGAGAAATGTGTTTTGACCCCAAAACACATTTGGACACTTAAGCAATGCTTGAAAATGTGTATATATATATATATATATATATATATATAAACAAGTGGCATCTGCAAACAAATGATGCCAGATATTTTTATTAAATCTGAGGTGTATAACATTTTCTTCTTAAATTAACTTCTTCCCATAAATTATTTACTAATTCAACTGAGACCCTATGCAGCCTTAAAAGGTATTTTTTTCTTTTCTTTATTGAAGCAAAAAATGTAGTTAATTGCTGCTGTTTTTTACTATATTTTGATTGGGGTAAAATATATATATATATATATATATATATATATATATATATATATATATATATATATTTTTTTTTTCTAGATATTTGTATTCTAGATATATTAGTTTATATGTAGTGTAAATGTATATGTTAAAGTTAATAATGCCACACTAATTGTTTAATGCCATCCTAATTAAATATATAACTATTAGATGATGTCATTACATTTACAATGTAAAAGTTAATTCAACCTGGAAGTAAACGTTACTCAAAGAGGTTAGCCAATCATCACAGAGGTCATGAAACTTTGAGTAACATTATAAGAGGACTTAAGGAAAAAAAATAAATAAATAAATAAAGTACAACATGGGCAACAAGTCAATAATTACCAGTATTTGACCTGAAGTGATTTCATGAATAAAACCCAAACGTAGGCAGTTTGCATGAGTGAGAGATGGAGCTATGGTGAAGTGTGGGTGTGTTTGTGATCCAGAACTCTGGTGTGAGCAGCAGGTGTTTGCATTAGTGTGTGTATGTATGTTTGCTTCTCTTTCAGTCAGTGGGTTAAGGTGTGTGTGTGTGTGTTTGTGTGTGCAAGAGAGAGAAACAGTGGGGTTGTGAAGAATAATAAGAATGATCTCCTGCCGTTCTCAGTAAACTCTGCTCATATCCTGAGTCCTGCTGTGCTTCGGGACAAACCCCTCACAACTGACACCCACAAACACCCTCAATTACCATGATAAGACTTTAAGCTTAAGTATAATAATGATCCTGCCATTAAAGATCTAACTGTTTATGTAGAAGTCCATTTATGTATGCATGTGCAGAGAATGACTTTTTTTTGTTAATGAAAGCAGCTAAGACAATATCAAATTTGCCCTTTATACATAAAGAGGACTATCCTCTGTCATTAATAGGCATTTTTAATGGATATCATAAACTTAAGTGTAATGGATCAAATCAAGAAATCCTACAATAAAGAAAGCTTTATCCTCATGCAACCCCACATACACATGCATGGACACTGTATTTTAGATTTGCTATACGAAAGACATACTTTAAATTAATTTAAACTGACTGATCTCAGTTCAGGAGATTGTGTGCTGTCAGTAAATGGTTAAACGTTCGACGCACCAAGTCATGTGACAAAACAACATGGTGCCAACTACAGCAGAGTTAGTCTTTGGGAGAAATGCCAACAAAACCACATCTGGTAAGAAACCTGTTTAAGTTTTTACATTGACACCTGTTTGAGTCAAAAGATTAGTGTCTCTAGTGTCATCCAATATGCCATTTTTAAAATGTGAACGATTTAACACGGAACGACATGCTGCTAAACACAATGTACACTAATGCAAACTTTAGCAAATTATTTCCTTTGAAATCCTATATTTACTGTGCATTATCACATTGAGAATCAATGAGTTCATCAAAAAAATTGAAAATCTTGCTTTTAGAGGCTTTTTAATGAGTTAGGGTGAAAATAAGGTGCATTTCGAACTGTTCTGTGACCAGTGTGGACAGACAGCACACTGGAGGTTAAGTCATTTACTAAATAAAGAGCAAGGGAGCATCCTATATCTCTCTATGCAGCTTTGGACATTCACTACTTAAATCTGACCAAAAGTTCAGTTTCAGGGTGCAGATGATGTTTGGACCACTCAACATGTTTGGCAGACATGGGACAATGGTAATCAGTACATAGATTCATAATTTATAATGCTTAATTTTATTTTAAAATGTTTGACAGTGATTGGATGATGCTGGCCATTACTTTGAATCAGTATTAATTATGCTAATTTCTGATGTTATGTCGGTAACATCCCAAAAACATGAATAACCAACACTCCTGGAAACACAAAAAAAAAAAAACCAATGTGATTAAATAAATCTGACATTCTATAGCTAGGTATTATTTAAAATTTCACAATTTATGCTGCATTCCATTCAACTCGGAAAGTGGGATTTTCCAACTTCCTAGTGGGAAAAGTGCAATGGAACGCCACTTGAAGTCGGAATTACAACTTGGAAACTCGTGCGGAAATTTTTAACTCCGATTTACCAAGATACAGGTGCGTGATGTCACACAAACATGTCGGCACCCGGGGGTGTATACAAAGTATAATGTAATTAAAAACTGTAAGTGAACAGAACTGCTCATAACATGCAGAGAGCCACAGCATTACACTTTTAGGTGAAATCAACTAACAAATGGCTTACTTATACAGTAGTTGACACATATTAAGCTAGAATATAACAAAGAATTTCAACTGAAAATTTACTGTGATAATGTTGAGAATTACCCGATTTCAACATACTTAAGTAAATTTCAAAATACTTCATACTGTAAGTCAACAGACTTCATGTATACAGTATGAATCACTTCGGTGTTAGAAGCAAAGGAAAAACCTGAATAATCACTCAACTATGCAATATTCTGTAAACAAACAAGGTCTGTAAAGTCTTGCCATATTTGAGACTGAATGCATTCTTGTGTTAAGAAAAATGCTAGATGCAGTGCAACGAACAGAATGCAGGTCTTGAGACACTTTTTAAAAGTTTATTTTGAAACAATGTCTTAAAAATGTGGCGCTCCTGTGTAAAAACAGCGGAATGTGGCATAAAGGTCAAAGACGTCAATCTAGCACGTTTACAGCGCAGATGGACGCAAAAACATGTTTGGTGTGAACGGCCTCTTATAAGGCTGTCATATTAAAAAACATGAATGTATGTGAACTCACTTGGCAGCCATGTTAATGTATTTGCCCACTCCTGGTCTGAAGGTTTAAGGCTGCAATTCTGTTTTTTGTCTTGGTAACTGAAGTAGAAGTTTCCTGTTGTTTCTGTATTTCCTTCTCACACTCGGCCGCAATCTGAACACACACAGTATCACACTGACATTAACCACGCATGTACTGCGCGCTATGAAAAACAATAAGAAGTATGACATTGAATGTCTGTGTGTACAAAAACACACAAATACTCTCCAGTGCATCTGCTTCCTCATAGGGGTCCACAAATACTGTAGCGCTCAGCACCTTTATCTCGGACTGAGAATGTGAAAGAAACAGACAGAACGATTGAGTGACAGCCCATGTGCCTGGTGCTGCCTTTGGAATATGAAATCTTTGAAAGCACAGGGAAAAATGGAAAGCACCAATCCTAGATGTCAAACAATCTGCTGCACTAAGCTAAAATGCAGTTTTATTCGGGTAACAAGAACACATGAAGCATAGAAACATGCTTGAAAACCCAAACAAATAAACAATAAAGGAAAGAGAACAAAGTAACAGAATTAAATCAATATTCTCAACACGGCTCTTTTAAATGGGAGTATTCTCAGGGGAAAAATTCTCAAGCATTTGGGGATATGACAGCAGTTAAGCAGGAGGTGCAGTGAGTCAGTGAAGTAACACTACTGTGCAGAAATGCATTTATCCCATAAAATTCTACATTTCTGATATTATGCTTCAGCACCTTGGGTTTATCCGTCTTAGGATCACTTTCAATGTTCTCCATCGCTGTGAGAGTCTCAAAACCACCAACCACTCTAAGAAAGATTAGATTTTCCCTGTTAAAATTCAGCTGCAAAGAGTAAATGAGATATTATGATAATATATCCAATGAGACTGAATCGAACTCTTTCACCCAAAAATGAATATCCTGTTATCATTTTCTTACCCACATCCATCTATTCATTCATCTATCATCCATATATCCATCTATCACTATTTTTTTCTATCCATCCATCCATCCCTCACTCTGTTTTCCATCTATCCATCCATCCCTCTATTGACCTGTTTCATGTGACATCACTGTATGACCGCGCCGCCATGTTTGTGAACAAAATTCCATATTTCTTCATTGTGCTGCACTGTGGGATGCGGCAAAAGTCGGCTAGATTTTGTTTCTATTTATAAACCTTGAAAAGTTGATACTGCTGTTTAATTACCAGAGCCAAAATGTAATTTTTCTATAAATAAAAGTTTTATCTTTTAAGTGACACGGCTTTATTTCGCCAAAGTCAAGCAGCGATGAATGGGGAGAGCATGGATAAAAACACTTGTGGGTCTTTGTTCATTTATTCAGTTATCTGTACACGTGCCAATTATATTTATATCATCACCGATTCGGATCCAATTAAATTGGAAATGCACATAGGACGATGCTATTCATAACACCCAGACTGTATAAAGGTTTGCGATAACTATAACAAGTTGTAATGAATGAAAAAGCACTATAATGTGAATATATAGTATATACAGTATTTAATGTACATATACTAATGTTAGTCAATAAACAACACATCATAAGATTATGAAGCACAGACTTTATTCACACCGCCAGACTACAGTGTAAACATATTATTCTTAATAACTAATTTGCCTCTCGTGTATTCTTCATGTGTTAAAAGCAGCTCTTACATTCATGCAGACGGGATTATCAGACGTTTTATAACACTTTGAACAAATCAGAGCAGAAAACAACACAAAGGCATTCGTAACTTCTGAATGAGAGATGTTTACAGTGATGTACTGGTAGTCGTGTGGACTCGCTGGTCACACATCAGACTCGCTTGCGTAAGCATGTCCTGAAAACACCTTTCCTGGGACTTGGCATGGATCAAAAGCATTTTTTGAGGTTTTTCTTGATATCGTTTTATGAGTGTTTGTCCATTCACCGCCATTTAGTTCAGCTGATGATCATAAATATGGTAGCTGCAAGGAAAAAGTGCTGTAACTGAAACAATATCTATTCATCCATCCATTGATCTATGTATCAATCTTTTTTCTATCTATGATGGATAGACATCCCTCTATCCATCCATCTCTCTATCTCTCCATCCATCCATCATCCCTTTTTCTATCTATCCATTCATTCATCCAGCAATCATCACTCTTTTTTCTAGCCATCCATAAATCAATCTATCTTTCATTTTTCTATTTATCTATCCATTTATCCATCCATATACCCAACTATCACATTTTTCTATCCATCCTTCCATCCATCCATCCATCCATCTATCTATCACTCTTTTTTATATCTATGATGGATAAATGGTGGATTTACATCCCTCTATCCATCCATCCATTCATCTATCACTCTTTTTTCTATCTATGATGGATAGATGGTGGATTTACATCCCTCTATCCATCCATCTCTCTATCCATCTATCCATTCATCTATCACTCTTTTTTCTATGATGGATAGATGGTGGATTTACATCCCTCTATCCATCCATCTCTCTATCCATCCATCCATTCATCTATCACTCTTTTTTCTATCTATGATGGATAGATGGTGGATTTACATCCCTCTATCCATCCATCCATTCCTATATCCAGGTTTGGGGTGTAACGGAATACATGTAATGGGATTACGTATTTAAAATGCAAAATATTAGTAACTGTATTCCACTACAGTTACAATTTAAATCATTGGTAATTAGAATACAGTTACATTCAAAAAGTATTTTGATTACTGAAGAGATTACTTTGCATTGTATTGTCATTTGTTTCATTTAATATTTAGTCCTTTCAGATGGAAAACATTTATACATATAAATGATGTGATCCAAAGTGTATTTGAACAGCAGTGAAACACTTTCTTATGATGCGTTACATTCATACGAGCAGACAGAGAAGTAAGTTTGAAGTCTAGAGCACAAAATAGAAATAAACCTTGTGTAAATTGTCAGCTTTACGCTAAGCTAAAATGCTATTTCTAGCCATTTTACATGCACGTTATCATATTTTTTTATCAAGAAAATTCACGTTGGATCATAATTTGTTTTAGTAAGACCTTTGATATTAGGGAAAAATCATATTCTTGATAATAATTTTTGTATTGTTTTCCTGTACAATTATCTAAAAATCCTTGTGTAGAAACAACACTGCATAAGATATTTAGGTTTTTCAGAGAATGTATTTTTAACGTGTATTTTGTCTTACTGTACTGGCAGAGTTTTATAGTCAAAACAAGTGAAAAAAAATCTACCAGTGCTGAAGAAGTAATCCAAAGTATTTAGAATACGTTACTGACCTCGAGTAATCTAGCAGAATACGTTACAAATTACATTTTACAGCATGTAGTCTGTAATCTGTAGTGGAATACATTTCAAAAGTAACCCTCCCAACCCTGCCTATATCTATCCATCCAGCCATCCATCACATCTTCAAAATTGTTGGCTACAGTGAACAAAAACGATGACAGGATTTTCACTTTGGGGTGAACTATTCCTCTATCGTGATGCGCTGATTATGAATATGCAGAAGCATGAATGAGATTTTCAGAGACTAATGACATCAGTTTTGATCTGTTACTCACACAGGGCTATTGTATGTCTTCAGAGGACTCGGAAAACAGTGCACGAGTTATATTGACTACTTTAAGCTTGACAGTCCCTGGTCACCATTTGTTTTCATTTTATGGAAAAGCTCAGCATGACATATTCTTCTAAAATCATCCTTTTTTGTTCCACCGAGGACATAAAATTATATGAGTTTGGAACAACATGAGAGTGAGTAAATAATGACAGAATTTTCAATTCTGAGCGAACCAATCCTCTTAACTATGGAGGGCTGCAACTAACTCTTTACTGTGCACATGATCAATAAATGATGGCCCATTTTTCGTTTGTTTTGTTAGATCTATATGCACACTTATTGTGTACTTTCTTTCTTCATACAGCAGTTCCTGAGGGGCCTCTTGTTGCCATGGGAGATTTCCACTTTAAGAGGTGCTCAGGTCTCTAGGTGCCCCATAGGCTGAGGGTCGAGGGGCGTGTGCATGTAGTTTCCCTGCACGTGCTCAGTAATAACACAGAGTTTCTGTTGATGTGGGGTGGATGCGAGTGTGTTTGATGAGTGCGAGTTTGTGAGTGTGTGTGTGTGTGTGTGTGTGTACACAAGAGTTTGGTTCAGGCTTATGTTGACAAGCCTCTGAATTCCACAGCTAGAGCCCAAGGATTTCAACTCAGTGCCAAATGGGCAAGACTTTCCCTTAGATTGTGTGAGTTTGTGTGTTCTGGAATGTTCTGATACAACAGAAGACATGCTTTACCCCAGAAAGGCGTTTACACAGAGAAAGCTGACCAAACACAAAATTTTCCATTTAATTTATACAGGAACTGTCCAAAATACACATCCTCTTAGAGTGCAGACTAATTACATAAACTTTGCACAAAATTACAAGGGTCCAAAATTAACTTTAGTCACACCTGGCATTGGTGAATAAATAATTTTGCATTATTTTAAAAAAATATATATAATAATTTGCATAATAGGGAACTTATGTCATTTATTTGTAGAGTCATGAAAATTCCCACCACTTCATAACTTCGTTACAGTGTTTAATAAAATTCCGTGGTAGAAATGATGGTTTTGAAAATGACATTAACGTTTTTTTTTAATAAAATGTCTGGCTCCTTTAGTCTAGTCTGATTTTATAGCCTAATAATATTTTCACACTTTTTGCATAATTTGGCAAAATTACAGCTTGATTGGAAATGATGCCCCATAAAAATACTCTGTGCTCACAAGTGCTATTCATCTTGAATTTTCTTTGTTTTCTTTAAACGTCACTTGTCTCATATTTCATCTCTTCACTGACAATTTTGTCAACTTGTTAACAAGCACACTAACTTTTGAAAAACTTTGTTAGGGGCAAAACTGTTTGGTGTGGTGGAAATTACGGCAAAACTGTGGGACAGGCGTAATTTTTTAATGCAATCAATCCGTGCATCTTATCACGTGGCTCGTTGTGCATGACACTGTGGAGACTCACAGCATGTGGAGGCTCATGCTATTCTCTGCGATCCACGCACAACTTACCACACGCCCCATTGAGAGCGAGAACCACTCATCGCGACCACGAGGAGTTTACCCCATGTGATTCTACCCTCCCTAGCAACCGGGCCAATTTGGTTGCTTAGGAGACCTGGCTGGAGTCACTCAGCACGCCATGGATTCGAACTCGCGACTCCAGGGGTGGTAGTCAGTGTCAATACACGCTGAGCTACACAGGCCCGAAATCTGTTAGTTTTAATGAAAATCAACCTCTCTCACATGAAATTGTTGAAAAACACCCTATATGCTGCAGTTACCAGCCACTTATGATTAACAGATTTATTTTCTCACCAGTACCCCTTTTTATTTGCGTTTGTTACTTAACAAGTGTTATTTTTGGATGTATATATATACAAATATAGACACACACATGTTGTATATTCTTTAAGAGGAATTCACATGCTGACCCTAATGCAAGTTCAAAACAACACACATACACACACACATTCAGAGCTCCAGCAGTGGCACAGG
The DNA here is from genome assembly GCF_019703515.2 of Myxocyprinus asiaticus. Classification (NCBI taxonomy): domain Eukaryota; kingdom Metazoa; phylum Chordata; class Actinopteri; order Cypriniformes; family Catostomidae; genus Myxocyprinus; species Myxocyprinus asiaticus. The sequence goes on along the minus strand of NC_059346.1, from coordinate 9,090,881 downwards.
TAAAGCTACTGTGTATGTTTACTGATCCATTGCTGACCTTTAGCAGAAAGCAGCTCAGTTTAGAAACCAAATAAACTTCCTTTCTAACAAACATTATTATACACTTTACAAAGGCTTTCTATAGCCAAACCAACAGAGTACTCTTTAGCCTGAGCGATGTGAAAGTAAAAGACATGTGGAAATGACAAAAGGTATGACCAAAGGCACAAATAAACCTATAAATGAGATTACCTTCCAAATACAGTATGCTTCCTGTCCAGGTATGCACATGAGCAAAATGTGATGAAGCTGAACGAAAAAGAAACAGCAAAGGGGTCTATTAATTTATTCAAAAATACATTAAAAATGCAGTTCACAAAAGAATGACTTAAATACACCTCTTCTATAGTTGTGGTCAAAAATATTGGCACCCTTGGTAAATATGAGCAAAGAAGGCTGTGAAAAATATGTCTTTATTTTTATCCTTTTGATTTTTCATTCAAAATATTCACAAAAATCTAACTTTTAATTGAAATAAACTAATTGAAAGGGGGAAAATATCTAATTAATAAATACACATTTTTCTCCAAAACACGTTTGCCACAATTATTGGCACCCCTAGAAATTCTTATTAGTAAAATATATCTGAAGTATATTCAGATATATATATAGAGCTGTTAGCAAGGGAAGGCTGCACAAAGTATTGAATAAAAGGGTGCCAATAACTGTGTCATGTATATTTGACAAAACTATTTTGATAAAACTTGTGTTGTGTTTGCAATTGTTTGATATCCATTTGAGGGTAGATTTTTCTGAATATTTTGAGTGAAATATCAAAAGGATAAACAATAAAGTCATCTTCCACAGCCTTCTTTGCTCATTTTTTCCAAGGGTGCCAATATTGTTGGCCACAACTGTATAATTTTCTGGTTTTAAATTCCCATATTAAAATGTTATTTGAGATTTTTTTGTAGGGCATAGATTCAAAAGCAGCAAGAAAATAAAATCTCATTAAAAAGCAGCAATTCTAAACAGTAAGACAAAAGATAATACATTTGACAATTTTATGACATGGAAAGTTAGTTTAGGTTTAACTAGGTTGTCAAATATCAAATAGTATAGCCCAAAGAAAACTAAAAATAATACAGTATGATTAAAAAAATTCTGATATTTAAAACAAAAATACTTTTACCCAAATATTATTATATTTTTTTAAATAATGATCACATGCATTCAAGGCAAGTATTTAAGTACTTTACACTACATGGATATACCATTTTCCATTGTTAGAGTCATTAAATCAAAACTTTTGCTGAGAATGGTGTAAAAGTTCTTCAAAAACATAATGAAACTTGGCACCTTTCATCATCTTTGACATTCTTGTGTTGTTTTCACATAAATATGGAGTTTTCGTAACAGTTAAAGTTCATAGAGTATGTGAACAATTAAATTAAACAAGTACTCACAACTGGGATTTATTTGTGTTTGGTCCTGAGTTAGCCATGCTCAGAACACCACAACCTGTGTGGGACAGATTGGGCCTGAACTCATCCTTAAATGGCTTCCCCAAAAAAGACTCACCTCCTGAAACACAAAACGACAGACAAAAGAAGATCTGAGGAAAATAAAATTAACATCATAGATCCCTGGCAATACGACAGTGATGCTTGTCTTAGCAAACACCACAGATTAATTAAAGAAAAAACACTGCAATGAATTAGCAATGGTTGGCCATCGCGGCACAGATTGAACAAGTATTCTATCCCTTCCACAGGTTTTCTACTGAAATATTACAGCAATTTAGCTGGACTTGACCTAGATTGTCTTTTTAAATAACTTCAACACATTTAAAAACTAAAACCCAAATGCTGCACACACAGGCACCATGTGTTGCCACAATAAACAAACAGCTCATGCCGAAGGCATCCATACCGGGTACACTAATTAACGCTTTAACACGTTCAATCAAAAGCTCTGCTGGATACACCTCACTCAGCAAGTGATCATGTGTGTGTGCTACATAAGACTTTACTTAACAGCAAGACTAGAAAAACTGTTCCACAACCTAAATGGTGTCTTGAAAACTCTCAGTTCAAACACACATGGGAGTTTGTTTTTTTATGCGATTAACATTTTTATTGATTCACACAAAAAATTTATTCTTCCCCTCCCAATCCCCAAACCCACCCGACCCTCAACAAACACCCCTGTGGTCACACATGAGCACATACACACACACACAAAATCAAATAAAATACATTTAATAATCACACACATCAATAACAACACCTCTCTCTCCTGCCCCACCCTGAGAGCCCTCCAAGAATGCCAAATATTTGCCCCATATCCCAACAAACAAATCCAAATTCCCCAGTCTTCTAGAAGACCCTTCTTCGAAACACGCCACCCTCCCCATCTCTGAGCACCACTCCTGAAAGGGGGGCGCTCCAGCTGACTTCCATCCCCTTAAAACAACTTGTCTGGCGATCATGACACTGGTTAGGACCTAAATTTTATGATGTTTATTCCCTATATTGATGACCGCCCCATTGCCTAAAATACAGAGTCTGAGGCAAAATGATATGTGTGCCCAATACGTCACACATAAAACTCTGAACCTTCAATCAAAATTCTTGGATCTTAACACACCACCAAAAAAACATGGGTTGGGTCTCCAACTTCTGATTGGCATCACCTGCAGGTGGGTGTGTCTTTAAGACCAAGCCTATACAATCTAGTGGGTGTCCAATAGAATCGATATAAAATCTTGAATTGCATGTAGCGCACCCTTGCATCTCTAGATGCAGACTTGACGTTTTTTAGAATCCTAGCCCACACTCCCTCCTCCAATACCAAGTTTAAATCTTTCTCCCATAATCTCTTGAGAGAAGTTAAACCTCTGTCCCCCAGACTCTGAATTAGCAGGAGTAATACACTGATGTCTCATGTCCTTTTCCAAAAGCAGTAATCACCACTCCCAGAGTATTCGCCGCTTTAGGGGTGTGTATGCTACTCCAACAAATAGTACAGAGCAGGTGGCACAGCTGTAAATACCTGAAGAACTGAGATCTGGGAATCCCAAAATGTTGAACCAAATTTTCAAAGGATCTCAACACTCCACTCTCATATAGGTCACAGAGCGTATTAACCTCCCTCACAATCCACTCTGACCTGCAGAAATGGGACTTATTAATACATAATTTTGTGTTCAGCCATATGCTCAAGGCAACATTTAAATAAATGTCAGAATTAAACACTTTTGTCCATATTGAGTGCAAATGCGAGATAACAGGGTATAACTTCTCTGGTTAGTTTGATAGAAAGGCTTTGCAATGGCGAAATAGTGGCAAGGACTTCCTGTTCAATACAAAACCGGGAAGGGGCTCTCTCAGGTGGAAGTGACCAATGAGCCAAATGTCTGAGACTGAATGCATAATAATAAAACAAAATCTTGTGTAGGCCTAGCCCACCTTTGTCAATCGGCCTATGCAACACACTGAAATGTAATCTGGGACGTTTACCATTCCAAATGAAAGACTTCGCTATGCTATCAAATTGCTTGAAATAAGAGAGAGGGACATCTACAGGGAGAGACTGTAGCAGGTAGTTGAATTTTGGAATACAATTAATTTGAATAACATTAACCTTCCCAATCATAGATAAATGTAATGAAGCCCACATCGCTCGAAAAACTTTTTATTAAAGGGTCAAAATTAACTCTAACTAAATCAGACAAATTTGCTGGGAATAAAATACCCAAATACTTAATGCCCTGTTTGGGCCACTGGAAGGCGCCCGGCTGAAAGGCTGTTACTGGACAGTACGCTGTCAAAGCCAAAGCTTTGGATTTAGACCAATTAACTCTGTATCCCGAGAACTTAGAAAAGGATTTCATAATTCTGTGGAGGCAAGGCATAGATCTAGTAGGGTCGGAGACGAATAATAAAATATCATCTGCGTAAAGCAAAAGCTTATACGCCACACCTCCCGCCATCACCCTGGGAAAATCATCCTCCTTTCTTATCGCAGCTGCTAATGGTTCCAGGGCAAGACAGAACAATAATGGGGAAAGAGATCAACCCTGCCAGGTGCCCCTATCCAGAGTAAAATAATCTGAAATTAACACACATGTGAGTTTTAAAATCATTTGTACTTTTCAAATGACGAGAATCACAGTTTTGCACAATTCTAGTTTTAGACCATTAAGGCGTTTAATGTCCAATCTCAGCAGCTGGAGTCGTTGTGAAGTGACGGCTTTACTGCGCACCAATCTGCCTTTTAAAACTAGCACACCCTCATAAACATTCCCCAGGTGACATTTCTGCATAATTTATGACCTTGCTGACATTTCCTTCCCCCATGCCACTGAACTGATTAAAATGGAAGAGGAAAAAAAAAGGGTTATAGGAAGTGGAGGGAAATCAACCGGCCAGGCTAACAAGGTTAATAAGATTCAAAACAACAATGGTGACTAACATGATTTAGTTCATGAATAAAGAGATAAACAATGAATTCTAAATTATTGCATGATTCGGTGGAATTTTCATAAGATGCAATATATCTTTTTATTTTTAAACACTTTAGGCACTTTAGTTTCAAGATAAAGACGAACGGTTATTAGGAATAGCAATTATTTAGCCAGATATTTTAATAATGTATTAACATTTTTCTCTATAGCCTGCGACTAGTGCTGGGCACAATGCTGGTATATACAATCAGAAATATGTCAACCAGTAGAGATTATGTCATAATCCCAGATCCGGACCAAGACCTGCTGGTCCAAGAACCAGGCAGTACATTTTAATGAATCAAGATGTTTAATTTATATTTGAAGAATCTTCTTCAAAGTTTTTAAATGCAAATTTTACCACTGCCAGCTCTGGCATTTTCCAGACAACTACAGTGAATTTAATTGGTTAGTGGACAACCTAGAAGATGTAGCTCCTAGGCTGTCCACCACAGTAGAGGTCTGAATGGCATTGGTCTGATTTTCACTGCATGTACACCCATTCCATTTATTCCCCCACCACCCAGGTGTCACAAAGCTGTTTATTCTTATACCGTAATACAATTAAGATAAAAAAAGTGTCATATATGGCTCTTTATTGCAGGCATAATTTTTTAAGAGAAGAAAAAAAACTAAAAAACACAAGTAATGCTAATAGATTGTTAAATGAAATAATAACATTTCAGATCATCCAATAGGTTTTTAATGTATTCTTCGATAATACTTATCTAATTCCTTTAGGATTGGTTCAAAATTATGCAAAATTCCTTCAAGATTTTGTGCATCATAAATGAACACTCAAAACACAGATGGCTGCTTCACATGTTAACATTAAATACTAAATTAATCTTTAAATTTAAAAATTAAACTATTAAAATAACTATGCATAAACAGAATGCTCTTCACTAACAATAACCCTGACCATCTCTGATCAAAATAAAGAAAGACAAATGCTGATGTAAAACAATGGCAATAATTGAAATGAACAGTTTGAAAGAATTGATTCGCCGGACTTCCTTAAACCATGGGTAACTGACAATTGTTTCATGTGCATTATTAATATAACAAAATAACAATGTTTATTTTTCAAAATCATAGGCATGTCTGTTGAGTGCATAAATGTAACGGCCAATCAGAGGTGTTTAAGTTTAAAGGATTAGTTCACCTAAAAATGAAAATTCTCTCATCATTTACTCACCCTCATGCCATCCCAGATGTGTATGACTTTCTTTCTTCTGCAGAACACAAACAAAGATTTTTGGAAGAATATTTCAGCTCTGTATGTCCAAAAAAATGCAAGAGAATGGGTGCCAAATTTTTAAGGCTCCAAAAAGCTCATATAGCCATCATAAAAGTAATCCATACGACATGGATTAATGTCTTCTGAAGCGAAATAGATAAATATTTTAAAAATTATTGCGTGACTTAAGCGTGTTGGCAAGTACACGCAAGAGTTGCCTCTTGAAATACGAAAACATAACAAGCTTGTTGGGTCCCGAGGCTACCGTGAGTGAAGTCATGGCCTCTACATGGCAGTTATAACCATAAATAACTAATGATTGCTTTGTGTTGTTAGACCATAGTTCTTGTACTTACAATTACTTCAAAGTAATGGTGAAGATGCCATGCCTAGTGGTTGAAATAATTATCACATTTAGTGCACTGGTAAATACACTGCTGGTCTTGACTAAGACCATAAATCGAGACCCAGATCCAGACCAAGACCACGTTTATATGGTCTCAAGACATCTTGAGACCAAGGCCACAACATCAAGATCCCAACTCTGAAATGAATGTGTTTTCAAATGAAAATGTATTAAGCCGGTGTCATACTAGCCAAATTCAGTCTTAAAGCTGATGTAACTTTTTTCAGTGTTAAAATACTTTCTTCTATCACAGCTTAGCATAAAGAGACAACTATCAGTAAACCATTCATTGGTTAATTATCTCGAAAACTATAAACATTGTGTCTCTGTGGCACTATGAAAATTCCTGTTTTGAGGCACCCGCTTAGACCCCACCCAACAACGTTACTCAACCAATGGGTTTGAGTTGAGGGAGGGACTATCTCTTTGTTTGATCAATGGCAGATGAGGGGCATATTCAGAAATTTGTTTTGAAAACACTGTTTTTTTTTGCAATTCCAATCGGTGGTGCAAGTGTTGCAGAAATTACATACTTCAGCTTTAAGATTAATTTACATAATCGCCAGCCAGTCAGAAGAAGTCGAACCTCGCAGGATGCGTCTGCAAGTGGGAGGTCGTTAATCCCTTGACTGACAGGACTCCCTGCTGTGTTAATAGCTCCAACAACTGTGAAAGTACATTAAACTTGTTAGAAAAAAATCTTTCATTTTCTGGGCCGGGCTTTTGTGGTATGGTCAAGTGACCACTGAGCTTCTTCTTTTACTGAAGAACTGGCCAGGCGTCATGCTGATCTGAATATTTTCATCAGCGACCGCACTCAGCCACATATCACAAATTGCATCATAGTTCAGTGTATTAACATTGTTTATGTTGAAGCATTACTCCTGTTACTTCGGCGAGCTCCAAGTGACAGGGAATCAGAGAGAGAGTTGGTATGTCTGTCACACCTCAACCATTCTGAATCAGCAAGTGTGACACACCTATTGAAGAGTGTGAGATCTCAGCAAAACAGTCGGTAAATGTGACACACTCAGTCAAAAATGACTTGTTTGGAGTCGGCTAGTGTGACACTGTCTTTAGTGAAACAATGAGTGCAAAGCACGTGCAGCTCAGAAATGCAGAAATAAAACAGGGTGTCCATAAACTGTCCGTGCAAAGCAGAATGATGTGGTGCATCGGACACATCAAGTGTAAACTGCAATGTTTGATTGTAAAGGGAGAGATTTGCTTTTTGTCTTGATGTGTTGCATCGCGCTGTTCACGTCCGTGTGTTAACAGGGTATTAGATCCTAACTGAAACTGCTTTGCTTACTTAAGAGACAGGATTCTAGATCTAGGATGATTCTGTAATACGGCCCCAAATGATTATGTGTACGCTTTAAATGTTCTCTTTGTTCTTTTCATCTAATGGGAAAACTTTTTGTGATTTCTTCTTTCACATTAATTTTTAATACATAGAACTTTATATCCACACATATTAATGCATAGAGTATATCTGAAAACTTTGTCTGTGTTTGTGTCAATGTAGGTTGTGAATTTTTCAGATTGCACTGATAACAAACTGCCTCATTACATTTGGAAGAAAAACGATCCTGAATCATTTCGCATGTAGTCACAGCCAAACAACGCACCATTATTACAGAACACAGTGTCTCTTCAGAAGAAATGTTGTGCAATTTTTCATTCTCATGACTACTCAGCCTCCAAAACACATTTTGATGATTTGCTTTATATTATCTATTTTAAGAGTCTGAACACAGAAAGCCTTAATGAAAATCTGTCTAAAAGCTATTTTGGCTTGGATAAGCCAATATTTATCAATGTGCATTTTATGATGCTTCATGATATAAAAAGAAATTTTAGTAACTTTAACAGCAGGCAAAATAAGGCTACACTGTTTTAGCTGAAAACAAATCACAAAAACTTTCAGCTGCAAAAACGGTACTATACAGTATTTTATCTATTCTTTAACCATTTAATTTCTATTGTACAGACATATTCAAGAGGTTTGACTGGTGGTGAAGTATTTAATTAGGGTGTTTTGTCTTTCTGAAACACAAATTATGTTCTTTTAAAATCACTTGCACATGCAAACACACCCTGGAGTGTAACATATACAGAATGAATGAGGACTCTGCAAACTCCTTCCTTACTTATGTAAACAATCGCTTGCTCTCTCTGTCCCACTCAAATCACCAAAAGCAAATCGGTTAGACTGTCAATCCACAGTTTGCATTGATGCAAAATCTCTCCCTTTCTTTGCATTTATTTTTAGGTCAAACGCAATTGCAAACCCCATCTCAATGTGCATAACACAAGTGTGAGAATGAGTGGAAGACAAAAGTTGCTTGCAGCCTCAAAGTCTAAAACAGAGTGCAAGAAATGGAAAGCATAGGGTCTCAGGTGAGGCTCCTGCATTTTTTTTTTTTTTAGGATAACATTTTTCAGATGTACAGACCTCTATTCAAGGAGCTGTGGAGGAGCTTTTTACCCTCTCTGTTTTTATTAGATGTGCACCTTTTAGAACTCATGACCACAGGAGCACATCCCTTTTTTACATTTTTACTGAATGCTGCATTTGTTTGTTGCTAGGGTTGAGGTCATGTTGTAAGAAAGACTGACTCAAACCAGCAACAACAAATTAAATGTTAATCTAAATAACTGAAAACGAAAAAGACAGTACCGATTTTTTTATATAACTATTTCTTTCCATTTCACGAAAGGCCTCGGTTCTAAACTTTCTGCAATTGATTGGACAACTTGCAACACTTGCTTTAATATTTCATAAGCTTTAGTTTTTTTGTTTAAACTGCGCTTTTCTTTAAGTAGTACAATACTTGAAAAGATAACTGATTGCAAAAGTTTGATTCTTGGACTTTCCTTGACAAGTGCATGTGAAATAATACTAACAATTTCAACACACTTAACCAAACATAATATCAGAGGGTAACTGGGGTGGACAAATGCTGCTATTGTTATACATGAGTAACTACATACAATTCATAATTAGAAATGAAGGTAAAAATTTGTACCTGTACCAGTTACTGTAGGGTCTCCTCCTTGAATCTAAAAACAGTGAACAACAATTATAACACTTATGATCAAAATGAAATAAATTGAATATCAACATAATTAATGGAATAAATTATGCTCACATCAACAGATTATAAACACACACATACACACACACACACACACACACACACACACACACACACACACAGTGTATTCAGTTCCCTTCATTTTTTTTGCATTTTGTTATGTTGCAGCCTTATGCTAAAATTCTTTAAATTATTATTATTTTCACATCAATCTACACTCCATACCCCATAATGACAAAGCAAAAAACAGATTTTTGATGACTTTGCAAATTTATCAAAAAGAAACAACTGAAATATCACATTGACATAAGTATTCAGACCCTTAACTCAGTACTTAGTTGAAGCACCTTTGGCAGCGATCACAGCCTCAACTCTTTTTGGGTATGATGCATCAAGCTCTGCACACCTGGATTTGGGGATTTTCAGCCATTCTTCTCTACAGATCCTCTCAAGCTCGGTCAGGTTGGATGGGGACCATCGTTGAACAGCCATTTTTAGGTCTCTCCAGAGATGTTCGATTGGGTTCAAGTTCGGGCTCTTGTTGGGCCACTCAAGGACACTCACCGAGTTGTCCCTAAGCCACTCTTGCGTTGTCTTGGCTGTGTACTTAGGGTCATTGTCCTGAAGGTGAAGTACACGCAAGATCTGCCGCTTGAAATACGAAAACATAACGAGCTTGTTGGGTCCCGTGGCTACCGTGAGTGAAGTCATGGCCTCTACATGGCAGTTATAACCATAAATAACTAATGATTGCTTTGTGTTGTTAGACCATAGTTCTTGTACTTACAATTACTTCAAAGTAATGGTGAAGTTGCCATGCCTAGTGGTTGAAATAATTATCACATTTAGTGCACTGGTAAATACACTGCTGATCTTGACTAATACCATAAATCAAGACCCAGATCCAGACCAAGACCACGTTTATATGGTCTCAAGACATCTTGAGACCAAGGCCACAACATCAAGACCCCAACTCTGCTAGAGCGTGTAAACGTAGCAAAATTAATGTGTTTTCAAATGAAAACGTATTAAGCTGGTGCCATACTAGCCAAATTCAGTCTTAAAGCTGATGTAACTTTTTTCAGTGTTAAAATACTTTCTTCTATCCCAGCTTAGCATAAAGAGACAACTATCAGTAAACCATTCACTGGTTAATTATCTCGAAAACTATAAACACTGTGTCTCTGTGGAACTATGAAAATTCCTGTTTTGAGCCACCCGCTTAGACCCCACCCAACAACGTTACTCAACCAATGGGTTTGAGTTGAGGGAGGGATTATCTCTTTGTTTGATCAATGGCAGATGAGGGGCATATTCAGAAATCTGTTTTGAAAACACTGTTTATTTTTGCAATTCCAATCGATGGCGCAAGTGTTGCAGAAACTACATACTTCAGCTTTAAGATTAATTTACATAATCGCCAGCCAGTAAGAAGAAGTCGAACCTCGCAGGATGCGTCTGCAAGTGGGAGGTCGTTAATCCCTTGACTGACAGGACTCCCTGCTGTGTTAATGGCTCTAACAACTGTGAAAGTACATTAAACTTGTTAGAAAAAAATCTTTCATTTTCTGAGCCGGGCTTTTGTGGCATGGTCAAGTGACCATTGAGCTTCTTCTTTTACTGAAGAACTGGCCAGGCGTCATGCTGATCTGAATATTTTCATCAGCGACCGCACTCAGCCACATATCACAAATTGCATCATAGTTCAGTGTATTAACATTGTTTATGTTATAGCATTACTCCTGTTACTTCGGCGAACTCCAAGTGACAGGGAATCAGAGAGAGAGTTGGTATGTCTGTCACACCTCAACCATTCTGAATTAGCAAGTGTGACACACCTCCTACTGAAGAGTGTGCGATCTCAGCAGGTGAAGGTGAACCTTCAGCCCAGTCTGAGGTCCTGAGGGCTCTGAACCAGGTTTTCATTAAGGATATCTATGCATTTTGCTGTGTTCAGCTTTACTTCAACCCAGACCATTCCCCCAATCCCTGCTGCTGAAAAACACCCCCAGAGCATGATGCTACCACTACCAAGCTTCACCGTTGGGATGGTATTGCGCAGGTGATGCAAGTTTCTCTCATCTCCGCACATGATCTCTGGAGCTCAACCAGAGTAACCATTGGGTTCTTGGTCACCTCTCTTACCAAGGCCCTTCACCCCCGATTGCCCAGTTTGGCCAGGCGGCCAGCTCTAGGAAGAGTCCTGGTTGTTCCAAACTTCTTCCATTTCAGAATTATGGAGGCCACTGTGCTCTTGGGAACCTTCAATGCAGCCAAAATTGTTTTGTAGAATACCCAGATCTGTGCCTCGACACAATCCTGTCTCTGAGCTCTGCAGGCAGTTCCTTTGACCTCATAGCTTTATTTTTCTCTACCCTCTCCTCGCTGGGCATCGCAGGAACTGTGCTTGACTGGTTTAATTCCTATCTCTCAGGTAGGTCCTTCAAGGTAGCCTGGAGAGGTGAGGTATCCAAGCCACACCGCCTGCTTACTGGGGTACCTCAGGGATCAGTGCTTGGGCCACTTCTCTTCTCTATATACACAACATCAATGGGACCCATCATTCAGGCATATGGTTTCTCTTACCACTGCTACGCTGATGACACGCAACTCTACTTGTCTTTCCAACCCAACGACACCACAGTAACTGCTCGAATTTCTGCCTGCCTGGCAGACATCTCGGCCTGGATGAAGGAACACCACCTGCAACTCAACCCAGCCAAGACTGAACTCCTTGTCTTTCCAGCCAACCCTGCTGTTGAACACAACATCACCGTGCAGCTGGGTGCAACTACAGTAACGCCTTCCAAAACAGTCAGAAATCTATGGGTAACCATCAACAACAAATTAAATTTCACAGACCACATCTCAAAGACCACAAGATCATGTAGATTTACACTCTACAATATCAGGAAGATAAGACCCTTCCTCTCCGAACATGCCACACAACTGCTTGTCCAGTCACTTGTCATAACTAGACTGGACTACTGTAATGCTCTCATTGCAGGCCTCCCTGCATGTGCAATTAGACCCCTGCAAATGATCCAGAATGCAGCAGCACGTCTGGTCTTTAATGAACCAAAGAGCGCGCATGTTACACCACTCCTCATCTCTCTCCACTGAATGTCGGTTGATGCACGTATCAAATTCAAGGCTCTGATGCTGGCATACAGAACTGTCCCTGGGTCTGCTCCGGCATACCTAAAATCATTTATGCAGAGCTACGCACCCACTAGAAGCCTGCGGTCGGCTAAGGAACGTCTCCTTGTTGTACCAACACAAAGAGGCACCAAAACACTTTCCCGGACTTTCAGCTTCATCGTGCCACGTTGGTGGAATGACCTTCCCAACTCCATCCGTGAAGCTGACTCACTCTCTGTCATCAAAAAAACGACTTAAAACACATCTTATCCATGAGCACTTAACCAGTCATTAAAAAAAATAAATAATAATAATAATAATTTCTTGTTGCACATTAATCTGTTTTGAATACTATTCTGATGCTAGTGAAACTTTGTAACACAGTCTCCTTAAGATGATTCGCTTATGTCTTCCTCTTTTGTAAGTCGCTTTGAATAAAAGCGTCTGCCAAATGAATAAATGTAAATGTAAATTTTTGCTCTGATATGCATTTTCAGCTGTGAGACCTTATATAGACAGGTGTGTGACTTTCCAAATCATGTCCAATCAAATGAATTTTCCACAGGCGGACTCAAATCAAAGTGTAGAAACATTTCATAGATGATCCAGAGAAATGGGATGCACCTGAGCTAAATTTCAAGTGTCATATAGCAAAGGGTCTGAATACTTATGTCAATGTGATAATTGTGTTTTTTCTTTTTAATAAATTTGCAAAGTTATCAAAAATCTGCTTTTTGCTTTGCCATTATGGGGTATGGAGTGTAGATTGAGGCTGCAACATAAAATGTGAAAAAAATGAAGGGGTCTGTATAGAGGTCTTATATATATATATATATATACACACACACACACACACACTCTACCGGTCAAAAGTTTTGAAACACTTATTCTTTATTATAATTATTTTATTTTTTTTTCACATTTTAGAATAATAGTTTAGTCATCAAAACTGTGGAATAACATAAATGGAACTATGGGAATTATGTTGTGACAAAAATCCAAAATAAATCAAAACTGTGTTATATTTCAGCAACTTCAAAGTAGTCACCCTTTGCCTAGAATTTGCAGACATGTACTCTTGACATTTTCTCAACCAATGTCTTGAGATATCACCCTGGGATGCTTTTTAAACAGTATTGAAGGAGTTCCCATCTATATTGGGCACTTATTGGCTGCTTTTCTTTATTATTTGGTCCATGTCATAAATTTCAAAAATTATTTTTTTTTTTAATTTTTTTTTTTAGTTTTATAATGAAATAAATTAATATGGTGGCACAATTATATTTTTGTCTAATTTCAAAACTAATTGCAAACATTTAAGCATATGCCTTCATATCAAAAGATTTTTAAGATCATGAGAAACTTTTCAGTCAAGTGTTTCAAAACTTTTGACCGGTAGTGTGTGTGTGTGTGTGTGTGTGTGTGTGTGTGTGTGTGTGTGTGTGTGTGTGTGTGTGTGTATATATATATATATATATATATACACACACACACACACACACACACACACACACACATATATATATATATACATATATATATATATATACACACACACACACACACACTATCTATCTATCTATATATATATATATATATATATATATATATATTAGGCAGTTGTGAAAAATGTTGTATAGTGAGAAAGTCTTTAAAAATAATGGCATGAATAATTTTTATTAATCAATTAACAGAAAAAGCAGTAAACATAAAAAAACTAAATATGTGGTGTGACCAACCTATGCCTTTAAAACAGCACCAATTCTCCTAAGTACACTTGTGCAGTTTTTCATGGATGTTGGCTCCAAGCATCTTGGAAAACTTGCCACAGTTCTATGTATTTAGACTGCCTCAACTGCTTCTTTCTCTTCATGTAATCCCAGACTGATTCAATGATGCTGAGATCCAGGCTCTGTGGGGGCCCTACCATCTGTTTCAGGACTCATTGTTCTACTTCTATTCATTTCTATTTGGAAAAGGAATGTTTGGAAATCTAAAGTTGTTACAGTTTTTCCTACTGAAACACTAAAGGAGAATATATAAAATAACCATCTTAGGACAAATGCTTTTAAGGAACATCTAATTCGCCAAAGACTTTATCACAGTACTGTATATATACACTCACCGACCATTTAATTAGGCACACCTGAACATCTACTTATTCATGCTATTATCTAATCAGCCAATCATGTGGCAGCAGTGCCATGCATAAACTCATGCAGATACGGGTCAGGACCTTCAGTTAATGTTCACATCAACCATCAGAATGGGGAAAAAAATGTATCTTAGTGATTTCGACCGTGGCATGATTGTTGGTGCCAGATGGGCTGGTTTGAGAATTTTTGTAACTGCTGATCTCCTGGGATTTTCACACACAACAGTCTCTAGAGTTTACTCAGAAATGAGGTAAGTGGCAGTTCTGTGGACGAAAAAGCCTTGTTGTTGGCCAGACTGGTTCAAGCTGACAGAAAGTGGTGGCGTAGTGGACTAAAGCACAGAACTGGTAAGCAGAAGGTTGTTGGTTCGATCCCCACAGCCACCACCATTGTGTCCTTGAGCAAGGCACTTAACTCCGGGTTGCTCCAGGGGGATTGTCCCTGTAATAAGGGCACTGTAAGTCGCTTTGGATAAAAGCATCTGCCAAATGCATAAATGTAAATGTAGAAAGGCTATGGTCACTCAGATAACCACTCTGTACAATTGTACTGAGCAGAATAACATCTCAGAATGCACAACATGTTGAACCTGGAGACGGATGGGCTAAAACAGCAGAAGAACACGTCGGGCATTTCATTAGGACCATAGTGTTCCTAATAAAGTTTCAGTGAGTGTATACTGTAAAATATAGAAGTACAGAAGTGTATGGGGAGATCAACTTGATTGTGCCATTTGAAGTGCGTCATGGAAGTGGGCAGTCGCTTCAGAGCTCTTTTCCCACTGTTTGTTTGCTGCTTCTGATTAACGTATCAGATATTTACGGGTTTATGGGTATTGTAGTTCTTCACCAGGAATTACAACTATTAAAATAAGATTTTTTTTTAAATGAAGTTGAAATAATGCG
The DNA here is from genome assembly GCF_019703515.2 of Myxocyprinus asiaticus. Taxonomy (NCBI): domain Eukaryota; kingdom Metazoa; phylum Chordata; class Actinopteri; order Cypriniformes; family Catostomidae; genus Myxocyprinus; species Myxocyprinus asiaticus. The sequence goes on along the minus strand of NC_059346.1, from coordinate 9,075,446 downwards.
GGTTGATGGCATAAACAAAAGCATATACCATTGATTAACAACCTTGAGGCTCACAGTAGGTCTGTCTTTAAAGGTTTATAAGTTATTGTTAAAGATCAATTAATCAATGGAGAAAAGAAATTATTTTTTACTTCTGGAACTCAACAGCTCTATAACAGGTTCTTCTTCATCTTGACTTTTGCCACGTCCTATTCACATTATTCTACATTTCTTTGTTACTTTAACGTGTGAATACTGTGGCTAAAAGCAGTCCTGCTCATTGACAGCTGCACAAATATATCTGCTACGCACAACTCGTCGAACCTTGAGGCGGATGGGCTACAACAGCAGAAGACCACGTCGGGTTCCAATTCTGTCAGCCAAGAACAGAAATCTGAGGCTGCAGTGGACCTACCATCTATGTACTTCAGCAGAAATCGAGATTCATCAGACTAAGCTATGTTTTTCCAGTCTTTAACTGTCCACTACTGCCACATGATTGGCTGATTAGATAATCGCATGAATGAGTAGGTGTACCTAATAAAGTGGTCTGTGTGTATATACTAATATATATATATATATATATTTGTCTGTAACTAGCAAACAAATAAATGTAGGTACAAACACACACACTTGTATACATACTGTAGGAAAAGGTTACAATTTTAATGTATTTACCATAAAATTTCGAATAGAGCGGTGGAATACTGTGCCGTCATAATATCCTTTCTTACACAGTTTAATAAAGTTCTCTCCAGTCTTGGGTACCTGAAAAAGAGTAAAACAAATCTCACTCTTAAATGTCAGGAAATGTAATTTATGAAAATAATTTCTCAATATGTTGTCACCTGTGGAGCAGTCTGCTTAACAGAGAGAAAGAGGGGGTGTATTGAACCATGAACAATGAGCATTTACAAATAAACTTTTGTTGTAGTTCTTTCCTCTTTTCCTCAGAGACAGCGCAATCATAAGCACGTAAAGTATCACAGGAGAACCAATAACAAGACACTTTTGTAACTTATTAGTGGTTTTTGCTAAGGCAAGCACCATTACTATTCCTTATTGTCATACTTCAGGGTTAGGGGTTTGTTTAAATCCCTAACCCTAAAAATTTTACTTCGGCACTCAAAACGTGTTTCAGCCTGTAAGCGCAATTAAAAGGAACTTCTGTGTGCTATAGAGGTCAGTAAACAATAAGGTTAAATCTGGCTGTTCGTGATACATCTGGCAGTTTTGAATGTACTTTGAACATGTTAAAGTCTGCTATCATTATTAGGTAAGTGAAAGATTTGCTTACATAAGACACTTATAAAAACAAAAAGCATCGAAAGTTAAAAAAGTTGCTTCCTCTCTCAGACTGTGTGTGTGTTTATTTGCTTGTTTCTATGACGATTAGACATTCTTCTCCTAAAATAAAAACATCCAGAGTAAATAAACTGATTTTGTGCCCAGGATGACATTGTGTGCCTTACTGTGAGATTCAGAAACAAATTCCACATTAAAGTTTTCTAAGTCACCATGAAATGAGGGCAAGCAGGACACACACACACACACACACACACACACACACACACACACACACACACCCCCTACAAAAATAAAGTTGTCATGCTAGATCTCAATCAGTTTGTACATATACTGTAGATCTGACAGTGTTTCATAACTGTCTACAATGACATTTCAATCCAAATGCTCCTTAAAGGAAAAATGGATGGAATATGCGGTTAACTGAAAACATTGAGAAAAAAGGGCATTTGTTCACAGGGGAATCTTACGAAACCTGTAAAGAACAAGTCAGGGTCATATTTCACTACAAAACCAAAAAGAAAAAAAAAAGGAGAAAGTATAATTTTCTTAAAGAAAATTAAGCCTATTATAAGGACGATTAAAATACATTAGTTTCAGGGCAATTAAGCACACAAATTTGCATCACTGTAATGCAAAGAAAATAATATTATTTAAATTGTAAAAGTATTATTACGCATGGTAATAATATTTGTTATACTTTCATTTGTGCATATTTTAATAATAATAATAAAAAAAACTTGTATTGTAGTCATTTCTCTGATATGTGGTAATGTATGCAGTTTTTCCCAAAAAACAAATGTTTTTTAACATTCAGTTTTATGTAGAATGGTACAAAATGTGTGTGTGTGTGTGTGTGTATATATATATATATATTGTTGGTGCCAGATGGGCTGGTTTGAGTATTTCTGCAACTGCTGATCTCCTGGGATTTTCATGCAACTTAACTATGTAAATATGACAATTAATGTATTTTAACCTCCTGAGACCCAAGCGTGACTGTTGTGTGCATTTTCCATTCCCCTTTTTGATTTGTAACTAGCTCCTAAGAAACATGCACAAAAAAAAAATGATGGCAAAAACAAAAAATATCCAGTGAGCGGCAGTTCTGTGGATGGAAATGCCTTGTTGATGAGAGAGGTCAACAGAGAATGGCCAGACTGGTTCGAACTGACAAAGTCTACGGTAACTCAAATAACTGCTCTGTACAATTGTGGTGAGAAGAATAGTATCTCAGAATGCTATTCTGAGATGCGGGTTGGTGCTGTTTTGGCGGCACGAGGGGGACCTACACAATATTAGGCAGGTGGTTTTAATGTTGTGGCTGATCGGTGTATATATATATATATATATATATATATATTAGTATTTTAGTGGATGTTTTTGTTTTTGCTTCAATGTCTTTGATGTCCTCTACATTTTATATTGATGTTTTACAATTTTCATATGCATACCCAACTAAAATGCATTATTTAGTTCATTATGAAAATTATAAAAATAAGATATAAAATGTAAGTTATTTGTCTAACAAATAATTTTCCCTCATTTTTCTTTTTCTTTCTGTCTTTTATATTTTAATATCACACAGACACATTCTCCTCTCCCATTATAAAGGCAAACACATTCCCTTGAGTGTGTGTGCGTGTGCGTGTTTGTGCCAGAGTCATCAAGGTAAACACTGCCTATCGGACATAGAAACAACCCTAGTAACTAGCTGCTATTTTAGTTTCATTTCATTGGCTGTGTACTTGTCAGATCAGGACAAAGAGGAGAGGTCACACTGATAAGAAATTACCCTCCACCTCTTTCCTCTCCTCTCTCCTTCCCTCCCTCCTGTGGTTTGCTCAGATTTGGGATGATCCTATTTTTGGCTCACTGTTTACAAATTAGTTATGACTTTTTATTGGAAGGGTGAATCTTATGAAACATGTCAAAAGAATGCCTGGGTCATATTTCAAAACAAAATTAAAAAAAAAATTCTGAAATTACATTTATCATATAAAAGATGAAACCTGCTTTTAGGACCATAATTTTTATTTTTTATTTTTTTCATTGGGACATTATTTTAATTAAAAATCATTGTATTACAATAAAAATGACTGTAATACTCTGCCTGGCCAAAAAACAAGTCACATCCTCTAATATTTCGTTGCACCGCCTTAAGCTTTGATTACGGCGTGCATTCGTCAAAGCATTGTTTTCGACAACCTTATGCAACGTCATATATATATGTATATATTCGTCCAGCTGCATTATTTTTTGGCCGAGATCTTGTATAGATGACGGGACAGTCAAACCACTCCATAAAGTCTTCTCCAGCACATCCCAAATACTTTCAATGGGGTTAAGGTCAGGACTCTATGGTGGCCAATTCATGTGTGAAAATGATTCCTCATGCTCCCTGAACCACTCTTTCACAATTTAAGCCCGATGAATCTTGGCATTCTTGGCATTGGAATATGCCCATGCCGTCAGGGAAGAAAAAAATAATGTATGGGATAACCTGGTCATTCAGTACATTCAGGTAGTCAGCTGACTTCATTTTATTTCCGCATAGCTTTGCTGAGCCTAGACCTGATCAATTGAAGCAACCCCAGATCATAACACTGTCTCCAGAGGCTTGTACAGTGGGCACTATGCATGACGGATGCATTGCTTCATGCGCTTCCCTTCTTACCCTGACACGCCTGTCACTTTGGAATAGGGTAAATAAGGACTCATCAGACCACATGACCTTTTTCCATTGCTCCACAGTCCAATCTTTATACTCCCTTGCAAACTGATGTTGTTTTTCCGATTAGCCTCTCTAACAAGTGGCTTTCTTGTGGCCACACAGCTGTTTAGTCCCAATCCTGTAAGTTCTCGTCACACTGTGCGTGTGGAAATGCTCTTACTTTCACTATTAAACATAGCCGTGAGTTCTACTGTCGATTTTTTACAGCGTGACTTCAAGCGTGTGATCTCTGATCATGATCATTCATGAGTTTTTTCCGGCCACATTTCTTCCGCGAAGCTGAAGGTTCACCACTATCCTTCCAGATTTTAATAATGCGTTGGACAGTTCTTAACTCAATTCCAGTGATTTCAGCTATCTCCTTAGTTGTTTTCTTTACTTGATGCAGGCCAATAATTTGCCCCTTCTGAAACACAGTAACGGTATCTTTTCCACTTCATCATTTATGGTGAAACCATAAGCTGAAACATATTATCATTGCAATAATGATCCAATCATAGGCTCTTAAGTATCTGCTTATTTAAATCTAAACAGCAAGTTTGTTTGTTTTTGGCCAGGCAGTGTATGTTGTATTTACTTAGGGGATCTAAGGACTAGACAGATCCCAGCTTAATGTGCAATGTTCACAGAAGTGTGAAAAAGGAATAGACTATCAGTGATAAAACAATACATTTGAAGTAATTTAAGTGTTCCTACAGTATATATTCAATTTATGTCAGTACAGACAAATTAGATTTGCCTGTATTGTGTTGAAACACTAAATTATAGATATTAAGTGATTCACGTGTGGCTTCAACTCAGGGGTGCAAGTCTGACAGAACGTTCTCACATAAATAACATCAGGCACGCTGCATCTAACCGGTCGAGGACAGAGAATTTAAGTTTTACTGCCAGCGCAAGGCCATAAGGAACACAATTTATCTGGGGAAGTGGGGATGATTTTACAAGCTCTGTAGGATGCAGAAAATGTCAAGAAAAGAAATGAGAGGAGAGAAAAATCATCAGATCAGGACACAAAAATAGAGGAAGAAAAAAATCTGAAAAAAAAAAAACAAAAACAAAAAAAAAATTTAATGTAGTCTCTCATTTAATATGATGTCATAATAACTGCATGCATAACAAATAAAATCAATAAAATCTATAAAAACCAATAGAAAGAGGTTTTGTTTTGTTTTTTAAACAAAAATGTATCATCAATTAGTCAGGTTTTTGCACCGGAGAACCTTTTTCATTGATGCCATTTTGTGCTAGTTAAAAACCTATTTCTATTGCAAAAAAACAAAAAACATTTGGAATGTGACAGAGGCCTCCAAACGAGCTGCAGCGAATAAAAGTGTACAACACAAGCTGTTCAAAGCTTGAGAGTGCATTATTTTAAAATTATTTTGAAAACATGCTTTTCAATAAAATGCTAAAAAAAAATAAGAAAATTAATCTGATTTATCGCCAAACTGAAATAATCTACAGATTAATTGATTAACAACAGTTTGTTGCAGCCTTAATAATAATTACAGTATAAAAATTAAAATAAAATAAAAAATGCTGTTGAAAAGAGTTTTAACCCTTAAATGCATACCTCGGGTCTTTAGAGACCTGAGACCTCATTCCACCCCCTGTACCACATCCATTTTTTGAGATGTGCCCACACCTCTTTAGTATTCCTCAATCTATCGTTTACAAATAGTGTAACACACACAGACAAAAAAGCCAAAATTGCAAATAATTAAATACACAGTACTGTGCAAAAGTTTAAGGCACTTGTGAAAAATGTTGCATAGTGAGGATGTCTTCAAAAATAATGCCATAAATAGTTTTCATTTAGCAATTAACATCATACAAAGTCAAGTAAAAATAAAAAAGCTAAATCAATATTTGGTGTGACATCTGGACACAGTTTTTCTTGGTTGTTGGCAGATAGGATGTTCCAAGCTTCTTGGAGAATTCATCACAGTTCTTCTATCTATTTAGTCTGTCTCAATTGCTTCTGTCTCTTCATATAATCTCAGACTGACATGATGTTCAGTGGGGGGCTCTGTGGGGGCCATGACATCTGTTGCAGAGTACCCTGTTCTTCTATTCTAATCTTCTAATATTTTCTATTTGCAAAAGTAATGTTTGGGACTCTAACATGTATTTTTCCTATTGACACACTAAAGCTGAAGATATAAATAACCATCTTAAGACAAATGCTTCTGTGAAACATATATATATATATATATATATATATATATATATATATACACACACACACACACACACAGTTTAAGTTTAAGTACCAAAAGCATATAGGGTCATTAGAGACCCTAGGTATGTAATAGTGTCATTGTTTTTATTTTATGTCTACCCATATACAGTATAAAGACAAAAGACAACGAATAAATAGAGAGAGTCAATCTATGTAGGTCAGCAGTTGCAGGGTGTCAAAGAGGTTTCGAGGGCTCTGAATGGATGAATTATATATTATGTAAAGAGAAGACTGCCAGTTAGACCACTAGACATGAAACACACACACACACACACACACACACACACACACACACACACACAGAGAGTAAAAGCTTTAAACATGCACACCTCTACCGCACTCCTGCTCTATTCATAAATATCATGGGCAGTCTGTGTTTTCATTAAAGTGTCTGAGGATACTCTAAATTGGAATGTAATTATGGTTATAAAAATGTTATAAATAGTTTGGGCCTCCCAAAACTGTATCCAGTCTTTCTAATTCCCTTCCCTTGTTCTTTATCTGTAATTAGTTAGCACTGGCCTTGCTCTGATTAAGTGCGTGACAGCAAACAACGTGTCAAATAGAGTTGTGTATCCAGACAGAGAGAGAGAGAGAGAGAGAGAGAATCACATTTACATGATAAGCAAGCATGAAGACAAGAATAAAGACTGAAATAAAAAGAGATTAAAAAACTCAATGACTTGTGCAGGTTTTGATCTGCTTATATGTGGTGTGTGTGTATGTGTTTCTGTGAGGCAGAGACATCTGCAAAGAGAGTATTTACATCAAGCTCAGTATCTGCTGACTGCAATATATGCATCAAAGCACATGTTTATGTATAATGTTTTCTAATGTTTTGGCAATGCAAACCCCTTTTTATTATGCCAATATAGCTTTGAATATTAGAAAGAGAGTGGAACAGAAAAAGAGAGGGAGGGAGGGCAGGTGTGTTTATCACCTATGAGAGAGAAAGGTGTGAGTGCTTTCCACCTATGCAATCTCACATATGAGATAGTGAGTGAGTCGGTGTAATTGCACGTTTATTGGTGAGTATATGTGCTGATTTAGTGCAAAAATCTATCTCCATTGGACCCCAAAGCGATTAAATTGGCCAAAAGAAATTTTAATGGCTACTCTGTGTGGTGCCTTTATTAGAAATCTAACAAAATCGCTTTATGATGTCAACTTAACTATGTAAATATGACAATTAATGTATTTTAACCTCCTGAGACCCAAGCGTGACTGCTGTGTGCATTTTCCATTCCCCTTTTTGATTTGTAACTAGCTCCTAAGAAACATGCACAAAAAAAAAAAATTTTTTTTTTAGACCAAATAGTTTTCCAAAAAATGTAGGTCCACATATGTTAACAGTGGGACCAAGTTGTGAAATTTTAAATAAAAACAAGCTATAGAAAGTCAGATTTTTTTTTTTATTATTATTATTATCAAATTGTTTATGTTTCGAGGAGTGTTGGTTATTCATGTTTTTGAGATGTTACAGACATTACATCAGAAATTAGCATAATTATACCTGATACAAAGTAATGGCCAGCATCATCCAATCACTGTCAACCATTTTAAAATAAAATTAAGCATTATAAATTATGAATCTATGTACTGATTACCATTGTCCCATGTCTGCCAAACATGCGGAGTGCTCCAAACATCATCTGCAGCCTGAAACTGAACTTTTCATAGGATGTTGGAAATGAATGCACTTATGCATTGAGAACTATAGGATGCTCCCTTGCTTCTTATTTAGTTAATGACTTAACCACAAATGTGCGGTCTGTCTGCACTGGTCACAGAACAGTTTGAAATGCACCATATTTTCATCCTAACTCCATATAAAGACTCTGAAAGCAAAATTTTCCAGCTTTTGGATGCATCCATTGATTCTCAATGTGATAATGTACAGTAAATATATTATATTTTAAATTAAAATGAGCATACAGTCCACATATGTGGTCATTGTGTGCCATTTTGCGATAAATCGCTCAAATTTTAAAAATGGCATATCGGATTAAACTAGAGACTCAATTTTGACTCAAACAGGTTTCAATTTAAAAACATAATTAGGTTTCTTACCAGATGTACTTCTGTTGCCATTTCTCCCAAAGACAAACTCCACTGTGATCGATGCCATGTTGTTTGGTCACATGACTCTGTATGTCGAAAGTTTAACCCTTTACTGACAACACAGAGTCTCCTGAACTGAGATCACTCGGTTTAAATGAAATTCAATTATGTGTTGTGTATAGCGAAGCCAAAATACAACATCCACGCATGTAGACGTGGGGTCGCATGAGATTAAAGCAAAGCTATACATTGTCAAATTAAGCATTTATTTCTCTGTTTTTCCAGTGCTCAAGAACGAGATATCGCAATAATTACTTTTGAACAGGCATTACAAGCGGCTACCTCTTGGGGTCCACTTCTGAGTTAGGTTTGTTAATGTTTGAGTGTTTCATATTGTGTTACCTTATCACAGTGTAACTCCAAATTCAGGTTTTCATTTGTTTGTGTGCAGACGAATGTAGCCTTTCTTCTCACATCTGAAAACACAAAGAAAAAAATTATCATTCTGTACATTCAAGAATGAGTGCGGCACAGACATTGACAACATTTTTAACATAACAGCCCTACACAAAAGAGACGGAAATGAACAGGTATGCAAGACTGCTTTGACAGCTGTCAGATGGTTTCCTGGGGTATACAGTGCATTCAGACATTTTTTTTTTTTCACATCAATCTACACTCCATACCCCATATAATGACAAGGCAAAAAACAGATTTTTGACAACTTTGACAAGTTTTCATTAAGGATATCTCTGTATTTTGCTGTGTTCAGTTTTTCTTCAACCCTGACCAGTCCCCCAGTCCCTGCCACTGAAAAACACCCCCAAAGCATGACACTACCACCAACATGCTTCACCGTTGGGATGGTATTGCACAGGTGATGAGCGGTGCCTGGTTTCCTCCAGACATGACACTTGGAATTGAGGCAAAACAGTTTAATCTTTATTTCATCCGACCAGAGAATCTTGTTTCTCACAGTCTGAGAGTCCTTTAGGTGCTTTTTTGTGTGTCTTGCCCTGAGGAGAGGCTTCCGTGTGGCCTTCTGCAAGTTTCTCCCATCTCCACACAATCTCTGGAGCTCAACCAGAGTGACCATCGGGTTTTTGTTCACCTCTCTTACCAACGCCCTTCTCCCCCGATTGCTCAGTTTGGCCAGGCGGCCAGCTCTAGGAAGAGTCCTGGTTGTTCCAAACTTCATTTAAGAATTATGGAGGCCACTGTGCTCTTGGGAACCTTCAATGCAGCCAAACATTTTTTGTAGCCTTTCCCAGATCTGTGCCTCGAAACAATCCCGTCTCTGAGCTCAGCAGGCAGTTCCTTTGACCTCATGGCTTTATTTTAGATCTGACATGCATTTTCAGCTGTGAGACCTTATATAGACAGGTGTGTGCCTTTCCAAATCATGTCTAATCAATTGAATTTGCCACAGGTGGACTCTTATCAAAGTGTAGAAACATCTCAGAGATGATCCAGAGAAATGGGATGCACCTGAGCTAAATTTCAAGTGTCATAGCAAAGGGTCTGGATACTTATGTCATTGTGATATTTCAGTTTTTTCTTTTTAATACATTTGCCAAGTTGTCAAAACTGCTTTGTCATTATGGGGTATGGAGTGTAGATTGATGTGCAAAAAAAATTATTTAAAGCATTTTAGCATAAGACTGCAACATAACAAAATGTGAAAAAATGAAGGGGTCTGAATACTTTCTGAATGCACTGTATGGAAGCCAGGCTACATTAAAATGAGTTTAAAATACAAACCCACATTAATAGCTGCCAGACACAAAAGTCCCCGGCACTAACCAACAGTTCCAAGTATTGAAATGATGCAATGATATGAAATGCATGCTTCCCAGCATAAACAAATAGGGAAATTGTGCCATTTGCTGTGTGTCACCAGTCATGCCATGACACCATAATGATATTAATGTAAAAACAAAATGTGTTCAGTTGTCCACAGGGAGGATAGTTAGCCAGGAGCAGTTTGTGATGCATACTGCACACAAAAAATGGCAAATGCTAGCTGATATTTGTCATTTCCAACCTGACTGACTGGCTGCTATGCATTCTTATATACAAATATTTGTAATAGTCCTTCAATTGGCACAATTTTTGGGAAACAAACTTTCATTAACAAGCTGCCAGGCTTCTACAATGCTTACTTAAGAGGAAGAACTAGTCACTGGATTTGCCAAAGTTTGCAAGATTTATGACATTAAATCTTTGAAAGATATTGAAGTGGTTAATTTGAGACACCTGTTTGCAATTGTTCTCAACTTATGTCCGATTTTAAATGTACTCACCTCTAAAAGTCACATAAAAACAACAAACTATGGTTGGTCACTTTACATGTCAGTTGGATGGTTTGCTCCTATCTAAGTGGGTAGTTCATACACAGAAAAAGCTGCAATATGGACCATATTTTAAAGAAAATTTTTTACTTTAATTCTTACTTTCTTCTGTGGAACACACAAGGTGAATTTTTAAATGTCTTGACGGCTCCGGTCTGTCATGCTCAAAATGACAAAAACACAATAAAACCACAGTAAAATTAATTGATACAACTCATGAACTATATTCCAAGTCTTCTGAAACGATATGATCCCTTTATGGGATGAACGGAGCGAAATTTAAGTCGTTATTCACTTTCGAATCAAATAAAAACAAAGCTCTTAAATCAGTTATGGCGGCAACGGCAATAACATCAAATCTCTATGGTTTTCATCGCGTCTCATGGCAAAATATCATGACATCATCTCGCACATTTGGTCACGGAACTGGAGACCCTGTTCACTTTCATTAAGGCAAATAAACACTGTTAGACCTTTTTTTGGGATCTGTCCCTTTAAGCTGATTGTCAAAATTCTGGCTACGTGTCCAGCCACTGAGTATCACTATTACCTGCTTCATGGGCTGTGGCTGGAGCCATAGCTGTGGATGTGAAGGAGGCAGACACTCTTCCAGTGGAATAGTGAGCCTAAAGAGACAAAGAAATAGAGACATTGAGACTGTTAACACATTGTTTAGACTGCTATTTTAAATCTGTTTAAATTCAATGTTTACAACTTGCTAAAGATCTGAACTTTGCATAAGAGCCAAGAAGAAAAATGGACGATCAAAACGGAAAGTATATAGTAAGTAAAGCCAAAAAAAAGTCAGCCATCCTCTGCCCAGATAAGACAAAATAATCCCTAACACCTCCATCCAAAAGGACTAAACAAAATTCACATGCACAACATCACTCTGAACATCTACTAATGTCTCTTTTTCACACTTAAAAACAGTGTTTTATCACTCTTTTTTGTAAAGACAGACAGACAGGTGGATGCAATTTAATGATTCCTGTACAGAAATTCAGGTGTATTTACACGTCTATGTGCTGTGACAAGTATGTAAGTGTTCCTGGCTGATGCCAAAATTCTAGACCTCTAGATAGATTTCAATTGCAAAGACATCTTGATACAAACAATATTTCAGTTTGTGTGTTTTTTGATGGTAGCTTCACACCTCTGGATAAGCAGTTGTTTAAATGGCCCAGTGTGATTATTAAAGTGCAAAATGTAATTATTTAAGCATACTCTGCAAGCACTATGTGCTTCACAGTGAATAAGTGTTCAGTTCTGTCATCTATTACAATGCACAGCACGCATGATTTTAGCATACAAGCTTCATACATGCAGCTTCAAAGTGAACAGCACATGCAGACTGTATATTTATTTTATTAAATCGCATCCTTTTGCAGTTATATAGTCACACAAGGAACTATCACGATTTTAATTAGATTAATTGTGCATTTATTTTTTCCCTAATATATAACATTTTTGTGAGCTATTGAAAGCAGTCTTGTGTCAATCAGAGAACTCGTGGGTATCGAACTGAATCAGGGCTCGGTTTTACTGCATAAACACTGGTATCCTGACATCTTTTTTATTTTAGTATCGAAAGTACCAGTACTTCAGACAATTCTGGCTTTGATCATCATTTATGTTTTTCTTTTACCAATAATTAAAAAAAAAAAAAAAAGATAAAAATAAAAAATAAATTGTGCTGGGAACCTCTAGTTGAATTGACATCAAATGACCCAGTAGGCTTTTGCATTCATTTTTATGATTTCAACATTTGGTCAAAAAGGTGCTTACTGGCCCAAGTCACTGTAAATACTAATAGTTGTCTCAAATAAAAATAAAAATAAATAGTTGACAACTAATTTTGACTAGTTTTTTTAAGTAACCGTTACTCTCTAAAACCTAAAGTTGCCATTAATAAAAAAAATCAAGTGTTTCTATTTAAACAGTATTTGAAATGTCATATTTTGGAAACAGAATATATACGTTCTTTAAACTTCAGCTTTGAGTACAACTAATTCAAAATTATAAAGTACAAAATTGTGGCTGTTTGGGATACCCAAGCCATTGCGCTTGAATAAATTATGCATGTTTGGTCAAGACATGGGAACTTATGGAGAAATATAGTAATTGATTTAAAATATTAATATAGCTTTAAATTAATTTCCTAAATAAAATTATAATTTAATCACAGATGAGTTATGTTTACTTGTTGCTAGTAAACTATACTTAAATAATTAAGTTCACTTTACTTGAGCCAAATAAGTATGTTTATTTTGAAAAACATACAAATCGATTGCCTAAGGTCAACTAATTAGATTTTACAGTGTATGGGACTTTTTCCACCTAATTATTCCTCCACGAGGCTAAAGTCGTAATTCACGTAGAAAAGTAATAGCACACCTCTTCTCAACAAACCACACGATTTAAGATATCAATTTTGTCTGTATTACAATTGGAGCAGGACGAGTTATGTGACAACATACTTAGGGAAAAAGATTTGCACAAACCTCTAACCTTAAGTATAAGCTATACCCTTACTTAGCCATAGCAAACACTACTAATTAATATTTTTGGCCATCTGCGTAATTGATTTTGGGGTTTGCGTGTTAATTTAAATGGTCCTAAATCTGTCACTATTAGAAACGTAAACATTTTGCAGAAATGATTGGGCTTAAAAATATTGAAAATTGCTACCTTTGGGATATTTTAATCATCTTATTGTGGTGTAGAAATAGCAAAAGCTAAATCAGTAGAAGAGTGGGCCTCGATGCCAGTCTATTTCAGCATCACAATGCCAAGGCAGCAAGGCAAAGGCTGAAATAGACTGGCATTTGTGCCAAAAGTCAAGGCAACTAAATTGAACATGTATACTCCGCACCATGAACAGGCTGAGCAAGCACAGCTAATACAGCTGAAAGCATGGGGGCAGCCACACTTCAACCTGAGCTAAAACAAGACTTGAGACACGGCCAGAGAGACGCAATCTACCACAAAAAAGTTACCATGTAGATTAAAAGTATTTGTGTTTTGGTTTCATTTCCTCGGAAGTGAATAATCGGTGTGCTATTTTTAAGTTACCTGAACATTAACATTTTAATGTGTCATTCTGAAGAACTTGTAACATGGAGTGTGTGCTGTCTTTCTTGCTGTATTGGCTACTTTGAGTGTGTGCGTGTTTGTGTGGTAGAGGATACTGCGAGGCGATTTCTTCTGCTCCAGTTGCTGTGTGATGGTGGAAGAGTCTGAGAGGCAAATCACCTCATAATGCACACACACACACACACACACACACACACACACTGCAAGATATTTCAATGTGACCCAAAGGGCACTGCAGTCCACAAACTACTTTATCTTCCTTAAACACCATGCTTAACCATGCAGGAGTGTCCTCATTTGCTCCCAGTTATACATTAACCGAAAGACGAACACAAACCCAATAAAACAAACAGCACACCTCAAAAAACAAACAAACAGCTGAAACCTTAAAAGGGTCTTTTTATCCAAGACATATGACCATTCGACTATTATCTGTTTTTGCTACTGCACCTTTGAAAATTCACACACTAGATAGCTGAATGCACAGTGCATCATTTGAGACAAGCTACAGTCTGTCGTGCATTCATTCAAGTACTTCAATTCATCCAATTAATCAAAATGGTAACTACAGAGTCTAAACCCATAACTAGACTGGTCTAGAACTGAATAATATGAAATATATCAAATGATGCCCCCACATTTTAAATATCTGGGTCATTTTTGTCACTTTCGGTGGCACTTTTGCCCTTAGCTCTGGTTAGTTTCCGACCTTGGTCCTGACCCAAAACTCATTCTATTGGCTGCCACAGAGCCAATCATCTTATGAATGGCATACTTATAGTTGTCTCATATGAAACTGGGAGAAAAGTATTTTAACATTGAAAAATTACATCACCTTAAAGACTTTTCTATTTTACAAAAATAAAGAAGAGGAAGAAATCAATGAAACAGTGTGCAGAGAGGAATGTACCATTGAAAAGAGCTAAAAAGGAAATAGATTCAGACACTCACAGCATTGAGTCCATCTGTTTTTTTGGTCTCCGGGTCTTTCATAGTGGAGGCTAACAGCTCGTCTTCCTTATAGTCTCTATAGAGCTCTGCCAGGGTTTCACACATCTCCAGGTTGGTGCTTTTCAGATGGTAAGCTGGGTCCTGTTTGGCTTTCTCTTCATCTGTAGAAAAAACAAACAAAAAAACGCAAATAAAGAGTCATATTTCAACTATCAATTGATCATTACAACAGTCTGTAACATTTTACTATAAATCTGTTTATACAGTGGCAAAGTATGTGAACCCTTTGGATTTACTTGCATTTATGTATAAATTTGTCTTAAAACATGGTTTGAGCTTCATCTAAGTTACATTTATGCATTTGGCAGACACTTTTGTCCAAAGCGACTTACAGTGCACTTCTTACAGTGACAATCCCCCTGGAGAAACCTGGAGTTAAGTGCCTTGCTCAAGAACACAATGGTTATGGCTGTGGGGATTGAACCAGCATCATTCTGATTACCAGTTATGTGCTTTAGCCCACTAAGCCACCACCACACATAAGTTACAATAATGAACAAACACAATCTGTTTTAACTAATAACAGACAAATTATTGTATTGTTCTTGTACATATTGAATACATTATTCAAACATTCACAGTGTTGGTTGGAAAAAGCCTAGAGTCAGGAGTTGGCAAACCTGGCATCCAATTAATGAAACAAGAGCTACTTTGACTTATAAAAAGCACTCAAACATTTTGAGTTTGCTATTCACAAGAAGCATCTCCTGGACCGTGCCTCACAAAAAAAAAAAAAGAGAGATCTCAGAGGACCAAATATCAAAATTCTTTGCTTTGCATAAAGCTGGAAAGGGTTACAAAATTATCTTGAAGTGCTTAAATATTCATCTGTCCAGAGTTAGACAAAATGTCTATAAATGGAGACGATTTAGTACTGTGGATACTCTCACTAGAAGTGGCCGTCCAGCCAAGACGACTCAAAGGGCACATAGCAGAATGATTAATGAGGTAAAAAAAGAATCCTGAAGTGACAGCTAAAGATTTGAAGGAAACATTGTAACTGGTTTTCACCACTGTTCATGAGTCTTCTATACGGAAAACATTAAACAGGCATGGGGTCCATGGCAGGACACCACGAAGGAAGCCGCTGCTTTCCAACAAATACATTACTGCACACCTGAAGTTTGCCAAAGACCACCTTGACACTCCACAACACTTCTGGGAAAATGTTTTGTGGACTGATAAAGCCAAGGTTGAATTGTTTGGAAAGAACATGCAGCACTACGTGTGGTGTAAAAAAGGGCACTGCATACCAACATGAAAACATCATCCCAATGGTGAAGTACGGTGGAGGGAGCATCATGAATTGGGGATGTTTTGCTGCTTCGGGGCCTGGACCGCTTGACATCATTGAGGGAAAAATGAATTTCCAAGTTTAACAAGAGATCCTACGGGATAATGTTAGTGCACCAGCTGAAGCTCAATAGAAGTTGGGTGATGCAGCAGGACAATGACCCTAAACATCGAAGTAAATCCACTACAGAATGGCTTAAAAATATATATATATAAAAATCCAGCTTTTTGAGTGGCCCAGTCAGAGCCCAGATCTTAACCCAATATAAATGCTGTGGAATGACCTCAAGAGACCAGACATACTAAGAATATGGCTGAGCTGAAGCAGTTTTGTAAGGAAGAATGATCCAAAATTCCTTCTAAACGTTGTGCAGGTCAAATCCGCAGCTACTGGAAATGCTTGGTTGAGGTTTTTGCTGCCAAAGGAGGATCGACCAGTTATTAAAACAAGGGTTCATTTACTCTTTCCACAGCACTGTGAATGTATAATGGGATGTGTAAAGACATGAAAGATTATAATTGTTTGAGTGTTGTTAGCTTAAGTACATTATGTTTGTCTATACTTGTGACTTTGCTGAAGATGATTTCACATTTTATAACCATTTAATGCAGTAAACCAGTTAATTCCAAAGGGTTCTCATACATTTTCTTGCCACTGTATCATGCACTATAAGTGATCTTATTGCACTAAAATACATTTATAATGCCACAATTAAGCAATACAAACATAAGCAAGAGTGATGTTGTACAACAGTAAGATTAAGAGTTTGATATTGCTTTAATACAAAAGTTCTATAAAAAAGAAGTTAATATCCAGTAACTTACATATTAGGCACAATATGACCTGCACAATATTATTTTGTCTAATTTTGCTCTGCTAATGCAAATAGTCCTAAAGTATTATAATGTGTTATTATTGTGGTTTCACGTATGATATGAAAAATATAGTGGATTACAATGTGTATTCTTAGGTATTACTTTTATAATGCATTCTATTAACAGGCTTCAAGTGTTACCAAACACATATCTGAGGATGTTTCGTAATCATAAATGGACAGAAAAAATAAAAATAACTTGTTAAATTTTTAACATTTGTTAGTGTTTACATTTCTGGAGATTAAAAATTTTGACAAACAAATCAGCCATATAACATACAATCATCTGCAACAGCACTGCAGAAAGTGTTGCAGTGCTGTCAGTAATATGGAACTTTCTGGCTAATTTAAGACTGACTGGTCAGCAAGTACTGTATGTGGTGAAATACACACACAGTTATTACTGCCATGATGGTTATTTTTAACACACACAGCCCTTCACGAATTCACATAATTTGCCTTTCACACATTCATTCATTACGCTCAGCGAATCCTTAGTGAATTGCATTGGGTTCTACCTCATTAACCAATTAATTTCCTAAAATCATCATGGTTGGACTAATGCAAGTAATATGGTTATGTAATAAAAATTTAAAGCGTAGTGACAGTAATGTGAAAATAGCACACCTGTGCCTGCAGCTAAATTTGTCTACTCTCACAGGTAAAGTCTGAATGATTGGCAGGGGATGACGGGGAAATGTGAGCTTGTCTGAATTTTGAACCAAAATCCTCTCCATCAGAGCCTGCATTCAATCAATATCTTTATTTTTTTATCCCCTTTTCTCCCAATTTGGAATGCCCAATTCCCACTTCTTAATTGTTTTTAAATTATCACACATAAAATGCCCCTACTACATGACATATCACAGAACTTGTTGTCCTGATGTTAGAGTCGAATTCAAGGCCACATCAGTAAAACACAGACAGTAAAACACTTTATTTGTGATGTTCTACTTGTGAAATGAATGTTCTTTTGAATTAGTTTTTTGAAATCATTCGATCCAACCGACAGGTGAATCAAATGGACAGGTGAACTGGTTCAATGCAACAAATTGTCTAAAACAAACTGATTCGAATTGGACTTTGATTGAACTCAACTTTATAATAGATTTGTAAACATTTGGCATTCAAACACAATAATGAACTCACCAGGGTCAAGGACTTTCAAACTGTTTTTCACATGGAAGAAGTTGGAGATATTAAATTTGTCCAGATTTGTAGGATCCTGGAATATAAAAGGACAAAACGAAAGGTTATAGGAATATGTTACATTATAGAACAGCTGACAAACTAGGGGTGGGCGAAATCATACAAATTATTTCACAATATTCATATAAAATTTGGACAGTAACAAAATGCATCATGATATACATATTTTATGGAAAGGTAATTCAAAAACTGTTAAAAAAGACAGGAAAGAATGAAAGGCCCTTTTGATCAATTATTATTATTATTTTTTTCTCCCCTTTTTGGAATGCCCAATTCCCAATGCGCTCTAAGTCCTCGTGGTGGCGTAGTGACTCGCCTCAATCCGGGTGGCAGAGGACGAATCTCAGTTGCCTCTGCATCTGAGACCGTCAATCCGCACATCTTATCACGTGGCTTGTTGAGTGCGTTACCACGGAGACATAGTGCATGTGGAGGCTTCACGCTATTCTCCACGGCATCCACGCACAACTCGCCACACGCCCCACCAAGAGCAAACCACATTATAGCGACCACAAGGAGGTTACCCCATGTGACTCTACCCTCCCTAGCAACCGAACCAATTTGGTTGCTTAGGAGACCTGGCTGCAGTCACTCAGCACGCCCTGGATTCGAACGCGCGACTCCAGGGGTGGTATTCAGCGTCTTTACTTGCTGAGCTACCCAGGCCCCCACAACCGTAATTTTTATAATTGTAACATATTTCTACCAGTTATTGTTTTTTTTAAATGGATATATCACCAATCCCTGATGTAGACAATATAATTGAACACTGTAATAAAACTGAAACAGAAAGACAAGCAAACGCACTCTAATGTAATAGTTGTGGCACAGTTTTATCAGTTTGCTAGCTGGATGGTTTTGGGGGCTTGCCCACTGAAACGCACACTCACAGAGGACAGTTCAGGACCTTGTTCCCATCTCTCTCTCTCTTTACCACACACTTTTACTTAGACTTCTGTTGTTTTCATATAAAGCTAATTATAAATACTATAGTACATACTAATCTAATCATATAATTTTCAGAATAGAAATTTTTTTTTTTCATGAATATGTGGTGATATGTATGAAATGTTCACAAAGGGAGGTCAAATTTAGCTAAATTCTGAGGACAATTTTGTACCCAATCTATAGGGAAGTACACACACATAACCACATACTTTTATTTTGTAAACACTACAACCATCAGTCTTATTTTGATAAAAAACTTCTAACTCACTGCATCTCTGTTTCTCTCTCTAACACAAAATCACGTGACCAAACACACTAGCGTCATGCATAGATTTCCTCACAGAAATCTGTCCCTTGTTACATAAGTTTCTTTCTAACACTCTGTTCAAATTGATTTACAGCCAGGCTTAACATAATTTTAGACAATTACCAAATGCAGCTGGAATATTTAATCCCATCAATTTAGAAGCAGGCTGTGATTTATTCATAGATTGTTTGGTTCCTCGATCAGTTTTTCATTGTGAAGGCATGTTTGAAAAGATGTAATGTATTATCAAAAGAATATTATGGATTCAGTACAAGTTAAGCTGCCTCGATAGGAAATTATTTTATCGCACTAAAGATGATCTGTGTAATTTTTTACATTTTTTAAAATCCTTTCTCCTTAAGGGGTCTGGGTAGCTTAGCAAGTATTGACGCTGACTACCACCCCTGGAGTCGTGAGTTCAAATCCAGGGCGTGCTGAGTGACTCCAGCCAGGTCTCCTAAGCCAGGGTTTCTCAAACTTTTTGAAACCAAGGACTCCTTTCATAACCTCAAATTCTTCGTGGACCCATGCCCCACCATCACAACAAATATGATATTATTTACAAGAAGTATAAAAATACATTTAAATACATATGATATAAAGCGTTGGGCACTGCTGTCCTTTTGTGTCGGGCTTCTGTGTGCAAAGTGTTTCAATTACATTTACATCCAGCGATTCTACAGTAAGTTACAAGTGAGAAAAATAACAATACAAACAATTCATATCAGACAGCAAAAACAAACCCCATAAAATGAAGTTAGGGAGACAGTCCGTTTTAGCGCCATCCGCAGGAGGAAACTTCACCGAGAACATTACAAAGCTCAAACAGTACTGTTTTTTTTATTTTTTATAAATGAATATGATTTCCCCTTATAGTCAAAGCATGAGTTTACACATGAGTAAAGCACCATATTATTCTGAAGAAAAATAAACAGTTGTGGATTGATTCATTAGTTTTTATTTGTTACTATAATATCACATTATTGTTGATAATTAAACATGAGTAATACAATAACACAATTGAATCATTATTTGATATTTCAAATTATTGTATCATTAACTGTCACTTTTTGCTTTTCTGCAAATAAGGAAGAACTGGAGAATAAAACGTTTTCATAAGTATTCCTACATCTCTCTTCCGTTCAGCAGCGAATGGGATGCGATTTATAATCACATAAATGGCAGTTATACTGAAGTTGAAAATTATATATAACGCATAAATATAATGAAATGAATTAATATTGACCACCACTATTAGATAGATGGTATGGTTAACAAAGGGACACTGTGTGAGGAAATATATGATCGTGCTTGACGTGAAGTTGGATCGTCAATTGTCATATTATACTAACTTATAATATGACAGTAGCACACTTTATCTTGCAAGATTAAACAAAATAATAAGTATATGAATTCAGAAACGGTGACCTTGCTAATCCAGTACTGGTCAGTTGTGGCTTGTGAATATTCACACTCATTGTGGTTGATATAACTTGAAATGCACATTGTTAAACCACTTCTATTTTTTACTGGATGAAGTAACAGCTCTGTGTCTCAATGTATGATGGATATTGTCCAATGTCATCCGCAAAAACTCCTGTAAATAGTCATTTCATCTTGAAGCAAGATTAATTCACTAATCAGTCACTGTTACCATGAGGATAAGCGGATTTTCCTACACTTAAATTTGCGGTCCAGAATCTACAACTCTTTTTATATAGGCTGTTTGAATATATTGTTCAAAACTTCTGTTATGTCATATTTTTATACTAGTCAATAGCTTTATATCAAGTCACTATTTGTATTACTTTTTATTGCCTATTTGCTTACAACATTGCAACACAATGTTCAAGGATTTCCCACAGACCCCCTGGCTATTCGAAAAGGACTTCCGGGGGTCCGCAGACCCCAGTTTGAGAAACGCTGTCCTATGCAACCAAACTGGCCCGGTTGCAAGGGAGGGTAGAGTCACATGGGGTAACCTTCGTAAAATTCGGAACGCGGAAAAACGGAATATACCCAGGCCTTAAGTGAGCCATTCATAAGTTATTAAAGGTGCACTCAGTCATTTTTTTCCTCATTAAAAATGTTTTACTCCTAACAAATTGAATTGTAATTTTGTAGCATATGTATAAAATCATAACCACTCACATGAGATGAAGACCCCAGTCATATCAGTAACCTTATAAAAGCTGTTTTATTCTACATGGAGAGGGTCCACTTATGGGGGCTGCCATGTTAGGATTACACAACCAGTCGAATACTACTCACTTAATCTCTGTAACAGACCTGTTATTGGACCCTTTCACTAATGGATTCAATTAATCATGGCTGACTGTGAAAAGTAAATTTCTACAATGGCATCTGAAACTGAAAACTATTGATTTTGAATGATGCTGCATCCAGGCCACTAGGTGTCAGTGTAAGTGCATGATGACACAAACACAAAAGTTACTGAGTGCACCTTTAACTGTAAGACGTTTGTAAGTTAGTAACTATAAGTAAGCCATTTGTTATTAAGCCCCATTCGGATGGGATTTGTTTTCTAAACAAAGTTTGAGTTAGAATTATCATCACCCGACGTCTGAGATTTTATGTACAGATTCGGACAGGACTAAAGATCTCCATGTCTGTTACGGAGGTGGGAGTGTCTGTTTTCTAGTTGTGGGCGTTACAGAAGGTTAAACACATAATTTAAGTGATAAAATTAACATATCTTTTAAACTTTCAGTTTAAATTTAAAATTACTTATTTTAAATATTTATTTTAAATAATTAATGTATTTATTTAATTGTTATATATTAATCATAAATTTGCATGAATTTATAAAAGTGGCTGCTTATAATAAACCCAATGAAATAATAAAGAATAAATATAATTTTAACATTACTTTACTGAGCGGAGAAATTGAGGTGAGTATCTGACCAGATGCTGATATTACGGTGGCCAGTCTTAGCAGATTTGTCTCTCCTTGTTAGTTTTATTTTCTTATTTTTCGTTGAATGGCAAAAAACCTATATCCAAATTGAAGGTCGCACAGCAGGCGGAAGATTAGCGTGCATCTCCCATATAAGTATGATCTCAACGGTAGTTCATGTAGGTCAAAATACATGAGGAAAAGCATTGTGAAAATTCAATATCAGCAATCACAGACATTCGCCTCTCAGAGAACCCTTGAGTTAGCCGAAAAACAGTAGGTAATTTGCTTTGGAATTTTTACAGAGGTAGTGTTAGAAAAACACAAACTTGTCAGATTCGGACAGGATTAACATCAAAAAGTATGTCTGTTAAACACAAATTTCCCTAAAATCCTTAGAGAAAACTAGTCCCGTCCAAATAGGGCTTTAGTCACTAAGCCATTCGTAAGTTAGTATCTATAAGTAAGCAATTCATAAGTTAGTAACTACAGAATACGTGAGCCATTCGTAAATTAGTAACTATAAGCTGTTCATAAGTTAGTAACTACAGTATGTGAGCCATTCGTAAGTTAGTAACTATAGTATACTTGAGCCATTCGTAAGTTAGTAACTATAAGTGAGCCATTTGTAAGTTAGTAACTATAAGTGAGCCATTTGTAAGTTAGTAACTATAAGTAAGCCGTTCATAAGTTAGTAACTACAGTACGTGAGCCATTCATTAATTAGTAACTACAGTATACGTGAGCCTTTCATAAGTTAGTAACTATAAGTGAGCCATTCGTAAGTTAGTAACTATAAGTAAGCCATTCATAAGTTAGTAACTACATTAAACGTGAGCCATTCGTAAGTTATTAATTATAAGTAAGCCATTCATAAGTTAGTAACTATAAGTAAGCCATTCTTAAGTTAGTAACTAAATTAAACGTGAGCCATTCATAAGTTAGTAACTACAGTAAACGTGAGCCATTCCTAAGTTAGTAACTATAAGTAAGCCATTAATAAGTTAGTAACTACTGTAAATGTAAGCCATTCGTAAGTTATTAATTATAAGCAAGCCATTCGTAACCTAGTAACTATAAGTCATTTGTATGATAGTAACAAGTAATTCATAAGTTATTAACTATAATTCATTTGTAAGTTATTAACTATGTAATTCGTAAGTTAATAACTAAAAGTATGCCATTCATAAGTTGATTTCCCCGAAAAGTAAACACTTTCAAAACATTGCGCTCTGTTTTTTAAGAATCCAGACATAGATTTAACCACTGGAGTCGAATGGATTACTTTTATGCTGCTTTTATGTTATTTTTGGAGCTTCCAAGGTCTGGTCACCATTCACTTGCATTGTATGGAGCTACAGAGCGGAGATATTCTTATAAAAATCTTTGTGTTTAGCAGAAGAAAGAAATTCATACACATCTGGGATGACATGAGGATGAGTAAATGATGAGAGAAATTTCATTTTTGGGTAAACTATCCCTTTAAGGTTTTAAGTGAAATAACCATATTAATGAATGTGATGACTATATAAACATTTCCATTAACTACTGAAAAAAAACTGAGCAGATAATTTTGATGATTGTGGCCTCTCAGGAGAGCCTGTCAATCAACGAGCACTTTAAAATGACCCAGGATCAGCCTGACTGTCTCTCTTAACATCTGTAATCACTCCATTGCATGTGAACAGGCTGTACATTTAAAAAGACATTTCAAAACACCCTAATCATACAAAAAACACAGTATGTTCTGTCCAATCAACATGCAGGCACAACTGTAAACATGACCATTCATGTACAGTGGCCCCAAAATGTATTTAGACACTTAAAGGGATAATACTTTGTCCAAATACTTTGCAGGGTCACTGTATATAGGCTGTATCTCAAAACCTAGTTAGCTGCCTACCTAGACGGCTTTTTTTTTTTTTTTTTTTTACAATAAAATGTTTGAATGCGCCAATGATGCCCAAAAATGCTGTCTAGGTAGGTAACTAGGTATGGTTTTGAGCTGCAGCCATTAATGAAACAAGAAGAGAATGGCACAATGCAATTAATGTTCCCATATAATTTTATAGAAAAGACAGTTTCATAGGAGGTCAAGTGATGCCATGCAAGAAGCAGACGTGTGAGCGAAGAGCTCTGCGCACTTTACTAAATTTTTGATTATTTTCATGTTATAATCTGGTGAAATTTGATACACCCAGTTACACATTTGCTCTTTGAGGTAAAACATGGCAAAGAAGTCAAAATCCTCGGGCTCTGGAGACGATAAAAGGCACTTACATGTTCAGGATGAAAGCCCTGACAGGCCTACAGACCGGGAACTCGATTTGGATGGCGCGGCGGGATAGGTGATCCAGTGTCAGTTGTCCAACATGTCGGTGATGCTGACGAAGGTTCTTGCTGACTTGGAGGAACTCGCTGTAATAGGTCGATCGATTACAGAGATGGAAATAAAATTCTCTGAGTTAGTTACAAGAGTGACTGATGTTGAGAGACGAATCGATTGTCTGGAGTCTTCGGAGAGGGAATTAACCGCTAATCCGCCCACGACCAAAGTTGATTTGGAACATCTCCTTGAAAAGCTTGAAGATCTTGAGAAAAGAAGCCACAGGAATAACGTTCGAATTGTTGGAATTCCTGAGCATGAGGAGGGTGAAATTCCTAGACGAGCTTTTCCCGTGTCTGCTCGACATAACAGGCCATAAACTTGAAATCGAGCGAGCTCACCGTGTCCCAGCTCACAGATTTGCTGAGGGAGAAAGACCCCGATCAATCCTGGCCAAATTTCTGAGATCATCCGATAAAGATCTTGTGTTGCGCCAGGCGAGGAGCAAAGGGAAGCTTTCTTGGAAGAACCATAATATTTTCTTGTTCCCGGACTTTGCGAGTTCGACAAGAGAGAAACGCGATCGGTTCAAGAAATGTAAGAAACTCTTACATCAGTGAAAGATTACTTTTGCTCTGATGTATCTGTCCAAACTGAGAATAGAAACGAAAGACGGTCGCAAAGTATTTACATGTCCCAATCAGGCAATGTCTTTTATAGAATCAATGGGTGAGTAAACCATTAGGTGTTTCTCATGTGAGTGGGTCGACTCGCTGTATTAACTCTGGCTTTTAAGGAAGCTGGGCGTCATTTTGGTTTCTTTTTTCTTTTTGCGTTGGCTCCGTAAAGTGGTTGGAGTTTGTTTTGAGAATAACACTTTTCCTTAAAGAAACTTTTGCATTGACGAAAGATTACTTTTGCATTGAAGTTCCCAGCCAGTTTGAGAGTGGACACTACGGATGACCGCAAAATATCTACATGCTCACACAAAGGATGTCTTTTATAAAGTTGACGGATTGTGTAAGTCATGGTATATACTTTTATGCGGCCTCCGAGTGAATTGACTCGACCATCCGGGGAACCAGGATACCGGTTTTGTTTCTTTTTGTATTGCTTCCGCCTTGTTCTATTAAATAACACTACTTTGGAACAGCTGTGGATTAATCTGTTCATTCTTCGTGCTTATTCCTCCTGCTGGCTGGAGTTTGTTTTGTTGAGTATATTTACGGGACATTGGAATGATTACATCATCCGCTGAACTCATAACAGCTGGCTCACTGAACATTCGTTTGTCTGTCCGAGGAATCTGAACGGTTTTATATCAGCTGGAATTTGTTTTGTGGAAGATCACACCTTTGAGACAGTTCTGTGAATGAATACACGTTCTTTGTGTTCATTCTTCCTATTGGCTGGGGTTTATTTTACAAAGTGTTTTCTGTTATGTAATTTTGCCTCACACATTTGTGAGGCAAAATTGAGCAATCCGATGGCAAAGTTGTCGTGGGGGCTCATGAAAGTTCATGGACCTTTTGAGTTTAGAGAGATTGTCGCCGGTTGGCTCTTTCATGCGCGGGGTTAATGCGCACATTTTTCATTTTTCTGTTTGTTTTGTTTGGGGGGAAGTTCGGGATCTGATTGTTTCACTAAAGGGGAATGTGGTATGTATAATTTTGTTTTTGACACACAATTTATTTTTTCTACAATATCAAAATGTCAAATGTTAATATGAGTGGATTGTCTCTCTCCACATGGAATGTAAATGGGTTGGGGCACCCCATAAAAAGAAGGAAGGTTATTACTTTTCTTAAACTTAAGAAATATGATATAGAGTTTCTTTAAGAAACACATCTCTCCCCGCAGGAAGCTGAAAAATTTGGGAAGATATGGGGTGGACATGTTTTCTTTAGTGCTGGCTCAAGTAAGAGCAAGGGAGTCATTATATTGATTAATAAACATCTACAATTCAAATGTCTCAAACAGACTAATGATAAATTAGGTAGAGTAATTATTGTTTTAGCTGAAATTCAAGGGCAAAGGTTGATTTTGGCTAATGTTTACGCACCTAACGTTGAGGATCAGGGCTTTTTTATAGATCTTGAAGGGATGCTGCAAACCGCTGGCACCCCTCATGATATAATATTGGGAGGAGACTTTAATCTTTTGATGGACTCAATCCTTGATCATAGTGAAGCAAAAGTGTGTAAACCCCCTAGAGCAACATTGATGCTTCATATGATGTGTAAAAATCTTGGTCTTACAGATATTGAGACTTCTGAACCCATCTGGTAGGGACTATACATTTTTTTCATCAGTCCATAAGATTTATTCTAGAATAGATTTTTTTTTTTTCATTTCATCTGTTGTTGATTGCTCAATTGGAAATATCTTAGTCTCAGATCACGCCCTGGTGAGTTTAGAGGTGTTGCCATATACAGAGAAAAAGAAATCATATAGTTGCCACCTTAATGTGTCCCTTTTGCAAAATCCTGATTTCCAACAAATGTACTTCCAAAGGCACTTAAGGCGGTTCTTAGGGGTCGGATCATACAGTATGACTTATTCACCAAAAAATCCAAAGCACAAGAACTTGTGGAGTTGGAAGGAAATATTAAAAGTGCCGAGGCAGAGCTGAAGCGCCGTATGTCATCTGATGGCCTCAGAGAATTGACCCGACTGAAATATAGATATAATACTATTTTGTCACAGAAAGTGGAGTTTTGGTTATTCAGGGCAAGACAGTCATACTTTGAGTCGGGGGACAAAGCAGGAAAACTTTTGGCTAGATATATAAAGCAGAGAGAGTCTTTTTCTTCCATTCCCTCTGTGAAATCTGCGGGTGGTGAAATATTGATCTCGGCCATTGATATTAATAATGCTTTTAAAGAATTCTACTTTGATCTCTATAGTTCCATGTCTTCGTCTACTGATGAAGATATTAGGAACTTTGTGGAACCATTAGATCTTCCTTAACTGACGACTGAACAAAAAAATTCTCTTGACTCTGAGATAAATTTGGAGGAGCTTGATGGGGTAATTAAGGCCTTGCCTACAGGCAAGGCTCCAGGGCCTGACGGCTTTGCCTCGGAGTTTTTCAAGTCTTATGCTACAGAACTGGCTCCACTTTTGTTAGAAGTTTATACGGAATCATTAAAGAATGGAAAGCTTCTGCCAACCATGACACAAGCCCGGATCAGTCTGATTCTTAAAAAGGACAAAGATCCAAGCGAGTGTAAAAGTTACCGCCCAATTTCCCTGATCCAGTTAGATGTAAAAATGTTGTCAAAAATTCTGGCTAATCGATTAAGTAATGACATCACTTATACATATACGTCAGGTGGGGTTTATTCGAGGCCGTAGCTCTTCTGATAATATTAGGTGTCTCATCAATATCATGTGGTCACTAGCGAATAATCAATCTCCGGTCACTGCCATCTCACTTGACGCCAAAAAGCCGTTTGATATGGTAGAATGGGATTCTCTTTTTAAGATTTTGGAAATGTATGGGTTCAGGAGTACATTTATTGGTTGGATTAAGTTACTTTATAGACACCCTGTAGCAGCGGTACAAACAAACAGATTCATTTCAGATTATTTTACTCTGGATAGGGCCACCCGGCAGGGTTGCCCTCTTTCCCCATTATTGTTCTGTCTTGCCCTGGAACCATTAGCAGCCGCGATAGGAAAGGAGGAAGATTTTCCAGGGGTGATTGCGGGAGGTGTGGTGCATAAGCTTCTGCTTTACGCAGATAATATTTTATTATTCGTCTCCGACCCTACTAGATCTATGCCTTGCCTCCACAGAATTATTAACTCCTTTTCCAAGTTCTCAGGATACAAAGTCAATTGGTCTAAATCCGAAGCTTTGGCTTTGACAGCATACTGCCCAGTAACGGCCTTTCAGCCGGGTGCCTTCCAGTGGCCCAAACAGGGAATTAAGTATTTGGGAATTTTATTCCCAGCAAATTTGTCTGATTTAGTCAGAGTTAATTTTGATCCCTTAATAAAAAGGTTTTCGAATGATGTGGACAGGTGGGCTTCATTACATTTATCGATGATTGGGAAGGTTAATGTTATTAAAATGATAGATGTCCCCCTCTCTTATTTCAAGCAATTTGATAGCATAGCGAAGTCCTTCATTTGGGATGGTAAGCGTCCCAGGTTAAATTTCAATTCGTTACATAGGCCGATTGACAAAGGTGGGTTAGGCCTACCCAAGATTTTGTTTTATTATTATGCATTCGGTCTTAGACATTTGGCTCATTGGTCGCTTCCACCTGAGAGAGCCCCTCCCTGGTTTTGTATTCAAATAAATACAAATTTGCAGTGGCCCTATTTCGCCACTGCAAAGCCCTTCAATTAAACTAGCCGGAGAGGTGAAGTCGTACCCCGTTATTTTGCATTTGCACTCGATATGGACAAAAGTGTCCAGAGTGTTTAATTCTGATATTTATTTAAACGTAGCCTCGAGCATATGGCTGAACCCTAAACTATGTATTAATAAGTCCCCTTTCTGTTGGTCAGATTGGATTGTGAGGGGGGTTAATACACTTTGTGACCTATATGAGAGTGGAGTATTGAGACTTTTTGAAAATTTGGTTCAACATTTTGGCATTCCCAGATCTCAGTTTTATAAGTATTTACAGCTGCGCCACCTACTCTGCACTGTTTTTGGGAGTGGCATTGCCAGTGCGGCAGATACTCTGGGAGTGGTGATTGCTGCTTTTGGGAAGGGTCATGAAGCATCAGTGTTTTACTCCCTGCTAATTCAGAGTCTGGGGGACAGAGCTTTGAATTCTCTCAAACAATTATGGGAGAAAGATCTAAACTTGATATTGGAGGAGGGGTTGTGGGCTAGGATCCTAAAAAATTTCAAGTCTGCATCTAGAGATGCAAGGGTTCACCTTGTGCAATTTAAGATTTTACATCGATTTTATTGGACCCCCTCCAGATTGTATAGGCTTGGTCTTAAAGACACACCCACCTGCTGGGGATGTCAATCAGAGGTTGGAGACATAACTCATGTCTTTTGGGGGGGTGTTGAGATCCAGGAATTCTGGTTGAAAGTTCAGCGTCTTATGTGTGATGTATTGGGCACTCGGCTTTCACTTTGCCCTAGACTCTGTATTTTGGGCGATGGGGTGGTCATTGACGTTGAGAATCGGCACATAAAGAATTGGGTCCTAACGAGCATCACGATCACCAGACAGGTTATTTTAAGGGGTTGGAGGTCGGTTGGAATGCCCTCATTTCATGAGTGGTGCTCGGAGATAGGGAGGGTGGCAGCCCTTGAGGAAGGGATGTATAGAAGGCTGGGAAATCTGGGGTTATTTGATAGGAAATGGGGCAGATATTTGGCCTTTTTGGAAGGCTTTCGGGGAGGGGTAGTGGAGACGGATCTCTAGTTTTAAATATGTGTGTGCAATTTGATTGTTTTTTGAAAATATGCTTTTTATTTATTTATTATATTTATTTATTGTGTGCGCGTTTTGTGTTTTTTTTTATATTTATGACCACTGGGGTGAGTGTTTGTGTCGGGTGGGGGTGTTCGTGGGGAAGGGTTTAATTGTACATAATTTGATTCCACATTTTCTGTGATGTTTATTTAATTTGTTGAATGGAATCAATAAAAATTGTTAATAAAAAAAAAAAAAGTGTAATAAAACAAAAGACAGTTTCGACCACTTGGGTCTTCATCAGGCAGTAAAAAACATCAGGTATTGAGGGACTATATAAATACTCACATCTGGCAGTGGGTGTGGACAGCAGACAAGAAAACAATTATCCAATGAGGTCATGCAAAAAGTCAATTATCCTATCTAAAACAATAAACAGTGACCTGCAATAGAGATTATACAACACCACCAACATTACAAATCCTAAAAAGCTAATATCTCAGCATCAACAATGCATTACATGCAGTCATAAATGACCATATTAATATTCCCTTATAAATAAACATTAGCATATCACCATTTCCTCATTTATAGAAAACACACACATTCTGTAATCGTCACCTGAAGTGTGATGATATCCTGGCGAGTGAAGGGCTCATCCGTCAACAAATCTTTATAATTCTTTATCTTGATGTTCAGCTGATCCACTGCATAGACAAAACATTTGCAGGATAATGACTGTTCATGTACTAGTCTGAGTTTGCTTGTTTGTATGGCTTAAAAAAGCGCAAAGCTAATCCGTCCATTATAAATTATGGTTCTCAATTATATTCATCAAGATATCAGCATGATGTTAAAGATGTCATACTGTGGAAAAGTGGATTTGTCTTGCAATTTAGCAATTAAATAGTTTTATATATTATACAGACATACTCTAACTTTCAAAACTTTCCACCCAGACCATATAGTGAACCTAAATGGCAAAAACAGGTAATTCAGAAATCATGGTTTTGAGTGATTTTTCATTTTTGGTTGAAATTTA
The DNA here is from genome assembly GCF_019703515.2 of Myxocyprinus asiaticus. NCBI lineage: Eukaryota > Metazoa > Chordata > Actinopteri > Cypriniformes > Catostomidae > Myxocyprinus > Myxocyprinus asiaticus. The sequence continues at coordinate 9,044,354 of NC_059346.1, read as the reverse complement.
CAGTAACAAAAACAGGCTGTTTAATTCTAAGTATCAGAAACAGGGTGGAAAATGGTCATTTAAACTACAGTATTTTAGATGCAAGATCTTAACTAACATTATAAGTGAACTTCGAAGAAAAAATAAATGCTCTGTAAGTCAAACACATGACCTCTTTTAATTGAGCACAGGTAACTTGGCATGTACTGTATGTATAAACAGTCAAGCAGGCCCTTGAAAACATCTTGGACAGCGCTACTCAATATGTGGCCCGCGGGCCGCATGCGGCCCTTGAACGATTATTTGCAGCCTGCGTTATGATATTGTAACGAGTGAAGGATGGGCGAGGAGGAGGCGGGAACCTGCAGAACAGTCAACATAACTTTAATTACATAAATGAACTTAAACAAACATTAAACACACACACAGCTTGTGTGTCTCTCTCTCTCTCGATCTGGTGCTCCTGGCTCGTCTTTATCCCCCTCCCAGCTGATTACGACAATTCAGTGCCAGGCGTGCGTCGTCACAGCCTGGCCAAGCCATCCTCCTCGTCACACTCCTCCACCTGATTCAGGCCAAGGAGACCTCCGGCATGATTTACTCCCCTCCCTTCCTGGACAGGAGGTGACAAAGTGGCTCGCCGTTCCCCGGACACACTGTCGCCTGGTCCTCGGCCAGCTGGGCAGCGGTCCTCCACGACGGCGGGCGATGGCACTGGACATCGCCTGCAGGCAGACGGCAGCCGGCTTTGCTGCTGGTTTGAGTATTTCTGTAACTGCTGACCTCCTGGGATTTTCACGCACAACTAGAATTGTTGTCTAGAATCTCTAGAATTTACTCTGAATGGTGCCAAAAACAAAAAAATCCAGAGAGCGGCAGTTCTGTGGATGGAAATGCCTTGTTGATGAGAGAGTTCAACAGAGAATGGCCAGACTGGTTCCAACTGACAAAGTCTACGGTAACTCAGATAATCACTCTGTACAATTGTGGTGAGAATAATAGCATCTCAGAATGCTATTCCGAGATGCGGGTTGGCGCTGTTTTGGTGACACGAGGGGGACCTACACAATATTAGGCAGGTGGTTTTAATGTTGTGGCTGATCGGTGTATATATAATCATAAAAATTAAGACTGTGGTCCTCGAAGGCACAGGGATCTAGCTTGGCAGCCCCTGACCTTTCCTAAGTTGAGTAGCCCTGATCTAGAATGTGGTGTGTTTTACCTCATTTGAGAAAACATTGCCCGTGACTTTGTTTGCAACAATGTGGGAGTTGTTTGTGAACACTGTGTAGAGCACAGGACAATGGTACTTCCCTAAAGTACAGGAGAGAAAGAGACAGTGAACATGACCTGCAGACCGCCTCAATCCATTATCTGTTTTCATTGACACATATTGCTGTAGACGCAGGCCAGGTAAGAGGATCAAGAGTGTATGCGCGTGCACACACACAAACATATTTACCTTCATTGTTTTTGCTGAAGTTAAGCTTGATGAGGGATTTGGCCTTAAGCTTCTAGAGAGAGAGAGAGAGAGAGAGAGAGAGAGAGAGAGAGAGAGAGAGAGAGAGAGAGAGAGAGAGAGAGAAACAGGAAGTTATTAGAGGCTTTTGCCTGAGCTTAGCTATCAGACACACCTACATTTTCAATTACAATATAATTACACTGCGTGAATGTCTTTTTACAAAAATAATTAATACATTATTTAGTATAAATTGGCTGATTCATACAGAACCTGTCTAGGCAGTGATGTGACAAGACACTAACTGAGTAGCACTAATTTTAAACGACATCTAGCAAACCAAACATGCTGTGGGGCTAGTATGGTTTTTATGGAATGAAAAGGTAAATTCCTGTGTCTAATGATGCGTTCTTGAGATAAGAGCAGAGAAAGACTTTAATATATTAGTTAAAAGTATAGTTCACCCAAAACTGAAAATTCTCTCATCATTTACTCACCCTCATGCCATCCCAAATGTGTATGACTTTCTTTCTTCTGCTGAATACAAAGATTTTTAGAAGAATATCTCAACTCTGTAGGTTAGGGTTACAATGCAAATGAATGGTGGCCAGAAATTTGAAGGTCTAAAAAGCAGATAAAGGCCGCATAAAAGTAATCCATAAGACTTCAGTTGTTAAATCCATGTCTTAAGAAGTGATATAATAGTTGTGGTTGGGATCAATTTCTTTTTTACTATAATTCTCCTCCCTTCAGAAGTCATGTATTAAACCACTGGAGTTGTATGGATTACATGTGTGCTGCCTTTAAATGCTTTTTATACATTCAAAGTTATGGACCTACAGAGTTGAGATATTTTTCTAAAAAGCTTTGTGTTCAGCAGAAGAAAGAAAGTCATACACATCTGGGATGGCATGAGGATGTGTAAATGATGATATAATTTTCATTTTTGGTGAATTATCCTTTAAAAGTGCTGTTATAGTGCATGGTGGTTTGTTTTTTAACATATACAGGGTTCCCATTCTTTTCAACCAATGAATTTCTAAGACTTTTTCAGTACTTTTTTTAATCACTTTATAGAGATTGCACTATTAAAGAGCAATTTCTAGCCATTTAATAATTTAGAGCCAAGCCTAACTAGAAAGAACAAAGTTTACACACACACACACACACACACACACAATAACCCATATTAACACAAATTGGTAAAGCAGAGCACATAAGGGGACATTCAGTCTGCATGGGAGAACAAGTCCTGACATGTTCTAAAGATCTCAGAAACAATCACTCTAACACACACAGTCTTTCCTATCACCCCTCGTCAACATCCTACTCACACTCCTCTCCATGCAGCGAGACAAATCGAACATGCATAGTTCAGACAACACACAAACATGTAGAACTATGAAGATTAATGGATGAATAACAGATGACAGCCATGTGTTTAGACAGACACTGAATCTGACTGTCAATTCTGAATAGTTTTTTTTTAAGCTATCACACAGGAAATGCAAAGCAGTAACATGTTCTAGCAATGGTGTGAAGTACAACCAAACCTTTTACTATATGAACAAAAGTAAAAAAAACATTTATGTAAATGTGATGGAAAATGAAATCACAACTATTCTGTTAAAGGAATATTCTAGGTTCAATACAAGTTAAGCTCAATCGACAGTATTTGTGCCATAATATTGATTACTACAAAAAATATTTCGAATCGTCCCTCCTTTTCTTTAAAAATAAAAATCTGTTACAGTGAGGGACTTGCAATGGAAGTGAATGGGGACAATCAGTAAATGTTAAAATACTCACCTTTTCAAAAGTATAACCACAAGATGTAAACAATGGGTGTTAACATGATTTTAGTGTGATACATTTGCATAATAACCTTTTCTGTGTAAAGTTACATCCAATTTTTACAACTTTGTTGCCATGATGACGTAACGCCATAAACCCGTGGCGTGGTGGTGGCGTAGTGGACTAAAGCACATGGTAATCAGAAGGTTGCTGGTCCAATCCCCACAGCCACCACCATTGTGTCCTTGAGCAAGGCACTTAACTCCAGGTTGCCCCGGGGGGATTGTCCCTGTAATAAGTGCACTGTAAGTCGCTTTGGATAAAAGCGTCTGCCAAATGCATAAACGTAAATGTAAACCCTAAAGCGACCATAAAAATGACAATTTAAACAACTTTACTGCTCAAATACTGTAATACACCAGTTTTAACAGAAGAATTAATGTAAGTGCTTTTATAAAATTATAAGCTTCACATTTCTGCCTTTACAGCCTAACAAAAATTCACTTCCATTCCACTGTAACCTCGATTTTTGCTTCTTTTTTTAAAGAAGAGGGATGAATCAACATTATTTTGTGGTAATCAACATTATGTCACAAATGCTGTCGACTGAGCTTGAACTGAAAATATTCCTTTAATCTGTTAATAAGGTTAATACAGTTAATGACACCTATCAAACCACCACTGTGATGACACTAAAATTATGAAGGCTCTACAATAAGACTTTTTGTCCAAAATGTAATGAATGACACTACAGTACAGTCATCTGAAGTGTTCACAATTAGAACTCCATGTATCAAATAAGTAACCATTATAAAACGGACAGTTCCGACTCTGAATTCTGATTGGATGAGGTCAATGCTGTTTTAAAATGACTGCAAACGCACACCTGTGATTGCATATTCTATATTTATGCATCAATTCATTACATTGCTGGGCAAGGGCAAACAGATAATAAACTATATTAATTGGCGGAAGAACTGTTTATTCCGATACATTGGTGTCTTTTATCATAATGCTGTTACTGCCACTTTAGAAAAGCAATAAATAATGTCTTATTACATAACACTTATTGCTTTATTTAATAACACTTTATTAATGCAGTACAACAAACAAAACAGCCTTGATATGAATATGTGGTGTATATTGTATATGAAGTGTACTACACCACTGTACACTATAAATAAATAATCTCACACCAAAGAAACACCCTCTCTGTAAACGGTCACACAACTTTCACTGATGCAAACTGATTATGCATGCAGCGTGCACACTCAGAGACCCTATAACTCAAATTCCATAAATTCAGAGAGCAGCAGTGTGTGTCCAGTAAACTGATTATACAGCGATTTACACCCTCATCCAGCTCTGGCATACAAATCAACAGAGTTGTACAATGTCTTCATATATAGCCTCAATAATGACGTCTAGATTAGTGCAGTAATACAGTATTTTCCCTCTATAAGCAACAAATATATTTTTGCAGCTTCACTACTAATGAAACTCATAACAGCATACGGCAACTGTTTGTCATCAATCCAATAAAATGATAATAAAAGGCACGCTAGATTTTAGGGTTATTCTTGTTGTTTTGTTTGGAGAAATGCTTTCTCGTGCTTTGGAAATCGAAAGGAAGAAATAAGACTATATTTTGCATAACGAAAATTATGCCTTTTATTAGTTACATCAGGATTTTTTGCATTGTGACATTATCTTCATGACAATTAAGCACAACAAATACTGCCATGTTTGTATACCTATAATTATACTTCACAAATGTTATTTACAATGCAAATCATATATTGTTATTGTTTTGTTATAGTAATTTGTAGATTTTCTCACATTATAGCTACTGATCACTGGGAAACAGGGTCCCCAAATTGTACACGGTAATAATGTAACATCACAATGCAAAAACCTTTGGTCCTAAAAAAAATACTTAGTATTCTTTATGTTAAATATACTATAATAACATTCTTTTCTTTTGATTTTGGGGTGAAATATGATCTAGACCTTTCTTAAATTCTGTGGGATTCACCCTTGAAGGTACATGTTGTAACATCATCTGCATAGGGCTGAGAGACCTTCTAATAGCCAATTATAGAATTTAGTTTCTTCTAAAATTCATAGCAGGGCTCTTTACAGCATGAGAGCAACCAGATATACCGGTTTGTAGCTTTGGAAGCTCTGGACGGCATTAACTAGTGTACAGATACCATCGCAGTTGATGATGTTGCGGTTTACTTTGTATCATACAGTGTTTGCCTTTCTGGGAGCACTGACCTTCTCCTCAAGTGGAGTCTGATGCCCTCTAGTGGCTACAAAGAATGTTCCATGTTCAATTTACAACATTTGCAGCTTTGTTGATTTTCACAAAACATAATTTTGACCCGTCCCTCCTTTATCAAAAAAAAAAAAAAAAAAAAAAAAAAAAAAAAGGCGCTTACAATGGAAGTGAATGGGGCCAGTCTATAAACACAAATAGTCTACAAATACATATTGTTTCAAAAGTATAGCCACAAAATGTAAACATTATAATTTTATAATTTTCTTTATCAATCACACATTATACATTTTGCACATATACAGTGAAATTCTTCTTTTTTCCCATATCCCAGCTAGGCTGGGGTCAGAGTGCAGGGTCAGCCATGATACAGCACCCCTGGAGCAGATAGGGTCAAGGGCCTTGCTCAAGGGCCCAACAGTGGCATCTTGGCGGTGTTGGGGCTTGAACCCCCGACCTTCTGATAAGTAACCCAGAGCCTTAACCGCTGAGCTACCACTACCCCATTACATGTGTTAACATGATATTAGTGTAAAAACATGTATAATGTCTAGTGGCTATACTTTTGAAACAGTGTGTATTTTAGCATTTATGGATGGGCCCCATTCACTTCATTGTAAGAACCTTATTGTAACCGCTTTTTTTTTTAATAAATGGGTGCGAGTCCAAACAATTTTTTGTGGTAATCAAAATTATGCCACAAATGCTGCTGATTGAGCTTAACTTGTGACGAGGAGGAGGGCGTGGCTGGGCCGTGATGGAGCGCAGGCGGCGCTGAATCAGCGGGAGAGCGAGATAAAGGGCAGCCGGAGACGTCGGTTCGGGAGAGAGAGAGGCGTACGCAGCCACACTGCATGAGTGTCTGTGTTTGTTTATGTTGAGTTTTATCATTAAACTTTATGTTTACTGTTCAGCCGGTTCCCGCCTCCTCCTTGCTCATCCCTTACCTGTTACAGTGATGCCAAATCCCGGGAAGGAGGAGGGACGTGCTGTCGTGGAGTCCTCGCCGCTGCCATCCGCCAGGGGAGCAGCCGTGGCCATCTACCTGGGGACGGAGGGATCGCTGCCAGCCGTTGAGAGCCGGAGGAACCGCAGCCGTCAGCCAAGAAGGGGAGGAGCGGTTACGTCCGCCAGAGGCCAGAGGACTTGCTGCCGTCCGCCGGGGGAGGAGCAAGCTGGTTGGGTTGAGGACCAGGCGACCGCGCATCCGGGAGCCGGCGAGCAATTTCTTCTCTCTCTCTCTCTCCTCTATCTCTCTCTCTCTCTGCTCGCCCTTTCCCTCTCCCCACGCCTCCCCTCGTCTCTCCCCCAGGTTCACAGGAGGCGGGGTGGACCACCAGCTGACAGAAAGACCGGAAGGGAATTAGTCAGACCGATGGCGCCCCGGCCTGAATCAGGCGGGGGAGGAGTGTGACGAGGAGGAGGGCATGGTCAGGCCGTGATGGAGCACGGCCGGGGCTGAATCAGCGGGAACACGAGATAAAGGACAGCCAGAGATGCCGGTCTGAGAGAGAGATGCACGCGGCCGCTCTGCATGTATGTTTATGTTGGTTTTAAGTTGAGTTTGTCATTGAAACTTTGTTTACTGTTCAGCCGGTTCCCGCCTCCCACTTGCCCGTCCCTTACCTGTTACACTTTTATTTAACCCAGAACATTCCTTTAATTCATGCTTTGTGGTTTTATTAGGAGAGACATAGAACTTCAAGCTGATACACTATATTAACAAAAGTATTCACTCACCCATCCAAATAATTGAATTCAGGTGTTCCAATCACTTCCATGGCCACAGGTGTATAAAATGAAGCACCTAGGCATGCAGACTGCTTCTACAAACATTTGTGAAAGAATGGGCCGCTCTCAGGAGCTGAATTCCAGCGTGATACTGTGATAGGATGCCATCTGTGCAACAAGTCCAGTCGTGAAATTTCTTCGCTACTAAATATTCCACAGTCAACTGTCAGTGGTATTATAACAAAGTGGAAGCGATTGGGAATGACAGCAACTCAGCCACGAAGTGGTAGGCCACGTAAAATGACAGAGTGGGGTCAGCGGATGCTGAGGCGCATAGTGCGCAGAGGTCGCCAACTTTCTGCAGAGTCAATCGCTACAGACCTCCAAAGTTCATGTGGCCTTCAGATTAGCTCAAGAACAATGCGTAGAGAGCTTCATGGAATGGGTTTCCATGGCCGAGCAGCTGCATCCAAGCCATACATCACCAAGTGCAATGCAAAGCGTCGGATGCAGTGGTGTAAAGCACGCCGCCACTGGACTCTAGAGCAGTGGAGACGTGTTCTCTGGAGTGACGAATCACGCTTCTCCATCTGGCAATCTGATGGACGAGTCTGGGTTTGGCGGTTGCCAGGAGAACGGTACTTGTCTGACTGCATTGTGCCAACTGTGAAGTTTGGTGGAGGGGGGATTATGGTGTGGGGTTGTTTTTCAGGAGCTGGGCTTGGCCCCTTAGTTCCAGTGAAAGGAACTCTGAATGCTTCAGCATACCAAGAGATTTTGGACAATTCCATGCTCCCAACTTTGTGGGAACAGTTTGGGGATGGCCCCTTCCTGTTCCAACATGACTGCGCACCAGTGCACAAAGCAAGGTCCATAAAGACATGGATGAGTGAGTTTGGTGTGGAAGAACTTGACTGGCCTGCACAGAGTCCTGACCTCAACCCGATAGAGCACCTTTGGGATGAATTAGAGCGAAGACTGCGAGCCAGGCCTTCTTGTCCAACATCAGTGTCTGACCTCACAAATGCGCTTCTGGAAGAATGGTCAAAAATTCCCATAAACACACTCCTGAACCTTGTGGAAAGCCTTCCCAGAAGAGTTGAAGCTGTTATAGCTGCAAAGGGTGGGCCAACGTCATATTAAACCCTATGGATTAAGAACGGGATGTCACTTAAGTTCATATGCGTCTAAAGGCAGATGAGCGAATACTTTTGGCAATATAGTGTATGTGTCATTTTTTAGATGTTAAAATTCTTCCTTGCATCCTTCTTTAATATGCAACTATTAGTACGCCGTAAGTAGGTTGATTTCACCTAAACGTTTAACACTGTGGCACTTCTGTTTATTTGAGAAGCTTGTCTAGCCCAACACTGCAACATTGGCTCAACCAATTGTGCATTTGGAGCAGGACAATCTGTTTGTACTACCAATGGAAGACAGGGGGAGTTTTCTGGAATCTGTTTTTATTCCAGTGATTATTATTTCCATTACGTTTAGGTGGCACTAGTGGCATGTAAATTACACATTACAGCTTTAACCTCAAAGACTTAAAGTCTAATAAGGGCTGGGTGATATGGCAAAAAAATTAAATTTAGATTTTTTTATTTTATTTATTTGTTTCACACTTAAGGACGATTCATGATTCAATTTTTCAACTTTTAAATGTACTCAACTAAAAAGTATCTCCAACATGATACAAATAGCATGTTCTTTATTAGAATGCAAGGCAACCTGGTTAGAAAAATCGAAGTTATTTTCATTATAGTTGTGCAAGAAAAGTGCACAAAAGAACTGCACCACACAAGAAACTGTCAACATAGTGTAAATGTAAAATAAATTAAAATCTAATAAAACCAGATGCTGAGAAATAGTATTTTAAATTAAGAAAACTGCAAAATACTTCTTAGCCAATGTAGGTATTAAGTTTTATCTAAACCAAGTCTATCTGGAAAGTTATTTAGAAAATACTCATTGTATGTCAAACAATTTGTATGTATAATCATAAACCGCTCCCGATAGAGTTCAGGACACGTGGCGCCCTCTAACGGTGCACGCTGAGCAGAGCAGCAATATGAAATGATTTATCATTACAATTCAACTCGCAAAGTTTGTCAAAATGATCGCTGGTCAAATGTTGGCTATAGATGCAGTACACTTGAAACACGTCACAGAACAAAGCAATTCTTAGCGATCTATCTAAATCATCATGGTAAAAAAAAAAAAAATGCGGTGGATGTTTGATTCTCCCATTTATGGCCTATCCATATTATTTGATATGAAGTGCCCATTACTGTCACATAACTAACGCTTTATTATGGGTATTTAAGAAAAAAAAAGAGACGACCGTAAATCGACATGTCCACAACGCTTAGGCCAGTTATGGTCTGATTAAGCCGGTGTATACATGCATGATGGACGAGGCTGAGCTACAATCACAATCTACAATCGCACTGGAAATGTTGTCAGCTTTTATATCAGTCTTTATGTTGTTAACCTGTTACTTTCATTTGGAGCGGCCACACATGCACAGCTGATCAGATTGGGTGCAGCATCAAGCCAAGCGCTATGAAAAATTTTTCTCTTCCTTATTCAGCCTTTGGTGGATTGACAACGTATCTATGGTGTTACTATAACGTTGGCTAATATTTTTATGCAAAACCTTGATTCCTCAAACCTTGAATCACCCAGCCATAAGTTTAATTGTCACTGTCAATAGGAAATAAGTTGCATGTTAGAATACATTAAATACCTCTCCAGTTATGGGGTTGGTACCAAACTTCTTAATCCAAGGCACTATCCTCCTAAAGAGAGAAAAGAGTGCATAGTTTCTCTGGTGTCTTTTGGGCCACATCATATACAACAATAATGAACACCAGCTACTACTACATTATTGATGCACCACCATACTGTGATGAACAGCTTAACAAAAAAACAAAAAAGCTTATTTTGGCAGAGTTTTGTTGTATGCTGCACTCTATTAACACCCTATTAATGGTAAATGTGATATACTTACATTAAGTCAAATACCACCCCATCCACTGTGCACATAGGATACTCAAAGGGCTGAAGTGACAAACTATGAAAGGGATAAAAGACTACATTCAAAAACAACACCCACGCCCACTGTATGATAGAAAATCATACAGATATGGCATAATGGGATTAAATTCATAAAACCAATGATCAACACAGCTCACAGATCAGTACAGTTATAAAAGCAAGGTCTATTTTACAGCAGACTTTTCTTTCAAACATTAAAGAAGTATTAGGAAGAATGTATAAACTCACCTGCAATGATCAAAGCGCAGTCGTCTGAAATTGGCTTGAGGGATTTCTAAAAGCAAGCTGGATAGAGGAATAGATAAATAGACATACTTTATTGATGCCAAGGGGATTCAGGTGCACAAAGAGCAGAATTATCAGTTAAGCGCACAAAAATGTAAGACTATTCATACAAAGGGCATTCAATCAATATAATGCGAGACAGAACCGGAGATCCAACAGCATTAAATATACAGTAATAAAGTTGTTTGGTCTGGGAAAGTTCTGGTCATTTGAGAAATTTGGAACACGTGCCAATTTTAGAGGTATAATAGATATACAGTGGCCCCAAAAAATTTTGGACACTTAAAAATGTCATAAATTATGTCACTGCTGCATTCGATAACAAAATATCAAACCAAGTGGCTCTGCAAACAAACGATGCAAGATCTTTTCTAAGAACTAACTTCACTTTTCTCAGCAATTTTTCCATTACTTTAAACCAACTGGTCCCAAAGTCACTTTTAGTGCATGTATGAAGTCAGTTCCCCTAAAGTTACCACAGATGTCCTAGCATCACATTACCTATGTAGACATTACACATTTGAAATTTTTCATATCCCAATATTTTTTGGGGTCACTGTAGTTCAATGCATCTAAATCGATGTAAGTACCTGTGGAGTGGTAGTGGCGTAGTGGGCTAAAGCACATAATTGGTAATCAGAAGGTTGCTGGTTCAATCCCCACAGCCACCACCATTGTGTTCTTGAGCAAGGCACTTAACTCCAGGTTGCTCCAGGGGGATTGTCCCTGTAATAAGTGCACTGTAAGTCGCTTTGGATAAAAGCGTCTGCCAAATGAATAAATGTAAATGCACCTGATTTCTTCCCTCCATAAAACTGAGTGTATTCTGCACCTGAAACAGACAGATAAAATGAAAATAGTTAAAGATACAGTTATATTGAATCTATTGAAGGATCAATTTGACATTAAATTATATATTAAATACGCAGAATTGGACTTGACAGTTTCTGACATTAAACATATATCCCGAGATTAATAAAACGAAAACGGACCGAATTCCACAAAAACAAAATACAACATAGTATTGGTATTGCAGGTTAAAAGCCTCAAAAATGCAATAAAGCTGGTATTTAGTTAAGACAAAACTACTATCAACATCTGATAATAAAAAACACGATATCATCAGAATAAAGGGCAACTTTTAACTTGCTTGTAGTCAGTAAATAGTCAGTAAACATAATAAAAATAATGCTCGAATAGTGGGAACTGGAAACATCTATTAGTCGCGTGATATTCCATTTCAACATACATCTTATCCTTATGCCTTTTCCCCATTTTTGTGGACGATAAGGTAGTAACAATATAAAAGAAAAAAGTTTACAAATGTATAAACAAATACAAAACGACTGCGACTGACAAAACACTCACTTCCGGTCCGTGTCCGGCACGACAGTGAAACGTGTCCGGTGAGAAACGGCGGTAAGATTTTTTTGACCTCTTTGCATTAGTCTTGTAGAAGTGTCTGAAATGTACTACAATGGAAGCACAAATTAAATTATGATGTCTATTTCGAGTGATAGATTTGAAATAATTTTTGGTCTATTTCTCCAAAGAAAAATGTCAGCATATATATAAATAATCTATCTATCTGTAGATTATCTGTCTGTAATCTATCTATCTATCTGTCTGTATGTCTATCTATCTGTCTGTGTGTGTGTGTCTGTCTGTATGTCTGTCTGACTGTATGTCTGTCTATCTATCTATCTATCTATCTGTCTGTCTATCTATCTATTTTTGTAACTGATAATATCTCAGAAGAATGTGAGTGTGTGGCTTATGTTTTGCCTACACTGTGTAAATGTCCCACAAGGATAGTAAAGCTGGAAATCACCTATAGGGACCAGCCATCAATCCCTGTAATGAGCAGAATAGCTTAATGAACATTCTAAATGTTTCAAAAAACTTAAAAAGCATGCATAAAGTTAAAAATGACACATTTCTTTAATATTTTCAAGCAATTTTACTTTTTTATATCCATCTTTTACAGTTTCAAAATAATAAAAAAAAAGGAAAAGGGCCCGAAGCAAAAGTTTGGGCACCCTGCATGTCAGTACTTAGTAACATCTCCTAGCAAGTATCACAGCTTGTAAAAGCTTTTGTAGCCAGCTAAGTGTCTTTCAATTCTTGTTTGGGGGATTTTCGCCCATTCTTCCTTGCAAACGGCTTCTAGCTCTGTGAGATTCTTGGGCCGTCTTGTATGCACTGCTCTTTTGAGGTCTATCCACAGATTTTCAATGATGTTTAGATCGGGGGACGTGAGGGCCATGGCAAAACCTTCAGCTTGCACCTACTGAGGTAGTCCATTGTGGATTTCGAGGTGTGTTTAGGATCATTATCCTGTTGTAGAAGCAATCCTCTTTTCATCTTCAGCTTTTTTACAGATGGTGTGAAGTTTGCTTCCAGAATTTGCTGGTATTTAATTTAATCCATTCTTTCCTCTACCATGTTCCCCTGTGCCACTGGCATCAACACAAGCCCAAAGCATGATTGATCCACCCCTGTGCTTAACAGTTGGAGAGGTGTTCTTTTCATGAAATTCTGCACCCTTTTTTCTCCAAACATACCTTTGCTCATTGCAGCCAAAAAGTTATATTTTAACTTTATCAGTCCACGGAACTTGTTTCTAAAATGCATCAGGCTTGTTTAGATGTTCATTTGCAAACTTCTGATGCTGAAATTTGTGGTGAGGACGCAGGAAAGGTTTTCTTCTCATGACTCTTCCATGAAGGTCATATTTGTGCAGGTGTCACTGCACAGTAGAACAGTGCACCACTACTCCAGAGTCTCCTAAATCTTCCTTAATGTCTTTTGCAGTCAAACAGGGGTTTTGATTTGCCTTTCTAGCAATCCTACGAGGAGTTCTCTTTAAAAGTTTTCTTGGTCTTCCAAACCTCAACCGTTCCTGTTAACTGCCATTTATTAATTACATTACAAACTGAGGAAATGGCTACCTGAAAATGCTTTGCTATTTTCTTATAGCCTTCTCCTGCTTTGTGGGCATCAATTAATTTAATTTTCAGAGTGCTAGGCAGCTGCTTAGAGGAGCCCATGGCTGCTGATTGTTGGGACGAGATCTGAGGAGACAGAGTATGTATAAAGCTTTGAAATTTGCATCACCTGGCCTTTCCAAATGATGATTGTGAACAAGCCATAGCCCTAACAAGCTAATTAAGGTCTGAGACCTTGGTAAAAGTTATCTGAGAGCTCAAATCTCTTGGGGTGCCCAAACTTTTGCATGGTGCTGCTTTCCGTTTTTCAATCTAAAATTGTACAAAATAACAATAATACACTAATATTGCTTAACATTTTGAAAAGTATGTTTCATCTTTAACTTTATGCCTCTTGGAAATTAGTTCATCTTCTACTCACTTAACTATTCACAGCAATAGAAATTTCGACCAGGGGTGCCCAAATTTTTGCGTGCCACTCTATATCACGTTCAGTTGATAATGCATAGTCTCTGTTAATGCTATTAAACCTACAAACACGTGTCTTGCCGATTTCTGATTCCCTAGTGTTGTCAGGAGCGTGTACATTTTATTCGTACCAACTAACATTTTGAAAACATGAAAACATTAATGAATATGTGATTTAAGTCAGAAAGGCTTTACAAATGCATTACACAAAAATGAGTTATGCTAGGTTTCATGAATGAAGCCCATTTGAGCATATCTGAAGCTGAAATAAAAATTAGTGGGACCTTTTAGTTTTACTATTTAAAGATTTACTTTATAAATGACACCCCACAGATGCAACATTGAACTTTTTTCATAAAATGTATTATTTTTCAATATTTCATCAAAGGATGGTCCCATATGTATCTACAGAGGTCTGAGCTAAGCCCCGAATATCCACAGACCCTAGAGCCGCCCCTGCACACAGCTAGCTTGTTAAAGATGTGACTGTCACCATTTGTTTGTGTAAGATTAATTTAACCAAGAAAACGATCTCAGTCATGTCTTTTAATATTTTCATTTCTTTCTGACACAGAAAAAAGTTTTAGGTTTGTCAGTGCTGACCTCTGACCATAAAGGAATAGTTCACCCAAAAATGAAAATTCTGTCATCATTTATACCCACCCTCATGCCATCCCAGATGTATATGACTTCCTTTCTTCAGTAGAACACATTTGAAGAAAAATATCTCAGCTCAGTAGGTCTTTCTAATGGATGTGGATGGTAACAAGATTTATGAGTCTCCAAAAAGCACAGACAATCAGAATTAACGTCATCCATACGACTCCAGTGGTTAAATGAATGTCTTATAAAGTGATACGATCACTTTTGGTGCGAAAAAGATCAATATTTAAGTACTTTTTAACTATAAATCTTCACTTCCGGGTAAGCAGCAGTAAGAGAGTGCTGAGGTCGCGTGATGTATATTCTTTCGTGTGACGTATCAAAGTCTTTCTAGCAAGTCTTTCTAGCACTGTCGGCCATCTTTGGAACGCTATCGGGAGGCTATTTCCAGTCATGCCAGCGCAGCTCCTATCTACTTGAATAGGGAAAGACCGAATCATAATTTGTGCTTCTTTACCTCATATTACGCCAAAACACGCAATTTTCCCAGCTTGTATAGCTTATGCGCATGCACATTAGCAAGTTGATTGACAGGTAATGTTTGTATCTAAAAGGTGATTGGCTCTTTTACCTGTAAGGCGAGACTTCCTTTCTATATCCGTTGACCGTTGGCCGCTAGAGCGTCTTGATTGGGGATTTTAATTTTTCCCATTTATTTTAAGTGGCCCGTCTTTGCTAAATAGTCTCTGGACGTATTCGCATTGGCATGTTCACATGAGAAGTGACACATGCGTGACACACCCGGAAGAGCAGTGCTGTTTACAACTGAGTAGGAGGAACGCTGTACAGAAGCTTCATTTGATTAATGTTTAGAGCTGTATTTGCATTTGTTTGTTTTTCACAATGGTGCGTATGTGTGCTTATCCTGGATGTCACAACCGAGAGAAAAAAGTGTGATTACGTCCGCGGTCATCATCGTAGGAGAGAAGTATAACTTTTCACAGATTTCCTCCAAATGATCTTGAGCGACTGAAGCTATGGCTGATCGTGGTTCACATGAATACAAGTTTACCCACTGAGTCGCTGAAAACATTGAAAATATGTGGTGAACATTTTTCACTGGACGATTTCAGAGCAGACGAGGGAGACCCCCGATATCTGAAGTCATCAGCTGTGCCTATGATGTTTTTTCACAGAACTGAGGTATGTTAGGAGATACAGTCTTACTGTAGTTATAGAACTATGTAATTTTTGTCAAATTACAGGTGCATTTTTTGCTGGTGTTCTACAATCTACTCCAAGCAAAAGAACATCAGTCAAAGGACAACCACTGGACAACGTGATGAATCTCATTCAAAACTCCTTTTGGTGCTGACAAGTCCAGAACCAGTTGGACTACAGACACCTCCATCAATGTCTGGAACCTCTTATCTATCAGTTAGTCCACACATATATGATTTGTCACGCAAGTTGACTATGGGCAGTTTGTACTGTTATTATAAGTCACTTTTGGAATATTGTTTAAATAATGTATTGGTGTTCAAACTGTAAACTGACATGCCTTTCTAGGCTATATTTTTTTGTATGTAGGATGAACCAGTACAGACTGAAGAGCAATCAGAAGAAAGTTTTGACATACATATCAGCATGCTTTCATTAGATCCTCCTCCATTAGATAAGAAGGATGTCAGTTTTGTTCCTCTGGGTTCAACATCAACATCAAGTCCAACCACAGAGGAAGAGGAAGCAGAAGTTAATTAGAAAGAATAAAAATGGATTGTGTGATGGAGCAGTTTAGGAGATGTCAAAAATCACACTTTCACAGAAACCAAAATAATGACATCAGGAAGCCTCATCCATGTTAAGTGGGAATGTGAAAACAGACATCAAGGGCAGTGGAGTTCATGCTCTGATGTTCGGGGAATGCCTGCAAACAACCTTCTTGTGTCATCAAGTACAGTGTTCATCGAAGCAACACGTGCAGACATTGCTGGTTGGGCTGCCCTGGTCAACCTTCAAATGTCAAAGAAAACTACTTTCTATGCACTGCAGTCATCTTACATCATCCCTGTCATTAATGCTGCATACAAAGAACAACAGACAACCATGCTTGATCAACTGCGTATGCAAAATGTACTACAGAAGTGAGTGCCTTTGTCAGGGGACGGAAGATCAGACAGGTAATTACATATGTAATCATTCTGTAGATATCACAAAACGGAAAAACAAAAAGGGTTCTAACAGTAGTGTTTTACTCCTTACAGTCCAGGATTCTGTGCCAGATATAACACAGAGTTTGCTTGATGATACAACCAATAAAATAGTCCACTTTGGTTGGTGCAGGTCAATGTGTATGCAAATAATGTAACAATGTTATGGGTGTGCATATTTGAAATGCTGTGTTTTTTTTCTTTCTCTTTTAACAATATACAGAGTAAAGTCTCTACTTCTGAGACAGTCAATCCACGCATCTTATCACATGGCTCGCTGTGCATGACACTGCGGAGACTCACAGCATATGGAGGCTCATGCTACTCTCCGCGATCCACGCACAACTTACCACGTGCCCCATTGTGAGCGAGAACCCCTAATCACGACCACGAGGAGGTTACCACATGTGACTCTTCCCTCCCTAGCAACTAGGCCAATTTGGTTGCTTAGGAGACCTGGCTGGAGTCACTCAGCACACCCTGGATTCGAACTCACGACTCCAGGGGTGGTAGTCAGCGTCTTTATTCTCTGAGCTACCCAGGCCCCCCAACTTGCTATCCTTGACCACAACAAAAATTTTCATCGTAAGACAGCTACCACCGCTACTGGTAAGTGGTCAGCAATAACATACTATGCATATTAATGAATAGAACACTCAAAATTTTTAAATGTGAAATTATATAAATTATATACACTGTATATACAGTATATATATATATATATATATATATATATATATATATGATGATTTATAGTTAAAAAGTACTTAAAAATTAATCTTTTTCACACCAAAAGCGATCGTATCGCTTTATAAGACATTAATTTAACCACTGGAGTCGTATGGATGACATTAATTCTGATTGTCTGTGCTTTCTGGAGCCTCAAAAATCATGTTACCATCCACATCCATTATAAGGACCTACTGAGTGGTGATATTTTTCTGTTTTTCTTGAAATGTGTTCTGCTGAAGTCATGTACATCTGGGATGGCATGAGGGTGAGTAAATGATAAGAGCATTTTCATTTTTGGGTAACCTATCCCTTTAAAGGGTTAGTTCAACCAAAAATAAAAATTCTGTCATCATTCGCTCATCGAATCATGTCATTCCAAACCCATATGACTTACTTTCGGAACACAAAAGGAAATGTTATGCAGAACGACTGTCTCAGTCACCATTTACTTTTATTGCATTTTTTTCCCAAACAATGAAAAGTGAATGGTGACTGAGAGTGTCGTTCTGCCTAACATCTCCTTTTGTGTTTCACTGACAAAAACAAAAAATGTCGTACAGGTTTGGAACAACATGAGGGTGAGTAAATAGTGACAATTTTCATTTTAGGGTGACAATTCCTTTAACGGTAAAGATAAAGCCAAAAGCAAAACATTTCGATTCAGCCACCAGTGAATGATCTCTCTTATGTGGCCCCACAGTTTTATTTATCCACAGGTTGACACCCATATTGGTTAGGTACTGCAGCTCTGGGGTCAGCATCTTCCTGCACAGCTTTTGATGTTCTTTGTCAGTGTTCATTTTCAGATTGTACCCCATAATTGACTTTTCACCGATGGGTTGCCATGGTTGCATGGAAGTCTCTAGAATTCTTCCTGCATCAACGGCATGGCCTCCCTCAATGCAAATGGAAGCCATTTCTGTGGCGCAGCTCTGCGACATCCCTCGCCATACGCTCGTGGCCATATGTGTCCACTTTCCACCAGAAAGTGCCATTGAAATACTGGTAAAGCTTCCAGTCGTTGCCTTTCCACTCTAGCGCCTTGGCCCAGAGTTCAGGAGTCAGCTTAGACACGGCTGAACCTTTCCAAGCATTGAGTTTGAAAAATATTAAGTCATCCATATCCCAGCAGAGGGCGTCCTTGAGCAGTATAAGCAACTCTTCAAAATACTCCACAAGCATGACCAACTGGAAATGCATGGTGACTGGATGAATGGCTGTGTCCACCTTTGGATCATCAGAATCTAAGTTATTATCCTGTCCAAAGTCAAAGAAAAGCAACTTCTTCAGATAGAACGAATTGAATCCCTCCGGGTCGTAGTAAAGCTTAGGATCTGTCAAGAATTCTCTTAGCTTATCATCCCCTGAAAGCTTCCACGTTAGTGGCACTACGCGTCCAAAATAATGGAATGAAGACTCTGCAAGATCAGCCGGGTCACGGAGGATTGTGATGTAAGCTGTGTTGGCTGGTAGCACTTTGGCTACCTCGACAGCATTGAAACGCATATGATTACAGATGATAATAAAACACATTCCAGGCCTGTAGTCCTTCACTTGTGAGCGAAGGAATGGGGAGGGGTAGAAGAAGTCGTTGTGGCTGTTTGGGAAGGGGAATTTGAGGTGGTGTTTTTCACCAAAACGAAAGAGTATGTTGAGGAAAGTGCTACTAGCTGTTTTGTGGGTTTTCATGAACATGATGTCCACTTTTGGAGTGCAGGTACTCTGCCCCGAGCTGTGATGGGACCCGTTAGAGATTGTGGAGGAATGGGCGGTAGATGGCTAATGTGCACATGAGTAAGGCACTGGGATTCTGTGAACAAAAATGGACAAAATATTTATTAAACACGCTATTAGTGATTCTTGGAAATATCACATTTAAAATGTACCTACTAACTGACAGTTAGCACTTAAATGGAGTCCTGAGAAATCACAATTGTCTCTGTTAATGGAAAGGGACAGCAACCTGATGCATCGACTGCTGGCAGGAGGTGATTTTTTAAAGTTAATAATATAATATATGTGTATAACAAACTAAAACTAAAATTAATTCAAGGTCATTTTTATTTTATTTTAGAGTTATGAAAAGGTGTCTTAGTTTAATTTCAGTTTTTCCAATCATGTCAGTTTTTATTTTAATTTCAGATAACGAAAATGTTTCCACTTAGTTTTTGTTTACGATAATAACACTAATCCACACTGCTTTTCACCATGAAAAAGAAAAGTGACTCTGGGCTGTTAAGCTACAAAAAAGAAAAAACACCAAACAACCACAATAAAAGTAGTCCATATGACTTGTGCACTATATTCCAAGTCTTCTGAAGACATACGATCACTTTGTGTGATTTTGTGCAAAATGTAAGTTTTTATTCACTCCCAAATCTAATAATTTATCAACCTTTGAGACTGACAGCTCAGAGTTCCTGTTAACTTTCATTATATGGTGGAAAGTCATGTAAAGATTTAAAAAAATAACTATAATGTTTTGTTCCACAGAAGAAAGGTTGGAGAAAGTACATATTACGGTGAGTATATAATTACAGAATTTTCAACTGTTTTTTTTAAATGAATGTATTTTTTACCGATGTGTGGCCTACAATTACATTTCTAAATGTTTATGGTATTTAAATGCAGTATAAATGTGCTGTGCTCTGCATTGTGCTTATGTATGCAGAGTCCTCTAGAGCTTTTAGCATTTGATTATGTGAGCATTTTTTGCATTCTTCCAGTGCCCAATTACTTACAGTATAACACTGCAGCTCACTCAGTTTCTTTTCTCCCATGAGTTCAGCCATGCAATCTACATCTGCTCAAAGCGTTATGTAGGGATTTGCAGTGACATTCCAGGTAATGAAGCTAAGAAGCTTGTGACTTCATTTTAAATGTCATATTATTAGTGATGATGGTGCATATGTTCAAAAATACTGGATCATCAGTTCTGCTCTATTTTGTTTCTGACCTTCGAAGTTTGTTTCTACTTTTCAATAAGTTTCTATTTGTTAATATTAGTTAATGCATTAGATGTCCTGAATTTACAATGAAAAACAGCATTTATTAATCTTGCTTAATGTTCATTTATACACTCACCAGCCACTTTATTAGGTACACCTGTACATCTACTTATTCATGCAACTATCTAATCAGCCAATCGTGTGGCAGCAGTGCAGTGCATAAAATCATGCAGATATGGGTCAGGAGCTTCAGTTAAAGTTCACATCAACCATCAGAATGGGGAAAAATTTGATCTCAGTGATTTAGACCATGGCATGATTTTTGGTGCCAGATGGCCTGGTTTGAGTATTTCTGTAACTGCTGATCTCCTGGAATATTCATGCGAGAATGGGAGAATAGAGAATGGTGCAAAAAACAACCAGTGGATTAAAACGCCTTGTTGATGAGAGGGGTCAATGGAGAAGGACCAGACTGGTTCGAGCTGACAGAAAGGTTACGGTAACTCCGATAATCCCTCTGTACAATTTAGTGAGCGGAATACCATCTCTGAATGCACAACATGTCGAACCTTGAGGCAGATGGGCTACAACAGCAGAAGACCACAGTGGGTTCCACTTCTGTCAGCCAAGAACAGAAAACTGGGGCTGCAGTGGGTCTACTATTTGTGTACCTCGGCAGAAATCCAGATTTGTCAGACATGATGATATTTTTCCAATCGTCTCCTGTCCAGTTTTGGTGATCCTGTGCCCACTGCAGCCTTAGTTTCCTGTTCTAAGCTGACAGTAGTGGTACCCGGAGGGGTCTTCTGCTGCTGTAACCCATCCACCTCAATGTTCAGTGTATTGTACATTCAGAAATGCTTTTCTGCGTAGAACTGTTGTAACGCATGTTTATTTGGGTTACTGTCACCTTCCTGTCAGCTTGGACCAGTCTGGCCATTAACAAGCCGTTTTCGCCCACAGAACTGCCGCTCGCTGGATATGTTTTTTTTTTTTATAGCAGGAGATCAGCAGTTACAGAAATACTCAAACGGGTTAAACTTAGTAAAAATCATAAGAACATTGTTGGTTAGTTTGTTTTTCTCTATGAGAGTAAAAGCCAACTATGATTTGTCACAATTTCGCCATCTTTTACTTTTATTATTATAAAACAACATTTTGGTTAAAATTCTATTCATGTATATGGGAAAATGAATATTGTATTTTATATAATGTAATTGGTCACCATTTCTTTTACGTTTTCTCAAATCTTAATCACATTCAAGTTTTTTAATTGGTCATGTGGTGTGACAAAACAATTTTTAAAATTTCTTTGTAATCTTTCAAGTATAAGAGGTCATCTGTCTGTCGGATGAGACGTTAAACTGAGGTCAATTGAAAATCCCAGGGCACTTTTCATAAAAAGAGTAGGGGTGTAACCCGGTGTCCTGGCCAAATTCCCCCCACTGGCCCTTCTCAATCAAGGCCTCCTAATAATCCCCATCCATAAATTGTCTGTATCACTCTACTCTCTCCTCACCACCAATATATATATATTGGTGATATTATATATATATATATATATATATATATATATATATATATATATAATAGAAAAAGACAGTTTAAAATAGGTTTAGAGGGAGTATTTGGCATGTCACACTGTTTGAAATTTGCATTATTCAAGTCAGCGTCCCAGTGAATGAATTATGCATTCAGAAGGAATGTGACACTGTTTGCATCTCCAGATACCCCACATACCGGATCTGCAGTGCAAGACCACAAGTGGCTAACTTAATACTACCAAGAAGGTATGTTAAAAGCACTGGCTAACATATGCTGGTGAATACTGTCACCAAAAGAGTGATGGAGAGACCAAAGATGGAACAAAGCAGCCTCTAACAGCCACCAACAGAGACTAGAAATGCAGATAGGACTGAAGGAGTCTGAAGAAACCCATTGTTCTTATTTGCAGCCGTCTAACCCTGCATTTTTCAAAGTCATCTTTTGTTGACAGCAAACACACTAACAACATCATCATTATGTTGATGTGCACAAATAATGAGGATTTTCTTCGGGACCAGAAAGGTTATTTGCAGCTCTAATTTGAGATTAAACTTAAAACGCAAGTCAAGATCTATCACACAGTCAAAAACAATGCATTGTGCTTAGAAAAGAAAATTAGGACTAACCAATTAAGTCCTATGTCAAGGTTTTCTACTTTAGGATTGGTACATGATGATGCATTGTAAAGATAACAAACAATCATAAATAATATTTACTTACAAGCTAGAGCGTTAATTTTTACATGTTTGAATTGAGTACAAATGTAGAATTTACTTAACATTTTCAAGCTTTAACTTATTCAATGTAGAAAGTACTTAATTTTTTCTGCTATATTTACTTCATCACAAAATATTTATAAATATGTATGTATGCATATGTATGTAGGTATATATGTATGTTCCTCACCAACTATTGTGATTATATATATATATATATATATATATATATATATATATATATATATATATATATATATATAATGTTTCACAGAAGCATTTGTCTTAAGATGGTTATTTATATCTTCAGCTTTAGTGTGTCAATGGGAAATATAAATGTTAGAGTCCCAAACATTACTTTTACAAATAGAAAAGATTAGAATAGAAGAACAGGGAGCCCTGCAACAGATATCATGGCCCCTACAATGTTCTCCACTGAACATCATGTCAGTCTGAGACTACATAAAGAGACAGAAGCAATTGAGACAGCCTAAATAGATAGAAGAACTGTGGTGAATTTTCCAAGAAGCTTGGAACATCCTATCTGCCAACAACTAAGAAAAATGTATGCTGTTTTAAAGGCAAATGTGGTCACACCGAATATTGATTTAGCTTTTTTAGGTTTACTGGATTTTGTATGACATTAAGTGATAAATGAAAACTATTTATTTCATTATTTTTGAAGACATCCTCACTATGCAACATTTTTCACAAGTGCCTAAAACTTTTGCACAGTACTGTATGTATATATATATATATATATATATATATATATATATATATATATATATATATATATATATATATATATATATATATTTTTTTTTTATATATATATATATATATATATATATATATATATATATTATATGCTGTGTTTTCCTTTATATCCATGATAAGAATAATGCAAAACATAATTCCTCACCAAATCATGTAGATATTCAGGTCACAGCTTGACTGACAGAAAAAGGAAGAAGACTTTGAATTGAAAAAAAAAAAAAAAGAGAATATTTTCAAAGATGCATGGTGAAAGCTGGAAATCATTGATTGGTTTGATTACTGCTGTTATCCATTCATGCTATCCAAGGCTAACAGTTCTGTGTCCCTCTCATCTTCTGTGAAATAGCCAGGCGATCATTCACCCTGCACACACAGACTCCTCTCTCTCTCTCTCTCTCTCTCTCTCTCTCTCTCTCTCTCACACACTCTCTCACTCTCTCTGTACACCTGATGATTTTGAAGTCCCTGCCTCTCTTCTCCTCCTCAGTGGTGGATTTAGGCATGGGCGACATGGGCAGCCACCCGGGGTGGCATCTTGCTGGGGGCGGCACGAGGCGCTTGGCGGGACGGCACGGATCCCCTTCAGCACCCCCTGGGGAGAGCTATTGAGAATAGATTGCTGGTTTGAAGGAAAATTGATAGAAGAGGAAACTCAACGCAGTTCATAGCAGAAGAGAGTATAAAATTCTTGGTGGCTGTACACAAAGTTCCAAACATGTGGCAAACTTGCTTAGCTTTCCATATCCAAGTAAAAGAAAAAACTCAGGTTTAGGGTTTAGGTTTGAATCAGAGTTGTGCGCCATTCAGAATTGAAATGAGAATGCCTTTTAAATCCTGATTTAATCTTTGAATTTGGGTGGCTGTTACAGGCTCAAACTGGCCCTACATGACAAAGTACATCTCAAAAGACACAATTTCCCCCCAACAAATGATCTTATATATATAAACAACCTGTTACCTATTTTCAACTGTAACATTTAGCCAATCATATTTGGTATTTTATTTTTTTATATATTTGGGGCTGAAAGGTTGACATTTAGTTGCAGTAAACCTGTGTTATGCCTTGAGGTTCACTTATAATATTAGTCATGTATTTGTAAAGCATTGTCACTTTCCACCCTCGTTATCACCCTCTGTCAGAAACGCTCGGTATTGGTGCTGCTTCTCCTTTTAGACTTGACAGTACACGCCCACTGTTATGATTGCCTCTCTGCTCTTGACTGACCTGCTCTCCCCCCTTGCCATCTCACTGCTCACCGCTACTGGGCGGGCTACGGAAGTGATTAAAGGTAAATTAGGCGTTGATGTGTTGTGGAGGCGGTCAAGTGCTTTTTTTCTACCACAGTGTGACATCACAATGTGGAGGAAGTAGAGAATGAGTCATTTAGGCAGCTTTGTTTCAACATCTGCTCTTTTTGCAGTGAGCAGGAAGTTTTGAGTTCTGAAACTTACAGTATGTTTTTATAGTACAATGACCTCTTATATGTCAAAAGATCAAGGAAAATGTTATTCCTCATATCAAGACCCCTTACAAGTATAAACAGGGTCAAATGACCCTCAAAGACACAGAAAGCGGTATTATTAAAATACAATGAATCACAAAACTACTGTAAGTTTACTATTTTATATTTTCCAGTATGAATTACACATCAACATGTTATCGTACACTGAACATATGGTGTCTTTCTAGAAACATTAGATACATATTAATCAATGCTTGAAATAAATTGCAGTTTAGTAAATTCATATTCATCCAATTCCAGTTCAACATCCTTTGGGGAGTGGCTAATTCGATTAAAATTACTCAAATTACCCATGAATCAAATGATCATAACACATGTTTTGGGTTCAGTACAAGTTAAGCTCAATCTACAGAATTTGTGGCATAATGTTGATTACCACAACAACAACAACAAAATTTCAACTCATCCCTCCTTTTCTTTAAAAAAAGCAAAAAACGAGGTTACAGTGAGGCATTTATAATGGAAGTGAATGGGGCCAATTTTTGGAGGGTTTAAAAGCAAAAATGTGAAGCTTATAATTTTATAAAAGCACTTACATTAATCATTTTGTTAAAACTCGTCTTATTTGAGCTGTAAAGTTTAATTCGTCATTTTTGCAGTCATTTTACAGTTTTGGGGTTTAATGACATTACATCATAAGTTGTAAAATTGGCTGTAACTTTACACAGAAAAGGTTAGTAAGTGATAATATCACATTAAAATAATGTTAACACATATAAATGTTTATCTCTTGTGGCTATAATTGTGAAATAGAACATTTCTTTAAGTACAACATTACATAACATAGTATCAGTTCTTGGTTAATTTTGAGTTGGACATGATGTAAATCACAATTTCCAGGTCAGTAAGATTAATTCAATAACTGCTCTGTGCCTCCAACTGAAGAGTTTTTGATTTATTAAAAGAACCGGAAATAGTCTTTCATTCGGGAAAAGTACTACATTAGAATCGAGGTTATAGAGAGGCACTTACAATGGAAGTGAATGGGGGCCAATTTTTGGAGGGTTTAAAGGCAGAAATGTGAAACATATAATTTTACAAAAGCACTTGCATTAATTCTTCTGTTAAAACTCATGTGTTATTTGAGCTGTAAAGTTGTTTAAATTGCCATTTTTACAGGCATGTTAGGGTTTCTTGACATTACATCGTCATAGCAACGAAGTTGTAAAATTGGCAATAACTTTACACCAAAAAAGGTTAGTAAGCGATTTTATCACACTAAAATCATGTTAACACGCATTGTGGCTTTATTTTTGAAATAGTGAGGAGGTTATTTTAACATTCTTGGTTAATTTAGAGTTGGACGTGATGTAAATCATAACTTCCAGATCAGTGAGATTAATCAGAGACTATTTAGCAGAGACGAGCCACTATTAAAATGAATAGGCGAAATTGGAACGCCCAACGGTCAGCAGAAGTATAAAGGAAGTCCCGGCTTACAGGTAAAAGAGCCAATCACCTTTTAGATACAGACATCGCCTGTCAATCAACTTGAGAACGCGCATGCGCATTAGCTACACAAACCGGCAAAATTGCATTTTTTAGCATAATCTGAAGTAAAGAAACACAATTTATGATACCAGTATTGACAGACTTTACTTCCGATTTGAAATATTTCTTCGATAGTAATATTGTTGAACTGTTTTGGAGATTTCGGTCTTTCTGCACTGCCATGACTGGAAATAGCCTCCCGAGAGCATTCCAAACATGGCCGACAGTGGACTGACTTGCTAGAAAGACTTTGGATTAATTCAATAACTGCTCCGCGCCTCCGACTGAAGAGTTTTTGATCCATTAAAAGAACCGGAAATAGTCTTTTGCTCGGGAATAGGACTATAATGGTCGCGCTGTGTGTTTCACAGTAGATTCAAAAGAATCGGCTCATAGGAGACATTGGTTCAGGAACCGCACTACACTAGTTGCATTGTAGATTCAGAAGAACTGGATCATAACAGTCAGTACACTGGTCGCGCTGTGTGCTTGATACTAGATTCAGTCTGTCTTGCATAGAGCAACCGGAAACACTGTCAAGAGTATTTTAGTACGATGATCTGTCCGTTGGAAAAACGTACGTTCGATTAAGGAACCGAAAGTCATGAAAATAATGTAATTTTATTTGCAATTTTTTTCCCTGTAAAAAAATGGAACCAAGCGTTTCCAAATAAGTCAGTTCCCAAACCTAGGAAACGAAGACGGAAAGGAGAATGAGTGCATTGAACCCTGCAGTCTCTCACATGCTAAATGAGCACCATTTGTACTAAATCCACTAGTAGAGGGAGCAACCCTTCATTCTCATGGTACAAAACCACTAGTTTATATCCTTTTATCCTTTAGTTCAGGAATTTGACATGGTGGTTACACCCATGGAACATTTAATACACATTAAACTTGTTTGGGTATCAAGGCCTTCTCACACCAAGAGAGATTTGGGAAAAGTCATTCACATTCTTAAATGTAAAACCCATATGATAATACTTCTGATACGACATCTTATAATTTCACTCACTTTGAAACAATTAAAAAATGTAACAAGAACAGGCATAACTAATTTAAAAGGAAAATACCCTAAAACTCACCTCTGGGACTTAATTCTTCAGTTGGGCACGAGAGATCGTGAGTTCATATCTCAGATGAGCACCTTTATTAGTAAAAAAAAACCAAAAACCAAAAACCAAAAACAAACAGAACAGACCACATGTGTGTTATAAGAACATTTTTAACAACACTTGGTGTATAATATATGTATAATATATATATATATATATATATATATATATATATATATATATATATATATATATATATACACACACACACACACACACACACACACACACACACAATTCTGGGTTCAATACAAGTTAAACTCAATCGACAGCATTTGTGGCATAATATTGATTAGAACAATTTTAACGTGCCCCCCTTATATATATATATATATATATAAAATAAATAAAAAAAAAAGCAAAATTCTGGGTTACAGTGAGGCACTTATAATGGAAGTGAATGGGGCCAATTGAATGCAAAAATACTCACTTTTCTTTTTTAAAAGTATAGTCACAAGACAAACAATTTGCATGTAATCATGATTTTAGTGTGATAAAAATCACTTACCGAGTCTGTCCCGTGTTGATGATGTAATGTCAGCAAACCCTAACCCCTAAAATGACTGTAAATGTCAATTTAAACAACTTACAGCTCAAATAAGACATGAGTTTTAACAGAGGAATTAATGTAAATGCTTTTATAAAATGATAAGCTTCACATCTCTGCCTTTAAACCCTCCAAATATTGGCCCCATTCACTTCCATTGTAAGTGCCTCACTGTAACCTCAATTTTTGCTTTTTTTTTTTTTTTTTTTTTGAGGGACGATTCAAAATAAATTTGTGGTTATCAACATTATGCCAAAAATGCTGTCGATTGAGCTTAACTTGTATTGAACACAGAATATACCTTTAAAAAACAAACGGCAAGATGCGATAAAGCCTGTTCTGTTTGATTCCAAAAATTTCGATTCCGATTCCTGGTTTCGGAATCAGTCGAGAAATAATGATCGTTTAGCTGCAGTCATTTTATAACCAGTAATTTGAATTAGTGCTGTTAAGGCTTCTTGAATGTGTAGTTCGTGTTCGAGGAAATAAACACGGTCCGAATATATCACGCCCAGAGCGGAGTCCATTCTCGATACCCAATCTCTCGGAATCGAAGAATTTCCAGCCCTATATGTGATACAACAGCCAAATACGTCCGTCTGAAGCATATTTACATAGACCAACTATTAAAATGAGCTCAGATCAGTTGCTTTATAAATGACTAAAATACCCATACAGTACTTTTAGTCAGCAATTTGCTCCACTCACATTTCTTTCCATAGAAAGAAACTTATAGTTTTCAAATAACCCTGCTAAAAACATCTTAAAAATGCAGTCAGTGATTTATTTTTTGCTAATTGCCCAACATTTAAAAAGAAATCAATAGTATTTTTGAAAAATCTACATATACAGGTGCTGGTCATATAATTAGAATATCATCAAAAAGTTGATTTATTTCACTAATTCCATTCAAAAAGTGAAACTTGTATATTATATTCATTCATTACACACAGACTGATATATTTCAAATGTTTATTTCTTTTAATTTTGATGATTATAACTGACAACTAAGGAAAATCCCAAATTCAGTATCTCAGAAAATTAGAATATTGTGAAAAGGTTCAATAGTGAAGACACCTGGTGCCACACTCTAATCAGCTAATTAACTCAAAACACCTGCAAAGGCCTTTAAATGGTCTCTCAGTCTAGTTCTGTACGCTACACAATCATGGGGAAGACTGCTGACTTGACAGTTGTCCAAAAGACGACCATTGACACGTTGCACAAGGAGGGCAAGACACAAAAGGTCATTGCAAAAGAGGCTGGCTGTTCACAGAGCTCTGTGTCCAAGCACATTAATAGAGAGGCGAAGGGAAGGAAAAGATGTGGTAGAAAAAAGTGTACAAGCAATAGGGATAACCGCACCCTGGAGAGGATTGTGAAACAAAACCCATTCAAAAATGTGGGGTAGATTCACAAAGAGTGGACTGCAGCTGGAGTCAGTGCTTCAAGAACCACTACGCACAGACGTATGCAAGACATGGGTTTCAGCGTCTCGCCTGGGCTAAATACAAAAAGGACTGGACTGCTGCTGAGTGGTCCAAAGTTATGTTCTCTGATGAAAGTAAATTTTGCATTTCCTTTGGAAATCAGGGTCCCAGAGTCTGGAGGAAGAGAGGAGAGGCACACAATCCACGTTGCTTGAGGTCCAGTGTAAAGTTTCCACAGTCAGTGATGGTTTGGGGTGCCATGTCATCTGCTGGTGTTTGTCCACTGTGTTTTCTGAGGTCCAAGGTCAACGCAGCCGTATACCAGTAAGTTTTAGAGCACTTCATGCTTCCTGCTGCTGACCAACTTTATGGAGATGCAGATTTCATTTTCCAACAGGACTTGGCACCTGCACACAGTGCCAAAGCAACCAGTATCTGGTTTAAGGACCATGGTATCCCTGTTCTTAATTGGCCAGCAAACTCGCCTGACCTTAACCCCATAGAAAATCTATGGGGTATTGTGAAGAGGAAGATGCGATATGCCAGACCCAACAATGCAGAAGAGCTGAAGGCCACTATCAGAGCAACCTGGGCTCTCATAACACCTGAGCAGTGCCACAGACTGATCGACTCCATGCCACGCCGCATTGCTGCAGTAATTCAGGCAAAAGGAGCCCCAACTAAGTATTGAGTGCTGTACATGCTCATACTTTTCATGTTCATACTTCTCAGTTGGCCAAGATTTCTAAAAATCCTTTCTTTGTATTGGTCTTAAGTAATATTCTAATTTTCTGAGATACTGAATTTGGGATTTTCCTTAGTTGTCAGTTATAATCATCAAAATTAAAAGAAATAAACATTTGAAATATATCAGTCTGTGTGTAATGAATGAATATAATATACAAGTTTCACTTTTTGAATGGAATTAGTGAAATCAACTTTTTGATGATATTCTAATTATATGACCAGCACCTGTACATGTCACGAGATGAAGTCAGAGTTAGAGGAAAAAGCTGCTTTATTACAATACGTAGACCTAACCCCATGTTGAGCTCATATAACCAATCGAATATTATTCACTTTGTCAATAATCCCAGTAATTTACTCACTCATAGAATAAATTTACCATGTCGGACTGCAAATAGCACATTTCTACATTAGCATCATTAACTGAAAACTTGGTTTTGCATGATGCTGCATCTACATCTGGGTTCCAGTGGGGCACTTTCAATGGAAGTGAATTAGGCCAATCCATAAACCTTAAATTACTCACCGTTTTAAAAGTATAGCCACAAGATGTAAACAACATGCGTGTTAACATGACTTCAGTGTGCTAAAATCACTTACTAACATTTTCCGTATTATACTCAATTTTACAAGTTTGTTGGCATGACAACGCAATGCCGTAAGCCCTAAAACGACCATAAAAATTACGATTTAAACAACTTTACAGCTTGAATAATAATTGGGTTTTTAAACCCTCCTAACCTAACCCTAAATTGGCCCAATTCGCATCCATTGTAAGTGCCTCACTGTAACTTTGATTTTTGCTTTGTTTTTTTAAGGGACAAGTCTAATTAATTTTTTGTGGTAATCAACATTATGCTACAAATGCTGTCAACTTGTATTAAACCCAGAATACATTTAACCCTAAAATGGTTGGCTGGTATTAGCTGGTCTGTTTACTGGTTTTAGAGGGGTTTTGGTACTTTTCAGCTGGTCAGGCTGGGATACTGGCTGCCTGACTAGCTAAACTACAGTAGAGCACCAGTTTGCCCAGGCTGGCAGACCAGCAAAACAGCTTAAGCTGCTGTAAAATTATTTATTTCAAGCAGGTATGTGTGACAGCTTAAGTGCAACTTTAAAAGTGCATTTTCATAATCTGTGGACTACTTTACCTCACTCAAACTCCATGGCAAATTCACACAGAAAGAAACAAATTAACAATATTTTAGTTATCTTCCTCTGTTTATTAGAAATATGTCAAAGTTTGGATTTTTTTAACATAGACAAGAAATGCAGAGTGAAAGGTTCGTAAGTTTACGAAAGCCAGTTTGTCATAAGTAAAATTACATGTTGAGTGAATCATCTACAATCCTCTTTAAATGAGTTTGAGCTGAAATATGAGAGGAAACACTCCTGAATGGTCATTAATTTGTAGTCTCTTGACAGAACAAAAACCACTTCAATACATATAAAAACCAGTCCGGTCCTTCAAGACTTCATCTTTTTCTTCTTTTTGTCCGCTTTGCTGGCTTCATCATGAGCTTTCCTCTTAGCTGCTAGTTTGTTCGCCTGTTGGAAGGTGTGAAGGAGCATTAGATTAATGAACAATGAAGTCTATCAAGGTTAATGGAGCTTAAATAATGAGCTAAATGTGGGTCAAGTACCCTTAAAAGGACATTGACAGCCACTGTGCTAGCTTTGGTTAATGGTTAAATAAGTACAGTGTTAATTCAAAGCACCAGGTTCTACACTACGGGGGGCATAGGGGTGCCGTGGGTCCCCAGCCAGACCACTGTGGCCCCCTGGGCAAAGTGTTACATCTTTCACGTTTTATTCTGCTTAACAGACACAATATGCAAATCTAATACTGTATACAATAAATAAATCAGTAAATGAACTAAAATGAAACGTGAAAATTAAGTAAATGAAACTATCTGCATTCTCTGGGGCTGCACGGGGTGCTCCCTCTGCTGACATAAGACGCATCCAGCATATTCTGGACAGTTTGGTTCTCCGTTCAGCTCGCCCTTCTCATTTAAAATGAATTGTGAGCTTGTAAATAATTATTTAGAGTGGCTCCACGTGCTTTATTTCGTAACCTGATCTATCTTCGGCTGCTATCTATTTGCATCACAGAAATAGGATAAGGGGCGTGACCACGGAAAAGGTGTCTTTAACTGCTGAAAGCCAAACATGGTGAAAGGGATGCTGATAGCGTGTGTAGAGTACAGGTCAAGTTAATCAAATCACAAAATAAATATGCCCAGTGCCTAATCCACTGCTGATTCTACTTTATTTCTTTGAGTATGCTCCTTTGGGATTTGAACTTGAGACTTTTCTCACCCACTGGCAACATTCACACAGAGTACCAACAGGCAGTCATGTGATTATAATAGTAAGGTTTCGTATTATTTTTGCCGGTGCATCAGAGGCAGCAAGGACGGCTGAGCCACAGCGAAAATGTCATCAAAATGAATGTAACAACTAAAGGATAAAATTAACAGTTGTTTTTGGCAAACCCTTGAAGACTTGTGCATTATTGTATATAACACAAAAAATACATATCACTAGGTCTCATCTGAAAATTATACATGAATGTTTTTGTTTCCTTTAAAGACATAACTAAAGATGCAAACTAGGATTGAGACCAGAAACATACAGTGGCAAGAAAAATTATGTGAACCCTTAGGAATTAGCTGGTTTACTGCATTAAATGGTCATAAAATGTGATCTCATCTTCATCAAAGTCACAAGTATACACAAACAACAATGTGCTTAAGCTAACAACAAACAAACAATTATAATATTTCATGTCTTTATTGAACATATTCCATTAAACTTTCACAGTGCTGTGGAAAAAGTGAACTGTTGGATTTAATAATTGGTCGATCCTTTGGCAGCAATAACCTCAACCAAGTGTTTCCAGTAGCTGCGGATTAGACCTGCACAATGTTCAGAAGGAATTTTGGACCATTCTTCCTTAACGAACTGCTTCAGCTAAGCTATATTCTTAGGGATGTCTGGTGTGAACGGCTTTCTTTAGGTCAATCCACAACATCTCTATTGGGTTAAGGTCTGGGCTTTGACTGGGTCACTCCAAATGGTGGATTTTCTTTTTTTAAGACATTCTGTATTGGATATACTTCAATATTGAGGGTCATTGTCCTGCTGCATCACCCAACATATACTGAGCTTCAGCTGGCACACATCCACCCTGATATTATCCAGCAGGATATCTTCATAACTTGGGAATTAATTTTTTCCTCGATGATGGCAAGCGGTCCAGGCCCAGAAGCAGCCCCAAATAATAATGCTCCCTTCACCGTACTGCACTGTTGGGATGATGTTTTCATGTTGGTATGCGGTGCCCCTTTTTACGCCATACGTAGTGCTGCATATTCTTCCCAAAGAATTCAACCTTAGTTTCATCAGTCCACAAAACATTTTCCCAGTAGTGTTGTGAAGTGTCAAGATGGTCTCTGGCAAACTTCAGGTGCACAGCAATGTTTTTGTTGGAAAGCAGCGGCTTCATTCGTGGTGTCCTGCCATGGACACCATGCCTGTTTAATGTTTTCTGTATAGTAGACTCATGAATAGAGATGTTAACTAGTTCCAATGATTCCTTCAAGTCTTTAGCTGTCACTCTAGGGTTATTTTTTTTATCTCATTGAACATTCTGCGGTGTGCCCTTTGAGTTATCTTGGCCGGACAGCCACTTCTAGAGAGAGTAACCACAGAACTAAATAATCTCCCTTTATAGACAATTTGTCTAACTTTGGACAGATGAATATCCAAGCTCTTCAAGATAACTTTGTAACCCTTTCCAGCTTTATGCAAAGCAACAATTCTTGATCGTTGGTCTTCTGAGATCTCTTTTTTGTGAGGCACGGTCTACATCAGCAGATGCTTCTTGTGAATAGCAAACTCAAAATGATTAAGTGCTTCTTACAAGTCAAAGTAGCTCTAACCCACAACTCCAATCTCATTTCATTAACTGGATGACAGGTTTGCCAACTCCTGACTCTATTTAGCTTTTGTTGATGTCATTAGCCTAGGGGTTCACATACATTTTCCAACCTACATAGTGACTGTTTGAATGATGTATTCAATATGTATAAGAACAATACAATCATTTTTGTGTTATTAGTTAAAACATTTGTGTTTGTTCATTATTCTAACTTAATGAAGATCAAACCAGATTTTAAAACAAATTTATACATAAATGCAGGTCATTCCAAAGGGTTCACATAATACTTCTTGCCACAGTACAAATTTCTTTTACATTATGACCACATATGACAGAAAGCTGTTTTTAAAAAGGTACCTACCTCTCTGATGTTTCTTTTCTTGCCAAACATGATCTTGTCGTACAGGTATTTCTCTTTTTTCTTCATCATCATAATGGCAAGTCTCTTCTCCTCTGCTTTCTCCTCTTCAGCTACTCTCATGCGGTCCTCTGGTTTAACTTTACCAGCGGTCACCTTAACTGGCAAGCTCTGAGGGAGAACCAGCACATAACATCATTGTACACAAATCTACATTTTTCTCTTCATGCAAGATCAAAAACACTTCAAACACGCCAAACCCATAGTCCTTCACTCAAGTTTTTTAATTTAAGGTGCAGCAGGGTACTTAAAATGCCTCCCATCCGAAGAATAATCTGCCTTTTCTTTCAAAAATCTTAATGTTTTAGTTAAAAAGAGCAGTTCACCCAAAAATGTAAGTAACTCAACCTCATGTTGATCCAAAAACGTACAAAAAGAAATACAGATTCTGCAGATTGTTCAAGCTGCTCTTTTCCATACAACAAAAATGAATGGGGGAATGAAGACATCGAGCTACAAGAATGATTAAAAAAAAGCACCGTAAAAGTGATCCATACAACTCGCTGCATTCAGAGTCTTCTGAAGCCATACGACAGCTTTAAGTTAAGAACAGACCTAAATTTAAGTCACTGAAAAGCTTCCTCTGCTGTAGCTCTCTGGGCCACTTTTATGGTATTTTTGGGGCTCAAGTGCCCCAGTCCCCATTCATTTTAATGTTTTGGAAAAGAGCAGCATGAACATTTTACACAATTTATTTTGCTTTTATTCCACATGATTAAAGTCATACAGTTTTAAAATAAACGTGATGGTGAATAACAAAAAAGAAAATATGAAAAATATTTCTATATGAACCATTTCTTTAACCAAGGCCGTAGATTTTGAACTTTGGTTGAAAGCGTTTACAAAATTCATTCATCATCTTACCTTTCCTTGAGATCTCTTCTGCTCCATTTTGGCAAGATTTGCCTCATCTTCAGCTTCCTCTTCCTCAACTTCATCCTCTTCCTCATCATCATCATCCTCCTCCTCCTCCTCCTCATCATCATCATCCTCCTCCTCTTCTTCTGTATCTGTGAAGAGGTTGTTTGTCAAGTAAATAATCAATCAACATACACACAAACACACAATATGTTAAAAACTCACTTGGTTTCTCTCCTCTCTGCAGGGCCATGAGTTTGAGTTTCTCAGGCGGTACGTAATCTCCCTCGGTCTCTTGCACAAACGGTGACAGATGGGGGGGCAGTGTAACACCCAGGAAGTATTCCTCTACGGGTAAAAGTATCTTGGCATTTACAGAGTCATACACCCACTGGGGCTGAATGTAGTACCTGCAAAGTAATGAGAGTAATGGCATGTCTAATTAAGTGCAAGAACATACATTAGTTACAGACTTTAATTTGCTTCAGAATATTTCTGGGAAAGATTTCTGTAATGACTGCATGAGACAATGAAAAAATGTCATTACATTGTAATCCATAATTTAAAAATCCTTTTAAAGTATACACTGTATACAAATAAAGAGACAAAGACCATTTCTGACCTGTTGATATACTGTTTGTCGATGTTGGGTCTGTCCACAATGTGATGTGTAATCGTTTCGTCTGTGACATCATATGTGCTGCCGATGCACAGTGATTTGTCCCAGGACACCTGTCCACCAAAACACCTGCACACGTACAATCCATTACATATGTACTGATAAAAAAAAAAAAGAACTTCTAAAACCAATACCACAAATACAGCCCAAGTATACATACCTAAAACAAAACTATGGCCATACACAAACTAAAAATACACACATAATGTGTGTGTGTGTGTGTGTGTGTGTATATATATATATATATATATATATATATATATATATAACGCTAATGATTAATCGTTGCAATAATTGCCAAATAGTCGTTCTAATAATCGTTAGATTAATCGATTATCAAAATAATCGTGAGTTGCAGCCCTAGTTAAATACAATTATAAATATATATTTTTACCAACTGACCCTTCGCTAAGCCCTGCCTTAAAAGCATTTCTGACCAATCCTATTTTAGAAACTGTTGCCGTCCACCATTTCTATACAAGCGCTTACTTTTTTCCCCAACGAGAGTATATGGGAGTAATGTTTGTTTGAGTAGTTTTAAGCTGAATTTTATATAAATGATCCAAACAAATGTAAAAACATTGTTGCTGGGTCACTTGTAATATAATAGTGACACAAGGTACGTAGAGAGGATACATGCAGTGTTTAATAACTTAACGTTAATTCATTTATGTATTGATTCAGGTGTTTGTAAAGGCGAAAGTAAATAAAAAGTTCAGAGCATCATAATGAGTATGTTACGAGACATGAGCAATTCTGTTCACCTACACTAATGTTATCAGGTGTGTTATCGCCATCAAATGACGCTTTTCTCTTTTCAAGTGACTGTTAATCGTTTGTCTCTATTCTGATTCAGAAATGTAGTCATTTCTTTTACAAAAAACATCAGATAAACATGCTTTACAATGTCACTCTTCATTCCAGAACATGTAAGAATATTATCAATTGTGTTTATGAGAATAATTTGCCAAAAACCACGCCGTTTACAGCAATCTCCCATTCATTCTTAAGGGATGTTCTGCAAAGCTCATCAGCGCGAACAACGGTAACCACGCTTATCAAAAGGGTCAGTTAATCAATTG
The DNA here is from genome assembly GCF_019703515.2 of Myxocyprinus asiaticus. Classification (NCBI taxonomy): domain Eukaryota; kingdom Metazoa; phylum Chordata; class Actinopteri; order Cypriniformes; family Catostomidae; genus Myxocyprinus; species Myxocyprinus asiaticus. Next base: position 9,006,979 of record NC_059346.1, on the reverse strand, counting down.
TAAAACTTAGACTTTTCCGATTTTAAATGTTAAATACAGTCAAAAAGGTCAAGACCTCTGAGGTGGGACAGGCCAAAATCCCTTTTTAAGGAGGGAGGGTACTGACATTTGGTATGTTTTTAACCAGCTACTTTCCATGCAAATTTCATTTTATGATAGATAGATAGTACTGTCTTAGTACTAATAGTTTACATTATCTAATTGTTCTCTCTCTTAAGAGCATAGGATTTGGAGTCTTTATTAAAAAAAGTAAATGGGACACCAATATGTACCCCATTAATAGAGGGTCCCTGAGAACCCATTAGATATAAATGGGTTGGTACGTCACATTCATTCACCTGAGCAGAAAAGCCAGTGATTCCCTGGGAACTTCTCTGTTGAGGAAAAATTTGAGGCCTTCAAAGAGCTTCTTCTGATTGTCTTGCTCCAGCTCGGCCTTCTCCCTCGACTCCATCTTCTCCAGGTCCTCCTGAAATCACAAGTGTATATGAGGATAATGAGGACAAAAGGTCGCCTGGAGTCGTACATGGGTTTCACCATGATGGTTTTTTTCTTTTTATAACCTTCCCTGTGTAACCATAGTAACAGGCTCCCTCAGTGAACATGAAACATGAGAATGAAAGTCCAAAACAACAATTAATCACAGTATAAACTGCTCTCCGAGTTAAACGCTTAATTGAGTCTCGGCTCGTGATGTGTAACTAAAGCATTATAACAATATGATGCTCTTGTGACACGTTATGCCTGTAGTGATCTTGTATTGTGGAAAGTCTTTGTGAAGTCACATAGCTGCATTAATTACGGAGGGTGTGCATGCTTTAGCAAACTGAGAGGAAAAGTTTGCAACAAAACAGCACAACAAAAACACCACTGGTTTGTATAGTTTATTTAAACCTGCTTTAAGAAAAAAAAAAAATAAATAAATAAAAAAACTTAACATCTGAATACACAGCTTTGATTACATTTATTAGTAATGTATTAATATAAAGTCTCAATATTTAGTCATAGTATTCAATCTGAATTTTTTTAATATTACACTTTTATTGTCATTTTAGTTTATACTTTTATTGTACTGTTTTTTTTTTCATGCTTGTTTTAAATATTTTCTGACTACTCTCTGCATTTTGTGTATATTGTGTGCTACACAAATAAAATGTATTTTTGTACATTTATTTTTAATAATAATTATAATATTTTGGGGGATTTTCTCCCCTTTTCTCCCCAATTTGGAATGCCCAATTCCCAATGCGCTCTAAGTTCTCGTGGTGGCGTAGAAACTCCGGGTGGTGGAGGATGAATCTCAGTTTTCTCCGTGTCTGAGACCATCAATCCGCGCATCTTATCACGAGGCTTGTTGAGCGCGTTAATGCGGAGACCTAGCGCATGTGGAGGCTTCATGCTATTCTCCGCGGCATCCATGCACAACTAACCACACGCCCCACCAAGAGCGAGAACCACATTATAGCGACCACGAGGAGATTAACCCAACGTGACTCTATCCACCCTAGCAACCGAGCCAATTGGTTGCTTAGGAAGCCTGACTGGAGTCACTCAGCACACCCTGGAATCAAACTTGCGACTCTAGGTGTGGTAGTCAGCGTCTTTACTTGCTGAATTACCCAGGCCCCCTAATAATAATTATTATTAAATCAATTTAAATTATTCTCTCTCAAAAGTATAAAAGTCTTCTATTTTTATTTATTTTGAGCACAATTTCATTAAGTACATTTAATTTTCTTTACTTAAAGCCCTACAAAAAGTCTTAAGATGGCTATACCATGGTACTGAATGATTACCATCTAAATATACCATATTATTTACACGGTGTTCCAAGATACATCAAATAATACCTTGGTATTACCATGGTAAATGTAAAAAAAAAAAAAAAAAAACAAGTACTACCATAATATATTTAGTAATTTTCTCAGTTCCTTGTTTTAATATAACATTTTTTTTTCATTCTAGTTATTTTTTGTGTGTATTTTTTCATGGTTAATGTACTATGAACTACTCTGAATTTTGTAAATAAAGTTTGCTATACAAATAAAATGTTTTTATTATTATTATCATTACAATTATTAAATGAACTGAAATAGAATTATGTATCGGTTTTAAAGTCCTATTTTTGTCTAAATTCTTAGACCAGTTTTATAAAGTACATTTCATTTTCTGAAATCCCTACAAAAAATTACTGAGAAGGTAAAACCACGCTAATTTGTTATTTATCATGGCACTGAATGATTACCATATTTACCATAGCATTTACATCAGAGGTGTAAAAAAATATTGTATCGTACGTTACGATACAACGCTCTCGATTCAATATAATTTGTACCATAGGATACATAATACATAATTGTGATTAAAACCAAGAAATGCAACATTGAGAACTGCGAAACAGTCTCCTCCCTGGAGAGGCGGCGCTGAGCGCTCACAGGAAAACAGAGCAACTAGTCTACATAGACGAGAGCTAGAAGACCGATGGCAAATGTCAAGTAGATTGTAGCATGACAGCTTGTCGAATTTGCCAAACAACAGTGTCATGTCCTGGTGCTACAGTACATTAAACATGTTTTATTTACGCCAACATCACCGCACAAATCTGTGGATGTTAGGCAGAAACAGCAGCAAGTTGCAATTAACAGCCAGCCTCTCCCAGCCGACACTTAGCATGATCACATGCACAGCAAGACCCTCATAACTATCAAAAAACAGCTAATTAAAAAAAAAAAAAAAACGTCAACGTAAGATACCTGCAATTACATGAGACTTATTATTCTCTGCTTTTGACGTTGAAATGTAAACGGCTATGAGCACAACACTTGCACGCATAGGATGAGCCAATAAGACTGCTAAAGTTTACATTCAAAGTGAAACCGGAAGGGGGTAAAAAAATTACGTGTTGCCCGTTTTTTGCTTAATGTACATATAACGTAAAGCCAGATGTCAAGTTCCTCTGAAGTTCTTTTTTTTTTTTTTCACTAACTGTTGAAAGGAGTTTATTTTCTTTACCACGGTCACCTTTAGCTTGCTCATTGGGAGCTTTAAAACTTTAAGGCATGATTTTCTACAAAGCTGCTCTGAAACGATATGCAGTGTGAAAAGTGCCATTCAAATTAAAATGACTAGAATGTAGACACAGGAAAAACATGAAAATTGTAAAAATCTGCTGATAAATGAAGTGTTGTTGATTAAGTTACTTTATTATAGAGCTCTGCTTTATGTTGCCAATGTCAGACACTGTTGTGTCACTTAAGATTTAAAATACATTTATGTCAAAACCTTGAATAAGTTTAAGCGAAAAACATTTTGGGGCCTTTTTTTTTTATTTTTTTTTTTTATAATCGAATCGTATTGTGAGGCTTCTGTATTATTTCAGGAAATGTGTGTATTGTTACATGCCTAACTTACAAAGTTCCAAGAAACCAAAGAATACCATGGTATTACCATGGTTAATGCCACCTAGCCCCAAAAAACATGGTATTACTATTGTACCATGACCAAAAAACATGGTACTACCATAATATTGTTGGTACTTTTTTTGTGTATACTGACTTGTAGTGCAGAATGTCCAGAGATTATTTTCATCAGGCACAGTAAGTGTTCATAGTAATAAAGACAGCAGTAATTCTCTCACCCCTTCAGCAGGAAAATGATCCAGCACCGTCTCCTCTTCCTCCACTAATGGGACCATACGGGCCAAACTAGCACTCAATGCTGACAGTTTCTGGAGGGAGAATTAGGGAACAGACACATTATTGAACACAATGACATCAACATTAACTTGTGCCAAATGTTATAAAGGAGGAAAAGAGAACATATTGAATTAATCTGTACCTCTGTGTAGCTCTCAGAATCCAGGGCATACTCTTCATCCGACTCTGATTTGAGATTCATCTCGCCTTGACCATCAAGCTAACATGAAACATAAAATAAAACACCAGACTCAATTAAACAAAACCAGTTCTGCTCGGTATCCAAATAGCAACATTGGCAATGGAGTAAGTTTAGGGCTGGACTGCCTGTTTTTAAAGAAATTACATCCTTCACTTTTAATCAGAGCACATACACTGCCTGGCCAAAAAAATGTACCGTTTGGATTTATATAATGGTTATGATCTGGGGTTGTTTCAATTGGTCACGTCTAGGCTCAGCAACGTTATGCGACAGTAAAATGAAGTCAGCTCAGTATCTGAATGTACTGAGTGGCCAAGTAATCCCATTAATTGATGCCAAGATTCATCGGGCTTAAATTGTGGAGTATGAGGAATCATTTTCACACATGAATTGGCCACCACAGAGTCCTGAACTTAACCCCATTGAAAGTCTTTGGGATGTGCTAGAGAAGACTTTACAGAGTGGTTCGACTCTCCCGTCGTCAATACAAGGTCTCAACCTAAAATTTATGTGACTCCGGATGGAAATAAATGTTGTGAGGTTGCATAAGGTTGTCGAAACAATGCCATGACAAATGCACACCGTAATCAAAGCTAAAGGCGGTATTGACGACGGGAGAGTCGAACCACTCCGTAAAGTCTTCTCCAGCACATCCCAAATACTTTCAATGGGGTTAAGGTCAGTACTCTGTGGTGGCCAATTCATGTGTGAAAATGATTCCTCATGCTCCCTGAACCACTCTTTCACAATTTAAGCCCGATGAATCTTGGCACTGTCGTCCAGGAATATGCCCATGCCGTCAGGGAAGAAAAAATCCATTGATGGAATAACCTGGTCATTCAGATACTGAGCCGACTTCATTTTATTGCCGCATAATGTTGCTGAGACTAGACCTGAACAACTGAAGCAACCCCAGATCATACCCATTATTTAAAATCCAAATTGCGACTTTTTTTTTGGCCAGGCAGTATATATACACATTTCTTTAGTGTGCGGTACCTTGGGTGGGTAGACAAGATTGAGAGTCTGGTAAAGGCGGAAGTTGACAAAGCCGAGAAGAGTTGTGTAGAGTTCGGTAAATGTGGCCATCACTCTGTAGTCCACATCTGTAGGGTGCTGAGGAAAGCAGAGACAGGGACATGTTAATACACTGAATTTATTCATCTTATTTTGAACTACCTTTAATAAGACAGACTTTACATCTGGGATGTTCTTCTATGCCAAATGGAACTCGCACGCATAACCTGCATTTAGGTCAGTGGCCTGAACCTATAAAAATAAATCAATAACGTAGCAAACAAACACTATGATACAAATCAATGTTGATATTGATTTTGTCCCCCACTTCAAATATTTATCTTTATTTCCTCCCTGACATAACTGATACACTTTCACAGTCACTCCCATATACATCCTCTTAACTAAGATAACAATCTTACTGTTACTCATGTGAAAATGTTAAAGGGATAGTTCACCAAAAAAAGAAAATTCAGTCAGTGTTTACTCAACCCTGTGCTGTTATAACCATATATGACTGACTCTCTTTTTCTTAACACAAAGGGAGAAATAGTGAAAAAATGTGTGCTCAGTGATGTCATACAATGGCAGTTTATGGTGACTACCTCTTCAAGCTTCAAAAGAATGAAAAGTATAATTCAGAAGTCTAATACATTATTCCATGAGACTCATGATTATTTTGAAAGCATACAATAAGGTTTGGTGAGAAACAAACCAAAATCTACTGTATTTAGTGAAAATGTTCACTGACCGTTGATCTATTGTGCGCGTTCATGGTAAGGCACAAGAGCAACAGTTCATGTAGCTCCCTCGCGACGTTGGGGCTTTCAAGAAAAAACTTTTGTTTATCTAAAAACAGGACCTCCACAGTGATGGTGACAACAGAGCACAACAAACAGAGAACAGAACTTACTAAACATGTTTGAAGAGATTGTAGTCGAAGAATTGATGCATTTCTATGCCCAGCCTTATTTTATTTAAGTTTTTGGACCGGTGCCAGTTTACAGTGGACGGAGTTACGACCACGATGCCAAAAATAGAAAACAAGCGATTGATAGAATATACTGTTGGTTAGGACAAAAACTCTGATTAACATAGAAAATATACCTTTAATTGCATGTCGTTTGCCGTCAGGTTAGGACACATGACTGTGGCTGCCTGTAACCTCCTCTATGTTTCTGTTTGATTTTCAAGTACTCCATTCAAAAAAATAATGCTGGGCATAGAAATGCATCAATTCTTCGACTACAAACTCAGACATGTTTAGTAAGTTCTGTTCTCTGTTTTATTAGACTTCTGAATTATACTTTTGCATTCTTTTGAAGCTTGAAGAGGTAGTCACCTTAAACTGCCATTGTATGACATTCACAATTTTTGTGTTAAGAAAAAGAAAAAATTCATAGGGTTATAACAACACAGGTCTGAGAAAACAATGACTGAATTTTCATTTTTGGGTGAACTAATCCTTTAAAAGGTGCTGTAAGTAATGTTAGTCGTTCTGGAACTTCTGCCACAATTGGCCACTGACTTAGACATGCCCCCCTCTTCCCAACACTCCACCCTCCAAAGACACTGTTGTACGATTGAGAACTTTGTAATCGGAGATGGAGAGCAGAAGCATGTTATCTCAGTTTTATCAAACTTGTCAAAAGCAGCAGTGGCGAGATTTTGTATGACAAACTCACAATTTATTAAAATTTAATAATCTACTTCAACAAGCACACTCTCAGCTTCCTGCTGCCCATATATGGGCTGTCTGAATGACTGCTAGGCAGAAAGCACATCAGGGTTTTATGATTGGCTAAATAAACGTTGCAACATACAGTCACAATTTAGTTTAGAGTCTAGGGGACCATTCAGAACAAACGCATTCTTGTGCTAAAAAGCTAGATGCAGAACAGAACGTAGGTCTCTCAAAATATGTCTGTAGTTCTTTTTAATTTGAAACGTAGCTCTCCTGCAAGAGATGCAGAAAAAAGTCAAAGACATCCGTCTAGCACATGTTTACAAAGAAAAATAATTGAAAAACAGTGCAGATGGATGTAAATATGCATTTGGTGTAAACATCCCACAAAGCAACTTATTCTACATGCAATTCCATTACAAAAAATAAATAAAATAAAAAATAAAGACCTGACACAAGGAATACCATGAGCCCGTTTACATGCACTCCAATATGCAGATAAGTAGATCGACACAGTAGGGAAGTGTTTACATGAGATTTGAAATAATCGAGTTACTCTCTGCTTTTGACATCAAACCATGAAGAGGAATGCACACAACATGTGTATGCACTCTATAAGCTGGTAAGAACGCCGGTTAAGGTGTTTTCGTGCAATGCGAAATCTGGGTAATGGGCAAAAATCTACCCGTGTCGATCGGTTTATTCTTAAGCAGTTTATGACCTGCCTTTCACCGATAAAGGAAAGCTGTTTAATGCATTTGCATGACCACCACACACGTTGACGGCTTAAGCATAATTGGTTTAAGAACGAGCATGTAAATGGGCTATATGACTAGTGATGTAGGTGTGATATCTACATATGTACACACCCATCACCTATCATTTAGGAGACTAACAGAACACTAATTATAGGGATCCCCTTAAGTCACTTGAGGTTAAACACCTTACTCAAGGGCACAATGATGACCGATGATCTTGCTAACTGTTCAGTTCACAGGTTGAGACAAACTGGGATGAAACCGGCTTCCTTTGGGCTTTTCATGTGTAACATTTCAATAGATCAAGAAAAAAAAATACTCAATTGTTTACTAATCTAGCCAATCTAAATATATATTTTATACTCACATCATGGGCAAACTGATACGGTACGATCCATGTGATGGTTTGTCCCAGGACCTCTGCTTGATAGTAAATCCCCTTAATGGAAAGAAAAACCTGAAAGAAATAGAAAATAAAATGGAATTGATTGAATTTTAATGTTTAATTTAAAAGACAATGCAGAATTAATTCTCCATTTGAGAAAGAGAATACAAAATGTTGAACACATTCCATTTTCTGAATTGTAGCAAATCAGCTTACAGTAAAAATTATGATCAACATTGTGTTATCAAGTACACCGATAAGCCACAACATTAAAACCATATGCCTAATATTGTGTAGGTCCCCCTCGTGCAGCCAAAACAGTGCCAACCCGCATCTCAGAATAGCATTAGATAAACGTTTTAATGCAAAGAGGAACTTGACCCTAACCACAGATTTGATTATTATGACTGATAAATGCCCCCCTTTTGTAACCTAATGCCCCTCTCTCTACTAATTTGCTCTCAGTGCCCCCTGGCATCCTTTCAACGTCCCTTGGGGGTGGTACCGCACTCGTTGAGAACCCCTTCTCTAGAATGTGCTCAGAATGGTACCAAAAACAAAAAAATATCCAGTGAGTGGCAGTTCTGCAGACAGAAATGCCTTGTTACTGAGAGAGGTCAACAGAGATTGGTTCAAACTAACATAGTCTACGGTAACTCAGATCCGCTCTGTACAATTGTGGTGAGAAGAATATCATATCAGAATGCTATTCTGTGATGCGGGTTGGTGCTGTTTTAGCGGCACGACGGGGACCTACCCAATATTAGGCAGGTGGTTTTAATGTTGTGGCTGATCCGTGTATAGCAGTACCAAAACATTCATGAACCACTTTTGGGATTAGAGATAAAACTAAAAGGGATTTGCAGGATTGTAATAGAAATGCCCACCCTAAATTAAATACAAATATGGGGTCTGCCAATCGATAACCAATTGAAATCAAATTAATTACATGATGTGCCAAATAATAAATTGAATTAATCGTATACCAATTTTTACAACAAAAAAAAAATCTCACCAAATAAAGGTAATGTAGGATAATTAAAAAATTATACATATAACATATAGGCCAAATAAATACAATAATTCAGATTGATAATACAAATACATTACATAATATTAAGGCAGTAGAGAAGTAAAGCATTCAGACTATACAAAAAGTGGCTTTAAATGTGAAAATATTATTTGTTTTATTTCCATATCATTGAACATAACCCTATCATTGAACTACCGGTACATCCCTCTGCTTGATTTTTAATTGTTGGTCAATGTACTCATGTGTCAGACGGACGCTTTTGGAGCGTCTCACTTCGGTTGCATCACGTCACTAGTTTTCAGAGCCTCTAGTCATAAGCGCAGTGTTTTAAGGACGCTATGTCAAGTAAAACGTAGTTTGAAACTCTGAAAAAATAAAACATCTTGGGTTTCCTGCATTTGGTTGTACTCTGTCCAGCTGTCAAGCGCAAGAGCGCTCATCTGTGAAAGGTTGTGCTATCTGCTCGTTGATTTGACGAGGAGTGTTGCCTGTACAGCTGGAGCGCTGACTACCCCCTACTGCATCAAGGTAGTATAACAAGCTTAAATTTCTTTGATGGTAGGACCATTCCTTATAACAGAATTTACATACAGGGCATGATTAACTGCGCTACCTTTTTTTTTTTTTTTTTTTTTTTTTACACGTTATTTTCGTATAATTAAATCACACTAAATTAACACGTTAAATCGACAACCCTAATAAAAATTAATAATAAAAAAATGCATTAAATAGTAATCTTATAAAAATAAAAAAGTTGAATAAGAGAATGTACAATCATCTGGTCATTATTGCTTAATTAACCTAGATCAGGACCACTACTCATTGCTTATTACAAAGCTAATTACCAAATAAAGAAATAAATGCACATTAAATACTAAAAGAGAAAAGACTAGGTGTGCTACAAAGGTATCAAAAAAGTATAGCCACTGGTGCTCACTGGAAAAATGGGTAACAAATTCTTGAAAAAACAAATCCAAGGCTAAAATAAAACGAAGCTCAAAATGGGAGAGGGCGAACACAAATATGCCATTCGTACTTCCAATTTGGTATATCCAATGACAAAACGTCATAAGGAAGCTGGCCATTGCAGTGATAGCTCCCTTCGAGTGACAGGAATAGAATCAATAAACATCTACTTCAACGAGAAACTTTTTGGATGTATACACACCGTGCCACTACGTTACCTGGTGTTAATGAAAAAATAGATTTTACCTCTATTTTTGTAGGTTCCTACAAATATTGATATGAATTAACATATATGAATGTAATTTTTTGCTTCATCTGAGTGTTTGGCAAACCTGCAGCTAGTTCGTGAACCACTCCCTCTTGATCAGTTGATTATGTTTTCACCAATGGCTATTCTATAAGTCTAAAGTCTATATATTGAGCCTCTTTGTACTAGGGAACTGTACCCTGATGAAGGCTTCTTTAGCCGAAATGCGTTGGCCATTTTAGAGTTGTAGCCCAGTTAAATAAAGGCTTTTTAATTCATATCACGTGAGTGCCTTGGATTTTTCTTTTTTCAAGTACATTAAATACTGATTTGAGCTGAAATCATTTGATTACCAGTGTGTGAGAAGAGACAAGAGACATGAAACTGGCACAGTGTAGGAAATGGCCAAGGGTCATTATACAGTTTAGTGGTCTGTAGAAAGCTGCTATTGACCAATAAATATTTAGTATTATTATCTGTGATAACATGAAGTTCTTGTGAATTTCATTATAGATATTTATTGGAAAGCTAACCCTAGTTCAAATCTCAAGGGGGATTTCATACAAATATTGTAAGGTTTGGCTGTACTACAGAACTAGCAAGGATTAGACAGCATGCAAATCATTTTAGAAGTGTCTTTTTTCATAGCATGTGCCCGTTCACTTTACCTTTCTCAGGGAGCGTGAGGAGATAATGTAATTCATCCACTCCACGCTGAGTCTCCGGCACAGTTGAATTGTCTGAACATGGCATTTTCCTGTGCGGGCAAACGTAGAGAACAGGAAACACATAGAGAGGGCATCATCCACATCCCGGAGGGCATCAATGAATGTCGGATATCTGGCAAAAACAAACTTATTTCAGAAACAGTATAGGAAGAGGAGATAGTCAATGGATTTGAAAAATACTCAACATGGCAGCTACAGGGAAGGATTAAATGATTTTATTTTGAGAATGTGCATGTACACCAAAAATTAAAAAAAAGTTTTATTTTTTATGTGATAAGAGCTAAAGCAGTTTGGTGATTTCATATTATTGAAACAACAGCATAGCCAACAGTTTTAGAGATTCGTTCAAGAAGATAGGAGCTGTACTTGCATGTCTAGAAAATAGCTGCCCGAGATGGCTGCTAAGTGAGCCGACTTGCTCCAATGAGGACTTTGCATATTTAAATCTTCGATTCAATTTCAATTCACAAGCCCTTGATTTGATTCGGATTTCGATTCATATATACAGTACTGTATATATTTCAGTTATAATGTCCATTTGCTTGCATTTGAAATAAATTATTTTCCAGCTAATACTGTTAATTATACAGGGGACCTTCTATCTAGGTACATTACGAAATTTTATTAAATTGTATTTGCTTTTCATCTTTTTGGTCATATTTAAGCTTTTTCAAAATGTACAAATCCATGTATTCCATCTATAAATAGGATTATTATATTGCATATATTTTGTTACAGGTGTATTGTTTAATGCATAATTTATACTTTACAACGGTTTACATTGATTTGTAGAAAATGTGCAAAAACTCAGTACCGTCTCTTTAAGAAAACCGGCAATTCTGTAAAGCGCATCTGTAGATGGACATGAATGGCATCTTTTCCTCATCCGTGCAATTCATGATTAGTATTAAATGCTTACGTTTTGTTGTTTCTGATCAATAATTGACTAAAGAACAGAAAGGGTATTAAAAGAGACATTATTTGATTAAACTGATTGCGTGGATCTCATCTTTGGACGTGCAGAATGGGTCAAATCAAACTTTAACTCTCAACACGCAGTGAAAGGATGCTGAACTTCTTCACCACTATACTACTAAATCCCTGGTGAGTGAAATCTAAGTTTACCAGCCAGTGGCTAATCACAGACATTTTTAGTCACATAACACAAAATGTGGTCTCATATGCGATTGATTTGTAGAGAGTTGTGCATATAGTAAAAGATCGATCTTGGGATTTAAGAACTAATATAGAGATCATTCAAATTAAGATCATGATGCATCCGAAAATCAATATTTTTACTCAGTCCTATTTTCATCAAGTCTTTTTCATAATCCATCTTGCCAGAATCACCTTATGCCCATACTTTCAGCACTGTAACATGCTTCAAATGTACATGCAGTAATAAAAGATTTGCGTAATTATTAAATCCTGTACACATACCTACTATTTTTTTTAAATTATGCATCGATTCAATAGTACATGCCTTTAACAGTTGACTTTTTAAACAGTGAAATATCTAACATAATTACAGCACTAAGAACAAACATTTTTGAGTTACCAGCTAACATTATTTAGTTGATTTTGTAGGACATGTCATAATTAACTACAAACTTGACTTTGATTGTTTAAATAAAATAGTTGTCACATAATTGCAACAAAATCCAAGTCAAGTCTGATACTGCTAGGGATGTGGTACTGTGGTTGAATAATCGACAAGTCATCCAACAAGTGACTAGTCGATTAGTGGGGTCGAATGCTAACATGAATATTTTTAGTGGTGGTGGTTTTAATGGGAGAAGCAATTCTCAAATAAAAGACGCAAGTTGGAGAGCGTTTTTGCATGGTGATAGCTTGCTGTGCTCTTTTCTGACTTTGTTGCACTTTAATATCATGAAGTAACACACTGACAACAATTGATGTCTCGTCATGAACAGAAACACTCCCCTCCAAATCCAAACATAAGTGGTCACGGGAGATGCATTTAAGTGACCAGGTGTAAACAAAAGTCCAAACATCCCACCAACTAGTTGGTAGTTTTGCACATCCCTGAATGGTGCATTGTAATATGTAGTCAAATCCATATCTCTGATAATCACAGTAAATTAATCTAGTCTGTGTTTTGAAACAAAAGCATCTTCCAAGACAATTAAAGTAACATATTCTTTCATCTGATTTTAAGAATTCACCTGTCTCTACCCGCACTCATAAATGTGTCTGGACACAAATAAACAGTTGCTTATCACATAATGTCTAGACACACAATAAACATGTTAAATGATTACTTCATCCAAAAATGAATTATCAACATTTACTTACCCTCATATCAACACTCCTTATTCAGTGGAACACAAGAAGAGACATTTTGAAGAATAGTGATGCAGTTTTCTTTTACATTAAATGAAAGTGAACTGAGACTGTCAGTCTGCCTAACATCTCCTTTTGTATTCCACAGAAAAAAGAAATAAAGTCATACAGGTTTGGGACAACATGATGGTGAGTAAATGACAAAAAATTATTTTTGGGTGAACTATAACTATTGCTGGGTCAGAAAGATAAAGGGCGCTCTCTGCTGTTCACAGACATAACCAAGTCTGGTCTTACCTCTCTTTAATGATGTGGTCCAGTTTGTATCCAGGCTTGTTCTCTCTGAGTCTCTCCACTCCACTCCACTCAGCCTTGCCATATGCTTTCCGCAGTTTACGCACAAAAATCTATATCAAGAAATATACAGTGAACTCACGTATTGCCTCTGTGTGATCATTAGATTATTGTTCATTCAAGACCCCCTAAAATGTTGGCTTTTAATCCATGTCTATTAGTTTTGAGGCCATCTATAAACTGGTGTACGCCTGAAAGTTGACAAAACACATTTTTAGCAGATAAACTCATTTCAAATTCACAACCTTTCTCTTAAGGTAAATGGACGAAATATAATGATCACTCTTGCACTCAGGGGCATATACATTTTTTCCTCTCTAGAATGAACTCCCCAATGGGAAATTCAACTGACTAGCAATTAGGGTTGCACAGATATATATTGGATGCCGATATTTATCGGCCAATTATTGACCAAATTAAAACCATCGGCATATTGGTTATAAGTTTGAAAACGCTGAAATGAAAAAATGGTGGTTGACTTATAATTAATTCATAATTAGGGCTGACATAAATTGTCATTCGTGTCGGCACTAATGATGTCTGGCTTCGCCAGTCAGAGATCACTAGAGATAATGTTAAAGAGGTGTGTGAAGTTGCAAAAGCAATGTCAGACACCGTAATATGCTCTGGGCCCCTCTCATCATGCTCGACGTGGTGAGAAGGTTTATAGTAGATCAGTGTCACTGAATGGCTGGATGTCAGAGTGGTGTCCAGAGAATAGCATAGGATTTATAGACAATTGGAAGAGGTTTTTGGGGTAGACCTTCCTGCTAAAGAGAGACGGACTCCATCCCTCCAGGGAAGGTGCCACTCTCCTCTCTAGTAATTTGGCTCATAGTCTTAATAGTGATAGTATTTGACTAACTGGGGCCCAGGTAAAGGAGGCAGACAGACTGGCTAAACCAGACGTCTTCTAGCTGCCTTGCGACGTCACACAGATCACATAAACTACAACACGTAGAGACTACATCATCTATATATCATCATATAGAGACTGTGTCTGTTCCCCAAACTACCAAACACAAACCCCTCACTAAATCATTTAGAAAAAATTTAATTAAGATGAAACTTAAGAAAAAAAAAAAAAAGATTTTTTTTTTTTTTTATAAACATCATATAAAGTTAGGGCTACTAAACATTAGATCTCTTCCAACCAAAGCACTAATTTTAAATGAAATTATTACAGATCATAGTTTGGATGCACTCTGACCTGGCTTAAGCTTGATGAATATATTGGTTTAAATAAGTCTACTCCCCCAGGTTATTGTTATAAACATGAGCCATATCTGAAGGGTCGAGGAGGTGGTGTTGCAACAATTTAAAATGATGATTTTGGTGTTACTCAGAGGACAGGATATAAGTTTAAGTCTTTTGAACTAATAATCCTTAATGTGACACTGTCAGATATAAATAAAAAGTCTCTGTCATCTTTTGCCCTTGCTACAGTATATAGATCACCCGGGCCGTATTCTGATTTCCTTGGTGACTTTGCAAATTTTCTATCAGATCTAGTAGTAACTGTGGATAGAGCTTTAATTGTTGGTGACTTCAACATTCACTTAGATAATGAAAATGACACATTGGGATTAGCATTTATCGATATTCTCAACTCTCTTGAAGTCAGACAAAATGTGACAGGACCAACTCATCTCCATAATCATTTGCTAGATTTAATTCTGTCATATGGAGTTGATGTTGATACTACAGAAATTCTACCGCAGAGCGATGACATCTCAGATTAGGGATGCCACTTTTTCTCTTCCGATCCGATATCGGAAGCTCTTTTTCAGTTCTGCCCACAAATGTCAGATTGAGGTCAGGGCTTTGTGATGGCCACTCCAATACCTTGACTTTGTTGTCCTTAAGCCATTTTGCCACAACTTTGGAGGTATGCTTGGGGTCATTGTCCATTTAGAATACCCATTTGCAACTGAGCTTCAACTTAATGGCTGATGTCTTGAGATGTTGCTTCAATACATTCACATAATTTTCCTTCCTCATGATGCCATCTATTTTGTGAATTGCACCAGTCCCTCCTGCAGCACAGCACCCCCACAACATGATGCTGCCACCCCCACGCTTGGGATGGTGTTCTTCGGCTTGCAAGCCTCACCCTTTTTCCTCCAAACATAACGATGGTCATTATGGCCAAAAAGTAAGATCTTTTTCCCCATGTGCACTTGCAAACTGTAATCTGGCTTTTTTATGGCGGTTTTGGAGCATTGGCTTCATCCTTACTGAGCAGCGTTTCAGATTATGTCGATATAGGACTTGTTTTACTGCGGATAAAGATACGTCTACCTGTTTCCTCCAGCATCTTCACAAGGTCCTTTGCTGTTGTTCTGGGATTGATTTGCATGTTTCACACCAAAATACATTCATCTCTAGGAGACAGAATGTGTCTCCTTCCTGAGCGGTATGATGGCTGCGTGGTCCCAAGGTGTTTATACTTGCGTACTATTGTTTGTACAGATGAACAAACCTTCAGGCATTTGGAAATTGCTCCCAAGGATGAACCAGACTTGTGGAGGTCCACAATTTTTGTGGAGGTCTTGGTTGATTTCCCCATGATGTCAAGCAAAGATGCACTGAGTTTGAAGGTAGGCCTTAAAATACATCCACAGGTACACCTCCAATTGACTCCAATTAGCCTATCAGAAGCTAATTGCTTAATGGCATGACATCGTTTTTTTTTTATTTTTCAAGCTGCTTAAAAGGCACAGTTAACTTAGTGAATGTAAACTTCTGACCCACTGGAATTGTGATATAGTCAAAACAATCTGTTACAAAACGTACAAAAGATTGCATAATCAAAATATAATGCATCATATTTTGTCATTATGTGAAGATTTGCTGCCCAACTCAACGAATGAATGTGCACAATGTGCATCTGTCTGTTCTTCCTTCAGGTTACCGTAGTAATCTTAGTAAGCGCGCACCAGTTTTTTTTAGTGACTGTCTGAACCGTCTATTTTCAAATTGCTGTTGGCTTAACAGGAGACGCCATAACCATCATGTTTTTAATATGCGTGTTAAGTTGAAGTTCAGTTTTGAAGACGCTGCATTCGGTTCCATTTAGCTGCGCTCTGTTTGAAACACTCGCCTGCTGTATATGCGTTGAGCACACTACCACATGCCTGGTGTGTGTGTGTTCGCTCCTTCCTGTGGGGAAAGCCGCAATGCTCCGTATTGTTGTTGCTGTGGTGATTCATGAATCGTTCAATTCAACACTGAGAGTCATCATTTCCACCTTTCAACTGAGCAAAGTGCAACGGAATGACACTATGTCGGACTTCTAACTTGGAAACTCATGCGGAAATCTTCAACTCCCATTTCGTCGAGATGCAGGTGTGTGTTATGTCACGCAAACATTTCGGCACACATGGCAGGGAGGTTTACACTCAGTGACAAACATTCACTTTTATTAAACAATATCCATTAACGAGTCAAAGTTCTTACATTAAATGAAAATAAAACGTGTTTAGCAAACGTTTTGCAGAGACAGGTGTTCAAAACACGGTTAGTTACACTCTTTTGATTATCGTAACGATAGAATTGCAGCGTCGCAAATCAGTTTGGTTGCTATGAGACGTCTCTGACAATCAATGTACCCCTCAAAATCACAATGTAATCAATCTCAAAATTAAAATAAGCTCCCTCTTTGACACGTTTTTGTTTAGTTGTCAGGTAATTGTCACTGAATTTCGAATTAAGTGAAAAGTCACATCATACACGATCACCATCGATCATCGTTTTCATGCTCGATCATTGCTGCCACTTCCGAGTACCTGAGTACACCAGTACTTGTGCCCATCCCTATTCGAAACCCAATGAAATTTCACAATTCTCCAAATTAGTAGAGTGTAGCAATTAAATCAAAGATTGGATGGCCAGAAATTTCCTTCAACTCAATTCTGACAAAACAGAGGTACTAACCATTGGAGCAAAAACCTCTAAAAATAAGCTGCTGAAATATAATTTGACTCTCGATGGATGTACACTGGTGGCCAAAAGTTTGGAATAATGTACAGATTTTGACCTTATGGAAAGAAATTGGTACTTTTATTCACCAAAGTGGCATTCAACTGATCACAATGTATAGTCAGGACATTAATAACGTGGAAAATTACTATTACAATTTGAAAAACTTCAAAGAGTTCTCATCCAAAAATTCTCCACGTACAGCAATGACAGCTTTGCAGATCCATGACATTCTAGCTGTCAGTTTGTCCAAATACTCAAGTGACATTTCACCCCACACTTCCTGAAGCACTTGCCATAGATGTGTCTGTCTTGTCGAGCACTTCTCACGCACCTTACAGTCTAGCTGATCCCACAAAAGCTCAATGGGGTTAAGATCCATAACACTTTTCCAATTATCTGTTGTCCAATGTGCCAACTCTAACCTTTTCTTTTTGTTTTTCTGTTTCAAAAGTGCTGTTTCTTTGCAGTTCTTCCCATAAGGCCTGCACCCCTGAGTCTTCTCTTTACTGTTGTACATGAACTGGTGTTGAGCAGGTAGAATTCAATGAATCTGTCAGCTGAGGACATGTGAGGCATCTATTTCTCAAACTAAAACTCTGATGTACTTATCCTCTTGTTTAGTTGTACATCTGGGCCTTCCACATCTCTTTCTGTCCTTGTTAGAGACAGTTGTCCTTTGTCTTTGAAGACTGTAGTGTACACCTTTGTTATGAAATCTTCAGTTTTTTGGCAATTTCAAGCATTGTATAGCCTTCATTCCTCAAAACAATGATGGACTGACAAGTTTCTAGAGAAAGTGGTTTCTTTTTGCCATTTTTGACCTAATATTGACCTTAAGACATGCCAGTCTATTACATACTGTGGCAACTCAAAAAGAAACACAAAGACAATGTTAAGCTTCATTTAACAAACCAAATAGCTTTCAACTGTGTTTGATATAATGGCATGTGATTTTCTATTACCAAATTATCGATTTAGCATGATTACTCAAGGATAAGGTGTTGGAGTGATGGCAGCTGGAAATGGGGCCTGTCTAGATTTGATCAAAAATGACTTTCAAATAGTGATGGTGCTGTTTTTTTATATCAGAAATGTCCTGACAATACTTTGTGATCAGTTGAATGCCACTTTGGTGAATTAAAGTACCAATTTCCTTCCGAAACAGCAAAATCTGTACATTATTCCAAACTTCTGGCCGCCAGTGTACTGTACATCATCTTCTACAGCAAAGAACTTAGGTGTTATATTTGATACCAATCTGTCCTTTGAAAATCACATTTCCAATGTTTGTAGAACAGCATTCTTCCACATAAGAAATACTGCTAAGTTACGACACATGCTCTCTGTTGATGATGCCGAAAAACTAATTCATGCGTTCATGACCTCAAGACTAGATTATTGTAATGCATTACTGGGAGAACATCCAGCAAGTTCAATAAATAAAGTTCAATTGGTTCAAAATGCAACAGCCAGAGTGCTGACTAGAACCAAGAAATATGATCATATTAGCCCCATTTTATCGTTGTTACATTGGCTACCTGTTAAATTTCGTTAATTTTAAAATTCTGTTAACTACGTACAAAGCTTTGAATGGTCTAGCTCCACAGTACTTAAGTGACCTTCTGTCATGCTATATTCCATCACGTAATGATTACGATCGCAAAATTCTGGCCTGTTAATAGTTCCTAGAATATCAAAATCCACAAAAAGAGGTAGATCCTTTTCATATATGCTCCTAAACTATGGAATAGTCTCCCTAACACTGTTCGAGATGCAGACACATTCACTCAGTTTAAGTCTAGACTAAAGACTAATTTATTCAGCCAGGAATTCACCTAATTTATCCATCTACTCACAATTAGGCTGCTTTAGTTAGGTCTGCCGGAACAAAAACATTTATCATAATCTATAACTCTGCAATAAACTGAATGGCATCTATGCTAATATTCTTCTATTTGTTTCCCTGTCTCAACCTCGGGATTCAAATCCCGAGGTTACCAGAGCCGACCAGATTGAGCTCCGTTCCTACTTGGTGTCGGACTCCACTGCTACATGTTGCTGAGTTATGATGACTCAATGTAGCTGGTGCCAGCCAGACATCACTTCAGTCTATTACGATGGACTTCAGAGGATGATGTACTGATGCCATCTCCAACCATAAGCCATGGGATACTTCATATGCCACTGCCTGAACCTTGGATTTAGGACAGACTTCGCCAAAATTACCTGCCAGTTGACGCACGTCACTGATCTCTGCCTGCATCACCTTGGTCTAACGATGGAGTATACTCTTAAAATGGAATACATTGACTATAAATTAATTGCCAACAAAAGCCTTCATCAGCTAACTAACACATTACAATGCATCTATGTGAACTTCTGCAGCTAATCCAGGATGGACTTCAAAGACATTAGTCATTAATCTTATAGTTCATTCAAAATCTTTGTTTAAACACTGGCCCTCAACACTTACTTTACTCATTTAAAACCATGACTTGCACTGTACACAAATAACTAATATTGGCATTATATTCATGCTGTTTAGCCAGAGGGGAACTGGCCCCCACAGTGAGCCTGGTTTCTCCCAAGGTTATTTTTCTCCATTATCCAACATCTTATAGAGTTTTGCTTTCCTTGCCACAGTCGTCTTCGGCTTGCTCACTGGGGTTCTAAATACAATTATTATTTATTTATTTTTATACACAATTTACAATCATATTTAATCAAACTACATAATGATGACTCGTAGACTTTATAGATAATACACATTAATTTTCTGTTAATGCATGATTTTCTGTAAAGCTGCTTTGAAACGATGTGTGATGTGAAAAGCGCTATACAAATAAAAATGTCTTGACTTATAATTAATTAGTAACACAATTTGTAAAAACTCTGTGAATCTGTGATATCCATTAAGGCAGCATGACTGATTGAATTAGGGAGTGTAGAATCACATGGGGTGCTTTTATAGCGACCTCTTCGTGGCCAGTTGTCCGCGGTAATGCGCTCAACAAGCCACGTGATAAAATGCGCGGGTTGATGGTCTCAGACGCGGAGGCAACTGAGATTTCGCCCTCCGCCACCCGGATTGAGGTGAGTCACTACGTCACCACGAGGACTTAGAGCACATTGGGAATTAGGCATTCCAAATTGTAGAGAAAAAGGGCAGAAAATAAAAAAAATGAAATAAAAAAGATTGAAAATCGCAATATGTCCTTGCACGATTACTTAACCTTAAAAGGCTGCGTTTATGCATTCAGAGCTGACTGTGAGCAAGTGGCACCCTCTAGCGGTCTGGATGACATTATCCATCGTCCACTATACCTCTATAACACAGAATTTAAAAGGGGGTTTTATTCCTTTGGTTTAAAGTTTTTATTTTTCCATGATGTGGCCTGTCATGTGTTCAACAGATCCAATCCATGTTCAATGGAATTTATTTATAGTTAGAATAGTGAAAAGTCTTTTGTACAGCTTTGTACATTTTAAAGCATAATTCCAAAATAAAACAGTGATCTGATGACAAAATAAGGTAAGTGGCACAATATCAAATTTAACTGCTGTCATGTAAACAAAAGCCTATTGGCTACAAAAAAAGAAGCATGAGACCTTTAATATGTCCCACCCCATTATCCTTTTTCAATAGGAAATACTGTCAACGCGAAGACATTTTATGGGGTCTTGAAGTATCAAAATGTATTAGTGTTGCTGTCATTTAACTCCCTTTTAGGATTATGAAAATACGAGATTTATCATGATTAGATGATACAGCAGCAAAAATAAAAGCAGCATCTAACTTTACAGGGGCACATCTCTTACCTTGTACTCTCTAAACTTGCCAACGATTGGCTCATGCAGGAGGAAGCGGATGTCTTTCAGCAGGTAGAAGGTCCTTGGGGCTGTTGAGCCCTTGTTGACCTTCTTCTTGTGCTTGGGTTCATGCGGATAGATTCCTTTCAATATGCATAACCGCCTGTAGATGCAGATGCAGGTCTTCATTAAAAACAATTGCATTTCACGAATGGGCAAATACTAAACATGATCCAAGTTATATACATCTGTGGTTCTCAATTAGTGGGTCACTTCTGATAGGGTCACAAACAGTAGGGGAAAAATGCCAAATGCAAACAATAAAATTAAACGAACTATATTGTGTATAGTTTGCATAGCAAAATGAAAAAATCCTCAAAAACCATTAACAAAGTTCCGTTTCATTCCTCCTGACTGCCAGAGGCGGTGCTAAGCACTAGTGGACAATCGCAGTACCAGCCAGATAGGTCGAGAAAACAAAACAAAGTTGTCCAGCCTCTTTTGCCTTTTCGCTATATGATAGGTCGCTGTATTCTCCGCGCTGTCCAGTGCAGCTTAAAGTAGCGAGGATTCGCCCTCTCAAGCTGTGACCGTGCGCTCTACACCATTATCTGCATGGATTTTTCATCTTTCATCATACGTGAGTGTATATTATTTTATATTGATTGTTAGTGTTGGCGATACCCTGTGCTTTACGGTATTATATAGTGACTGGTGTCTTACCACACTTAGGTAATGTTTTCCCGAAAGCATAATATTTATATTTATCTATACATTTATAAATATATTTTTATTTATCTTGTTACATAGTTACTATAGTGCACAGCTTTATCGGGTGCTATCACTGCCCATCGTGTTTAGGAATTCAGCATATAAGAGAGGCTTTGACAGATCTGTGTTTGCACTGCAGTATGCTGCTGATGTCAGAGAGGCAGCTTCGCCTCACTGAGTTGGATCCTTGTTCACCTGTTAGCCCCACAAAACATGATTCAGTCCCGCGGCACGCTCAAAATTGCCGTACATCGGCAGCGGCTGCCGCTCCGCCTGCGAAAATGAAACCTGTGCCGTAAACTGACAATTCTGAGCATTTGCTGTCGAAGACTGTCGCTAATCTCTCATCAGAAATGCCAGAAATGAAGCATCTTCTTCAAGCTGTCCAACCCCCAATATCAGCCGCTCCCACTGGGAACACACCAGTGGACGAGGGTGATTTCCAAACTCCACACAATATTGATTTGGATACTCTTTCCATGAGTGCCTCCAATTCACATTTTACTGAAGAATTGGTTGATGCCGCTATGCATCCTTCCTCTCAGAAGGTATTCTCCAGCCTGTCTGTTGCAGGTGGCTCGAGCGGGGGTTCTGTTCATTCATAAGGGATGGGTCCATCCTCTTCGGATAACACTTTGTCAGTACTACAGATGGAGGTGGCACGTTTGGGCCTGGACAAAACACCTGTTCAACCTGCTCAGGCAATCCACAGATACAAACATGTTTACCATGCCACCGTGTAAGGACTTTGTGTCAGAGTTTGAGTGCTCTTACAGGTTCCAATGTTCCTAAAAGGAGATCGAAGACAGGGCCTACCCTAGCTTCAATGGCTGAGGCCGATTCCTTAGGGGTGGGGCGGGCTCCAGAGGTTGAACGGCCAGTGGCAGCCTTGGTTGTATCACCAAATGAAGCATTAATAGGCAATGTACGCTGTCCAAGCGCACCGTGTGGACGTACTGACATGCTATTAAAGAAGGCATCCGAATCAGTAGTCTATATAACTCAAGCAGAGAATACTATCTGCCAGCCGCTTCTTGCCTGCAACAACACATTGGGGTCGTCAAATGTAGACTTCTGTGCCTCAGTTTCTACAGACAGCTTTGTTTGCCATGGGTCATGTGATTCGTGAGCTTGGTCCACTCTCAGAAACCCTTCTAACAGCTCGATGCCATGTATGGCTTGCTCAGGAGAGGCTGCCTGAAAATTGTAAAAAGACCCTGAAGGAACTGCCAATTGTACCAGGGCATCTGTTTGGCCCCAATATCTCTGAGGTATTGGAGAAGAGAATGAAGCTGTCGGAAGCTTCCCGTCAGCTAACTCGGGTACCACAGGCAGCTACTTTTAGGATGCCACCAGCTCCAGCTCATCATCGCTACCCGATTCCAGAGCAGCAATTTCATCACCACACTGCTTCCCAACCTCAGGCCCCACAGCATCCTCAAGGTGTTGGAGGAGGCCCAGGGCCATTGCCCATTTCACAGTCAGCCTCAGGTGGGACAACCACAATTCGCCTCACTTACCTGGATTGAGGTGAGTCACTACGTCACCACGAGGACTTAGACCGCATTGGGAATTGGGCATTCCAAATTGTGGAGAAAATCCACCCCCCAAAAAAGTGTATGTCGCTGCCATATCTGCACATCATCCCCCAGTTGGTGGTTCCTCTTTGGGGTCTCATAAAATTGTTTGCATTTTTCTGAAAGGAGCAAGGCGTTTAAAGCCAGTTCGTTTGAACCCTTTTCCTGTGTGGGACTTGCCACTTGTGCTAGAATTCTTTAGCGCACCACCATTCGAACCATTGGGTGGTGCAGATTTTAAGTGGATGTCTTTAAAGCAGCGTTTCTGCTGGCTGTTGCTTCCACTAAATGTGTTGGTGAGCTCCATGCGCTGTCTTTGAGTGAGTTGTGCTTGTGCTGGTAGCCAGAGGATTCAGGGGTCATTCTTCATCATAATCCAACCTTTCTTCCAAAAGTCCTTTTGCCGCAATTTGTGATTCAGTCCATTAATCTGGCTGCTTTTCAGCTGCCCTCATCTCAATTTGATACTGAGTGAGGGCTCTTCCCCTGTGTCCTGTACGCAATTCTACACCTTCATTCAGGTAGACAGATCAGTTATTTGTCTGTCATGGTGGTGTGCGTAAGGGTGTGCTTTTGTTCAAATAAAGACTATCACGCTGGATTGTGGAGGTAATAAAATTGACAACAACCCTTACCAGAGGGTGTTACTTACCATTCTACCAGGGCTGTCTCTTCTCTTGGGCTGCCTTTTGGGAAGTTTATTTGGCAGATGTCTGTGCGGCTGCTACCTGGTCTTCTTCATGCACATTTGCATGGTTCTACAAGGTTAACATGGCTGTATCCCATGCTGTGAGCTCTGCAGTTCTTCTGGAGTGACCTTGATGATTTTAGGTGAGTGACATTCCTCATGACTGTGTTGGTATGTGTCATCCACTAGTGCTTAGCACTGCATCTGGCAGTCAGGAGGAATGAAACAGAACGCTAGTTACGTATGTAACTGTGGTTCTGTGAATTTCGGATGACCGCCAGAGTTCCTTGTCATTTGGAATGAGCGAGAAAGCACTCCGAGGCTGGACACTGAGCTGCTCCGGTTTCTATCCTTGTAGCAGAGTCTGCGTCACGACGTGATTTTGTTGTTATATTTTCTTGACCTATCTGGCTGGTGCTGCGATCATCCACTATTGCTTAGACTCGCCTCTGGCAGTCATCCAGAATTCACAGAACCACAGTTACATACGTAACTAGCGTTATGCAACATTAAAGAAACTACAATCCCCTTGACTACATTAAAAATGGAATCACTTGCAATTAGGATAAAGTTTGTGCCAAGCATAATGTGCTTTGTGTGGTACATTATTGGCTGCCTATATAGCAATGTCAATTTTGAAGACATTTTTGTTTACTTTCGTGTAATAAACAACTCTGGCAATGGACATTAAAGGAATAGTTCACCCAAATATTATAATTCTTTCATCATTTACTCACCCTTATGTGGTCTCTCTGTATGCCGTAACAAAGATATTTTCAAGCAAACATGACCAAAATGTGATTTCTTATTCACTACAAATCATGACATCATCAGTCTCCTTGGTGCATTCAGGAGAAAAGCTTAATTACACATTCTCGCATTTGACGCATGTGAAGACTGCAGTACCTGTACATTTTGGTCTCTTTCTCTACCAAAACCGATCAAAGCGCTTCAGAAGACCACTCGAGTTGTATGGATTACCTTTATGCTGCCTTAACGTCCTTTTTGGAGCTTGAAAATTTTAGAATCCATTGACTTGCATTGTATGGATATATTATCCATATATATACATCATGCACCCTTGAAAATATCTTCGTTTGTGTTCCGCAGAAGAAAGTAAGTCACACAAGTTTGCGACGGCATAAGGGTTAGTAAATAATGAGAGAAATACCATTTTTGGGTGAACTATTGCTTTAAGTGGCAATCCAACAAAATGTAAAATCTGGGTCCTAAACACACACACACACATATATACATACACTAATGTTCAAAAGGTCACTTGCCTGAAATGTTTCTCATGATCTTAAAAACCTTTTGATCTGAAGGTGTATGCTCAAATGTTTGAAATTAGTTTTGTAGACAAAAATATAATTGTGCCAACATATTAATTTAATTATAAAACTAAAATGTTATAAAAAAATAAAAAAATAAAAGTTTTTGAAGTGGATGACTTGGACCGAATAATTAAGAAAAGCAGCCAATAAGTGCCCAACATAGATGGGAACTCCTTCAATACTGTTTAAAAAGCATCCCAGGGTGATACCTCAAGAAGTTGGTTGAGAAAATGTCAAGAGTACATGTCTGCAAATTCTAGGCAAAGTGTGGCCACATTGAAGATGCTAAAATATAACAGTTTTGATTTATTTTGGATTTTCTTTAGTCACAACATAATTCCCATATTTCCATTTCTGTTATTCCATAGTTGTGATGACTTTACTATTATTCTAAAATGTGAAAAAAATAAACAATGTGTAAGTGACCCTAAACTTTTGAACGGTAGTGTATATTGCTTATGGTTCATAGCCTAGTAAACACTACATACTAAAAACCAAAAAGTTAATGTAGAATGTTAATAATTTGTTTTGTTAACCAACCTGAAATCAGCAAGACTCAGACTCAGCTTCTTGCGTGCTTTGTTCCTAGTGATGTAGTTAGTGGCTGATCCTCTCTCATACTACATGAGAAGAAATGACAGGTTACCAAAAGCACCGACATTTAGATATACACACAAACCAACACTTCACACACAGAGTGCTTATTTTAATTGTACTGATGTTGTCAAGCAAAGGTTAAAAAAAATCTTATAAAAAAATAATTAAAAAAAACTTATATGTAAATATAGCTGGAAATGTGATGGTCTAGCCCAGTAGTTCTCATCCTTTTTTTGATGAACGCCCCCCTACTTCATTCCTTTACCCCATTCCCATTTAATAAAGCTGAAGTAGTGATATGATAATATTTATTATCAATCTATTTCTGCCTGAAGTACAGTTAGTGTTACTATAGTAAATTCAAGGGTGGTCATGTAGAATTCTGCGCCGAATTCAAATGGTTTCCGCTTCTCGCGCCTTGCTTCACACAGATTCTCGCAAAGCTGCGAGTTTAAGAGCTCGAGCTTTAAGAGCTTTGCGCTCGTGCTGCTCTGTCCATTGAACTGTATCCATCTACAGAGCCATACAGATGCATTAGCCGAGGTTGTGCCTCCACCAGTGTATTTGACGCTGCTAAACCAGACACTTCAAATGCGCCACTAGACTTCAAAATCAGATGAACCGCGGTACAAATGCGTACCAACCCGTATAATTGAGAACCAACTGATATATACTCCAAGTCTAGATAAACGTTTTAATGCAAAGACGAACTTGACGATAGATTTGATTATTATGACTGATAAACGCCCCCATTTGTAACCTAACGCACCCCTCTCTACTAATTTGCTCTCAGCGCCCCGTGGCAATCTTTCAACACCGTTGAGAACCCCTGGTCTAGCCATTTAAAGATGGTCAAAACAACACAAAAGACACAACGTGCTTACATACTATCAAGCAATCTACTCAACAATCATTGCAATGTACAGAGAGACGCATTTAATTAGCAATTACACGTATAACGTATAGAAAAGCCGCATGTTTAAATACATAACTAATGAACTGAAGACTACACAGGCCCTTCGCTGATCAAAATATTTTGACGTAACAGTCTTGCTGTGTCTTACCTTCTTCTTTTGTAGACCACCCATTGCAGGGGAAAATGCTTTTCAAATCTTTCAAAAAGTGTTGTATAGTTACATATATAGCGCAGACAGATCTCAGCTCACACAGTGCTAACGTGCTCCTTCCGAGCACACGTGTTTTGTGTGACGTCACGCAGTCGAGACAGTAGGACCCTTGTACCGGGGTGCCGGAGCGAATGCCTGCATAGATATATAAATGTGTAATGTAATGCATTTCCATCCATCCATCCATATACTGTATATTCACATATTACATTTATTATGGTCATTTATTATTGTATAATGGTTATTTATTATATATAGCTACCTTACCAAGTGTGTTGTTGTTTCACAATTATAATCTCTCTCTTTTTTTCTGTCTCTCGTTGGATTTGTGAGCCTACGCATTGGGTTGCCACCCGTCCCGTAAAATACGGAATCGTCCCGTATTTAAAGATAAAATGATGACGCGATTTGTCCCGTATTTAAGCTGGTCAGATGGCGTCACGGTGAAATCTTTTAAGATCGCAAATTTAACATTGATATAAGTTGGAAAATTGGCCTACGATGAGTAAGGGACCGTCTGAAAAGTCCACACATTGTGCTAAAACGTGCTAATACTGTAGAGGGTGTGGTAAGGGACCGTCTGAAAAGTCCACAAATGGTAAAACTGTGGAGTTTTTTTTTCTATATAAACGTTCAATAAGATCAAACAATGTATAAATACAATCATAAATACAAGTACAGGTGAAGGAAAAAAAATAAAATAAATACAAATTATAAAAAAAAAAAATGTATAAACCATCCAAAATGTATACATACATAAGATAAAGAAGACAAATTAAAATTAAAATAAATATATTTTTAACATATAAATGATGTATTTTTTTTTATAAGTCATAGGTCAGGAAAGTTCTCATTTTAGCATCTAAGAAAAGATATACAATTTTTATTAATAACGCATATTAACTCAATGCATTTATTGCTAAAACTGTTAGCCCCCCCCCCCCCATTTTAAAACTTCAAAACTTCTAAGCAATAATGAGCCTTTCAATGTTTGACATGGACATTTCAGCTATTTGTTGCCTATGATTTGTGGTGAAAATGATAAAAAAAATAAAAAAAAATCTATTTAATAATTTATATGTTTCTGAGTGTGATGAGATATTTCTCATTTGACATCAATTTGCAATCACAGCCAGACAATAAGTCATGGAAAAAAGTCCCAGAGAGAGTGAGAGAGAGAGAGAGAGAGAGAGAGAGAGAGAGAGAGAATAATAGAGATAATAATACAGAGTACAATAAGTGGGTGTCACCATACAGCATCGGTTCAGTGGTGAAGATAAGGGCAAACAATCTGTGGGTAAAAGTGACAAAATTTCATCAAAATGGGCTGCCTGAAGTTCCTCAAAGACTTTTTCTGGGGTTTTTGGGACTATGAGACTCCTAAGGTGATGGTAGTTAAGGACAAGAAATTAGGAGTCATTTACAGAGCCGTGCAGTTCCTAGTGATCACATACTTCATTTGGTAAGAATGTGCTTTTTTTTAACTTTTCTCTTATGTGGTGTTTTTAAATATTCAGAGCTTTATTTGAATAACATACTTTTAAGACAATTACAATACATTTGATAGATGTCATGTATCATAATCATTTATAATACTGGCCTCAGATGCAATAATAATTTCCTTTTTGGAGGTCAGTACACTTCAGAATTTTAATACATCACTGACAAATGTTTGGCAGTTTGGCTGTGGTTTTAGTGGTCACTACAGATCAACCACATCGACATACCACATATGTTAATTTTATAGTCTCTGTACCACAAATTGTACTGTAAAAATTGAGTTAGAAAACTTCTGCTCTAACTGTGTCTTGCAAAACTGTAGCAGAAATTGTAACAGAACCTGCAATAGTGATAAAGCAATGATGATGACTAATGTAGAGTTAAATATTTATATTATAGAATGTATTATTGAACACTTTGTGTGTTGAAATGGCTATCCATATGTGCTTTACAACAAAAATGTTTACTTGTTTCCAATATATTAAATGAGTATTACTACAATAAGGTTCTGTATGTTAACAGTAGTTAATGCATTAGGTATTATGAACTAACAACGAACAATTGGTTTTTACAGCATTTATTTACTTTGGTTAATACATTTATTTTTAAATTACTTTTACCAATTTTTTTTTTTTTTTTTTTTTTAAGATTCACACATTTCAATTTCATAACAAAATTCCATTTAATTGAATTTAGTAATCTGTAATAAAATTAAATAAAAACGAAATATTTTAAGTTTTGTTCTTTTAATTTTGTTAAACATTTCACAATTATTTTATGTTATAAAATTGAAATGTGTAAATGTTTTTTTTGAGTATATTTTAATAATATTGTAATAATTTTTCAGTTTAAGATATTAAAATATTATAGTGTGACGAGGATGAGGGCGTGGCCAGGCCGTGAGGGTCCACGGCTGGCGCTGAATCCGATGATCAGTGGGAGAGCGAGATAAAGGGGAGCCGGAGATGCCAGTTCAAGAGAGAGAGAGACGCACTTGGCCGAGTTGTGTGTGTCTGTGTTTGTTTAAGTTGAGTTTTGCATTAAAACTTTATGTTGACTGTTCAGCCGGTTCCCGCCTCCTCCTTTCCCGTCCTTATACTGTTACATACATATATTAAATAATTTTAATATAGAATAAATTATAAGTATTCTATTGTTCATTGTTAGTTCATAATAAATTAACATATGTTATCATATACAATCTGTAATGTTAAAAATTTATTAGTGTACTTAGAAATTAACATTAACCCAAATAAGTGCTGTAACGTTAACTAATGTTATTGTAAAGCGTTCCCTTAAAAGGCAATCAAATGCCATAATGATGCCACCTTCATGGTAATTTGGCTCTGAATTCATGGTTTTGGTTTTATATTCTATCTTTTATCTATAGATATGTTTGACTTCCTTGTTTAAGTTGTTTAATTTAATTGATCCGTTTCACTATTCTGTCCCTATAAAGGTGTGTTCTTTAAATTAAGTCTTAAGTGTGTGCAGGTAATGTATAAATGTAGTCTTTTATGGATGCAGGTATGTATTTATCAGTCAGAAAGCATATCAGGAGACTGAGACCCGTCCAGACAGCTCAGTTTACACTGAGATGAGAGGTGTGGCCATGCTGGGAGACAGCATTCTGGACACAACAGAATACGTTCAACCATCTGAGGTGAGGAAGGATAAAACTTTAAATGAAAAATTGTTCTTTAAATTGCAACTTACATAATGCCTGTTCTAATGGATATAGGGCAGGCTAGATCATTAAAATGTCATTTCTGTATGGACAAAGCAATTCTTTTGAAAATACTAAAGAGATTAAATCATATTTTCCCTACTAGATCAACATACTATTAATTGATCACACACACACACACACACACACACACATACACACACACACACACACACACACACACACACACACACACACACACACACACACAAATTGCATACATCATTGCTTGGTTTTTTTGATGCACAGGGTGGTGATGTCATAAGCACCATACTTAGAAGAGAGGTGACGCATGATCAGACGCAGGGCACCTGTGCTGAGGTGAACAAAAAACACACAAAAAACTGTACATGTTCACACAATCAGTATCCAAAAAGAATATGAGAAATTGTTTTTTGTTTTGTTTTTCAGCATTACAGTGTTGCCAATGCAAACTGCACAAAAGATTCTGACTGCATTAAAGGGGAAATTGACTTTGATGGTCACGGTAGAGTTTTCATTACTAATATATCTTTGGAATACCTTGTATTTATCAAGTTTGTACACTCAAACACAAAAATGACTTGGCCAGTGATTATATCAACACTAAACCCTGTTTTGAACAGGCCAAAGAACAGGGCGATGTATACCATACTACAATTACACATTCAAGACCTGTGAGATCAAATCTTGGTGTCCCATTGAGGAATATGCTGTTGTTAGGTACTGAAGTTTAATTTATTGATCAACTGTCAAAAATTGAACTTAAGGACTGCACTAAAATATCTTTCCTCCCACCATAGGGAACCAGCTTTGGAACAGGCAGTTAATTTCACTGTATTCATAAAGAATGCCATCCATTTCCCAAAGTTTAAAGTGCTTAGGGGAAACATCAAACCGAACAAGCCAAAGAAGTTGGCACGGTGCCACTACCACCCAGAAACCAACCCATATTGTCCTGTATTCAGCCTCGGCTTCATCGCAACACAGGCCAGAGAAAAATTCAGCGAACTTTGTAGAACTGTACGTACAGGGCATATTGTCTAAAAGCAAATCATATTTTCCCCACAATTCTAATACGCAGTGTGTTTTAACATAAGAAAGTTTTAAATTATTTTTTTAGGGTGGAATAATTGGAGTGTTTATTAACTGGAAGTGTGATTTTGATGTGGATCCCTCGGAGTGCACTCCAACATATTCATTTAGAAGGCTGGATATGAGAAAAGATCTGCCCAGCTCAGGCTACTACTACAGGTATGGATTTTTTAAGAATTTCAATTTCAATAATCAATTTAAAGGTGCAGTATATAAGATTCAGAAACTTGTTATTAATGACTCCTGTGGCCGTTAATTGAACTGCAGCCAGCTACCTGTTGCCCGTGCTCGTGCACACACTCCATAGGGATGCGAGCGAGCGAGCATCGACCAAAACAATGACGTAACGTGCAAAGAGACTGCATTTGTGGTAGCATAATTAAAATTACACTTTGAGACTGTATATAATATACCCTCCAGTGCTGGAACAGGGCTATAACAAAGTGTGGATATAGGTCTGGCTATGCGAGACTGTAGTTTGAAGTAATCACCTTTCTTTGCATGATACATTGGCTGTCTTTCGTTTGGAAGGCTGCATGTTAGGTAGGACGCGTCCTTTGAAGGCTGCAGTATACCGAGTGTCCTCCTTTAAACAAGCCTCGTTTAAACGAGACGGCCATCGTAGGACAAACGGAAACATGGTTGCTATGACAGCACGCCACACTTTAACAAGCACGAGTGCTTTGAGTGAGAAGGGAACAAAGTCCCTTTAGAAGGGAATGTATGAGGTAAATTTTAGGAGCGTTATAATGATGTAAAGAGAAAAGAAAATAGATTTTACAGGTGTACTTTTAGTCTAATACTTTATTTTAATTATATATTAATATAATTATACATATTATATACTCTGCACCCATCTACTGAGGTACTTTAACTTGGAAATTAACATTCTTTGCATTTGAACATCATATTTACAGGCAAATTGGCGTCATTGTTTTTAGACATTTCCGTTGAAGCAAAGAATTGTGGGTTGTGAGTGCCCACGAAGGATACACCTCAAGCATCCTCCGAATTCCCGCGAAAAAAGGTCGCATTCAAAGGCTGCATTCGAAGTGTCCTACTTACTTTTCTGAAATGAGACAGCCTCGATGACGTATGCGGCCGACAAATGCGACCTCCGGAGGACATGGCCTTCCAAACGAGACACAGCCATTGACTGCATTTATACGATAGCCTATGTCGGCGTTAGCTAACTAGCTAGCTTTATCAATAGCTGTTATCTAAATTTGGTGGATGATGACAGTAGCTGTAAAATAGACTGTTATAAATATGTTGACACAATTCAGTATTGGTGTGATTCCATCACAACTGTCATTTTGATATATCGATGCACTGTTGTTTTATAATAATAGATTGTATATATTTTCTGTATAACCAAGTTACTTTACACTAATGAATGGAGCTTTTTGCATTATCTGGAACATTGTCTAGCATTCATTTCATGTGTTATTGTAGTTTACCTTGCTGAATAATTACAGATTAACATTATGTCAGTTACTTTGAATCGGTATACCTGACTTTTAGTATTAAGAGAAGATCGTTGAAATTATTTGAAAGTTATGAAGCAAGGTAGCTTGCAATTCGTCAGCGTTAGCAGGCAAGATCAAGTTAGCTAAAATTACACAGATCAATCCTTATGGCACTACAGGTGCATCTCAATAAATTATAATGTCGTGGAAAAGTTCATTTATTTCAATAATTCAACTCAAATTGTTCAATGCACACAGACTGAAGTAGTTTAAGTCTTTGGTTCTTTTAATTGTGATGATTTTGGCTCACATTTAACAAAAACCCACCAATTCACTATCTCAAAAAATTAGAATACATCATAAGACCAATAAAAAAAAAAAAAACATTTTTAGTGAATTGTTGGCCTTCTAGAAAGTATGTTCATTTACTGTATATGTACTCAATACTTGGTAGGGGCTCCTATTGCTTTAATTACTGCCTCAATTTGGCGTGGCAGGGAGGTGATCAGTTTGTGGCACTGCTGAGGTGGTATGGAAGCCCAGGTTTCTTTGACAGTGGCCTTCAGCTCATCTGCATTTTTTGGTCTCTTGTTTCTCATTTTCCTCTTGCCAATACCCCATAGATTCTCTATGGGGTTCAGGTCTGGTGAGTTTGCTGGCCAGTCAAGCACACCAACACCATGGTCATTTAACCAACTTTTGGTGCTTTTGGCAGTGTGGGAAGGTGCCAAATCCTGCTGGAAAATGAAATCAGCATCTTTAAAAAGCTGGTCAGCAGATGGAAGCATGAAGTGCTCCAAAATTTCTTGGTAAACGGGTGCAGTGACTTTGGTTTTCAAAAAACACAATGGACCAACACCAGCAGATGACATTGCACCCCAAATCATCACAGACTGTGGAAACTTAACACTGGACTTCAAGCAACTTGGGCTATGAGCTTCTCCACCCTTCCTCCAGACTCTAGGACCTTGGTTTCCAAATGAAATACAAAACTTGCTCTCATCTGAAAAGAGGACTTTGGACCACTGGGCAACAGTCCAGTTCTTCTTCTCCTTAGCCCAGGTAAGACGCCTCTGACATTGTCTGTGGTTCAGGAGTGGCTTAACGAGAGGAATATGACAACTGTAGCCAAATTCCTTGACATGTCTGTGTGTGGTGGCTCTTGATGCCTTGACCCCAGCCTCAGTCCATTCCTTGTGAAGTTCACCCAAATTCTTGAATCGATTTTGCTTGACAATCCTCATAAGGCTGCGGTTCTCTCGGTTGGTTGTGCATCTTTTTCTTCCACACTTTTTCCTTCCACTCAACTTTCTGTTAACATGCTTGGATACAGCACTCTGTGAACAGCCAGCTTCTTTGGCAATGAATGTTTGTGGCTTACCCTCCTTGTGAAGGGTGTCAATGATTGTCTTCTGGACAACTGTCAGATCAGCAGTCTTCCCCATGATTGTGTAGCCTAGTGAACCAAACTGAGAGACCATTTTGATGGCTCAGGAAACCTTTGCAGGTGTTTTGAGTTGATTAGCTGATTGGCATGTCACCATATTCTAATTTTTTGAGATAGTGAATTGGTGGGTTTTTGTTAAATGTGAGCCAAAATCATCACAATTAAAAGAACCAAAGACTTAAACTACTTCAGTCTGTGTGCATTGAATTTATTTAATACACGAGTTTCACAATTTGAGTTGAATTACTGAAATAAATGAACTTTTCCACGACATTCTAATTTATTGAGATGCACCTGTATATTTCACATGCTTTGCAGTTATGCAAGCTTACCTGTCCAATAAGAAGAACGCCAATTCAGGGTCGGTTTTGATCCCCAAATCAAAACGAAGGTCCCTCCAGGAATCAAATGCCCTGCTGATGTTCACTCTAGTTTTCGCTCGACCACGATCACGTTTCCGCTTAGCCAGACGGGATTCAGTAGATAAATGTTTTATTTTTATTTATTTATTTTTGGCTTAATCTGAGTTTGTGTAGGAGTCAGTGTTGTGCTGGGAGCCGGCCATTTGCTGGATTCCTTCTCTAAGATAACATTACCTAGTGCTGGAGTTTGTTGTCGCTGTTGAATAGTGGAAGAGAAGCTATTACTGAGGCAAGGCTCTCAGGAGCATGCATAAACGTCACATCCTTTGGATTTTCCCGGAAAAAGCGACCCGCTCCCTTCGCATGAAAATCAGTCTACAGGCTTTAATAGGCAACCTAGTAAGTCCGGGAAGGGCTCGTTTTTTAAGTTGCGTTACAAGCCGTTCACATATTGGCAAAAAAAGGGCAAATAGTACATGAACGTTTTTACATATTGCACCTTTCAAATGACAATCAATCATCAATTAATCTTTAATATTTAAGAGATAGTTCACCCAAAGATTAAAATTCTCTCATCATTTACTCACCCTCATGAAATCTGTCAGATGTGTATGACTTACTTTCTTCTGCTGAAAACAAACAAAGTATTTTTAGTACAATATTTCAGCTCTTTAGGTCCATACAATGTAAGTAAATGTTGGCCAGAACTTTGAAGCTACAAAGAGCATATAAAGGCAGCATAAAAGTAATCCATATGACTCCAGTGGTTAAATCCATGTCTTCAGAAGTGATATGATAAGTGTGGGTGAGAAACATATCAATAAGTTATTTTTTTTACTATAAATCTCCACTTTCACTTTCACATTCTTCTTTTTTTTCACAAGTTCTTCAGTTTGTGCATATTATAAATACAGTATTATATATATTTGCATATATATAATATATATAAATATATATACATTTGCATACCCATACAAATAGATGCTCCAGAGTTGTTTTGCCCATCACCATTACTCCTGATAAATGAATATCAGCTCATCTGAATTATTTACTTTTTTTTTTCTTCTAAACATCTCAGGTTTGCGAAGTATTACCATAAGGATGGTGTTGAGTACAGATCGCTTATAAAAGCATATGGGATTCGGTTGGATGTCATCGTACATGGACATGTAAGACCATACAGAAAGTACTTTAAACCTTGTTTGACATGCGGACTGCACATACAGTAAGTCTTTTACTGAATCAGTCCATGTCTTTGCAGGCAGGAAGATTCAGTCTTATTCCAACCATCATCAACACAGTGACGGCCATGACGTCAGTAGGAATTGTACGTTTGTATTAAATGTGTATTAGGAATATGGTAATTTTGGGTAATTTAAAGTGAAAGTTAATGATGTCATATCAAGATGGAAGACATAAACACTTCACAAATTGCATTATGTGAATGGTTCTCGGGTTTCCCTTGGGCTGAGGATGATCTAGAGTAGCCTTGATGGAATAAGGCATTTAAGGACCCATAAAGCTCCTTTTCATCCTGAGTTTTGTCCTGATTGTTACTTCTAAACATGTCTTGGCTATTGTTTTATGAAGACATGTTCCTTGTTTGAACTCAGTGTGAAATAAAATATTTACCCTATTTACTTTCTTAAAGCTGTGTAATTTCTGCGCCAAAACCTCATCAAACGAAATCGCAAAAATAGTCAGTTTTCGGTCCCACTTTATATTAGGTGTCTTTATGTACTAACATTAGAAGACATACAGTACTATGTATTTATTGTGTAACTACACGTTGTTCTGCAAAATTCTCACAAGATTCACATTTGTTGCTACTGAGGTTGAGGTACGGGTAGGTTTACGAGTAGGGGTAGGGGTTAGGGTTTAGGCTAAGGGTTGGGTTAGGTTTAGGGGTAAAGTTAACAGATGTAATTAAATGCAGGTACTTTAAATGTAAGTACAATGCAACAACATGTACAGTATGTACATAATAAACACACTGTAGCAAATGCTTTAGTACATAGTAAAAGACACCTAATATAAAGTGGGTTCCAGTATTCAAACAAATTCCAGAAAACTCCAACTCCAACAAACAGAAAGTCCCAGTCCAAAATCATGACACTGGTCGAGCCAGTGTTGCTGTGTCGGGCTGGATGGGTGCTTTTACATGCCGAGATAGGACAAGTGTTATTGAGAAAATTCGCTTTGCATGTTATTCAGAAGAGAAAATTATTGTTTTGTAATCTTTCATCTAAAAAATGGCCCGAAACCTCGTTTTGGGTCAGTTTTTCAAGTATGACATTGGGTTTGTAATGTTTGAAAAACTAAATAGGCTAACGTAACTTGCTGTCTTGCTTTCTTTCATCTAGTGCTCAGTCATTTGTGATTGGATCATGCTGACGTTCATTGATAAGAATGAAGTCTTCAGTGACAAGAAGTTTGACGATGTAAGTAGAGCAGGACACAGATGATTATGTGGTTATTCTTTAAGAGATATTTGAAAGACTTATGTTTCAACTATCCACTACTGCAGTCTGAGATTGTTCCCTACCAGTCAAAAGTTTGGACAAACCTTTTCATTCCTTATTTTTACAATTTTATTTTTTAACTAGATAGGTAACGTTTGTCAAGACAAACTTCACTGTTGTCGAAAGTTTAAACTAATTTTTTTAAAGTTTGAAGACTGATTGTTATACATACTTTACAGTAAGATAAACCACCAGCTAGCTAGTTAGTCAGACAGAATGTCACATAAATGGTCAGATAGATAGATAGAGCAACTTAAAGCAGATCAAATGTCTTTTGTGGGTGTTTACATTTGACATTGTTACTTTTTTGACAGTTGGAGTTTAAAATTAATGAGCATTCCATTGGCCTGTTTGAACATTCTGTCAATGTACTGTCAATTTATGGGATTTTTCCAATTTTTTATGGTCTGCTGTGTGAAATCCGTAAGCCTGATCAGATAGAAAAGACATAGAAC
Source organism: Myxocyprinus asiaticus (assembly GCF_019703515.2). Taxonomy (NCBI): domain Eukaryota; kingdom Metazoa; phylum Chordata; class Actinopteri; order Cypriniformes; family Catostomidae; genus Myxocyprinus; species Myxocyprinus asiaticus. The sequence goes on along the minus strand of NC_059346.1, from coordinate 8,969,163 downwards.
ACTATTCCAGGACAGTCTGAAGGTCTCTACCACGTTTGATGTAGCTTGAAAGCTCTAGGAGGTGTTAGTGTAAGAAATGTTGTTCTTGGTTTAGGGATTTTTGAAAAAACCTTAAACCAATTTAGTAGAATAACAGTATGTTGGTTTCGCCAAGCCAACATATTAGTAAAGTCATTAAAACCATGAAATAACACAAATGGAAGTCTGAGAATTATGTAGTGAAAAAAATCATATCAATCAAAACTACCTTATATTTAAGCTTCTATTTAGTAGCCACCATTGGTCTAGATGACAGCTCTGCACACTCTGGACATTCTTGTTGGATGCTTTTCCTTCAATATCCAGTCTAACTCATACAATAAAATAAAACAAAATAAAATTTGTTTGGTACAATTTAGAGTTGTCTGCAAAACTCATTTAAAGCATTGAAGCATAAAAGAAGCATTTATTGTGCACTCAGTAATTTTTGGAATTTGTCGTCTTGGACTTACACTGACACCTAGTGGTGTGGATGCAGTTCAAACGCAATAGTTTTCAGTTACCAACGCCATTATAGAAATGTACTATTCACAGTCAGCCATAATTAACTTAATTCATAAGTAAAGGGACCAATAACAGGGCGTTTACTGAGATTAAGCGAGTGGTATTCAGCTGGTCATGTGATTCTAACATGGCAGCCCCCATGAGGGGACCCTCTCCATGTAGAATAAGACAGCTTTTATAAGGTTACAGATATGACTGGAGACTTAATCTCATGTGAGTGCTCATCATTTCAAAATTACAATTAAAATTACTGAGTGTACCTTTAAGATCAAAATGTTTATGAGAAACATTCAACCATTTAGTAAAGTGTGTCCAAACTATTTACTGGTAGTGTATATATCTTTTATTATGTTCCCTAATTTAGATTCATCAAATTTTTTTCTTTATTTCTTTGATCAGATCTCTAAAGAACCCAGCCAGCCAATCACAACAGACCTCACTCTTACAAGCTATGGCTCCACCCACTCTGACCTCTCAGAGGGTGTGCCATTATGAACGAAGGTCACCAAATTCCCTGTGACAACACAACTGCTCCAGTGATAATATGCAATGCCAAGATGAGTAGAGTATAAAGAATATTTTTACATAAAGGACTGGATGTTACCCTGTGTGATAAAAGAGTGTGAAATACAGTCATATGCAAACCAAAATACCATATCTGGGTCCAGTAAAGCTTCTGGTTGTGACCTGCAACATCCCAAACATTTCTGTTATGCTTAGCTTCAATAATTATTGGACACTAATGGACAATGTGCATGTTTATTGCTTAATTCAACTAGACTCCAGGTTTGCTTCTCAAAGCATTTATATTGCACCCATCTGGAATTGGCTGGATCGTGAATAGTGGGCATTCCATATCACAAGCTGATTTTTGTCGAACAATTTGCACTGATAAATAGTGCACACAAAGGCCAGGAAATATGTATTAAAGGGATAGTTCACCAAAAATGAAAATTCTCTCATTATTTACTCACCCTCATGCCATCCCAGATGTGTATGACTTTCTTTCTTCAGCAGAACACAAACAAAGATTTTTAAAGAAATATCTCAGCTCTGTAGGTCCATACAATGCCAGTGAATGGTGATCAGACCTTTGTAGCTCCAAAATCACATAAAGATCACATAAAAGTAATCCATAAGACTCCAGTGGTTAAATCAATATCTTCAGAAGCGATATGATAGGTGTGGGTGAGAAACAGTTCAAAATTTAAGTCCTTTTTATTTCTCTTAATCTCCACCTTCGCTTTCACTTTTACATCTGAAAGCCACATGTGGTGTCTGTTAAGTTTAAGTAAAACATTTACTTAAATTTCGATCTGTTTTTCTCCCATCATATCACTTCTGAATATATAGATTTTACCACTGGAGTTACATGGATTACATTTGTTTCAAGACAAAGGTCTGGTCACCATTCACTTGAATTGTATGGACCTACGGAGCTGAAATATTCTTCTAAAAAAATCTTTGTATTTTGCTGAAGAAAGTCATACACATCTCGGATGGCATGAGGGTGAGTAAATAATGAGATAATTTTAATTTTTGGGTGAACTATCCATTTAAAGTGATATTCTGGGTTCAATATAAGCTCAATCGACAGCATTTGTGGCATTTGATTACCACAAAAACTCATTTTGAATTATATCTCCTTTTCTTTAAAAAAAGCTAAAATTTGGATTACAGTGTGGCACTTACAATGAAAGTGAATAGGGCCAATCCGTAAACATTAAAAGTAAAGCCACAAGATGTAAGCAATATGCATTTTAACATGATTGCTTACTATCCTTTTGTGAACCTTGTGTCAACTTATATCAAATTTTACAATTTAACAACTTTACAGCACAAATAATACACAATTTTTAACAGAAGAATTAATATAAGTGCTTTTATACAATTATAAGCTTTACATTTCTGCCTTAAAAGGTGCACTCAGCAATTTTTTCCTCATTAAAAAAGTTTAACTCCTAAAAACATGAATTGTAATTTCACAATATATGTAGGAAATCATGACTACTCACATTAAAATTAAGACTCCAGTCTTATCAGTAACCTTATAAAAGCTGTTTTATTCTACATGGAGAGGGTCCGCACATGGGGGCTGCCATGTTAGAATCACATGACCACCTGAATACCACTTGCTTAATCTCAGTAACCATCCTGTTATTGGACACTTTCACTCATTGATTAAAGTAATCATGGCTGACTGTGAATACTAAATTTCTACAATGGCATCTGAAACTGAAAATTATTGATTTTAAATTATGCTGCATCCAAGCCGCTAGGTGTCAGTGTAAGTCCAAGATGACACAATGACAAAAGTTCCTGAGTGCACCTTTAAACCCCCCAGAAATTGCCCCCATTCACTTTCATTGTAAGTGCCTCACTATTACCTCGAATTTAGCTTTTTTAAAGAAGGAACAAGTCAAAATTGTTTTTTTTTTGTGGTAATCAGCATTATGCCACAAATGCTGTAAATTGATCTTTACTTGTATTGAACTCGGAATATTCCTTTAAGAAAATAAAAAGGGTCCACTTTGATTTTAACGCTGAATGTGACAACAACTAATAATAAAATATTAAAAAGACCAATCCTTTTTCCAATGATTGTCTCTTGTCTGGGAAAAACTTCTTCCATAAAACAACTGAAGCCCTTGAGGAGAGAAGATGAGGAGAGGGCTTCTTCAAAGAACCACTCACAGTGCTAACCTGATAACAACTCTTCCTATGAAATTGGTTACAGTAATGAGATTTAGGGGAAAAGATACTGCGTCTGCCCAGCTCTGCCCTAAGTGTGATGAATAGAAACGTATCGATTTATGCTGCTCACACTTTTGAGGTTTATGGATCATTATTTTTAGTAATGATAGAGGGTACATATAAAACCTCATCTCCCCAGACAGGAAAGAGAGACTGAAACCAGATGCTGGAGAAAATGGACAGACAATGCACTCTGCCGAAGTAGTCCATGTAGCCGTTTATCAATGCAGCACTTCCCAAACATTTCAGCCTAAGTTTCATCAGTCCACAAAACATTTTCGCAGTAGCGTCAAGGTGGTCTTTGGCAAACTTCAGGCATGCAGCAATGTTTTTACTGGAAAGCAGCAGATTCCTTCGAGGTGTCCTGCCATGGACACCATGCCCGTTTAATGTTTTCTGTATAGTAGACTCATGAATAGAGATATTAACCAGTTCCAATGATTCCTTTAAGTCTTTAGCTGTCACTCTAGGGTTATTTTTTTTTTTTACCTCATTGAGCATTCTGCGGTGTGCCCTGTCATGTTGGCTGGACGGCCACTTCTAGGGAGAGTAGCCACAGTACTAAATAGTCTCCATTTACAGAAAATGTGTCTAACTGTGGACAGATGAATATCTAAGTTCTTCAAGATAACTTTGTAACCCTTTCCAGTTTCAGGCAAAGCAAAAACTCTTGATCGTAGGTTGAGATGCGAGGCAAGGTCCACATCAGGAGATGCTTCTTGTGAATAGCAAACTCAATATTTTTAAGGGCTTTTTATTAGTCAAAGTAGCTCTAACCCACACCTCCAATCTCGTTTCATTAGTTGGATGCCAGGTTTGCCAATTCCTGACTCTAATTAGCTTTAGTTGACATCATTAGCCTAGGGTTCACATACTTTTTCCCAACCTACATTGCAAATTTGTGTTTGTTCATTATTGTAACCTAGATGAAGATCAAACCAGATTTTAAGACACATTTATACATAAATGCGGCAATTCCAAAGGGTTCACATACTTTTCTTGCCACTGTATTTATAGCACTTTCCATGAAGAGAGTATATTTTGGTGTCATGCAATTGTTTTTGCTACCATTAAAAAAAACTGGACATACAAGAAGTAACATATATTAAATCCTTTCTACACCATGGTGGGAATAAAATTAAATAATCTAATGTCACTGAATTTCAAACAGCCGAGACGCCCCTTCTAAACACATCAAGATTAAGTCCACTGATTTGTGGAAAGTGCTTTTTTTTTCTTTTTTTTTTTAAGGAAAGCAAAATTTCTGTTATGTATGGAGTGAGTACAGCAATTTTAATTCACAACAATAGTTGGATTTTAAATTGCACACAGCACAGTATGTCTTATATGGGCTCCAGGTCTTTTTCTCAGAGAGAAGAAATCAAATTATAATGTGGTAATAGGTAGAGTGGGAAGGCTGAGCTGCCGGGCACTGATGTGGATGTCTCATTGGTGGTTACTGCACCCTGAAATAGTCCTATATGCAGTTTCTAAAACTAAAAGCCATATTCTTTACAGTATTAATGTAAAAATGAATCAATATCCAAATGGACAATTACCTCAGGGACAGATTACTTGCATGCCACAATGAGAAAAAGCTATCTTCCACCCATGTGTACATATCATTTCTCACATAGTCATTAAATTAGTAACCATAAAGATCAAAATCAAAAATCATTTCCATTCTGTTACTTTAAAAGTAATGAAGGAAAGCCACTTTCAAGTTAATTTTTTCTGTATATAGAAATATTTATTGACACAAATATAAAAAGCACCACTTTCAATATCATTTGAGATATCTGTGATATTCCAGCATCAAAACATTTCTACATAGCCACATATTTCATCAATAATGTACAAAAATTTAAGATGAATTCGGATCTATACAGAAAAGCATAAACACTCACAATTTGGCACAAACTGACTGAGTGTATAATATGAAAAGGATCTATGCGTTCATGCTGAGGACCCAGTCAATGGTCTCCAGCAGGAAGCTCATATTATAGTGGGCGGCGATGTTCCGGAACACTTCCACCTGCTCAGAAAAACTCTGTAACCAAACCAAACAAGTGGAAATTAGTAGTTACGAGACACCACATTTCTGAACAAGAGCATTTAGTCTGGGGTTTATTAGCTTTAAAACACAAGTATGAAACGCTAAGTGCAGCTCAAGTACCTTTGTGGTGAAGCTGAGGTTGAAGTCTCCTGCACAGCTACAATACAGAGGCATGTTTGCTTCCTTCACCCCTTTGCATTTGGAACATACCTATGATGGGAAAAACATAATGCTTTCCATGCAAATTACTGATACCATATGCCAGCTAGGACATGTGCCCTTTGGGTGTGCCATTGGCAGTGTTGGGTGTAAACTGACTACAAATTAATGAGTTACTGTAATCCCATTACTTTAAAAGGCAAAAAGCATTGTAGCACATTACAATTAAAATTTTAGTAAACAGATTATAGTTACAGACTTTCAATTAAAGGTGTTGTAAGTGATTTTTTTCAAGGAAAGGTATGCAAAAAAAAAAAAAAATGTCCTACTCCCTGAAGATATTAATGAAATAAGTGTCGCAAGATATCTCACCTGTCTCCGTGACAGCACTAGACTCTGTAAACAGAAAATAAAAATGTGTCTGCGGATCGCAGACAACTGAAGCTTTTTTCTTTAAGTAAGGCTGAAACGATTAGTCAACATAATCGACAACGTCGACAATAAAACAAATTGTGGACAAAAATTTCCATTGTCGAATAGTCATTTGATCTAATTGAACGCAACATGAGATCACATTATATTCTAATGATGGCGCGAGAGGAGCACTGCAGCTTGCGCCTGTTTAAGTAGAGGACGAACACACAGCTCACAGTCCAGACGCATGCCAAACTTTCCAAATAGCTTCAGGTGATGTAGATCGTATGAGGGAATTCTACAAAAATACAAAATAAGTAAATACAGAAGCACTCTCGCTGTGAAATAAGTGGAGCCAGAGCTGCCATTCCGCTGAAGCAAAACTTGCATGTTGACAGTCTTTAAAGGAAACACCCCGGCGTTATATGTTTAATGCATCCTTTATTAAAGTTTAAATAAAATGGAAGCAGGTCATGTTAATAAGTACAAATTCCGAAACTGGCATTTCTCTGTGCGGTCAGCTCCGCTTCTATAAGTTTAGTGAAGTGACCCGATCTAATGGGGAGAGATTGAAACTTCACCCGGCTGATGCACTGTCTGGCACATGGACGCTTGTCCCTCGCACCCGCGCTTGCTGCAGCTAGATAAAAACGTGATGGCTCGTGGCGTAGTGATTCATAATAAACTCAACTTTTTTCCAACTGCTTTTATTTCCAGCAAACTTAACATGTGTAAATATTTGTAAGAACATAAAAAGATTCAACAACTAAGACAAACTGAACAAGTTTCACAGACATGTGACTAACAGAAATGGAATAATGTGTCCCTGAACAAAGGGGGGGGGTCAAAATCAAAAGTTACAGTCAGTATCTGGTGTGGCCACCAGCTGCATTAAGTACTGCAGTGCATCTCCTCCTCATGGACTGCACCAGATTTGCCAGTTCTTGCTGTGAGATGTTACCCCACTCTTCAACCAAGGCACTTGTAAGTTTCCGGACATTTCTGGGGGGAATGGCTCTAGCCCTCACCCTCTGATCCAACAGGTCCCAGACGTGCTCAATGGGATTGAGATCCGGGCTCTTCACTGGCCATGGCAGAACACTGACATTCCTGTCTTGCAGGAAATCATGCACAGAACGAGCAGTATGGCTGTTGGCATTGTCATGCTGGAGGGTCCTGTCAGGATGAGCCTGCAGGAAGGGTACCACATGAGGGAGGAGGATGTCTTCCCTGTAACGTACAGCATTGAGATTGCCTGCAATGACAACAAGCTCAGTCCAATGATGCTGTGACACACCGCCCCAGACCATGACGGACCTCCACCTCCAAACTGATCCCACTCCAGAGTACAGGCCTCGGTGTAACGCTCATTCCTTCAACGATAAACGCAAGTCCGACCATCACCCCAGGTGAGACAAAACCTCAACTCGTCAGTAAAGAGCACTTTTTGCCAGTCCTGTCTGGTCCAGCGAAGGTGGGTTTGTGGCCATAGGCGACACTGTTGCCGGTGATGTCTGGTAAGGACCTGCCTTACAACAGGCCGACAAGCCCTCAGTCCAGCCTCTCTCAGCCTATTGCGGACAGTCTGAGCACTGATGGAGGGATTGTGCATTTCTGGTGTAACTCGGGCAGTTGTTGTTGCCATCCTGTACCTGTTCCGCAGGTGTGATATTCGGATGTACCGATCCTGTGCAGGTGTTGTTACACGTGGTCTGCCACTGCGAGGACGATCAGCTGTCCTTCCTGTCTCCCTGTAGCACTGTCTTATGTGTCTCACAGTACAGACATTGCAATTTATTGCCCTGGCCACATCTGCATTCCTCATGCCTCAGGTACGTTCACGCAGATGAGCAGGGACCCTGGGCATCTTTCTTTTGGTGTTTTTCAGAGTCAGTAGAAAGGTCTCTTTGGTGTCCTACGTTTTTATAACTGTGACCTTAATTGCCTACCGTCTGTAAGCTGTTAGTGTCTTAACGACCAGGTTAAGGACAGGTGCATGTTCATTAATTGTTTATGATTCATTGAACAAGCATGGAAAACATTGTTTAAACCCTTTACAATAAAGATCTGTAAAGTTATTTGAATTTTTACAAAATTATCTTTAAAATACAGTGTCCTGAATAAGGGACGTTTCTTTTTTGCTGAGTTTACATATGTGTTGCGATCTTCTTATCGTGAAGAAAATCTGCGATATACGCAGCTCTATTAAGCAGAGAGAGTTTGATTTTGTGAGTTAAAGATGGATCAAGTGAACAAAAAAGTGAGAGAAAAGTCTTCGCCTTTTATACGCTGCAACAAAATATATATTTTTTTAACATTTATGTTGTTGTTGTTTTGGCTTGTTTTCCAAAATAAATATCTAAAACATCTTTAAAACAATGCACATTTACTTTAGGAGCTATACTGCGCATAAGAAAAACTTGTTATCTGAGAATGTTGAATATAGTATTAAATATTTTAAAATATCCTTAAAAGAAGAAGATACATTTACCTGAGAAGCAGCATATAAGATATTTAGACATGTTTTCAGAGAATATATCTTGAATACAAGTATATTTAGTCTTTACTGCACTGGCAGAAGTATGAACGAGTGAAAAAATACACTTATATACAAAATGCACATACATTCAAAATCCATTCTCTGAATGCAAGTCTAAATATTATATATGTAGTTTCTCAGGTAAATGTATCTTGTTATAAAGATTTTTTAGATATTTTTAAATGGAAAATAAGACAAAAACACTTGATAACAATAGGATTTTTTTGCAGTTATTTTTTTTTACTAAATTAAACTTAATAAAAAGTATTTTTCCCTTAATTTAGTGAATGCCATTTAGAGGTATTTTTAAAAGATGATTTTGTCCTCTTTACTGTTAGTAAGCATGTTTAATACAACCTTATAAGTCGAGGCAAAAGCTGAATAATCGGTTAAGAGGTAATGATTAATCGTTGCAATAATCGCCAAATAGTCGTTCTAATAATCGTTAGATTAATCGATTATCAAAATAATTGTTAGTTGCAGCCCTAATTGTAAGTGAGAAACGTGGTGCAGAGTGTATGACTTGTGTGCAACAATGAACATGGGAGGAAATAGGCATTTGTTTTTTTTAATTTGTTGAGCAAAAACAAAACAAAAACACTGTGTAGTGTTTTATAAAGTAACTTAAAAAGTGAAGTAATTAATTATGTGATTACTTTTTTGATTAATTAAATCAATAAAGAAATCAGATTACAATTTTATAGAAGTAATTAGTCATTTTTAATGGATTACTTTTTGATAACCTTACCCAACACTGGCCACAGGACATATATTCATGTTTGCTTTTAATAAAGAACTGAAGTAATCAAAGCTAGTGATTTCTATATATAAAAATTAGGGCTGTCAGTGGATTAAAATATTTAATTTATATTTCAAATATTATTATTTTTGTTGAGTTTTAATAATTTGTATGCATGATGCTCATTTGCAGATTTATACAAATTAGCGCTTTATACTCGTCTCACTTGCTAATTTAAAAAAAACGTATTAAACACAGGAAACACCAACATGGAACTTAAACCTGCAGTAATTAAATATATAAATATGACACAAAGATGTCTCTGGCCTATGCACAGATCTCTGCTGGTGTTAGTATTTCTTAAAATGATGGTGTTTTGCACGTTGGTGATATCTAGCTTGAGCATCAATGATTATTAAATTCTACAATATAAAGAGTGCAAATTACTTTGCACTTGTAAACATTTAGTCTGTGTTTGATTTATAAATAAATTACCTGTAAAGAAAGTCTTTCTCCATCACTGATAATCAAACAGTTTAATGGCAGTTAAATAATGTTTTATTTAATCACATTTAATTAAATTACATCGACAGCTCTAATAAATATATATAAATGAAGCTTTATCAACAATCTCATCAAGAAGCATGAAGGGAAATTTAATGATTTTAACCTGCTTTTAAAGTAAAGCGCTAGAGCTTTTTAGTAAAGTTAGTACTGCACTAGAGCTTTTAGTTAAATTACAAAAAATATACATTATGCTCTTTGCGCATGCAACTTCAGAAATAGGGTGAACAATTTATACAAGGCGTAGTGAATGGCTGTGGTTTATTTCCTATACAGAATAAACAGTGTTGGGGTCTCCCTTACCAGGTCTTGTAGAGTGTAACTCATGAGTTTCTTCTGCAGCGCCTCCACCAGAGCTATTTCAATGGACTCTGTGTCATACTGGGCCTGGCAGTTAGAACAGAACCACTGAGGAAGAACTGAACCATCCTAAACAGGGACAGAGAAAAAGAAGAGATAAGGGAAATTATTGTTTCAAATCTGTATATAGCTTGATTACATAAACATAAATGCTTGAACTAAACTCCATGTAGTTTACATGACATCATTTGGTATCTCTCAATAAATCTAAAATCCGTGTTTGAGTCCGTCTGAGCTGTTTTACAACTGTTTTTCTATGTAAATGTGCTAGACGGATATCTCTGATGGTTGGGCCACGTTTTGCTGTGTTTACAGTGTCTTGCGCAGGAGCATCATGTCAAGTTAAAACAAAGGAACGTACATTTTTAAAAACCCATCTCGAGACACCTGCATTGTTATAAATTGTTGCGGTGCGTCTAGTTGTTTTTTAAAACAAAGAAAAAGTTCTTAAACAGTCTGAACGGCCCCTAAAACACACTTAACATACAATAGTGGCAAGTAATTAATCAAATGCTACAATTCTGCAGGATTAAACAAGAGATAAATTGTATTATTGAAATAAAGAGTCATGCCCTTACCTGGGCAACTGCGGGGTCTTTACAGAGGTCAAGGTCACGGCAGAAGTTACAATGGTGGCAGATGACCTCGGGCAGGACGTAAGACTTACAAGGGTCACGGAACTGGGCGTCCTCTGAGAATTCACCGACATCAACCAATCGTAAAAGATCACGCTTCAGTTTGTTCACCTGATTGACAATGTTGGCATCTAGAGAAAGCACCTGTGATGAACGTTAGACACAGAGACAATGTCAGACAAGTGTGTACTGTTACTGTATCCAATAGAGATGTATTGTTACAACTACACTTTCAATAAAAATAGTTGCTGTGATACCAGAGCGAGGGGTGAATGCTCTTACCTGGCAGACATATTTAATAAACTCCAAAGCAGGGTTGTTGAGGGGCAGGTGAGAGCCGGGAAGAACAGGAAACATCTCAGATGGTAGTGTCACACTGCGAGTGCTCGACACTTTCTTCTGAATCTTCTGAGTGATGGTGAAGAAGTTCTGTGTCAGTTCACTGGCCACATACTCCTGCGAGAATGTAATCAAACCTGGAATAACAAGCAAAATCACAAAAATGCATGAGTAAATATTAAAGTACTGCAATGTCTTGCATCTGCATCAATAACTGTATTTTCATACAAAAAGATTTACATTGCATTTTAAGACTTTAAATATTCCAAAAACAAATACAGTGGAGGGTCTTTCCATTTTCTTCTTTTAACTTTTGACAATGAAAGGGCTGTCATTAGAATCAAGAATGTATCACAATTAATCTCATGGTTTTGACATCACACATGGTAATAAACAAGTTACCCATAACAAAATCAGTCAATATATTCTGCCGCAAAAAAAGGCTGGACTATTTCATGTCTTACCAGGAAGTGCACTAACATCTCCGGAGGGCTGCTGGGATGCTTGACTCCCACCCCGCCTCTTAATGGGTGTGGCACCTGGGGCATTCCTCCGAAGCTCCTGCCTCATGCTGTGATAGACAGCAGCAATATAGGCTGCAAGAAAACAATTATGAGAGACAAATTCACTTATATTGAAAAACGTAAGTTAAAAAAAAACAACAAAAAAAACACGCTACTACATCTAGACTATAAAGTACTCTTAAGATACTTCACTTAGACTTATTGTAAATAATATATATAAACAATAACAAGGTGAAATGAATTAACACTTTACAATAAGGTTCCATTTGTTAACATTAGTAAATGCATTAGGTATCATGAACAAACAATTAACAATATATTTGTTATATCATTTATTAATCTTTGTTAATGTTAGTTAATAAAAATAAAGTTGTTCATTGTTAGTTCATAGTGCATTAACTAATGTTAACAAATACAACCTTTGATTTTAAATATGTATTAGTATATGTTGAAAGTAACATTAACTAAGATTAATAAATGCTAAATAAGTATTGTTCATTGTTAGTTTATGTTAACTAATGTTGTTAACTAATGTTAACAAATGGAACCTTACTGTAGTGTTACCAATGAATTTAGAAAATGTATGAGGAGAAAAGGTAAATAAAGCTATAAACGTCACCTGAGACAATCACGAGGAAGTATTTCTGACATGAAGCAGACTGAGGCAGGTATTGCATGATGTTCCAGCTACTCTCGATCAGGTCTTCCACATCATCTTCATCACCGTCCTGTTCTTCATCCTCACCTCTGTTTTCTAAATCATCTTCCTCATCCTCACTACCATCATCCTCTGCTCCATCCTTTTTCTTCTTTTCATTGCCATGCTAGGTTTGGTGAAAACCAAAGACAAGTTTTGGTGAAACTCACCTTGAACAGTTCAAATGAAGCCACAAGTTAACTGCAAATATGCCAGAGATGTATCAACGGTCATTTTCATTTAAAAAAAAAAAAAAAGACATTCTAGAACAGATCTGGGCAACTTGCGGGCAACATGGTTTAATGTGGCCCGTGGCTCATTTATCCTAAAAGCGTTTTTTTTTTTCATTGGATATTTCAGTTATCTTGCATTGTGATCTAAACCCTCACAAGCATTTAACATGCTCAGGGTTGCCAGATAAGAGACGAAACACCCCCAATTTGAGATTTATACTTGTGCAAATTGGAAATATTCCACCTAATGTTATACTTAATTTGTGCAATTTGGCAACCATGCACACTCTTTCTAGCTCTCGCTTTCCCCTTTGAACAACTTGGCGATCTCTAGTGCCATATTCTGCTCAAGGAAAAGTGTTATACAGCCACTCTGTGTCCATTCTTGAGGCTGCTTGTGACATTTGGTGCAACTAAGTTTGCAAGTAAACCTTCTCAGTGATGAAATTAAATATAAAAGTAAATCTTGGTAATTTAGAAATGTTGAAGTCCCTTCGCACCTGTATGTTAATCTAACTCTTGCAGTAATCATTCATCACAGTCATGCAGCCTGTTTTATTCAGTTGTGTGCTGAATGGAAAGTCAAACCATTGACGAGACCAACATCATGACCCTTTTAGCATGTAAACGGGTAACGTTTTGAGAATAAAATAAGTAAACTTGCCCGCTTTGCGACAAACGTTAAAAGTTCCATAATTTTTTATTTATTTTATTTTTTATTAAAACAGACCCCTGATGTAGAGAATGTTAAACTGAATAATAAATTAACAGGGAAGTAGAGATGGTAAAATAAATCAGGTATAATAAGCTCAGCCTTTATTCAGTTTTTTTTAATGCCTGATAGAAAAGTATCTACCTTTTGTAGAGCAATACAATACTTTAGGCAATTGCAGAATAGTCCCATTAGTCACATATACACTTTGAGTACACAATTTCTGGGCTTAAAAGATACAAAAACCAAATCAATGCGGAACATTGTATCTCAAAATGAATACAATGTGGCCCCCTATGCACTACTTAAAGCCAGATGTGGCCCCTTTACCAAAATAGTTGCCCACCCCTGTTCTAGAAATTCATAACCTATAAAGAAGAACAATCTTTTTTAGCCATATTTTTTACCTCTCCATAGAGAAGGCTGGAGGGCAGCTTCCCCTTCACTCCTCCATAGTTAGCAGGATCCATCCACAGCAGAAACTCCCAACAACGTGAGAATGTGATGGACAAAGAATGAAAGATCTCTCGTGAATGGATGCTACAGCCAAAGGAGAAGACAGCAAACAGAAAAATAAATCCTAACTAGTGGTTGACCGTTATATCGCAGAGGCCGATAAATCGTATCTTTTTTTTTTTAAATAAAATTTTCCCCTTTGGCCGATTTGTTTCTTGAGGGCACCGAGAATCGGCTGTTTGCATGTGAAGTGACTGAGACGTGTAAACGACCAGTCACGGTTCGTTATGTTGTTACGTGCCATTGTGTTACTACAATAATAGACCAGTGTGCAACACAGTGTCATTTAAACGGTTCGCATATCAGAGCCGCGGCAGACGCGTTTGAGCTCATAGTGCTCGTCTGTTTCATTCTCCCTCTCTCTCCTCAACAGTTCCCTATAACTTTAACTGTCTTGTCTAATGATAAAAAGGCAAATATCAAATCAAACTAATATCGTATACCATCTACAAATATGTGTTTAAACAGATGTAATAAACCAACCTCACCCAACTTCAGCATCCTGTGGAGCACTCATTTATTGTCATCTAAAGCACATATTCTAACAGTCTCTCCTCAACAGTTCCCTGTCACTTTTCTAATGATAAAAGACAAAGATCAATAAAACTTCTATTAAATACCATCTGCAAATATGCAGATATCTCGTTTAAACAGATGTAATTCACGAACCTCACGAAAATCTAGCATTTTCTTCCCGTCGAGCGCTCATCTAATATCTTCCTCTGAAGCGCGTATTCTATCAGCCGGAATCAAAACTTCAGGATCAAAAGTTCCTCTGATTCACAAATCATGACGACAACCCAAGCAGGCGATCGATCAAGGCCGTTTAAACTGTTAGGAGATTGAGGCTCGCGCTGGATATGCATGCATCTTTCTAGCAAGTCAGTCCACTGTTGGCCATAGTCTCTCGGGAGACTATTTCCAATCATGAAAGTGCAGCTCCTATCTACTTGAATGGAGAAAGACCAAAATCTCCAAAATTGTTGGCCAAGTTCACGATCAAAGTACATATTTCAAATAAGCAGTAAAATCTGACAACACAGGTATCATAAATGGTGCTTCTTTACCTCAGATTATGCAAAAAAAAAAAAAAGCTATTTTCCCAGCTTTAATAGCTAATGCGCATACGCTTTCTTGAGTTGATTGACAGGCAATATCTGTATCTAAAAGGTGATTGGCTCTTTTACCTGTAAGGCGGGACTTCCTTTCTATAGCCGCTGACCGTTGGCTGCAGTTGGGTGTTCAAATTTTTCCCATTCATTTTAATAGAAGTGGCCCATCTTTGCTAAATATTCGCTGGTGCAACTTCAAGTTAAAAGCGCTTCACGTGTGCTATGAGTAAATGTCTTGTTCTCTAGGCACTTTATGTACAATCGGTTTGATTCGGTATTTTTTTTTAGAAAATGCGATTGCTAATGTGGACATGCCATCTACGGTTGCTGGACTATTGTGTGTACTGTTATGTTTTGTGTGAAATTGAGTAAATATAGTGCTAAATAAGAGTTTATTATTTTTTTATAGCAATTTTATGTTTATGTTATTGACTATATTGTGTTATATATCGGCACTGTATCGGCCACCCTGCTCTCTGGATATCAGCATCGGCCATTAAAAAACCCATATCAGTCGACCATTAATCCTAACAATCTAATTCTGAAGAGGAACTTTCAGAGAACACTGAATATGGATCTTCAATTTAAATTAGGTTTAGAGTCTAGAATAGAATCAAAGGAGGAATTTCTGAGAAAGCACTGACCTGTTAGTGATGTACTCCACGTATGCGATGGCGTCATCAATGCGTCGTTTCTTGGTGCAGAGGATCAGA
Organism: Myxocyprinus asiaticus; assembly: GCF_019703515.2. NCBI lineage: Eukaryota > Metazoa > Chordata > Actinopteri > Cypriniformes > Catostomidae > Myxocyprinus > Myxocyprinus asiaticus. The sequence continues at coordinate 8,953,554 of NC_059346.1, read as the reverse complement.
CGGTTGAAGTTTCCATAGATCACTGAGGATCCTAGACGCTTAAACTCTGCCACAAGCCTGAAAGGTTTCAAATATTAAGTATCAATATTAGATCATTAAGATTAATATTAACAATTCTTATAATAATGAATGCAGTACCACAAACATCTATTTATTATCTTAAAATATTTATTATTTTAGTAAAATGCAGTCACAAATTCTTTTTTTTTTTTTTTTTGAATTTTATATATAATGTATTTTTGTATGTTTTTTTTTTAAATACTTAACTAATTAAAAATAAATGTAAAAAAAAAAAAAAAAAACATTTTCAAATGAGTTTTAATTGCAGTGTGGCACTAAAAATTATCAAGAAAACAAAGATGGCAAGTCTGCATTATTATTATTTTTATATTTATGGATTTTTATATTTAAATTAAAATTTGGCAACTTTAACAAATTATCTTTAACAATTCACCATCAGTAGAGAAACAAAAGTTTAGAGAGTTGCACTCACTGTAGAAAGATCTTCTTCATCATGTTGAGAAGGGTGCGTTGCAGGGCCGGGTCATACAGGAGTGAACTGGGTGAGCGCAACCACCGGTAAAAATGCATCACCTGATTATCAGCATAGACATTGTGATACTGCGTGATCTCTCGAACCCAACCAACAACCATACTCTTCAGGATCCTGGACGAGGACAATAAAGAATAAGGAAACTTTGCACCATTGAGAGTTTTGAAGAAATAAAGGAAATTTAAGGGAAAACATGTTTTATTATTTTTATAAATCTTTCTCTCTTATTTACTCATACCTGAATGTATTGGAACAGAGGGCAGTCTCATCATAGCTGGCCACTGCGTTTGCCCCCTGATTCCCTGACATCATTTCCTCCAGTGAGGCATGCTGAATGACATCAAAGCTGACGCCCATGCTGGCCCCGCCCTCCATGTCGTTAACATGTTGGGACTGCAGAATGGTGTTCACTGCCAAGCTCTGAATATCCAACTCCACACAAACTGAAACACACAGTCAAAATACAGGTGCATCTCAATAAATTAGAATGTTGTGGAAAAGTTCATTTATTTCAGTAATTCAACTCAAATTGTGAAACTCGTGTATTAAATAAATTCAATGCACACAGACTGAAGTAGTTTAAGTCTTTGGTTCTTTTAATTGTGATGATTTTGGCTCACATTTAACAAAAACCCACCAATTCACTATCTCAAAAAATTAGAATACATCATAAGACCAATAAAAAAAAACATTTTTAGTGAATTGTTGGCCTTCTGGAAAGTATGTTCATTTACTGTATATGTACTCAATACTTGGTAGGGGCTCCTTTTGCTTTAATTACTGCCTCAATTCGGCGTGGCATGGAGTTGATCAGTTTGTGGCACTGCTGAGGTGGTATGGAAGCCCAGGTTTCTTTGACAGTGGCCTTCAGCTCATCTGCATTTTTTGGTCTCTTGTTTCTCATTTTCCTCTTGACAATACCCCATAGATTCTCTATGGGGTTCAGGTCTGGTGAGTTTGCTGGCCAGTCAAGCACACCAACACCATGGTCATTTAACCAACTTTTGGTGCTTTTGGCAGTGTGGGAAGGTGCCAAATCCTGCTGGAAAATGAAATCAGCATCTTTAAAAAGCTGGTCAGCAGAAGGAAGCATGAAGTGCTCCAAAATTTCTTGGTAAACAGGTGCAGTGACTTTGGTTTTCAAAAAACACAATGGACCAACACCAGCAGATGACATTGCACCTCAAATCATCACAGACTGTGGAAACTTAACACTGGACTTCAAGCAACTTGGGCTATGAGCTTCTCCACCCTTCCTCCAGACTCTAGGACCTTGGTTTCCAAATGAAATACAAAACTTGCTCTCATCTGAAAAGAGGACTTTGGACCACTGGGCAACAGTCCAGTTCTTCTTCTCCTTAGCCCAGGTAAGACGCCTCTGACATTGTCTGTGGTTCAGGAGTGGCTTAACAAGAGGAATACGACAACTGTAGCCAAATTCCTTGACACGTCTGTGTGTGGTGGCTCTTGATGCCTTGACCCCAGCCTCAGTCCATTCCTTGTGAAGTTCACCCAAATTCTTGAATCGATTTTGCTTGACAATCATAAGGCTGCGGTTCTCTTGGTTGGTTGTGCATCTTTTTCTTCCACACTTTTTCCTTCCACTCAACTTTCTGTTAACATGCTTGGATACAGCACTCTGTGAACAGCTAGCTTCTTTGGCAATGAATGTTTGTGGCTTACCCTCCTTGTGAAGGGTGTCAATGATTGTCTTCTGGACAACTGTCAGATCAGCAGTCTTCCCCATGATTGTGTAGCCTAGTGAACCAAACTGAGAGACCATTTTGAAGGCTCAGGAAACCTTTGCAGGTGTTTTGAGTTGATTAGCTGATTGGCATGTCACCATATTCTAATTTTTTGAGATAGTGAATTGGTGGGTTTTTGTTAAATGTGAGCCAAAATCATCACAATTAAAAGAACCAAAGACTTAAACTACTTCAGTCTGTGTGCACTGAATTTATTTAATACACGAGTTTCACAATTTGTGTTGAATTACTGAAATAAATGAACTTTTCCACAACATTCTAATTTATTGAGATGCACCTGTAGTTCATATGGATTCTCTACTGCATGGATGGAGAAAAATCAAAACACAGTTTTCAAAAGTTCTGATGGAAAGCAAGTGTGATTTGAACTTCCTACGTAAAATGATTCAAGTAAAAGAATAGGAACATTTTAAGTTTACAGTACACACAGTCATTGTGGTTACCTGTGGAGTAGCAACCCTGACAGTTGATCTCCATAGAGCCCCTCTCATCACTCTCCATCACCAGTCTGCTGTCATCAGCCTCTTTACCCCCAAGATCCGGCCGTGTCGTTGGTGACAGCCACAACAGGTGGTTGTGCTTTCTTAGATGACGTGCAAGAAATAGATCTGAACCAAAAATAGAAATGTCCTGAGGCAGGTTTCCCACGGGCAGGTGATAATACCTGGAGAGAGTAAGGGCATTTTAGGAGTAGGATTTCTGATGCCACTAAAATCTATCTGTTGAGTAATTAAACAATCCTAGGGTGATTCACTTGAACCAAACCCCCAGACACCCATTTCAAACAGACTCGAAAGTGTTTCTTTGTTGCACACTTAAGTTCAGAAGAGTGATATCATACTAATCAAACAAATTGCACTAGTGTTAAAGGAGACATAAGTGTTTTGTGTACCTGGCCATATCAAAAGCCTGTGAGAGGCAGCTGTCAAGGTTAAGGTAGTGTTTGATCATGCGGCGAGCCCCATGCCGTTGCCAGTCCAGTACATTGTAGCTTATCTCATCTATTACATGAACAGGTACAACTGGGAACTCCTCCAGTATCGTCATGCCAGCCGCTAGTCGCCGCAGCTCCCAGTTAGACTGAACAGCAATCAGGGTTGGACCACGACGCTCCTCCTATAAAGAGGTTCAGATGTTACTGTTGCACTGCCAACATATCTCCTTAAATTGACTAAGCTGTTGGGTTTGTTGTGCTTTAAATGTTACCAAGACATTTTGCGAATGTACCTTGTAGTTGAGGAGTATGCGTTGCAATGCACGGTAGATGGCTTTGATGTCGTTTTCAGCACGCACTTCAAACAGATGTTTCTCAGGTGGTAGAAGCTCTTCTGTGGTCTTTTCTAGTAGTGCCTTGCGCTCTGCTCCATACAATGTGCTCAGGTTTGGCATTTGATTACTTCGAACCTACAGGTGTGATGCACAGTGTCAGACCGAATGGGGTTTTAAGAAATGTTTAACAATCTTATACAGTTTTGACACATTCTAATTAGTCTCACTCAAATGGTAATTGTTAAATGGTAAATGCCAGTGTTTTTCTCCCACTAACCATGAAAAAAATAAATAATTCCAGATGAATTACAGACAGTTTTTTACAAATACAGTGAATGAGAGCTCATTGGAACAAGGAGGAGGAAAAAAGTTAATTGGTTAACTGATTAAATGGGCCATTATAATAGCAACAGGTAGGCTATTCATACTGGTTTTAACATCTTGGAATACAGTAATGTAACTGACCATGTGTGATTCACGCAATTGTTGTTGAAATATAAATGACATGTTAGATCAGCTGTGAATGACATGTTTGGAGCTGAAACATGGGCCTTACTGTGTCAAGGACAAAGACATTGGCTTTGCGTTGGGATGGTATGAAGAGACCAAACAGAGCTTTATGGCCCTGACTGTGATGGTACAGGTAGATGTGCCTTACACTGCCTGTAACACATAAAAACTATTAATTTAAAATACCTTGAAGCATACCCATAAACTACTGACGCACCTGAACAAAATGCTTAAGCATCGAGTGCATTTATAAATGATATTTTTATCTGACCTGGCTCAAGGTAGCTGAACTGGGCAAGCGATCTCATCTCCAGGTGCTCCAGGTCAAAGGTATCAGCCTCTCTGCCAGCCAGGTCTCTGACCACCTGTTTATTGACCATACACATGCAGCCTAGCTGGACAAGAGCCCGGAACAGCAGAGGAACCTACAGGTCATGTGGGAGAGCATGTCACAAAGTCAGTTAAATGACCTCTCTTGATACTGCAAAATAAGGTCATTGCACCTTAGATCAGCAACCCTCTCTAGAAATCAAGATAAATTAATATACGTTAACACATTCATTAAAAAGGAAAAATTACAAAAGGCTTTGATAATGGCCCAAATCCTTACCTGTGTCTCATAGACTCCTTCAATATCAGGAGCAGAGAGTTCTGCATTGATCTCATTGATGTGTTCCTGGTACATGTCCTCAGGTACTGAATACTGGTACAGGTAATACACCACACCTGAGCGTGGCAGTATCCTGTTCACCTGCCATTTAAATGGAGTTCAGTGCATTCAAATAATATTCTTTTAAAAATAATTTATGAGAACAGCTTTAAGGAATGTGTGGAAATGTAGATCTGGAAATATTGGCTCTTTAATGAGCTGAACTGATCAAAGGCCCAGTAAAAGTTTGGAATTATTTGTTCTGGGTGAACCGATCACTTTTAGTCAGTGCTAAATACAGCATTAGCAGTATATAACATTGCATTTATCTTGAAACATCACGTGACAAGATAAAAAATTCAAGTATTTTGGAGCAACAGTGTGCTGACATGGACAAATTGATGCCTGTTTTTATAAAATCAGAGACTCTCCCCTTAAAGTAAACCAATCACAATTCACGAGTGGTAAGTGGACTTACATTTGAGATGCATGTCAATACCAGGTATATAGGCAATCTGTCTCAGCTGTCCACTTGTGATTTGATCAGCTGAGACAGATGTTAATACCAGGTGTAAACAGGGCCTAACTTTACATGTCAGATCCAAAGTACCCAAGCCTGTAGTTAAGAACAATTTTGGGAAATACTGCCTGGTAAGACAAGGCACAACATGGAGGTAAACATTTTACACCTTTACAAAAAATGTTCAAGTATCAAACCTTTTTACAGGTAGCTCCCTCGTCTTGCTTGGGAACTCTTTGATTGACATAGAAGACTCGTGGGATGTTGAGTTTCATGCAATGCAGGTCACTGCCAATCACAGCCCACAGCTTATAAAGGCCCGGGTGATTGGTCTCTGCAATCTAGAGGGAGTGGTTAAAGAAACAGAAAATGCATTTTTATAGTGCCAAAAACTGTAGTCATGTTCCATAGTTCAGAAATGACTGACTGGGAATGTTCATGGCAAATCTGTGTTCACACTAAAGTTCTGAGTTGCTGGTCTGTCTTACCTGGACAATCTGCCATGGCATGTCGAGAATACTGCGGGCAGTTCGACGCAGGAAACTGCCTAGTCCAGTAATTGGTCCATCACGTATTACACCGCCACCGGTTTGCTGAGACTCTCCGTCAATCAAACGTCGCCGCTTTCTGCGTTCCTTCCTCTGCCGAAGTTGCAGCTCCCATTTTTTCTTGTGGTAGCGCAACCAGAGAAGAAGTTCTTCCTACACACACACGAAAAAGGAATTTGCCATATCCAAATAAAGCCCCAACACACCTCTTATAAGACTGAAATGGTGACTAGCCTGTACATTACCCGAGAGGCACCAATAGGTGGCGGTGGTCCCAGTATTTCTCTCCAAGACTGAGTGAGCTCCTGCTCTTGTGACTCAGCTTGGCTGTCCTCTCCCTGAGATATCCTCTTCCTCTTAGTGCTAATGAGAATGGCAGGCTGCAGGGGGCGCTGTGGAACACCAAAGTCCTCCATATCAGGAGTCTCACCTGCTGCTACAGTTTGATGGGCCACCTGAGAGACAGAAGATTGAAAAAAATAACTAACAAATAAGTACCATGGTATTCTTTGGAACAGCAAAAAAAGAAACAACAACAAAAAAAAACCTTTAAGTACCATGTAAAATGATGGTACATGAATATGCATTTTCTACTACATTTTTAATAATGGCAGGAATGGCTCCATAAAGTAATACATTCCTCTCTCCAGAAGTCTTTAAAAATAATGTGCAGTTTATGACACGTACCTATAAAATCAGCTCTTTAATATGAGCTACAGAGTTCTTAGACATTGACAAACTGATACAGACGAACACACACACAGCTACTTATGTTAAACTCTTTATTAGCATCACTGAGGGTTGTTCTACTGTTTATATAAAACATTCATGGTATATTGTTTAATAAAGCAGATCATTGTTATTACTATTTTATTATTATTATTATTTGTTAATTATTATGTTTATTATATTTAATAGTATACATGTTTGAGGTGCCAAAACGTTCAATTCTGGTGACTCTGAGAGAAGCATTTTTAAATTTGTGTAAGTTTGTGAAGCATTCATGTAACTATTGGCTAAACTATTTCTAAAAACTTAAGAAACCCTTTAGACCAAACGTGTTCTTGCGTTACGGTTTTCTGTTCTTCTTAAACGTGTTTTTTTTTTTTTTTTGTAAATGTGTGAATTAGCACCTGTCTCTTTCCCTCACTGGTGAAGAGTTCACTGATCTTCTTCTGTTTGTAGATGTCATTCTTTTCCAGAAGCTTCTTATGCAACCAGTCTGGATGGCGCACTCTGGGCACTGGATTTTTCACCTGAAAAGAAATCTTTACTGTCATGACAGGGAACTGAAAACAAGGTCAGATATTATAATGCAAACATACAGCTGGCTGAGAGGACTGACTGAGGTTCCAATTAATCATTTTACCTGTTGTAGAGCTGCAGGGATAGTGATGATCTTCTGTATGGCACTACCCAAACGCTCAATGTAGTAACTCCAGTCCAGAATCTAACACATGAAAGGGATGAATCAGAGATGAACAATAGAAATGAAAAAAACATAATTCCAACAAATAAACAACACAACATTTTATGAAGTAATGGCTATTATTACGGTATTGTGGTCAAAGATTATACATGTTAAACTCAGGTAAACAGCATATAACTGAACTTACAGATCTGATGTCTAGATCGTGGAGGCTGGGCATCTTTAGCCACTTGCGAAGGAAATGCTTTTTCACACTTTCCTCTGCCTGAAATATGGCGAGAGGGATCGCCCTGCATGAGAAAGAATAGATTAAGGTTGTATGTTTTTTTTTGGCATTCATTTCAAAGAAAGAAGTGTAAACATGAAAGCAGGGGTGAAAGAAGGGGAGAGAGACATGACCCAAATCAGACTCGAACCTCCCCATGAGCCAAATAGTTTTTACATTTGAAAATGTGCACAGCCCACTGCATCCCAGCTCTAACAGAATAAGTACTTCTGAGAAAAAAGGTTTAAGTGTGATGTAAAAACAGACAAGAGAAGCTCTCTCCACAGTTCTGCAAACCATTCTTACAATGGTCATTTTCATTTTCTGCACACAGACTCTCTCTCTCTCTCAAAAAAAGAAAAAAGTTCAGTTTAAGGTCCATTCACCTCTCAGTGACGGGCGAGCCCTCAGGCTTACGTGAGATGACATATCGACAGCTGAGGCCAGCGTCCTTCACCATTTGATCCCCAAGGAACTCAGCGAGACGCTTGGCTGTGCTGATGGAGGTGGATTTCTGTTCTCCGTAATCTTCCAGTTTACGCGACATTGATCGGTTTTCCGAAATCAGCTCAAACAATTCTGCATCAGGCATATTTGCAGCCTTGGAGACAAAAGACAAGAATAACTCGTTCTTAGCATTTTCCCATGACACAATTAACGATTATTATATCTCATATAGAAAAGGATAGTTGAAAAAACATAAAACCCCATTATCATACATAATCAATTATTCCCCCTCACACCTGTATAAGATTTTGACTACTCATTTGCGGTTACCTTGCTGTAAAGCACATCAAGCCAGTAGTCTGCCACTTTAGCCACAGAGGCGTAAACCTCCTCTAGAGTCGTGCCTTTCAGAAAGGCCTCAAACACAGATGACTGGAAAATCTTAATGAGCTGGAGTTCTCCTCTCCTCTTCACCTCAAAACCCTTCAGCTCAGCCAGAGATCCATCCTCATTAAACACGGCATACCTGAGGAAAGACAGAATATTAACAAAGCATATAAAAACCTAAAGTCTGTATATATTAGTACAGAATTCAACATCACTAATTAATAATTTGCCATGTAGTTAATACATTTATCCTGAGTATTTTATAAAATATATTTATCACTGTAACATGGGATAATGTGCCTTGCTCTCCTTGCAGGATTTGAACCTGCAACCTTTTAGTTAGCGGCCCAGATCTTTAACAACTAAGTGATACCACCTTTACACCACAAATATTTTCTTCATATTAAAATGGTCTCTCTTATTACTGGTCAACAGATATGATGTGGTCCACACACACTAGGAATGTATGAGTCATTATAGGTGTGTTGTTCAGGAAGTTTTAATAATGTGATGAACTAGAATGCAGATTTCAATGCGGACCAGCGCTTCTCACCTCTTCTTCAGCTTTTTTCCTTCTTCTTTGGAGGCAGGTAAAATCATAGCCAGGTATGGCCCATCAACCTCAAAGAAGATGCTGTTCTCAGCTCTGGTCTCATACGTTAGAGATGCAGGATCCACAAGCTCCTGATACTGATGATTGGTGAAGCCCTCCTATATATTCAAACAATTAAAAATACAAAGGTTCATTGGGATTCCTCTTTTTAACAGTCTTCAGAGCTCACGGACTAGTGCAACAACAACAAAAAAAACAACAAACCGGGTGACACTGTATACAATTTGATTTATTGGCTAAAAGTGGAGCAAGATAAATTACCTTGACCATGATATTGAGCATGGCTCCTGGATAACTGATGGTCACTTTGGATTTCTTCTCATTGGTAGACTTAATGACAAAGTTCTCAGGGAAGGTGTTGGGAAGGACACACCAAATACCATCAGTGTCCAACTCCAGAGGCCTCCTAATGACAGAGGATACATTCAATCAAATACAATGAACTAAAGTGTTAATTACTCAAGTATCCACAACAATGGAAATAGCCTGACCCGATCTGCTCGATGAGTTCTCTGGCTTGTGTGATGATGTTGGCACCAGTGAAACACACAATCCCTGCCATCTCCATTGAGTACCAGCGGGCTCTGAGGAACACAAAAGGAGCAAAAAATCAAATCAAATTCTGACTTACAGTACATATCAAGTCATAATAAACATGAAGAGCACAAGGTGAAGCTGAAGGATATAATAGAGTGGATGATGACAAAAAAGAAGACAAAGCTGCAGAAGATGAAAACAAAGAAATACAGTGGGCACTTGCAAACACCAGCAAGAATCAAACCAGACTGTAAGCAACTACTGAAGAAAATAAAATCTGCATACCTACTTATGTAGACATGTTCATTTTGTTTTATTTGAGTAGTACAAAGGGCAGAATTTTTGCTAAATTATAAAGTGTTTTCTCTAAGAGCTGATGTTTCAGTACCCTTTCCTCATGACGTATCCATAGAAGGAGTTGAGGATGCATTTGTGCGCCAGCTGCAGAGACTCGTAGAGAATCTCCATGTTCTTACAGCGCTTCACTTCCGCTGCGTCCCCGTTGTCCTGTGCTGAAGACAGCTTCTTCTTCCACACCTGGACACATTATAGAAAAGTTTTAATGAAACAAGGTCCCTTCACCTGTTCACTTCACCCATCACCATATATCAAAACTCAGGACGAAAAAATGTATCATTCCCAAATTGTGAAAGTATTGTCAGAACTACTGAGCACATTAACATACTGTATTAGCCTCAGTCCAGTACCTTGTGAAGTCCCTTGAACTCATATCGACGGTCTCTGAAAGCTCGAACCGTGTCAACATAAAAAGAATTCTCTCTCTGGCAAATAGTAGTGACTCTCTCCTCCAGTCTGGTCAAATGAACCTTCTTATAGGCTTTCCTACAGTAGTCTAGAAAAACAGATGAACATTGTTTTTCTTTGTTACATGCTCTCAAGATCCAGACCGAACAGCCATTCTGTTGATTTCCATTTACATGTATATTATTAAAAGATGCCGACTAAGACCCCCAAAAGCTCAAATCAGGCACTTCTATGACAACAGTCAGATACGCCCAATGTTAACAAAACCTAATGCCTTTCAGGTGGGTGTGAAGAACAAGAATTTGCTGACCTCCCAAGCGTTTCTTCTCATGTCGAGCCTGTTCCTCTCGATTGAGCTCATGGAAAGCACGAGGTCGACCATTAGGAAAGAAAGGTGGAAACTTTTCTGACTCCAATTGCTGCTGAATGCGATGAAACTCACTCCTACTGGCCGGCACTATCAGGGAGAATATAAGAGCATGCAGCGCTCAGATATCAAAAGTACTTACTCTAATTTAGCTATAAAGTTCTTTACTCTGTTAAATATGAATACCATATATGCCCATAATTCTGAGACATATCAATGTGAAAACAACAATGGACTATATCGCAACCAAGATGACAAGATGTTCAAATCACTCACTGATCTCTCCTCTCCACTGCCAAGACATCCTGCGCTGACAGTTTGCACCAGGCTTATTAAAATCACAGGCAGCACATGTAGCTTCATCCACCATGGCAGAAGGCTTGAAAGGAGAAAATGAAGTAAAAGATGGATAAGTGTTTTCATTTATTGATTTGCCCAACTTAAGCCAAACAATTATTCTTTGTTCTTTGCCATTTAACTGTCATTAGAAGGAAATTATTACCTAAAGTACCTATCTGAAAAATAAAACTGAACTGTTGCATACCTGCAATCTGTTGGTGAGGATGATGTTAGGGTACATAGCCCCCACATCCAGATGGTAAATAAGAGGACACTCGATTCTATTGGGCACTTCCTTCAGAGAGATCAGCTTCCTCTTGATTTCATCACACACCTGAGACACAATTAAAAGTCAAATTACATGACATATGGGGAATTAATCTGAAAATCAAATGCATGTAGGTGTGTTTATGTTAATCCATAAAATAGGCATCATGTCACATCTGTAGATGTTTGAACAGATTAAGGCGACATGTAAACATTAAACATATGGTTCCAACTAACCTCATTGAAGTTGGTGACCTGCTCGAGTGGAATCTTCTCTTCTTCCTCAATGGCATGACGAAGAGTTCGCTCCACCCTCTGAAGCAGGAAATCAAATGCTGCTGGATTCTGCCAGAACAACAACCGTTATTAATAATTAGGCAGCAACAGCACTCTAAAAAAAAAAATCTCAAAACATTTGCACTCGTTAAAGAAAATCTAAAATTCCTGGTTACCATTTTAAAGCGGCACGGGATATCACTCCGGAACACTCCAGATTCCAGAGCTTCTACGTGGCCACCTACATAGGTCTCAGAATCGAGGACATGACCATCCTCTGTGAGCTTATTAAACACCTGCTCCTGCTTGTTTGGGAAGACGATGTTGGCGTGGAACGCCTGGACCATCAGCAAGGCTTCACACAGGGTACCGGAGCCTTTTCGCAAAACCTGTTTACAAATTGCATGTTTACACACATACAGTACAAAGCAAAACCAAGATGTAGTAGATTTAGTGAGGATACAGACCTCATCGGGTTCCATAGGGATAATCGTGCAAAGGGCAAAAATGAAGGGATGAACATATTTCATGTAAAGGTAGTATGTGGCCACAGCATCAGACACTGAATAGGTGGCCAGAGTCTGAAAAACAAACACCACAGAAGGTGAATATTTTTTTTTTTTTTTTTTAAGAAGCACTGATTCAATCACCAATCCCAACAAAACTTGAAATAAAAATGTCATAACATTTCTTAAAGGCAAAATGGTATTCAAATCACATTTAAGTTCCTTAATGAGAACACTGAATGGGAAATAATGTTGGGTGGGACTTGACTTTATCCATCAGGATTTGATTGGATCATGAAAAGTGGATATAATATTATTGGTTAAAATTATTTATCACCACCCACATTCTAGGTTATGTCAGCAAGGATGAAAAGTTGTTTAGAAAACAGAAAAGTTATAATCTGTTATCATTTCTATATTCTGATGGATAAAGAAAGCAAACATTTTTGTTCATTAGAAAACCACTGCATAATAAATCATGTACATTAAGAGCAGGGACATTTATTAAGAAAGTAAATAGGGTGAATTTCGACATCATGTCAACTGCCAACAGAAGAATTGTGTGAAACTAATGTCATATTGTCTCTAATAGCTTTTGGAGAGGATACTGATTAAATGTTTTGTTCAAAGAACAGTTGTCAGTATAAATGATTTACAAGTGGAATAGTGTTGGAGCAGAGCAACAGCACCTGTGGTTCTTCAGTAGCCATACGGCACATCTCCTCTGGGTCCAGCTCCACAGGGTCATAGCCTAACTTGGCCTTTGCTGCAGCCTTCAGGTTATGGCTACCTACAGGCAGGTAACTGTCTCTCTTTACCCACCTGAGTGAAAAGAGAGGGGAGAAAGGGTACGTTCACTAACAAAGTCATTTAAACCTTATAAAGGGTGTACAAATTTTAAGTCCCTAGGTCAAACATTACTTTAGCAGGAAAGTGATGATATGTCATAAATACCTGAGGCAGTCCATGTGAATAGCCTGGCTGGCTTTATATTCCCCCTGACTGTCCTTCTGGAAACCAATCTCACGGTTCATAATCAAGCCAAGCTGGGCCGCACGGGTCTCCACAAATGGCCTGAAGACATAAACACACAAATCAACTATAACCACAAACGTTTTGTAGAAACATAGGCAAAGAGAACACAAAAACCGTAGTTTGTAGCAGACAAAAAAAGAAAACAATGTAGAGTAGTAACAGGAATCTATAGGATGTAATTTAAGATGGTCAAACACAAATCATGCCCTACCAATCGAAAAAGTCTCCATTATAAGTGACAAAAATGCTAGGCTTGGTTTCATGGATGTGTTCAAACCATCGCTGGATGAGAGCAGCCTGTAGACAGAAAGCAAAGGTTGCCGTTTAGAGGATATGATTAGAGACAGTTGTGTACATGAGAAGACTGACATTTACTGATGAACTACAGGCTACTACAGGCTACAGGATCAAGCTATGAAAAACATGCCCATATTTTTCCTAGCTTTGTCTTAAAGGTGCACTCAGTAACTTTTGTCTTTGTGTCATCTTGGACTGACACCTAGCGGCTTGGATGCAGCATCATTTAAAATCAACAGTTTTCAGTTCCAGATGTCATTGTAGAAATGTAGTATTCACAGTCAGCCATGATTACATGATTACTTTAATCATTGAGTGAAAATGTCGAATAACAGGACGGTTAGTACTAAGACTAAGCGAGTAGTATTTGGCTGGTCATGCGATTCTAACATGGCAGCCCCCATGTACGGACCCTCTCCATGTAGAATAAAACAGCTTTTATAAGAAGTCTTCATTTTAATGTAGCCATGATTTCTAACATATATTGGAAAATTACAATTCATGTCTTTTGGGGTTAAACTTTTTTAATGAGGAAAAAAGTGAGTGCACCTTTAAAATTGACAAAACATAATTCTGGACCAATCCACTTTTCACTGATGGCACCAAGTAACTGCTTAGTAAATCATTAAATGCTTATTGTGTTGAAACTTACCTCATCGGGTTCGTTAAATACAGTGAAGGGACCTTCATACTCAGGTTTTGGGGTAAATTCAAAATCCTCTATGTCCTCAGAGACAATTTCTCTGTTTGTGATGAGGAAGCCCTGAAAAAGGAAACAAAATGTACATTATAAACCATGCCACTGATAAACAAATTCCATTAGTGAATGGAAAAAAGAAAGATATTTCAGAAACATACTACACGGCGACATAAACAGCTATGTTATGGTTGCATTGTTGCATACAGGCTGACAGCTAAGAGCAAGTTATCTACTCTAGACCCACCTGACCATCTATCATGTATGAGATCATCATGATCTGGTCTGTTTCAGCATCAGGGAACTTCAGTGGGAGTTTAGTGGTCTCGATATCGAACGCCAACACTACAGGATCCTTAGACAGACAGGGAAACATTCTGTCGTGAAACTTTTTGCAGAATCCTCAACTAATGAGGATTATCCACACAATCATGATTCACCAGAGGAAAATAATCTTGTTTGAGTCAACTTAAAGTCTCAGGGTGAGCATTTAAAATCTTTAAGACATGAAGAAGCATCTGTTAAAGATTCTTACCGGTCTCTCCACAAGATCATCCCTGCGCACAATCTCAGGAGGATGGGCACTTCCTCTGTACCGCACATTATACCAGTGAGCCTGTTAGAAAAATGACATTCTTATCTTCAATCACAATGCCCAATTATAATAATGCTCGTTCAACTTCATAATCAGTAGCCTGAATAGGATGTTTCTTTACCACGTGAATCTTCAAGTCAATAGCGACACGGACGTGATAGGGCACATCATATTCCCGCATGTCTACGATGTTGTCAAGTTGTTCAGCCATCTTCTTTGATGAGCCATCCTCATCCTCTGTCACTACACTCCCACCAACCAAAGCACTATAACACACAGAGAAAACCATAAGCAATCTACATAATAAAATAACAACGGTAAATATTTTATTTGTGCATAGAGACAAATTTTACAAGTGACTTGCTTTAAATTAAGTTTTATTTCTTCTCTCTCTCTCTCTCTCTCTCTCTCTCTCTTTTTTTTTTTTCCTTTTTCACCCAATTTGGCTTTTTAAGTCCTCATGGTTGCATAGTGATTCGCCTCGATCCGGGTGGCGGAGGATGAATCCCAGTCAACCCACTTATCACGTGGCTTTTTGAGCGCGTTTCCACGGAGACATAGCACGCGTGGAGGCTTCACGCCATCCACAGCGGCATCCATGCTCAACTCACCATGCGCCCCACCGAGAACGAACCACATTATGGCGACCACGAGGAGGTTACCCCATGTGACTCTACCCTCCCTAGCAACCGGGCCAATTTGGTTGCTTAGGAGACCTGGCTGGAGTCACTCAGCACGCCCTGGGATTCGAACTAGTGAACTCCAGGGGTGGTAGCCAGCATCTTTTACCACTGAGCTACCCAGGCCCCCCAGGTTTATTTGTTCTATGACTACCTTGTGTCACCACAACATAAAATGTTTAAAATAAGAATAATGCCCAAGTAGCAAAAAGCTGAAAAATAAAAAAAAGCAAATGAAAACCTGGATAACATGCTGGTGTAGGCATCATTGGACTTCTCTCGCTCCCTGTTCTTGCGGACAGCAGGTGAGATCTCCCTCTTCACTTTAATAAGGTCATCCACTGTGTTAAAGTACAGTTTGATGTAGCTCCTCTTCAGTCCCACAAGATGATTTGGCTTTGAAGAACACAGCACAGTCATACAAGTTGTTGATAAGGGAAATTTCCACTAAATGATCTTGCATGGCCATACATGCACTAATACACAGATGTTACAGCTTATTTACTTGTTATAAACGAGTATGATGAATAAGTGAGAGGAAGAATAAGTCAGGATAAACCAACTTTTCTTACCAGATCCAAGTCGTCTTTGGGCACAATTTCTAATTTTGCTACTTTCCCTTGGAACTTCTTTGATAGAAAGGAGATAACCTCCCTCTCACAGTTCTGTCCCCAACACAAAGAAATATAATTTAATCCATTCAGCATTGTGTTCTTAAAGTCTTTTCATTCAATGCAAGAGCTTTAAACTTACCTTTTTAGTTGCCAAATAGAAGTAAGGCTTATAGGGAAGAGCAACCTATGAAAAGTATATAAAAGTGAAAATTATAACAATGTCTTCCATATCCCTTTTAAGACATGTCAACACAACACATTGGCAAAGTTGAAGGAAAAAACCTAATAAACCTACACCTAATACAATTTTCAATTTAGTGATGTAATGCAAATATTATACACTTGAGCTTTAAATAATCCTGACAAAATCTTTTCTTGCAGTAAAACCAAATGAAGTGCTGCATTATTTTTGCTAAATGTGATGGATGATAAAATAAATGTTAAAAAGCTGGAAAACCCCTTTAGGATTGCATTTAGGGAAATGTTAATCATTGTGATATTGCACCTTGAATCGGTTTCCATCCTCCTGGATGAAGTAATAGTCCACGGCACTGACCATTCTCTTGTCATCATCCAGAATCTCAGTCTGAGAAGAAATAAATTGTGTAATATATAGATATAATATTTGGCAACATGGTCTGCGTGGCAAAGAGCTAATGGCAAATCTTACTAGCAAGTTTTGGAATGGCATCAGTGTTTAAACCTCTGACACTCAGCCTTACCGGGTGCATGTTGATCAGCCACCCTGTCTTCTCCCCGGGCTCCTTCATACGTTCAAAACCAAACCGTTCGTCCATCCCATCGGTGAACTGACTGCGCTCCAGCCGATTGACAGCGGACATAGTGGATGCATCATCCCTAATATCAAACCAAACACCAAACTGACTGCTAAAATACCTGGGTTATCATCATTCAGCATTTGACAAATGCAAAGGATGTCACAAAGCACAGAAGGAGACAAAAATTCAGGGTGGTGTGGCTTAGTAGTTTAACATCTGGGATGGTAACTGAAAAGATGCCGGTTCAAACGCCAAAAGGGCTAAATCAAAAGCTATCACTACTGTGTCACTTTGCATTTAAGTGGAGGTTAAATTAATAATTACTAATAGGGGAGCAAGGAGAAGTGATTTCTAGCTTTAAATCATAAAAAAACAGGTATCATACAGGCAACTGCCTGATCTATGAAACTTAAAAATGGATATTTAAAGGAGTGGTTCAACCAAAAATGAACATTCTCCCATTATTTACTCACCCTCATGCCATCGCAGATGTGTATGACTTTCTTTCATCTGCTGAACACAAACAAATATTTTAGAATATCTTAGGTCTGTGGGTCCATACAATGCAAATGGGGAACCAAAACTTTGTTTTTTTTTAAAGTCATCATAAAAGTAATCCATAAGACTCCAGTGGTTTAATTCATGTCTTTTGAAGCGATCCAATCGGTTTTGGGTGAGAACAGACCAAACTGTAACTCCTTTTTCACAATATATCTTGACATCAGCAGTCTCCTTGACAATCACGATTTCAAGATAGATTACACTTCCTAGTGCTATCAAGCACTCTGCGCATGCATCAAGTACTAGGAAGTGTAATCGAGCTTGAAATCACGATCGTGCCTATAGACTGCGATGGCAAGATATACGGTAAAATTTGGTCTGTTCTCACCCAAAATCGATTAGGTTGTTTTAGAAGACATGGATTAAACCACTGGAGTCTTGTGGATTACTTTTATGCTGAATTTATGTGCCTTTTGGAGCTTCAAAGTTCTGTTCACCATTCACTTGCATTATATGGACCAACAGAGCTGAGATATTCTTTCCAAAAATTGCAGTTTTTGTTCTGCAGAACAAAGTCACACATCTGGGATGGCATGAGGGTGAGTAAATGATGAGAGAATTTTCATTTTCGGGTGAACTATCCCGTTAACATGACATGCTATTCTTCACCTAAAATCATTTTAAACATTTTTCTAATTCTTGTTTATTTATAATTCATGATATTTTATGATCTCATTTATAGAGCGCCAACATTGACTATTAGTACATTAAAAAATATGTTCTTTACACACTAAAGGACTAAATTAGCTGCAAAACGTTTAAAATTTTTGGGGAAAAAATATGGAAATGACAACCTGCCACAGCACCTAAAATAAACACATTTTTTAACCAAAAATCTTATCTGTCCAACTACTTTATAGACAGAATATGCTTTAGAGCCAAGTTTAAATATCACAGATATGAACATACCAAGTACAAGTTACACTAAATGAACATGTAACATTACAGAAGGCTCTCCCTACACTATAAATTACATTATGAATACTTACTGCTGGTTGTCCTGATCCCCACCACCTCGGCCAGATTTATATCGTCCACTGTTTTGTAAAACCATTTCTGGCAAGTCTACAAAACCAGGTTATGGTTAGTTATCGCCTTCACTGTAAACAATCTGACCAGCCAGCCGTCTGTCCACACTTTCAGCGCGAGATAGTTAATATTAAACCTACTGCTCGCATGAATATGTCACAAATGTCCTGTTAACAACGATTAAACGAAGTCGTATCTCCTTATAAATGTACATATAATGCCATTTGGAATTGAGATATAGGAAATTACAGTAATTTTATATGTTTCCTGTTGTTCATACAGCGCCTCCTTGCATTGAAAAACAGACTAGAAATTTGGCGCGTTTTGTGAGTTGCCGCGAGCTCCAGTCGTCTTCCGGCATTGTTCCCGCCCCTCAAGATTTCAACCAATGAAATTGCAACTCATCGTTTATTTTTATGTCATTTATTTATTTTTTTATTATATATCTATATTTTTTATATTTTATATATATATATATATATATATATATATATATATATATATATATATATATATATATTTTTTTTTTTTTTTTTTTTTTTTTTATTATTTACCTTTTATATTACTTTAATTTAAAGGTGCACTCAGTAATTCTAATCCAATACACTTTTTTGTCAAATTCTGCAAATATCTCCTCATAGTCTGCTAACTGTCCGTTCTGTGGGTGGGCTGAAAGGAGGGGTGTGTTTGTTTTGGCAGTTGAGTTCGAACATCAACAGTGTTTCTCAGGAATCGCTGAGTGCACCTTTAATAGTATCTCTGTATATATATAATGGCAAAATAAGAAGAAAAAAAAAACTCGGCAACAACCATCAGTGATGTTTTTAATATGAGGAGATTTTCATAATGTTTTTCATTTCTTTTTCTTAAAGTGACATGTATCACTTTGTGCTGATATTGCGTTGTGGAAATTGAAAAAGTATCAATGAATACGTACATTCATTGTTTGCGTTGCGTGGTTTTTTTAATGACGTAAATTCTCCTCCCCTCCAATCAGAGCGCTGAATCTGCGCATGTCACGTAGTCTCGTATCTCCCCTTGACGTTTGGATGCACAGAAGCTAAAAGAGATGCAGTGCTTTAAACTTTTTTAACATATATTTGATAATTGTGCTCCTTTCCATCATATCTACGCGGTTTATAATATATTTTGCATTTATTCCGAGTGCTACGCTTGATATTAGACGTTTAGTTTTTTACAAAACGCTATAAATAATCAGATACACTTGTAGCTAGCTAGCCAAATTGAAGATTGTAAACACTATTTTTTAACAAAGAATAATTTAATATGTTCCGAAAGCAGCTCAAACATTCAGGCGACTTGTAAACATGTCAAATTTATCGCGTCCTAAGCTGTAGTTCTGTCTTTGTTATTGGGCTGGACAAAGCCTTGTTAGGTGTCAATTGAATGTCATGGTTTCCTGCAGCCATGTCTTGTAAATCTAAAGTTGCCCCCAGTGTTGACTTCGACCACAGCTGCTCTGATAGTGTCGAGTACTTGACACTCAACTTTGGCCCTTTTGAGACCGTCCATCGCTGGAGGAGGCTACCACCATGTGATGAGTTTGTGGGTGCAAGGTACAGTTTATTTACAAACAGTTGATCTCCATTATCAACTAAATGTATAGTTTCAGCTGATCACAGTGCATAATGGAATATGTTTTGCAGGTTATATGTTATGTGTATATGTAAATATAATTTTGTTTCTTGCAGGCGTAGCAAGCACACTGTTGTGGCATACAGGGATGCCATCTACGTCTTTGGAGGAGACAATGGGTAAGTGTTATTGATTTCCTGTTTGACAGGCATTACTCGGGTGACTCCAACAGATCTCATGCTTGTAAATTAATTATTTTAGGAAGAACATGCTTAATGACCTGTTACGGTTTGACGTGAAAGACTGCTCATGGTGCCGGTAAGTTTTGTAAACCTTTTGCATGGAGGTGGATGTTTGAAAATGTTTTAATGTAACCACTAACTCATGTAACTGAATAGGGCATTTACTACCGGCACCCCACCAGCACCAAGATATCACCATTCTGCTGTTGTGTATGGAAGCAGCATGTTTGTGTTTGGTAGGTTTTACTGTCAAACTTCTTTAAATGTCTTAATTTCCCCCTTTCTATGTGCATAATATTTTCTGGTTGTGTTCTAGGTGGCTACACTGGAGACATCTATTCGAACTCTAACTTGAAAAATAAAAATGATCTGTTTGAGTACAAGTTTGCCACCGGACAGTGGACAGAATGGAAGGTGGAGGGACGGTAAATCATAGTTTTTCATAACTGATATTTGATATCATTATTGTTGTTGTGGTATTTTGTGTGTGATACATGGATGTTTGTTTTTTATGTTCTAGTTTGGTTGCCAGATCTGCACATGGAGCCACAGTCTATAATGACAAGCTTTGGATTTTTGCCGGATATGATGGAAACGCAAGGCAAGTTTTTCTCATCTGCACTATTCGCAGCTCTCCACAGCACATTTGAATCTAGAAGCATTCCAATCTAATCCAAAATGCTAATATTCTGGCATCCTTATGTTACTGTATGTTTACATGCGGATGAATAAAACAATATATTTTTTAAACAGGCTGAATGATATGTGGACCATTAGTCTTCAAGATCGTGAGCAGGCTTACTGGGAAGAGGTGACTGTATTTGATATTACATTGAATTATGCATATTCTTGGATTTAAAAATAATAATAATGTTCATTCATAGTCAGAAGTCCTTTTATTTAACTTAGGGCTTGTGTTTAGAATAACTTTATTCTCTGCCAGTGTGCCATACTATACTCTTTTTATAAATGTACTGCTTTCTTTGTGTCTATGAGATTGAACAAAGTGGAGAAATTCCCCCGTCCTGCTGTAACTTCCCTGTAGCTGTATGTCGGGATAAGATGTTTGTGTTCTCTGGCCAGAGTGGAGCCAAGATCACCAACAATCTCTTTCAGTTTGAATTCAAAGGCCACATGTGAGTATTTTCTTTGTGTAATGTCTACGCAAGTTTTTATTATGTTAAAGTGGTCATGACATAATCAAATTTTCCTTTATCTTTTGACATATAAGAGGTCATTGTACTATAAAATCATACTGTACGTTTCAGAACTCAAAACTTCCTCCTCAATAGAAAAAGTGCATTTATTTAAACCAAGCTGCCAAAATGATTCGTTCTCTACTTCCTCCACATTGTGATGTCACACTGTGGTAGGCATTTGCATCCGATCGCCTCCACAACACTTCAATGCCTACTTTACCTTATCACTTTTGTAACCCATCCAGTAGCAGTGAGAGAGCAGGTCAGTCAAGAGCAGAGAGACAATCATAACAGTGGGCGTCTACGGTCAAGTCTTAAAGGAGAAGCAGCACCAAAACCGAGCGTTACTGACAGAGGGTCAGAATGAGTGTGGAAAATGATCATGTTTTACAAATATATTACTGGTTTTTTTTGTGTTTTTGTTTTTTGTGTGTGTGTGTGTGCAAAAAACATTACTAATATTCTAAGTGAAACTCAAGGAACATATTAAAGGTGTCATGACTTTCACATACTTTTTTTATTTTATTATCTTCCCTGATGTCCACTGATAATGTTAGTAAAGTTTTTTTGCAATATCATAATTCATAATCTGTCATAATGTAGTAATATATGATAATTTTCCACCCTGTCTTTGGCCCTCTGTCTGAAACGCTCATTTTTGCCAAAGCACCTCCTTAAAACTTCCACGTAAACGCCCACTGTTCTGATTGGCTAACATTGTGCAGCCCCTCAAATACAGCCATATTAGAAACTCAATCAGAATAGAATGAACAAGCTCCACAACATTATAAAGCTAAATTTCAGGGTTAACACTACACACGTCCAACACATTGTATCCGAATATATTAAACTGTTCACTCAAGCACAGCAGCAAACGGTCTATCAAACAGTCATGACATTTGAAATATTCATGAATTAAACTGTGTTGATGAAAACACGCTGCGTGATCATGAGGAAGGATTACATCAAGATGTAGATTGGAATGCAGGTCAGGTGCAAAAAACTTCATATAAATAAAATAGCCTGCTACTCTCTCACTGTTGCTTGTCTGCTAGTGATTACCCCTCTGTGTGATTTAGAAAAATGTATGACATAAGAAATTGTGGCAGAACTCATTGCCTTCCATACGGAGGACAATACACATAGACTTTAATTACAAACAGTTCACTCAGACACAACATACAAAGTGCTATCTAGCACACATGCGCCGGCAGACACACACGCAGCTCCGTGTGACACTCACACTGTTGACCTTCCCGGCCCAACGCAGAATGCACGCATTTGCGAGCTGTGTGCAACTCTCTCTCTCTCGAACTGGCGTCTCCGGCTCCTCTTTATCCTTCTCCCGGTTTACTGGGGTAATTCAGCACCAGGCATCCATCCTCACGTCCTGGCCACGCCCTCCTCCTTGTTACCGAAATATTTAAGATTCCAAACAATTTTGTGATCAGTAATAAAATAAGCAAATTTGTGATATTAACTGTGTTAAATCATTTTGTACAAAAGGACAGGTTTTCTTTCATTAAAGCACTTTCACAAGATGCTCTGTGAAAATTCACATGCAAGATTTTTCACATGTGGGCACAGCCATTGATCAGGAAAATAAAAAATGGCACTCCCTGACAAACAGGTTGCCGACCCCTTATCTAGTGCATGTTTACACCAAAAATTTTAAATAGCACAGATGGGAGCAAGAACATTTATTGTAATATTTGTAGTCAGGTTGGAACACATTGGAACAGTGAATTCTGCCGTGTCATTTTTTTCCACAGATGGACTCGTATCCCAACTGAGCACTTACTGCGTGGTTCCCCTCCGCCTCCTCAGAGACGCTATGGACACACAATGGTGGCGTTTGACCGTCACCTGTACGTGTTTGGAGGGGCGGCAGACAACACTCTGCCCAATGAACTGCACTGCTATGATGTAGACTCTCAGACCTGGGAGGTCATTCAGCCCAGCACAGATAGCGAGGTAATGATCTACAAAATTATAGGAAAACATCAGTCAATATATTTACTAAAATTCATGAATACACTGTGCATATTTATATTTGCTTCACAATAAAGGGGAGAGAATGAGTTTTACATTTATTATGATTTTTAGGAATTTTATTGATATATTATTGAAATTATGTGGGAGAGAAAGAGGCAATGGGATCGGGACATGACCAGAATCGAACCTATAACTCCTTCATGAGCTCCAGAGCTCAATGTGCAAGTTTATTTATAGGTTAGGGATTAACATATTTTTTGGGTGGGGGCAAGGTTATCATATCATGTTGCATAGTTTTGGGGAAAAGTTGACCTGTTAAACCTAATTCTGATGTTTCCTGTCTTTTTCTTTTGTGTTTTTTATTTTGTAAATATAATTTCAATTGTCATGCCCATTTTCATTTAGATGCCAAGTGGGAGGCTGTTCCATGCAGCCGCTGTTATTCATGATGCCATGTACATCTTTGGAGGGACAGTGGATAATAATGTACGCAGTGGAGAAATGTACAGGTTTCAGGTGTGTGCTTGACCTTCAGAATCATCTGAGAAACAATTTAATTTGCTGTTCCTTTCAGCTCATCTTTAATTGACATAATGCTTACTTGCCTGTTTCCCTCTAATAGAATCTCTCTAGAGAATTTTGTTTTGAAATGCTTATAAGGAATAAATAAAGATTAAATCTGTTAACAAAATATTAAACTGATCTTTATTCTTTTGCCCCAGTTTTCTTGTTATCCAAAGTGCACACTTCACGAAGACTACGGGAAACTTTGGGAAAACCGTCAGTTCTGTGATGTCGAGTTTATCCTGGGGGAGGTTAATTTTAACTCTGGTCACAATTTAAAGTTTTTGTATGAGAAACATTTCGTTCTGAGTCATTGGCTTTGATTAATTTATATTAATGAATTGTCTGCCTTAAACTCTTTAAATGTTGTTCATGTTCACAGAGGGAGGAGAAGGTTCTTGGTCATATCGCCATAGTAACAGCTCGCTGTCAGTGGCTTCGCAAAAAGATTCTACAGGCAAGAGATCGACAGAAACAGGTTTATTTCTTTGTTTTGTAATTTGCTATTGAAATGTAAACAAGATGCAACTGATAATATCTCAAGTGCTATTTTCTTTTTACACATAGTTACACAAACACTTAAAGCACGCAATCGTCTAATAATATGAGTGGTTTCTGTATGCACGTTTGTTATGGTGAAACATGGATTTCATTAAAATGCAAAAACATTTAACCTATTTTCTATATTTTTATTTTCAGTATTCTCCCATTGGGGTACATTTTGTTTAGTAAACCAATTTTCTTTTCATAGTAATTTAATGTCAGCATATCTGAATGTGAGATTTAATAGTTTGAATATATTTGCCTTTTTTTTTTTTTTGTAGAAGAGTAAACAGGAAGGCAATGAGGAGAGTGAGGATTCTGGCTCAGGCAGTCAGAAGGACAGCTCTGAAAGTGGAAGGACTTCAAGAGGACCTCCTTTATTAGAAGTATCAATCCGAGAGGCAGACGCTCAACCATTTGAGGTTTTGATGCAGTTCCTGTACACAGACAAGATACAGTACCCACGCAGAGGTGAGTAAATTTATCATACATGCCAGCTTAAAGGAATAGTTCACCTGAAAATGAAAATTCTCTCATTTACTCACCCTCATGCCATCCCAGTTGTGTATAACTTTCTTTCTTCCGCTGAACACAAACGAAGATTTTTAGAAGAATATTTCAACTTTGTAGGTCCATACAATGCAAGTCAACAGAGTCCAGAACTTTGAAGCTCAAAAAAGTACATAAAGGCAGCATAAAAGTAATCCATATGACTCCAGTGGTTAAATCCATGTCTTCAGAAGCGATATGATAAGGGTGGGTGAGAAACAGATCAATATTTAAGTCATTTTTTTTTACTATAAATCTCCACTTTTAAACAACCCTCCTAAGTGCTCTTCTCTCCCAAGAGTTCTTCTCCTTTTGTTTTTGCCGATTCACATTCTTCGTGCATATCGCCACCTACTGGGCAAGGAGAAAAATTTATAGTAAAAAATGACTTAAATATTGATCTGTTTCTCATCCACACCTATCATATCACTTTTGAAGACATGGATGTAACCACTGGAGTCGTATGGATTACTTTCATGCTGCCTTTACATGCTTTTGAGCTTCAAAGTTTTGGACCCTTTTGTCTTGCATTGTATGGACATACAGAGCTGAGATATTCTTTTAAAATCTTTGTGTTTAGCAGAAGAAAGTCATACACATTTGGGATGGCATGAGGGTGAGTAAATAATGAAAGAATTTTACCTTTTGGGTGAACTATTCCTTTAATAAACGACATGCATTATATTTTTAAAACATACTTCTGAGAGTCTTTTTCATGTCTCTCCACAGGTCATGTCCAAGATGTGCTGTTGATCATGGATGTATATAAACTCGCTCTGAGATTTAAACTGTCCAGACTGGAGCAGCTCTGTGTTCAGTACATTGAGGCATCCGTTGATCTGCAGAATGTTCTGAGTGTGTGTGAAAATGCAAACAAACTTCAGCTAGACCAGCTCAAGGTAAAGTTGACACATAGTATCCATCTGTTCATTCATCCACCGATCCCCAGAGAACTCTCCCTTTCATATGGTGAAAAAAGACAAACTGTATCATAAAATCTCAGAAGTTAGATACTATATTTGGCACAATTCTAATATAAGCATTGCTGCATTTGTGTCACCCAGTGAGAACAAACATGGCTATCCTGAGATGGTGTGTGATCTGTTTCTGTTCTCTAGGAGCATTGCTTGAACTTCGTGGTGAAGGAGAGTCACTTTAACCAGGTTATCATGACTAAAGAGTTTGAGCGCCTGTCCACTCCGCTGATCGTGGAGATCGTGAGACGCAAACAACAGCCGCCTCCCAGAGTCTATTCTGATCAGCCAGTGGACATAGGTACAAATAAACTCTGAGGATCTAGCTTCAAAAATCTATATAATCATTTTCACCTTTAAATGAAGTGAACCTGTTGTTCTTGTCCTTATTTTACCATTTTCTTTTCAGGCACATCTCTCGTGCAGGACATGAAGGCCTGTCTGGAAGGAGCGGGACATGAGTCCTGTGACATCATTCTTTTGCTTGATGGTCATCCACGCCCTGCCCATAAGGCCATACTGGCTGCTCGCTCCAGGTAATGGACACAGTAGTCACTAGTTTCTTTGACCACAACTGGACAAAGATAAAATTAGATTTTCATTTCAAATATTTAAAGGAGACAAGTGTAAAAACAGTTAAATTGATTATTTTTTTAATGGCAGTTATTTTGAGGCCATGTTCCGCTCCTTCATGCCAGTGGACGGACAGGTGAATATTTCAATAGGTGAGATGGTTCCCAGTACACAGGCCTTTGAATCTATGCTGCGCTACATTTATTACGGGGACGTCAACATGCCTCCAGAGGACTCGCTGTATCCTTCCATACTGCTCTTGCTCAAATTCCCACATACTTTTTATTCTTCTGCAAACTTTTCTGCAATTAATTCAGGTTGAATTTTTTAACATTTCAACTCCATTCAAACTGGGGTTGTAGATAATTTCAGTCTTTGGATTGTATGAACTTTACAGTTCTTAATGGGATAGTTCACCCAAAAATGAAAATTCTCTCATCATTTATTCACCCTCATGCCATCCCAGATGTGTATGACTTTCTTTCTTCTGCACAAAGATTTTTATAAGAATATCTCAGCTCTGTAGGTCCATACAATGCAAGTGAATGGTGACCAAAACTTTGAAGCTCCAAAAAAGCACATAAAGGCAGCATAAAATGAATCCATATCAAGTCATGTCATTTTCATTTGTATAGTGCATTTCACAATACACATAGTTTCAAAGCAGCTTTACAAAAAAATCATGCTTTAACAGACAATGAAACTGTAATATCTATAAAGTCTTAGTCATCATTGTGTAATTTAATTAAATATGATTGTAAATTGTGTATAAAAATAAATAATTAAATAATTAAATAATAATTGTATTTAGAGCCACAGTGAGCAAGCCGAAGCAGACTGTGGCAAGGAACACAAAACTCCATAAGATGTTGGTAAATGGAGAAAAATAACCTTGGAAGAAACCAGGCTCATTGTGGGGGCCAGTTCCCCTCTGGCTAAACAGCATGAAATTTCGGTGAGGTTCGGTGGAGTCCATCCTAAATCCAAGTTTCAGGTAGTGGCATATGAATTATCCGATGTCTTACAGTTGGAGATGGCATCAGTTCATCCTCTGAAGTCCATCGTAAAAGACCGAAGTGATGTCTGGCTAGCACCAGCTGTAGTTTGTCATCATTACTCAGCGACTTGTAGCAGTGGAGCCCGACACCAAGCAGGAATGGAGCTGGATCTGGCCGGCTCTGGTAACATCGGGATATGAATCCCGGGGTTGAGACAGGGAAACAAATAGATTAATATTAGCGTTGATGCCATTCAATTTATTGCAGAGTTATAGATTATGAGAAATGTTTCTGAGAAATGTTTCTGGTTCCGGCAATCCTAACTAAAGCAGCCTAATTGTGAGTTGATGGATAAATTAGGTGTATGCCTGGCTAAATAGATGAGTCTTTAGTCTAGACCCGGAGTGAGTGTGTCTGTGTTCCGAACAGTGTTTGGGAGACTATTCCATAGTTTAGGAGCCAAATAGGAAAAGGATCTACCTCCTTTTTATTAACTATTAACAAGCCAGAATTTTGTGATTGTAATGGATGTGATGGAATATAGCGTGACAGAAGGTCACTTACGTACTGTGGAGCTAGACCATTCAAAGCTTTGTATGTAGTTAACAGAATTTTAAAATTAATATGAAATTTAACAGGTAGCCAATGTAATGACGTTAGAATGGGGCTAATATGATCATATTTCTTGGTTCTAGTCAGCACTCTGGCAGCTGCATTTTGAACCAATTGAAGTTTATTTATTGAACTTGCTGGATGTTCTCCCAGTAATTCATTACAATAATCTAGTCTTGAGGTCATGAACGCATGAATTAGTTTTTCGGCATCATCAACAGAGAGCATGTGTCGTAACTTAGCAGTATTTCTGAGGTGGAAGAATGCTGTTCTACAAACATTGGAAATTTGATTTTCAAAGGACAGATTGGTATCAAATATAACACCTAAGTTCTCTGAGCTGTAGAAGACGACATAACAGTACATCCATCGAGAGTCATGATATTTTAGCGGCTCATTTTCTTTAGAGGTTTTTGGTCCAATAATTAGTACCTGTTTTGTCGGAATTGAGTAGAAGGAATTTTCTGTCCATCCAGTCTTTGATTTCATTGATACACTCTGCTAATTTGGAGAATTGTGAAATTTCGTTGGGTTAAGAAGAAATATAAAGTTGGGTATCGTCGGCATAACAGTGGAAACTGATCCCTGTGGCACTCCATATTAAGTATGATTAAGTATGATCATTATGTTTGATTTGACAATTCCTCGTTTACACATACAAAGTGGTAGCAGTCTGATAAATAGGACCTAAACCATGCTAATGCAAGTCTACTAATGCCAACATAATTCTCCAGCCTATTCAGGAGAATGTTGTGATCTATCATGTCGAAGGCAGCACTAAGATCTAAAAGCACTTGAAGAGAAATGCAGCTGCGATCAGATGATAAGAGCAAGTCTTTTGTAACTCTGATAAGTGCAGTCTCTGTACTGTGATGGAGCCTAAATCCTGACTGAAATTGTTCATATATATACCATTGCTCTGTTGAAATAAACATAGTTGTGATGACACTTCCTTTTCTAGTATTTTCGACATAAGTGGGAGATTTGAAATCGGTTTATAATTAGCCAATTCTCCAGGATCAAGCTGTGGCTTCTTAATAAGAGGTTTGATAACTGCCATTTTAAAGTTTCTTTGGACATGTCCTAAGGATAGTGAGGAGTTAATAATATTAAGAAGAGGTTCTAAGATTACATGGAATACCTCTTTTAAGAGCTTAGTTTATATTGGATCTAACATACATGTTGTGGCTTTAGATTTTTTTATAAGTTTTGTTAGCGCTTCACGACCTATGACAGTGAAGGATTGAAGTTGCTCGTGAGGAAATTTATGAAACACTGTTTTCTGTGGTGCAGTGACTGTTTATTGCATAATTCCAATTTTATTTCTGATGATTACTATTTTATCAGTAAAGAAATCATGAAGTCATTACTATTGTGCTGCAACGGAATATCTAGTTCAGTCGATGCTTTATTCCTAACCAATTTAGCCACAATACTGAATAAACACCTAGGATTGTTGTGGTTATTTTCTATGAGTTTGCTATAATATGCTTACATGGAAGCTTTTAGTGCCTGTCTGTAGCTACAGACACTACCCTTCCATGCACCGTGAAATACCTCTAATTTTGTATTCTTCCACTTGCACTCCATTTTCCGAGCTGCTGTTTTGAGAGCATGAGTGTGATTATTGTACCATGGTGCGGGGCTTTTTTCTTTCATTTTCTTTAATTGAAGTGGGGCAACACTATAAAGAGTGCTAGAGAAGTGTATTTATATTTTCTGTTATTATATCAAGTTCTTCTAGACGTTTTGGCTTACTGAGTATGTGAGACAATTCTGGAAGATTATTAGTGAAGCTATCTTTAGTGGTTGAAAGAATAGTTCTACCTGAACGGTAGCGTGGTGTAGGTTGAGTGACAGTAGCTGATCGCAGCAAACAAGAGACGAGGTAATGATGTGAGATGTCATCGCTCTGCGGTAGAATTTCTATAGTATCAACATCAACTCCATATGACAGAATTAAATCTAGCGTATGATTATGGAGATGAGTTGGTCCTGTCACATTTTGTCTGACTCTAAGAGAGTTGAAAATATCAATAAATGCTAATCTCAATGTGTCATTTTCATTATCTGTGTGAATGTTGAAGTCATCAACAATTAAAGCTCTATCTACAGTAACTAAAAGAACTGATAGAAAATTTGCAAATTCACCAAGGAAATCTGAGCTGTATACTGTAGCAAGGGCAAAAGACGACAGATTTTTTATTTATATCTGACGGTGTCACATTAAGCGTTATTAGTTCAAAAGACTTAAACTTATATCCTGTCCTCTGAGTAATACCAAAAACTTGTTTATAACAATAACCTGGGGGAGTAGATTCATTTAAACTATTATATTCATCCAGTTTAAGATAGGTTTCAGTCAAATAGAGCGCATCAAAACTATGATCTGTAATAATTTCATTTACAATTAGTGCTTTGGTTGAAAGAGATCTAAAGTTTAGTAGCCCTACCTTTTTATATGATGTTTATCTTACATTTCTTTTTGTATTTTTTCAAGTTTTAGCTTAATCAATTTTTTTCTAAATGATTTAGTGAGGGGTTTGTGTTTGGTAGTTCAGGGAACAGACACAGTCTCTATATGATATCTAGGTGATACAGTCTCTATGTGTTGTATTTTATGTGACCTGTGTGATGTCTCAAGGCAGCTAGCAGACATTCGGATTAACCAGTTTGTCTGCTTCCTGACCTGGGCCCCAGTTAGTCAAATACTATCACTATTAAGACTATGAGCCAGGGGGTCTGGGTAGCTCAGCGAGTAAACTACCACCCCTGGAGTCATGAATTCGAATCCAGGGCATGCTGAGTGATTCTAGCCAGGTCTCCTTAGTAACCAAATTGGCCTGGGTGCTAGGGAGGGTAGAGTCACATGGGGTAACCTCCTCATGGTCGCTATAATGTGGTTCTCGCTCTCGGTGGGGCGTATGGTGAGTTGTATGTGGATGCCACGGAGAATAGCGTGAAGCCTTTCCACGCGCTATGTCTCCACAGCAACGCTCGACAAGCCACGTGATAAGATGCGCAGAATGACGTCTCAGATGCGGAGGCAACTGAGATTCATCCTCCGCCATCCGGATTGAGGTGAGTCACTATGCCACCACGAGGACCTAGAGCACATTGGGAATTTGGCATTCCAAATTGGGGAGAAAAAAGAAAAAAGAAAAAACTCTATGAGCCAAATTACTAGAGAGGATATTTTTATATTCTTATAAAAATCTTCTTTGGTGTTCTGCAGAAGAAATTCATACACATCTGGGATGGCACTAGGGTGAGTAAATAATGAGAGAATTTTCATTTTTACATTTACATTTTGTCATTTAGCAGATGCTTTTATCCAAAGCGACTTACAAATGAGACACATATCAAGCAATTTGTCATACAAGGCACAGAAGAAAGAGACTGACAAGGATTTTTTCCCCTTTTTTTCTGTATATTAAGTGCAGTGGTAAGTGCAATTAATGTGGGTTGGTTAAGTGCTCACATGTTTTCAGCTGGTTCTTGAATGTTGAGAAGGTAACAGCAGATCATGTGGAGGTTGGAAGTTCATTCCACCACAGAGGAGGCGAGAAAGTGAACGATTGTGAAATAGACTTTTGAGCCTCTTTGTGATGGGACCACCAAGCGCTGCTCGTTCATAGACTGCAGAGAGTGAGTTGGAGCATAGACCTGAATAAGTGAATTGAAGTAAGAGGGTGCGGTTCCATTGGCTATCCTGAAAGCCAGAGTCAAAGCCTTGAATTTGGTGCGGGCAGCTTCAGGTAGCCAGTGGAGTGAAATCAAGAGTGGGGTGACATGAGCCTTTTTTTGCTGATTGAAGACCAGACGCACTGCTGCATCCTGGATCATCTGCAGTGGCTTAATTGTGTTAGCTGGAAGGCCAGCCAACAGAGCATTGCAGTAGTCCAGTCTTGAAATCACCAGAGCTTGGACCAGGAGCTGTGTAGCATATTCAGACAGGAAAGGTCTGATTTTCATGATGTTGTAAAGTGCGAATCTGCCAGACCGGGTGGTTGATGAGATGTGTGCAGTGATATTAAGCTGGTCATCTACCACCACTCCCAGGTTCCAGGCTGTTCTGATTGGTGTTAGTGTAGTTGAACCAACATGAATAGTGAGATTGTGGTCAACAGATGGGTTGGCTGGGATCACAAGGAGTTCTGTCTTGGCAAGGTTGAGCTGAAGGTGTTGTTCCTTCATCCAGGCCAAAATGTCAGAGAGGCAGGCAGAGATACAAGCTGAGACAGTAGGGTCATTAGGCTGGAATGACAGGTAGAGCTGTGTATCTGCGTAGCTGTGGTTGGAAAAGCCATGTGCCTCAATGACCGGTCCGAGTGATGTTGTGTACATTGAGAAGAGGAGGGGTCCAAGCACTGATCCTTGAGGAACCCCAGTGGTCAGTTGGTGTGTCTTGGACATCTCTCCTCTCCAGGAGACCTTGAACAATCTGCCAGTGAAATATGACTCAAACCATCCAAGCACAGTTCCTGTGATGCCCAGGTCAGAGAGGGTGGACTGGAGGATCTTGTGGTTCACTGTGTCAAAGGCAGCAGACAAGTCAAGGAGGATGAGGAAGGATGATTTGGAGTTAGCTCTCGCCAGTTGCAGGGTTTCAGCTACTGACAAGAGGGCAGTCTCTGTTGAGTGTCCTTTTTTGAAGCCATTTTTGGATGAACTATTCCTTTAAGAAATTTACCATTAAAGTTTGAAAGTTTGAAAATCTCTCATTCACTTGCACTGAAAAATGACTGCCATTCAAAATCTAAATGCCAGCAATGATGTCATTTTAATACAGTTGTGGCCAAACATATTGGCACACTTGGTAAATATGAGTAGAGAAGGCTGTGAAAAATATGTCTTTTATTTTTTATCCTTTTGATCTTTCATTCAAAATATTCACAAAAATCTAACTTTTACTTGAAGTAAACTAAATAAAAGAGGGGAAAAATCTAATAATTAAATACATATTTTTCTCCAAAACATGTTTGCCACAATTATTGGCACCCCTAGAAATTCATATGAGTAAAATATATCTGAAGTATGTTACCATTCATATTTTACATTTTTTAGTATACCTGGGTGACTAGGAACATGAAATTGTTCAGCCATGACTTCTTGTTTCACAGGAGTATAAATATGAGGTAACACACAAGCCAAATTCCCTTAGTCATCCATCACAATGGGTAAGACCAAAGAATTATTTTCTGATGTGCAGCAAAAGGTTGTTGAGCTTCACAAAATGGGAAGTGGCTATAAGAAAATAGCTAAAGCATTGAAAATACCAATTTCCACCATCAGGGCAATAATTAAGAAGTTCCAATCAACTGGAGATGTTACGAATCGGCCTGGAAGAGGACGTGTGTATATATTGTTTCCACGTACAGTGAGGAGAATAGTTTGAGTGGCTAAAAATTCTCCAAGGATCACAGCTGGAGAATTGCAGAAATTAGTTGGGTCTTGGGGTCAAAAAGTCTCCAAAACTACAGTCAGACATCACCTACATCACAACAAGTTGTTTGGGAGGGTTTTAATAAAAAAGCCAACAACAAACTCAAGCGTATTCAGTTTGCCAAATACTACTGGAACTTCAAATGGGACCGGATTTTATTGTCAGATGAAACAAAAATAGAGCTTTATGGCAGCAAACACCAGAGATGGGTTTGGCGCACACAGAGAGGTAGCCATATATGAAAGTACCCAATACCCATGGTTAAATATGGTGGTGGATCTTTAATGTTGTGGGGCTGTTTTTATGCCAGAGGTCCTGGACAGTCCCCTGAACTGAACACCTGTGGGGTGAACTGAAGAGGAGAGTCCACCAGCATGGACCTCTGAATTTGAAGGATCTGGAGAGATTCTGTATGGAGGAATGGTCTCAGATCCCTTGCCATGTGTTCTCCAACCTCATTAGGCATTATAGGAGAAGACTCAGAGCTGTTATCTTTTACTGTATTGAATAAAAGGTTGCCAGTAATTGTGCCACACATATATTTGACAAAAATATTTGTTTTTTTTTTGTTTTTTTTTTTACAAAACTTGCATTGTATTTGCAATTGTTTGATATCCATTAGAGGATAGATTTTTGTGAAGTTTTTAAATGAAAGATCAAAAGTATAAACAATAAAGACATTTTTTTTTCCAAGGGTGCAATATTTTTTGGCCACAACTGTATTTGCATTCTTTATGATGATTGGTGATTAAACATCAATGTTACATGGTACAACTGAAATGTAATTGGAGACTCTTAATCAATCAGTCTCCCGCTTTTTTTTCCCTTCTCACTCTTACGATCTATATTTTTTCAAACTATCATTTTATCAAACAATTAAACATTATTATTTTTATTTTGCATGAACAAGCAATGTATTTCCTTAAGTAAATCAATTAGGGGAATTTATTAGTTCCAAGTAGAAAGTTATAAGTTTACATTGATAAATGAATTTTACAGCCATTTAGCCTTTTTTCTAATGTTATTTTAGTTCATACATTTGCCCTTAATTAGAGCACAGGTATCTATTTGCAGCACCTTATTACTATGGTTTCTCCAACAACAGACTGCAGGCCTACTGCAAACAGAACCTGGAGATGAATGTTACAGTGGAGAATGTCTTACAGGTTGGTCCGATATGACATTTACTAACATTCAAATTTTTTAATTATAAACAGCAACTGTCATGTGTTATTGTTCTTTTCTTGGTCCTCAGATCTTGGAGGCGGCTGATAAGACTCAAGCTCTGGACATGAAGAAACACTGCCTGCACATAATCGTCCATCAGTTCACCAAGGTCGGTGTGCTTTTGACCACAGCTCTAAGCGTGTGCTGGTTACCTCGCCACGGTTAAACATGAAACCAATATAATCAGTGCAATGTGGATAACCATTGCAATGTGTGTACATTTTGATGGTCCTGATTGCTCTTTGCAATTAATAATAATCAATCTTTCAGTATACAGATCTGCAAATACAAAACAATGGTAATTATGTAAGACAGAACATTTGACCTGCATTTAGACATGTTAATCATGATCAATTTAATAAGTCTGCCAAAATTCTCACCAGTAATCATAAATAGCCCCAATCTTTTGAAAACACATTTATCTCTAGATGTAAATGTTATTAAAAAAAAAAACAGTGTTGGGTGAAAAAACAAGGATTTTGAAATGCCATTGAGTGCCTCTTTAAAAGTAATTCCTAATACCTATTTGATATTCTTGTGCATTTTAACCCTATTGTCAGCTTCTTTTTGGCTGTGTTAATTTGCTGTCAGCAGTCACTTGCATGGCCTGTGGTGCTTACCATTTATTTTTTTGGTTCTCCTTCCTTCCCTGAAGGTGTCCAAGCTTCCCAATCTGCGATCGCTAAGCCAGCCGCTGCTGTTGGACATCATTGACTCACTGGCATCCCACATATCAGACAAACAGTGCACTGAGATGAGCTCTGATATATAGCCTCTCCTCCCCTTCCTTCTCCCATCCCATCCCATCCACTACGAACTTATTCATTTAATCATCCGATCCCGCTTCACACCCCATTCTGTGTGCTGCTTCACATACCCGTAGATTTTATTTATCAAAATTGTGATTAGGAAACATGCTGGATATTTGTACAATTGCTAAAAATAAGACTCTCATCTACTTTCACATAATACTGAAATCATATTTTGAAAATGCACTTAATTGCTAGTGCACATTACACTAGTCTAATTTTAGTCTACTGCCCATAAAATGATATAATTAGACATACAATTTAGTGTCCCACATAATCAGAGCATTAAAAAGACTACCGCAATTGGTGTGGATCTAATGGAAATCTGTTCAGGTCACATTTCACTGCAAAATAAAAAAAAGTATGATTTTTGACATTGTGACATTATTTCCATGATAGTCACATTCCTCCCAAAAATGTAATTAAGTAATGCGTTTTCGTTTGAATTTCTTTTTTTTTTCTTTTTTTTTTTTTTTTTTTTGTCGTTCCCATTATTCTTTATGGTGTTTATCATTAAATTATTAGTTCTATACATTTACATTTATTCATTTAGCAGTATCCAAAGCGTCTTACAAATATGGAATACAGCAAAAGCGAGTAATGATAAGAGAATTGCTGCAATACAAAGTTTCAGTGTTGCTCAAAAAAGGAGAGGAAAGTGAGACAGTGGTGAAAGTAAGAAATTAAAACTTTTTTTTTTTATAAAGAGGTATAGTAATTATATAGTATTTTATATTCTGTATTATATTAAAGAAAAAATACTGCAATGCAATGATTTATAATTAAAATCAGCACAAAGGCGGTACAACAAATACAACCATTATTTCTAAATACTTGAATATATATATATATATATATATATATATATATATATATATATATTAGGTATTTTATTTATTTATTTATTTTTTTTTGCATTACATTAATGAGGTGTTTTATCTTGTATTCATGAAATGTACATTTTGTAAACATGCTTAATTTTCATGACAATAATTTCACATTCCAAAACATCTTTTCTTGATTTTGGGTTGAAATATGGCCAAGACATGTTCCTAGAGTCACCCACTGAGGTTATGACTTAAGTTTAAATAACAGATTCCATTCTTTTACATTTAGCAATTAATTGAATTCACAATATAAGTTCTGATTTATATGATATTCTGCACTTTATGAATGTAGTAGTAGTCAGATTTATTTATTCCTAAACCTTGTATTGACTCTATGTTGCTGTTATCTTAAGTTATGTCAGTGCTTGTGATTACACCATTATGACAGTAACAACATAATTGTAAAAGTGGATCATCACTACAACAGTCAATGTTAAGGGTCATGTATACTCTACTGTAACCATGAAAATGAAGCTGAATTATCTGTTGGCCCCTGTGGGCACTATATGCCTTAATAAACTGTGCAACGTAAGCAAACTAGTTTTGTGGTCTTATTTCATAAAGTTTTAGTGCAAGAGAATGCCCTAAATCTATAACCATCTGTTAATACACACTTTGCTTTGCTGTTAATTAGATAATATTAGGATGCTTTGTTTCTGAATATTTATTAAGGAAATAACTGAATGAAAAGACTGAAATGATAAATGTATGTGTAAATGTATACTTTTCCATAACAGAAAGCAAGAAGACACTGAACAAGAGTCACTGATTCCTCAAACAAATTGCAATTAAATATGCACATTATAAACTGAATTCCTCTAAATATAAAAACCTCACGCGTTCACTGCCATTATCAACAGATTATCATAAAATCTGAGCCTTAGACACTGGCGATGACAGAAAAATAAAATACTTTGGACTGCAGCACAAAGGGACTCATTCTTTCTTGAGTAAAACGCACTAATAACTTTCTGATAGAAACTGGGCATGTCTCAGACCACCCATAACCTTAGAGCAGCCGCAAAGATCAGACATCTGATTTTTAATATCATCTATCATTGTAAGTGAATGGACAAGTCTGGGAACACTGGCACCTTCAACGAACTGAGTTTTGTAGACTCAGTTTTTGTAGATATTTTTTAAGGAATATTCCAGGTAAAAAAAAAAAAAGAAAAAAATCAAGGTTGCAGTGAGCCACTTACAATCGAAGTGAATGGGGCCAATTTTTGGAGGGTCAAAAGACAGAAACGTGAAGCTTAGAATTTTGTAAAAGAACTTACATTAATTCTTCTGCTAAAACTCATATAAATTTAGTAGAGCTGTAAAGTTGTTTAAATCATTGTTTTGGTTTAGAATTTTAGGGTTAATGAAGTTGAAAATGTGGATATAACTGAACACAGAAAAGGTTAGTAAGCAATTATTTACACTAAAATTATGCTAACATGCATATTTTTGAAACAGTGAGTATTTTAATGTTTATGGACTGGCCCCATTCACTTCCATTGTAAGTGCCTCACTGTAACCCAGGTTTTTGCTTTAATTTTTAAGAAAAAGAGGGACAAGTCAAAACATTTTTTTTTAGTAATCAGCATTATGCCGCAAATGCTGTCGAATGAGCTTAAAGGTGCACTCAGTACATGTTTTTCCTCATTTAAAAAGATTTACTTCTAAAGAAATGAATAGTAATTTTGAAACATTTGTTTAAAATCATGACCACTCATGTTAGATGAAGAGTTCAGTCATAACAGTAACCTTATAAACGCTCTTTTGTTCTACATGGAGCAGGGGCGCGTCATGGGGGCAGCCATGTTAGAATCACATGACCAACTGAATACTACTCGCTTAATCTCAGAGACATTTCAGTAGCAGAAAAAGTCAAATGTTGATGTTATTGTTGGGTATGTAATTAAGATTGTAGTGTATATTATTCATTTAAAAGTTAAACTTCAAAGAGATGTTTAAATATTAATATGACTCTATTAACTTGGAAAAATGAAATACTGTATGTGCGATGATTCAACTTGTAATAGTGGAAAAACGAATGTATTATCATTTACACATTTTTTAATTTTTTTAGATGCATAATTTATAATGGACAATATATGCACATTAGTTCATTACATAAAAGTACTTTTCAGTGTGCTTCTATGTAACTTAAAAAACTTGCTTTTGACAGTTAGGTTCAGCAACAAATACTCGTTTCCTTTTTAACAGATTGATTCTGAAATAAAATAAATGGAGCTGAAATGTCAATTCAGTTATACTGTTTAATTAAATTGTCAAGTCTGAAAAATTAAAGGCTCTTTATTATAGAGAATGTATACTTGTTCACTTCTTAGACAGTAAGTGATCATGGGAGTTGACCTTGACACTAGAGTTGGACCAGTTTTATTTTTTATTTTTCAAGAAAAAGGTTAGGGTTAGGTTAAGGAACTAGACCACATTTTCAAATGCATTATAAACTATGTAAAGGGGAAGATATCCATGTTCAGTGTTCAAGAACAAATAATGAGGAATGGATGAGCCATGGCCAGCATATGGGGCAAGGTGTCTGATTTCCTTCCAGTAGTGGCCGAGTATCAGAGGAGCTTTAGTAAAAAAAACTCCTTGTGGTACATAGTGTTCTCAAAGAGAACAACAGTTCATTCAGCAGCTACCTGACCCTTGGCAAAATCACTGAACTTCTCATTTGTTCTTCTTTTGGTTGATAAAGAAGTGGTCATCTAAACACTTTAGTATCTCTTTCAGGCTATTATCAGCTAAAATAAACAATAAAGAGAAAAGTGTGGGCTACGCTGGGGAAATGCTCAGAGATTGTTCTTGTTACTCAGTATACTTTCATTAAGTGTTTCATTTCACGAGTTTCATTAATCATTCTTTCATTTCATTCAGGTATCAACTTTGTCTCAGACATTTCTCTTAAAATTCTTTAAAAGATAAAAAATAAAAATAGACACAAATGTGTATGTTCGTGGTTTAATATAAGTTAAGGGGATAGTTCACCCCAAAAATGAAAATTCTGTTATCATTGATTCACCCTCATGCCATCCCAGATGTGTGACTTTCTTTCTTCTGCTGAACACGTTAATGGTGACTAGAGCTTTTGAAGCTCCAAAAGCATATAAAGGAAGCATAAAAGTAATCCATACAACTCCAATGGTTAAAATCAGTATCTTCAGAAGTGATATGATAGGGTGGGCAAGAAACAGATTAATATTTAAGTCCTTTTTTAACATAAAGCTTCACGTTCATTTTCAAAATGTGAAAGAATGTGAAAGTGAAAGTAGAGATTTACAGTGAAAAAAGGACTTCAATATTGATCTGTTTCTTATCCACACCTATCGTATCGCTTCTGAAGACATAGATTTAACCACTCGAGTGTTATGGATTACTTTTATGTGATCTTTATGTGATTTTTGGAGCTTCAACAGTCTGGTCACCATTCACTTGTGTTGTATGGACCTTCAGAGCTGAGACATTCTCCTAAAAAATGTTTTGTGTTCAGCAGAAGAAAGAAAGTCATACACATCTGGGATGGTATGAGGGTGAGTAAATGAGATCATTTTCATTTTTGGGTGAACTACCTCTTTAACGGTAATGGACTGGCCCCATTCATATCCATTGTAAGTGCCTCACTGTAACTGTGATTTTCTGTTTTGAATAAATGAGGGACGATTTTTTGTTGTAATCAACATTATGCCATAAATGCCGTCGACTGAGCTTAATTTGTATTGAACCCGGAATATTCCTGTAATCATTTGATTTTGGTAGAATTTGATGAGAAATGTTTAAGTTCATGTTGAAAGTTTGACTTTCGATTGCAGACTTTTTGCATTTGGACTGCAGGCAATTCTGAGCAGAGTTTAAGATGTCTTTGAGATCTCTTCTGAAACTAGTGGAGACACATGTGAGATTACAGGGGTATTTTTCTCAGGTAAAAATCTAATAAACAGGAGACTTAAGTAAAAGTATCCATTTGCTTGCCATTAAAGTTTAAATGTGATTTCTTTCTTTCTTTCTTTCACTTTTTCACCTAGCTCAGGCTTCTTTCTCTGCACACCCTTAAATCTAGGCATATCATATTTCGTCTTTAAAAAGCAGTTATTGTCCTCTGTGAAGATATGCATCAGTTTGAAAAACAGTCCTGCCTTTGTGAAGGGCTTCTGGATTATTCAGCAAGAACAGGTGAGTTTTTATTAAAAGAAAAGGAGGAGCCACTCCAGACTGGGTCTTGTGGACAGAATCCGACAGTCTCAGATGGACTGACCTGCAAAGTCAGAGAATACACAAGTACTAATATGGTGCTGCTCACCACTAAATTCGTCCAGAGAGCATCGCTCTTTGTGTCCTTTGGAGGTTTGGTCACAACGTTTATTACAACCTTTCTACCACTATGGAAGACAATGAACTCAGACCTGAATGAGATGGAGAACTGGTATGAGGGTCTTTGGCACATGTGCATCTACACGGAGGAAGTCGGCATACACTGCAAAGAATTTGAGTCTTTCTTGGCCCTACCACCAGATACTCTAGCTGGACGGGTTCTCATGTGCATTTCCATTGCAACAGGATTTCTCGGAGTGGCCGCAGCATTTTTCGGACTTGAGGGCGTCGAGATCGGCGCTGGATGGGAAAGAGTGAAGAGGACGCTCCTCATCCTCGGTGGAGTGCTGATCTGGGTGTCAGGGATCACGACCCTTGCAGCTGTTTCATTTATGGCATACGTAATGGTAGTGAAATTCTGGGATGAGAATTTACCTGATGTGATGCCCGGATGGGAATATGGCGAGGCCATGTTTTCTGGCTGGTTTGCTGGACTTCTTCTTGTTGTTGGGGGGTCATTTCTCTTTGTCGCAGTCTGTATGGGTGATCATGCAGCAAAACTCAAGCAAAAAAGTCATATTCTTGCTCGCAATCAAGAACAGCGACCAAGAACTTACCATTACCAAAAGACGGAAATCGTGTAGCTTACTGTAAATTCCATTTTCAGGCTGTTGAAAATACCACCTGTATGTGATTATTCAAGAATGCAATTTTTTTTTTTTTTTTTTTCAGTTTAGACTGATTTAAAAACATAGGGGAATTGTTTAAGGGACATGTATGCTTGATTAAATTAGTTTTGATCACAGCTGTGATTGGAAGGGAGAAGAGGTAATTTGCCATAATTAATCAGTCCCCTTACGAGCAAAATGACACTATTATGACAATCGAATACTGTAGACTTGACAAATGTGTGAGCTGTCAACCTAAAAGAATACTAAAACTATTACAATTTCTGATCTGTTTGTAGGGTTTGATATATTTGCACTGTTAATGCATTTCACAGAATACTTAAGTAATCTATCATGGTTGGAAGCTTTTTAAGGACAGATTAATCACGTCTTATGATGCGTTTAAGAGAATTTTCAAAGCCCTCTATGAAAAAGAAATTTGTGATATCTTGGTACTTTTATATACTCAACAGTTTTATAAACATTATAAATTACTGAGAACCAAATGATGTTTTCTGATTATCTATAACTTTTCATTACATGTTTATCAGTAATGGAAGCAGTGAGTGCCAATGATATTTAATGTATTAAATTCAGAAAACAAGAGGTCGACAATTTGTCTTCTGTAAATTTTGATGTCCCACATTATAGTATGCTGTCTGAATAATGTTTTATTATTATTTTTGAGATCTCTTTCATGATTCCTTTCTTTTCATATTTTTAATCCATACCTATCATATTACTTCAGAAGACATGGATTAAACCACTTGAGTTTTATAGATTACCTTTATGCTGCCTTTATGTGCTTTTTGGAACTTCAAAATTTTGGTACCCATTCACTTGCACTGTATGGATCTACAGAGCTGAGATGTTATTTTTTAAAAACTTTGTTTGTGTTCTTCAGAAGAAAGAAAGTCATACACTTCTGGGATGGCATGAGGGTGAGTAAATAATGAGAGAATTTTCATTTTTAGCTGAACTATCCCATTAAACCTTTGTTTTGGCCAACAAAATTGTATTTGATTAATTTGATAAATTAAAACATATAAAACACAAATGAACCGGCCACAAACTGACATTTCTATAAATAAAAATACCTTTTCTTGTGAAGACAGTTCAACCTTTCATTAGCTGAACCTTGCCTTAAGCGGCGTCATCAGTATTTTGTAAGTCGCATTAGATAAAAGCGTCTGCTAAATGACTAAATGTAATGTAAATGTAAATTAGTATGTTTCTCTTTCAATACAGTTTGAAAGATAATCCTCACAGTCTCCTGAAATAAAATAAATTTGGTTCTTCCTCACTGTGCACTTTTCTCTTATCAGGTTGCATATATAATGAATATAAAATCAGAGAGGCTCTCTTTTGTGACGATGATCACAGCATAGAAGACTTATCGGAGTCACGTGACCCCCTTTAATTAAAAAAATATTTCAGCCTATTTTTAAGGTTTACACATTTCAATTTCCGAACAAATTTCCATCAATTTTAATTGAGTAATGTTTAAAAAAAATGATTAAGCTTTAAATGCATGATTATTTCACCAAACATTTTTACATATTCAGGTCTTTAGAGACCCAAAACTTACACTCACTGAGCACTTTATTAGGAACACTATGGTCCTAATAATGTGCCCGACATGGTCTTCTGCTGTTGTAGCCCATCCACCTCAAGGTTCGACGTGTTGTGCATTCTGAGATGCTATTCTACTCAATACAACTGAACAGAGT
Source organism: Myxocyprinus asiaticus (assembly GCF_019703515.2). NCBI lineage: Eukaryota > Metazoa > Chordata > Actinopteri > Cypriniformes > Catostomidae > Myxocyprinus > Myxocyprinus asiaticus. The sequence continues at coordinate 8,910,319 of NC_059346.1, read as the reverse complement.
GGTTATCTGAGTTACCATAGCCTTTCTGACAGCTCGAACCAGTCTGTACCTTCTTCGTTGACCTTTAAAATATTTTCAAGACAATTAGAAAATAATAGAATAAAATATATTATGATATATTTTGATGTTTTATTTTTCATATATCAAAGAGAAAATGCAGCAAATCAGGACAAATCAAGAACAGGATTAATTACTTGCACATTGAAATTTTTTGAGATGCAACTGGCTGTCAAACACATATTGAGCTACACGTAACACATAAGCTACACATAAGTTACACATAAGTATTTTCTTAGGCACTTATTGAGTCTAAATAGATGCACAACTTACATAATTTTAGAAGTACACCCAAATAACAATAGTCATATTATACTGTTCATGTGTTGTACTTGCTATAGTTTACTTCTATGTTGTTTCTTCATCAAATAGCAATGTCAAATGTAAATCAAGTCAATCACTGAAACAACAATGTCACCTTGAGTAAGAAATAACATGTATATGTGTAGATGCATATGGAATACTGATAAATCACCATTAATGTTAATTCATTGTTGCACAGAAAATCAACGTGATATAGTATTTATTTGTATGAATATAGAACTTATTCCTCTTGTAATAAACAAAGAAATAGATATCCTGTGATAGTATATATATATATATATATATATATATATATAAAATTGTACAAATATAATTTATGTAAGTGAAAAAACAACAACAACAACAACAACAACAAAACACCACTCTTTCATACCTACGGTCTCTAATGACCCATACACTTTTGGTACTTAAACAATATTTACAATATTTATTTTGCAGTTTTGCAATTTTGGCATTTGTTTATGTTACACTATTTATAAGAGAGATTGAGGAATACCAAAAGAGGTGTGGGGACAACTCCAAAAAATGGATAAGGTCACTAAAGACCCAAGGGTTAATAAAATGCTGTTTTCTTTTTTTTTTTTTTAAGATAGCTCAATTCAATTTGATGGAATTTTGTTATGAAATTGAAATGCGTAAATCTTTTTAAAAACATTTTTTAGTGTAATTGAAAACAGGCATATGCACAAGAAGGAGGGTGGATAAAACTTTATTTTAACGCTTCTGGTGCTTGTCTGTAGGAAAAGTTGGGTGTTCTGGGTAACTGCTAGGAGCTTACTGGCCTAAATCAATAGCTCCCATCCCCAAGTCTCCCCATGGCTCGGTCTATGGAATTTCTTCTCCTGTTTTATTATCTGGCTTCTTAGAAAAGTAACAACAGATCTCTCCTTAACATGCCCCATGATTTGAGGTATCATTAATCTAAAAGGCCTATATAGCACAAAAAGGACAAGTTAGACATTTCTGTAGACAGCACAGCCAGGCATACAGTGATAAGGTGAAAATCTGAGCCTTGATATTCTCAAATTGCAAGTTAAACCCATGACATGGTACATTTTAGACTAGTGCATAGCCGTGGAAAGTAGGGGTGCTGGGGGTGTTGCAGCACCCCCGGTCGGCGTTTTAGCACACCCTGTCATGTGCGGTCAAAATACTGAATGCATTAAAGAATTTCATTAGCTGAACCTTGCCTTAAGCGGCGTCATCAGTCTAATGTTATTTAAAAATCATCCTATTCTGTGTTAATTTCGTTAACGAAAAAATGACAAAAATGTTAAAGGGTATTATTATTTCATCAACAATAATGAGGACGACAAGAAAAAGAAGATTATTTTGGTAACAGTATAACAGTGCACTAATAATTTTTTAAATCAGCTATATCCACAACTAAAACACAATATTACAACTTATATCTGCACAAATAATGCAGCAAATAGTCAGGTGAACTTGAACGAAGTTCTGTGCCAGTCAGAAGGCGTTGTGAATGTTGTTGTCCTAATTACGTGCTGCTTTGCAAAGGTCTAAAACATGGATTTGAGTTACAGTTCCTAAAACTAAATATAATAAAATTATTATAATATGTTATCAGAGATTTAGGAAACATGCTAAGTTGAAATACTGGCTTCTCCAAAAACAATGCTACATCCAGTATATTCTACTTTGAAATGTCTGTTCTGGGCCGGAATTTCTGTTTGTGTTTTCACCTGTGTGATCCAGCCCACTGCCCATTTCCCAATAGTATTTCGACACCCCGGGTTGCCAGATTTGAAACAAGTTAGCGGGCAAACACAGCGCGCTGCAGCCATGGAAGCCAACAATACATCTAGCTAACATTGACAGGGTTATAAAAAAATCCACATGTGTGGGGGGCCTGGGTAGCTCAGCAAAGACGCTAACTACCACCCCTGGAGTTGCAAGTTCGAATCCAGGGCATGCTGAGTGACTCTAGCCAGGCCTCCTAAGCAACCAAATTGGCCCGGTTGCTAGGGAGGGTAGAGTCACATGGGGTAACCTCCTCGTGGTCGCTATAATGTGGTTCTCGCTCTCGGTGGGGCGCGTGGTGAGTTGTGCGTGGATGCCGCGGAGCATAGCATGAAGCCTCCACACGTGCTATGTCTCCGCGGTAACGCGCTCAACAAGCCACGTGATAAGACGTGGATTGACGGTCTCAGACGTGGAGGCAACTGAGATTCGTCCTCCGCCACCTGGATTGAGGCGAGTCACTACGCCACCACGAGGACTTAGAGCACATTGGGAATTGGGCATTCCAAACTGGGGAGAAAAAGGGGAGAAAATAAATAAAAAAAATTACAAAGAATTCCACTTGAGCTGGTTATAATTTGCAAACAATAAAAACATTGCAAACGTATACATTAGCTGATCAACTTACAATGCTTGCCATTGTCAGTTTGCTCATTCCTGTTGCGTGTCCTCAACCCGGCAACCCGCGAGAGCTTGGAGTCTGGGGAGGAGGGGGCGGGGGACTCAACTCTCTCCAATATTTTGAATTTGGACTGCAGTACCCATTTTAAATGCTTGATGTCAATGTTACATGATGCTCCTTTAATATAAATAATCTTTAAGTGCTATTATTTTGGGAGTTACGTTTTTAACATTTAAATCTGATATTTGTATAAATGTTTCAATACATGTTATACATTTTTTGAAATGTGTGAATAATTGGAGTGCGTATATTTGACTGACACGCTCTTGTCAATGTTATAGCAGTTTAATAGTGTTATGGGGTGCAATTTTAAATGCTGCTTTAAATTACTAATCCCCCCCTACCCCCGTCGGCAGCACCCCCTGTTCAAAAATCTTTCCCACGGCTATGTTTTAGAGAGAACTAACTAAATAAAATGAAAGACAATGAAATAATTCAGGGAAACTATGTGATTTGTTAGTGTTCAGCTAAAAGGAGGAGATAAAAGACTGATTGGTTAGGGAGAGTGAGAAAATGAGAAGAGGAGGTTGAGGGGGTGTGTACAGAGCAAAAGGGAAACTGGAGCGTTGGGAAAATTCATGCTGTGTTAGCATCCCTGGGCAACTCCATCAATACTGCATACAGCTGAGTTACTGGCAAGAGTCCCGCTGCTGCAAAATCTGAGAGAGAGAGAGAGAGAGAGAGAGAGAAATTCTTACAAACGCCTCTGCTTTCTGCCTAGTACTACTTATAGTGTGTGTGTGTGTGTGTGTGTGTGTGTGTGTTTGTGTGTGTGTGTGGTGGGGGGACTGTGCCTTGATCTTGGGCTACTGCAGTAAATGCGTTAGGAGGAGGCAATTCTCTTAAGGGAAGGGGAATAACGGGAATCCAGTTCCGGAGATAACGATCAGAACGGATACATACAGCAAAATGACACCTGGCTCATCACCTCTGGACTTATGCAGAAAACTCTGAGCAGACAAACTTCAGCTCACCTGATTTAGACCCGACAAGGTGAGTAGAGATTATTAACTCTCAGTTTGGGAATGTTATGCAATACAGATTGTAATCTGTTAGTGATGGTCGTATAGACAGCACATGGAGCTATCGTTTATCAGATTGAAGGAACTTCTGCAGCCAGATAAGATAAATGCTCAGTAGGCTACATGTGAAATCTGAGGTTGAATTTTGTACCGGGCAGCTGTTTGGTCAAATAAAGTGGAGTGGTGCAGAATTCCAGTGTTGGAATATAATTGGGCATTAGGATCTCTCTCTATCCCAGATGATGGATGAATTTAACTAAACTTAAGTTCTGTCCGTCTATGTCATCTTAAATTTTTACTTTATGACTCCCCCATTCAGGGTTCCCACAGTCATGGAAAACCTGGAAATATCAGTGAATTTTAAAGAATTATGATTTCCAGGCCTGGAAAAATTATGGGAATCTTAAAAAGTCATGGAAATTTCTGTTATCAATATAAAAACTTTATAGTTACACTATAATATTTTTTTTTGGCTGTAATTTGCTCTTTGTGAGTGCAATCTTTATAAAACTGATCTATTAAAAAAACATCTGGGAAAATCATGGATATTTCTGTTGTCAATGTAAATGTTTCCAGTTTTAGATTTTTTCTAGTCTAGTTAGTCTAGTCCAGCTTTAAAATCTAGATTTCATTGAGAGAAATTGCTCTTTGTGATTGCAGTCTTTGTCAATTTTTATTTTTACTTTTATAAAATTAATAGGAAAAATCATGGAAATTCATTGATCAAAATGTGTGAATCCTGTCCATATCTCTATTTCTATACCCTATATTGATTTTTACCTTTTAAAGGACACATTAAAAATGAGTAAGTATTGAAGATGTGAAGGGGATATAAATATTGCTGTACAGTAGAAGTAGCAATATCTTGATGTAAAAATCTTATCAGTTAGAAAAAAGAACCTGAATTGCAATGAGTCTGTATTCTGCCTAGTGTTTTGCATAAAAGCATCATTTTATAAGTTACAACTAAAATATGATCAAATAGTTCAAACAACCTTTTCCTTCAGGGGTGAGGTGAATGTGTAAATAACATGAAGAATCATGAGTATGTGCAAGAATCATGAGTATGTGCCTTAACCCGCCACGTACTAAAGGTTAGCGTCTAAATTCCACAATCAGATCAACAATGAACTCTAGTGAACTCATGATTATGAAAAATACTTGCACTGAGTCACGCTGCCTCCAACTTAACTCATGGAGCAGGTATAGCACATCAAATATTAAAAGATGTAGGAATTTTTGAGCGAAATGCCTTCAACAAAAGGGGAATAAAGAGGATAGATAGGCACTAAAGTCAAGATATTTGATTGTATCTTTCTTGCAGACCTCTTAATGAGGAATCTGATTAGCTGTAAGCCAACATTTTTTTATTTTTATTTTTTATTTTTTGGGGGGGGGATTTTTCCCCTTTTTCTCCCAATTTGGAATGCCCAATTCCCAATGCACTCTAAGTCCTCGTGGTCGCATAGTGATTCGCCTCAGTCCGGGTGGTAGAGGACGAATCCCAGTTGCCTCCGTGTCTGAGACAGTCAACCCGTGCATCTTATCACGTGGCTTGTTGAGCGCGTTGCCACGGAGACATAGCGCATGTGGAGGCTTCACGCCATCCACCGCGGCAACAACGCTCAATTCACCATGCGCCCCACCAAGAACAAACCACATTATAGCGACCACAAGGAGGTTACCCCATGTGACTCTACCCTCCCTAGCAACCGGGCCAATTTGGTTGCTTACGAGACCTGGCTGGAGTCACTCAGCACGCCCTGGGGTTCGAAGTAGCAAACTAGCGAACTCCAGGGGTGGTAGCCAGCATATTTTACCACTGAGCTACCCAGGCCCCCGCTGTAAGCCAACATTTGAATTTCATTTGCACTGTAATAATCCTGTGGCAGCTCGGAGCGATAAACTAAAGTCAAGCAAAAGCCTCTTTCCATTGCACTACAACTCAAGACTGCTTTTTTAGTATGGGAACATTTTATTGCTCAGAGGTAGCTCAGGAGACTTTAATGGAGTTCTCAATTATGTCTCATTTAAGTATCAAATTGGTCTACGATGCTCCATGCGAGATATAAAAACTGACACAAATGAAACAGCTGTTGACATACTGTAAAAGTAGTAACACTTTACAATAAGGTTCCATTCGTTAACATTAGTTAATGCATTTGGTATCATGAACTAACGAAGAACAATATACTTTTTACAGCTTTTATTAATCTTTGTAAATGTTAGTTTATAAAAATACATTTGTTTATTGTTAGTTCATGTTAGTTCATAGTGCATTAACTAATGTTAATATATATAACTTTTAATTTAGAAAATATGTCACTATTTGTTGAAATTAACATTAAACAAGATTAATGAATGTCGTACAAGTATTGTTCATTTGAGTTCATGTTCATTAATGTAGTTAACTAATGTTATGCAACAGTTAGTTCCGGTCCTCGAATCTGATTGGATGAGAGACGTTCCATGAGTACTAATGTCTCACACCATCAGTGCTCTGACGCTTCACTGTTTGTATCACTCTGCTTGTGCTCGTGGCTAAAGTGTAAGAACAGCGCAAATGTGTAAAAAATCTAGATGTTTATATTTTAATTTTTCTGTGTGACATTAAAGATTTTAGTCGGCAGATGGTGACAAAAGACAACTTTTATGAGTTATGAGCCAGTAAAGTTTGATGTGCATTGAGTCAGCGCATGTCAGTCAGCCAGCGATTTCTTTGAAGTCATCGGCATTGTCTCTCACTTCATGATCACTCGGATTACTACTACATTACAGCTGGAAAATACAGTTAAACTAACAGCTTTAGCATTAAGGCGTTTTACAGCTGAGATACACAACAGATGGAGTAATCAAAAACATACTCAAGGCGCTTACCTTTCCACGTTGTGAGGAGATGTAATCAACATGGTGGAGAAGAGAAAGATTTCTTTAGTGAATGACTCTTGCGCACCAGATATAGGCTCCCGTTAAGTACTCAGGGGGGACCCCCACTTAGATGGCTATTTTTACACAGAGAAAATAGGATGTATTTGTCCAGAATTCCCATTATCTTCGGCAAGCTGACTAACACTACACTACTGCTTGGGAGTCGCAACAGACACTGGTAATCACACAAGCTCAATCGCTCTCTTTCTCTCTGTTTATCTCTCAAACACACACACACACACACACACACACACACACAAACACACACCTCCTTGTTTCTCCAATAACTTGTTAAAAACAGCCCAAGCCGTCGTTACTAGTTCTAAAGTGACGTTTTTGAATTAGTAACGGAGGGTTGTGTGCATCTTTTGAACTAGCAACGGCAGATCCTGATCTGTGGGGTAAGAAAGTAGTTCCATGCTCAAATGCAATTTTTTGTGACAGACAGACAATCCTTAGTTTTTCCTCATTTTTTTATTTAATTGTTCTTTGAACTGTTGCATAAAAGCAATATCACACACGCAATTGTGCTGTATAGCCTTAAATCAGCATGGCTGTGATTACATGCGGCACTCGGCCTGCGGCCAAATTACAGGCATGCTGATGTAGGACCATACAGCCCTCTTGCTTGTGTGATATTGCTTTATTAACAAATGATACCTCATTGTAAATTGTTACCATAAAAGTACAGAGCTGTACAATTAATATGGAAAGCATAACTCAGTTCATTTGGTCATTTTTTTATTAAAAAGTTGGAGTTCAAATTGAAATTTCACTTTTGATTGCTTTGGGATCATGGCAAATCTGATCACAGTTTGTGACATTATAGAGATCACTGAAATTCTAGAAGACATACTTGTAAGAATACTCGTGTCTTTTTCTCAAGAGAAAAATTTGTGAAGCAGTAGACCTTGCAAAACCATCTACTGTATTTCCTCTCTGCTTATCTCATTGCTGCCATAAAGAAACATATGAGATAATTTGTCATTTTTTTTTCCTACGAGTTGACGCCTCAGAAACATGGTTCATGATTCTATTATCGTTAATTGCACAAGACAAAAATATTTTATTGCAACTAGTTGTGCAAGCATACTTGTACATTAAAGCAAGATGCAACACGTTTCCATGGAAGAGATGGCCAACTGGCCAGAAATAATAATAATAAAAAAATTAATTAAAAAAAATTAGATCTACTAAAGTATTAAGATGCAATGAATCAGGAGGTATCAATAATAATATTCAGAATATATCAGAACATATCATAAATTAATAGCAGGAGCTATCAATATGCTGTTTCATTACTTGGTTTATCCAAGAAAAAACACGTTGATGTTGTTTGCAAGTGTCAACTACAACCCATTCAAACTAAATACAGAAACTGCTTACTGTACAAAGTAGGACAAGGCACCCCTGACTGAAGGTACATGCAAATGCTCAGAGCATGTTCTGGTATAAACAATCAAATAATACCCTGATGCTATGCCTGTATTCCTCCAACATGTTGACCAAACAGCTGAGCTGCAATGCAACCAGTGGCTGCCCTGTTGCTTCATTCTTAACTAGAGAGAAAGAACAGCAAATGGAAACAGGGTGGAGACTGTCAAACATTAAGTGCAGTTCCGCCTTGTTGTAAGTGTTCACATGCTGATTTATCTTCCTTCGATCAGGCTACTCTTTATCTTCTTTAGATCAGGGCAAGTGACCTAATGTTTAACTAAGAAGCCACTTTTTTCCTTGGGGACTGTTGTGGGCAAGATAACATCTAAGATCTGCTCATTGCTTTGCTTTGACTCTGCTGTCCACTCTTTGTGTGTCCAGTTGACCTCAAGGAATTTTAACTTATTGGTCAATGAACGTTATATAATATCTTGGACCGCCAGTCAAGTTTAGACTTAATATAATGGAAAAATATCAAATCATGGGTCTGGGTATGACAAAAGGGTTTTAATTAATTCAAATTTATTGGGGTATTTTTTAAGGTGCCGTTGCTCTGTTCTATAACAGTAGTAGTAAGCACTTTAAGGCAGCCTTCTACCTTTTTTGGCCAAATTCTAAAGCAGTGTTGCATGTAAACTTCGTGGAAAAGGCAAAAAAGGATGAACAGGTCGGAGCTGTGAGCTAGCAGTTAGTGATTGAGCCTTGATGCACATATGGGAAATGTGAGTTTGAACCAACCAGCTCCGAGGTGAATCACACCATTTCAAACTCGCGCATTCAAGCGCAGCTGTTATTACTTTAATCATCACCATCACTGTTTAAATAACACTATTGTTAATGTTCGTTGAAGATATTCAAACGTACAGTGTTATTATGAAAGATAAATTACATTTAATAAAGAAATACTAATATAAAGGAGTCTATTTTGAACCTACTTTTAACAATTCTAATATTTCAAGGTTTGTTTCCCTTTCATGGTCATCATGGATGAACGACATTACAAAAAATTATTTTAAAGAGAAAATAATGCTTTGACATCATATATTTACACCTGTGCTCATCTTCTAACGACTTGAGAGACTGCAGAAGACATGATGACATTTCCGGTAAGGGAACATAGTTCCTAGAGCAACAATGCTCCCTGGTTTTTACGGTGCTTTGAGGGATTTATTTTAAGGAGCAAACGTTTCAGTGTACTGGAACGATTTAGCGATTAAGACAACCCTTAAAATGGCCGACTCCCTGATCAGTGCCTTGACTACTGAACTAGGGAGCTGATTGAGACACACCCTTTAATTTGAAGCAAACAAATTCTAGAAAAATCGTACAAAAATATAAAGGTACAAGAGTGTGTACTTAACATCTTTCATGAAGGCATAAACCAACATGATCACACAGAAAGACGGCATGTTGTTTCCCTACTTCTGGTACCCTAGGATCGGTGACATTATGCCAACTCACCGACAAGTGCCATCTCCTGTCTGATATGTTTGCATCGGCTCTGTTGCAATTGCTTTCCCCTGTGGTGCACCCAGAAGCACGTTGCATCAGCAGCGTGGAAGACCTGGGTTTCGCATCCCGCTGTGAAACCAGGAAGTAATTGTGTTTGCATAATCAGTGATGAGTGCGATTCAGAGGTTGCATTTTCTCCTCTAACATTACATTTTTATTCCACTGTTGGTTATGTTTAGGTGTGGTGTTTAAGTTGGGGGGGGGGGGGGGAGGGGGGGGGCGGGTACAATTTATAAAACATGTATTCCTCTTCTCTGTATTACATCCTGTATAGCTGAAAACAATGTCCCTCCTTGGACATTTATGCCTGGAAAATGGAGCTCACCTGTGTCCATATGCCTAACTACTGATTTGGCCCCTGGGGGCAATGTTTCGAATTTCGGTAAGTACAAACCGATTTCAGATAAAGAGAAGTCAACCTACTGTTTCCGATTTCACTGTGAGATCAGTCTGCATAAACTACAATCCCATTAAACACTGCGAATGACTTAATTAAATTAAAAATGGATTTAATATTGATTTAAAGTTGTTGATTGTAAGTACAGAAACAATATATTTACATTTTATTTAAAAAAATCTGATATACTGAATGCAAATATAAATAGTTTGAAAGTGTAGGGAGACTGACTCGGGTGTGGTTGGTTGCTGCAGAGCTCGTTTGACAAGCTTTATTGGCTGAAATGCTCTGAATTGTGGATTGTTTCCCTTCAGGGTAACGTAGTTGTTGACCAGAAATCACATTTAATTGTCTTACATTTTCATTGCATTACTACCTATTTGAATGAACATTCTATCATGAACAAATGTCACAATGTTCTTCTTAATGAAAATTATTCTAAAGTGCTATTGAGAAAACTTGACGCTCACATGTCAGCCAGAGTCCAGATGATAAACCATCCTTATGTGTGTGTGTTGGCGTGTGTGTGTGTGTGTGTGTGTGGGGGGGGGGGGTTGTGGGTGTGGGAAGGGAACAACCTTGCAGGTCCAGGGAAGTATTCTCTCAAAACCAATTTTGTTGGACGACAATTAGGAGTTGATTTTCACTTCTTGGCAGAAGAACAGAAGGATGGCTGACAGCGAGGAGTGATTATACAGTAGGTGATTGTGTTGTGCCTGTCATATAGTGCTTATGTGGATAAGAGCAGCGCAATCAGTGAGTGCAGATTGTCTCCCTAAGGCTTTCGGCAAGAGAGAAAATGCTTTTGCAGGCTATATCTTTGGAACTGAGTTACTAGTTTAATACAATTTAATGGGTTCAAATTGCTGGCCAGCTTTGCTGTTACACTGCAGAGTTGTGAGTATGGTAAGGAGAGCAGCAACTGTCAAACCAGTTTGCACTGTAAAGATGGGAACAGTATGAGAAACCTGAACATTCTCATAGGGACATTTTATTGCTCAAAAGTTACTCTTTCATAGCTCTTGAGACTTGAGATGGAGTTTTCATTTATGTGTCATGTAAGTCTCGGCTTTGTCTTAGATGTTTTTGTTTATGAAAATGAATATTTATGTTAAAAATGTAAACATTTATAATCTATAAGAAAAAGTGTATATTTTAGGCCACTATTTCTTTTTTCTAGTTTTTCCACTATTTTTATTCAAATTTTGCCTTCATTTACACCAAAATGATCCTGTGGTTTTATGAATTACTTTTGTGTGATCTTGTGTGATCAATTACAAATATTCCATGTAGTCTCTTTATTAATATGAGGTTATAAAAATGCATGCATAAAAATGAAAAAAGAATGAACAAAATGCTGTTTAAAATAGTTTTAGATGAAGTATAGCATATCATACTGCAGGACATGTCAGCTTCCCAAAAGTATTTAATGTTAACTACCCAGCAGGAGTTTAGAGCTATACAACTAAATAGTTCTAAATAGGCCTATAAATAGCATCATTATATGCAGATAATTTGGTCTTCAAAAGCATATTGAAATCTCTGTGTTTTGAGTGTAGAATTTGGTTCATTGGCCAATCTGAGAACTGTTTACACTTTCAGTCAAAGTCTCCATTTGCCCTCAATTTGAACTCATTGCTGTCTAGGAGAAACAACTGAGATATAAAGTGGATCTCGTTTGTGATTTTTGTTTTAGGATTTAAGATGTGGAAATAATGCACTGGCTCTTTTGCCCTATACTGTACATTACCCATATGCTACAGAAAACAGGAATTATTAAAATCCCAAGTATCCCCACTTATTGGGCACTTGTTCCCAATTTCACACTTTTGAAATAGCAGTTCTTCCAAATGTTTTGCTTTCCTCTGTTACTCTATAGCAGGATCCTGCAAGTTTGTTCCCACCGAAACCAGTTGAGACAGCCTGTTTACCACAACAACTTTTTGCCCAGTTTTAGGACTGAACTAACAGGAAACGAGAGGGAGACCTGCATGAAGTGCTGTGGAGGCTGAAGGTCTGATTAACCTACTTTAGGGAAAAATAAGTTAGGAGTACTAATTAGTAAGGAGTATTGTGACACACAAATAGTAAGTTAGTATATTAGTTAAAGCTAAATAACATGCCTAGATCATATTTCACCCCAAAATCACAAGAAAGAAGCAAGAATTTTAATTGTGCAAAAATAATGCCTTTTTTAGGACCATAAGTTATTTTTATTTTTTTGCATTGTGACAACAATTAAGGCTCCTGGGTCCATATGATTTCCGCAATGCGGAAAATACAGAAGGAATCACGGAATCCAGTAATAAGAATAGAATTAACCATCAAATTTAAAGCATAACCATAAAATTATGTCAACGGAATTTGACATATTTGGGATAAAATGAATGTATGAATGCACAATTAATCAAATTAAAATTGTGATATGTCCTAGTGTGATGATTAAAGCACAAAAGGCTGGGATTTAACAAAATACAGTCTGCATGTGGTGCACGCTTCAAAATGAATGTTTGAAGCCGGCCACTCTTACACACGGCACTCTGTGTGTGTATGAAGAAGACAAAGAGCAGCAGAGCACGTACTGTATTCACTGTGAAGCGCGCAGCACATGCAGACTTTATATTTAATAATATACAATTTTATATAATTAAATCAAAGCATTTCGCATTTTAATTATCTGGAGGGGAGAAGCTGTCATCAAAAACATACAAACTGAAAGTGCTTCATTCGGTTTTCCACCAAAATAAAAGCTCAATTTAACTAGACGCGTGAAATTGACAGAAATATATTACTACTGTATAGTATTAGTGAAATGTAATATTCAATATAGCAATAATAAATAATAATAATAATATATCATTAAAATCACATCATATTTAAGCAATATCTCACAAGAATGAGTACTGTTGTTCTGAATAAAAGTTTTCATCAACCCATTCATTAAACCTTGTGCGACCCCGCGTCCACATGCGTGGATGTTGTATTTTGGCTTTGCTATATGCAACGCATAATTTAATTTAATATAAACCCACTGATCTCAGTTCAGGAGACTCTGTGATATCAGTAAAGGGGTAAATATTTGACATACGGAGTCATGTGACCAAACAACATGGCATCGATCACAGCAGAGTTTGTGTTTGGTTAAAACGCCAACAAAACTACATCTTGTAAGAAACCTAATTAGGTTTTTACATTGAAACCTGTTTGAGTCAAAAGAGTCTCTAGTTTCATTCGATATCCCATTTTAAAAATGTTAGCGATTTATTGCGAAACACAATGACCATGAATGTGGACTGTATGCTCAGTTTCAGTTAAAATATCCTATATTCACTGTGCATTATCAAACTGAGAATTAATGGATGCATCCAAAAGCTCGAAAATGTTGCTTTCAGAGGCTGTATACGGAGTTAGGATGAAAATAAGGTGCGTTTCAAACTGTTCTGAGATCATTGTAGACAGATAGCACACTGGAGGTTAAGTCATTCACTAAATAGGGAGCAAGGGAGCATCCTATAGCTCTTTATGTAGCTAAGCGCATTCAGTCCAAACTTCCTATCTGAAGTTAAGTTTCAGGCTGCAGATGATGTTTGGACCAATCAATGTGTTTGGCAGACATGGGACAATGTAAATCAGTACTTAAGATTCAGAATTTATAATGTGTAATTATATTTTAACATGTTCCCAGTGATTGGAGGATGCTGGCCAATACTTTGAATCAGAATTATTTATGATATTATCTGATGTAATGTCTGTAATGTCTCAAAAACATGAATAACCAACACTCCTGGAAACACAACATACAATTTGATAAAAAAATCTGACTTTTATAGCTTGGTATTATTTAAAATTCCACAACTTAGTCCCACTGTCCACATACCGTATGTGGACATACATTTTTAGGAAAACGATTTGGTCTGATTTTTTTGTGTGTGTGTGTTTCTTAGCGGCTACTAGTTACAAATTAAAAAGGGGAAAGGAAAATGCACACAGCAGTCACGCTTGGGTCTCAGGAGGTTAAAGGCATATTCACATTTACCAGCAAAATAACTAATTTCCAAGCAGCCTCTTTTTAATGCTACACTTTATACTCTATGAGAGTGATGTTAAAAAGAAACTTGCTCGCCGCTTAAATGATATTCTTGTCCATTGTGAATATTCAGTGTAGCTGTGTACAAAACACCACCCTCACAGAGGTCACTGCCAAACCAAGATTCTGATTGTAATGACTGTATTTCGCATGTGGAATTTTGCAGAGTGAAGTAAAATGTGTCCGTGCCTTAATGCCTAAATGCTCTGCTGTGCAGCACTGTATTTGACAATAATAAAAATAAAAGAAAATACAAAATTCCAATGCTGTGTTTTGGATTGTGCTGTAAAGATCTGCATAGATGCACTTCAGTTGATAAAAATAATGCAATGGTATGTTGAAAAGCAATTTTTATGTTTTCATTTGATTCAAATTCTATTTGATTAGACCATTTTTTGATTACATAATTCAATTAAACTTTAAAACATGGAATTCAGGAAAAATACAATGGAAAACACATTGTTATATGAGAACAATTATCATATACAAAACTATATATTATTACAATTGTCATCATGGTAGTATATGTTGCACAACCTTTATGCTGAAATAATTAAATATTTAAAATGGGTTAAAATAAAATAAGTAAATATTTAAATAAACAAAACAAAACAAAAATCCTGGTATTGCAATATTTTTTTTAACTGTAATAGAGTAAATAAAACCATATTTCAGTAATGAAATCATTATTGAAAATAGTGTAAATTATAATAAAAATTTGATTTTTATGATTTCTATTCAACACTTTGTAAACACTGCTTTTAAAAGGTACTATATAAATAAATATTTACTCAGTTATGCATTACAATGAGTTTTTGGGGAAATGTACTTGCAGTAATTGTTATGAAAATTATGTGATCATGGCAAAAAAAAAATAAAAAATAATTATAATAATAATAATAATAATCTTAGTTGTCCTAAAAAAGGGTTTATTTTCTTTATGTATCAATTTTATTTGTATTTTTTTTTTCTATTGATTTTGAAGTGAAATGTGAAATGTTGTCGTGAGATTCACCCAAGTAGACTATTAGTGGAGCAGTTTACTGCTTTTAATAAGATTTCTGTTTAAGTGAGATATGGTAAATTATGTTAAGTGTAATGGATATGATTATTTAGTAAAAAGGAGGGACAGAGGGTTGAAAATGAGAGAGAGAGAAAAGTAAAATAATTTTTATTAAACCCATAAACCACAATGCTTTGTGCAGAGCTTCTATGGACAGATTCACAGTTGCTATGGAGATTTTCATAAATTCTTCAGGAATATCAGAAATGGTTATTTTCTGCCAACAGGACGAGGGAGGGGGCCTGTTTTAACTGTTTTTTTTTACAGGCACTCCTTTTTGGTAAGATGCTTTTGGGCTTTTTAAGAGGATGTATTTTTCATTCTGTTGTGTCTATAAGCAATGTACTGCGGTTGAAATCTCCTCTAATAAAGGAATGGAGAAGAATGAGAGGAGAGTTTAGTGTTAAGAGAGTAACAGAATTATTTCTGTTCCACTTTAATAATATTTCACCTATTAATTATCATTTTAGCTATGGTTTAAATGTGCACCAAAACTAACAGATCATCAATCAATCTTTTTAATTTAGCAGCAAGTAATACTTGGGCTTTAAAGGTTCCCAAATGTTGGTGCTTCAGTTCCCGTTTTGTTTGTGGAACATTTCCTGCCCTTAATCAAGGCAAACTTTTGTTTTTTACTCGCCACTTCACAGACCTTTGTGTGTGATGTGAATATCAAGTGACTCTTGAGCAGAGACACTGAAAAGATGCTGAAGCTAAATAAGCTCATCTTATATCAAGCTGAAATCAGGGATTTTCATTCTGAAGTCAGTTTCATACTCCAAAAAAGAAAACAAAAAAACATTGAAGATAATCTGGGAGTACTTTGAAGGCTGTGAAACAAGCACTTCGGAAGTCTTGGTGAAAGTAAAGTTAGTAGAGATGTCAGGTAATGGTTAACTCTGGAATAAGTTTTTGAGTGGAAAATCAAGAGCAATTAGGGTTGTTGTGTTTAAGATGCGTGCACATGCATACTGAATGTAAACACACTTGTATTCTTTGCACACATGCATTTTCTCACACATTTTGTTCAGTATTATACACAACTTAGAAATATCTAAATAAGATTAAATTACTTTAAATAAAATAATATATATATTTATATAAAACAATGAGCCAAATCATTATGACCAGGTGACAGGTGAAGCGAACTACGTTGATCATCTCCTAACAAGGCAACATGTCAAAGTCTGGGTAGATTAGATGGTAAGCGAACAATTAGTTCTCTTAGTCAACATGTTGAATGCAGGAGAAATGGGCAGGAGTAAAGACCTGAGTGACTTTGACAAGGGCCAAATTGTTATGGCCAGACGACTGGGTCAGAGCATCTCTGAAACGGCAAGGCTTATGGGGTGCTCCCGGTCAGCAGTGGTGAGTACCTACCGACAGTGGTCCAAGGTGCCCCAAGGTTCATCGATGCACGAGGGAAATGAAGAATATCCCGTCTGGTCCGAACCGACAGAAGGTCTACCGTCACAGAAAAGTTTATTGATGGTTACGGGAGGAATGTGTCACAACACACAGTGCATCACACCCTGCTGTGTATGGGGCTACATAGCCGCAGACTGGTCAGAGCACCCATGATGACCCCTGTCTACCATCGAAAGTGCCTACAATGGGCACTCGAGCGTCGGAACTGGACCTTGGAGCAGTGGAAAAAGGTTGCCTGGTCCGATGAGTCCCATTTTCTTTTACATCACGTGGACGGCCGTGTACATGTGCGCCGTTTACTTGGGGAATTGATGGCACTATGATGCACTGTGGGAAGCCGGTAGAGGGAGTGTGATGCTCTGGGCAATGTTCTGCTGGGAAAACTTGGGTCCGGCCATTCATGTGGATGTCAATTTGACGCGTGCCACCTACCTAAACATCATTGCAGACCAGGTACACCCCTTCATAGCAATGGTATTGCCTGATGGCAGTGGCCTGTTTCAGCAGGATAATGCACCCTGCCACACTGCACACATTGCTCAGGAACGGTTTGAGGAACATGATGAAGACTTCAAGGTGTTGCCCTGGCCTCTGAATTCCCCAGATCTCAATCCGTTTGAGCATCTGTGGGATGTGCTGCACTAACAAGTCCGATCCACGGCGGCTCCACATCGCAGCTTACAGGACTTGAAGATCTGCTCCTAATATCTTGGAGCCAGATACTACAGGACACTTTGTGGGGTCCAGGGGTCCTGTAGAGTCCATGCCTCGGCGGGTCGGCGCTGTTTTGGCAGCACGTGGAGGACAAACAGCATATTAGGTAAGTGGTCATAATGTTTTGGCTCATCAATATACTGTATATATACACACAAAAATAAATGAAATAATTTAATGTAATTTACATTTTTAATTAAATATATATACAAATTATGTACTGTATATATAAATCCACATTTCTCTATCACACACATACATATTCGTGTTTGACTATCTACCAAAAGTACATTTTGACTTGATAGTTCCTTCTACTGTTATTCACAGTGCTTCTTAGAAATGGTCACTAATTGTCTGTTGGGAGGTAGGAGGTAGTTGCGTAATATTCACCTCTCAATCAGAAGAACTTTTTATCTGGATTGTTGCATTTCTCCAAGGAGCTTTTAAATTCACTGTCCCTGCTCACCATAGACACCGACATCATATCAACATCAAACATGCAGTTTTCTTGTTTTATATTAGATCTGTTCATCATAATAAAAAGATTAAAGGATCAAGGTCACTCGACCCGAAGCCTATTTGCAATAAAATGATAGCAAGATGCTATGAACTGCCTGACCTTAATGTTGCATTCTGTTAACTGGCACATTTCCTGTCATGTAACTTTTACAGTGTTTGCATTAGATTAGGCTTGACAACAATGCTGAGGAGGACACATACAAATCTGAAGAATGTCTGTGCAATAATCGTATTACTGTCTGTTCAAGGAAAAGCCACTGCATCAGATAGACAGGGATAGCGAGAGAATGAATTATGACTGGGCATGGTCTAAAAAGTTCTGCTGCCAACTTTGTGCTCTGCCTTTTAAACTCTCTAGCTCCACAAAGAACTTAATATTTGACACATTTATGCCAAATTTTTCCATAGGGGAATTGATTTTTTAATGATAACTTAAAAAGCTTTAAAGAAAGACCAACCACATGGTTGTTAATCAATGGTATATGCTCCGGTCGAAGTCATCAATCCGCATTATTTCAACATAAAAAAAAAAAAATCACCTTTAATAGCAGAATTTGTGGTGAAGAACTACGCTACCCATGAATCCTTCAGAGAAAGATCCACCAATCAGAGCATCGTGGCAAACAAAGTGCACCAAGAGGACTGTCAGATGTTAACCAGTTCCAATGATTCCTTCAAGTCTTTAGCTGTCACTCTAGGGTTCTTTTTGACCTAACTGAGCATTCTGCGGTGTGCCCTTTGAGGCATCTTGGCTGGATGGCCACTTCTAGGGAGAGTAGCCACAGTACTAAATCGTTTTCATTTATAGACATTTTGTCTAACTGTGGACAGATGAATATCTAAGCTCTTTGAGATAACTTTGCAACCCTTTCCAACTTTATGCAAAGCAACAATTCTCGAACGTAGGTCTTCTGAGACCTTTTTTTTGCGAGGCATGGTCCACGTCAGCAGATGCTTCTTGTTAATAGCAAACTCAAAATTTTAGTGCTTTTTATAAGTCAAAGTAGCTCTAACTCACCCCTCCAAGCTCATTTCAGAATTTGGATGCCAGGTTTGCCAACTCCTGACTCTAATTAGCTTTTGTTGATGTCATTAGCCTAGGGGTTTACTTTTTCCAACCTACAATGTGAGTTTTTGAATGAGGTATTCAATATGTACAAGAAAAATACATTAATTTGTGTGTTTTTAGTTAAAACAGATTGTGTTTGTTCATTATTGTAACTAGAGATGGGCACAAGTACTCGAGTATTCGAGTACTCGGAAATGACAGCAATGATCGATCATGAAAACGATGATCGAAAATGAAAATGCTTGATGTGACATTTCACTGAATTCGAAATGCAGTGACAACAACCTCACAACTATACACTACGTATCAAAGTGGGGCCTTATTTTTAATTTTGAGATTGATTACGTTGTCATTTTCAGCGGTACCTTGATTGTCAACAGAGACATCTCATAGCAACCAAACTGATAAACGATGCTGCAATGCTAACTTTTGTTCTACAGGTTTACAATAATCAAAAGAAAGTTTAATCCACTGTGTTTTGAACATCTGTCTCAGTTAAACGTTTGCTAAACATGTTTTATTGTCAAAATGTGAAACCTTTGCCTCATTCATGTATATTATTTAATGAAAGTGAAGGTTTTTTATTGACTGTAAATCTCCCTCGGTGCCGACATGTTTGGGTGACACACCTGCATCTCAACTAAATCAAAGCTGAAGATTTCTGCACGAGTTGTAAATCCTACATAAAGTGCCGTTCCACTGCAGTTTTCCCAGTAGAAATTCCAATTTAAAAAGGAGGAAGCATGAATCATCACAGAAACAAACTCCAACAGAGCGCAGCGTGACTTTCTGTCTGGGGCAGAAGCGCTCACACAGTGGTGCCTGCAGCTGTACAGCCGTACACACTGTGCATTCCATAAGCGCTTCGACTGACCTGAGAAATATTTACTCTCAGAATATTTCACCAATCATGAAATGTGTCCTGTATTTCTGTTGGCTGTTTAAAAGAACTAGCAATGGCAAATTTGCGAATAAATAATTATTTTGAGTCGGTTCTTTTCAGTAAATTGGCCAAATGGTCTGAATTGATTCAAGATTCAGTACAATTTGTTCAGACCGCTCTCTCACTGATTCATTTGGAGCGGTCTCTCACACAGTAAAACAGTATTGGGATATTTACGAATATGGAGAACAAACAGCGATGGATACAGTGGAAATGTACCTACAATCAACTGAAACAAAAGTCTGTCTTTTTAAAGGGTAACTTTGTGAAACTTCAGCTAGTGCTGTGTCATGTGAACTAGGGGCTGTTCAAACTGAACGTGTTTTTGCATCCGCTCGCACTGTTTTTCAATCGTTTTCCATGTAAACATTCGCTAAATAGATGTCTTTTGACAACTGCGTCATGTTTCACTGTGTTTTTAGCATCTCTCACAGGAGCGCTGCATTTTCAGATGCTGTGTCAAGTTAAAAAAGAACTTCAACTGATAAAAACGTGTCTCGAGACACTTGCGTTCTGCTCAATTCGTTGTGGTGCGTTTTGCTTTTTTAGTGCAACAATGACTCTCCTGACTGCCCTCACTTCCATCAAGAGGGTAGGGGACCTGCAAACATTCTCTGTCAGTGAATCATGCCTGGAGTTCGGTCCGGGTTACTCTCATGTGATCCCGAGACCCCGACCGGGCTATGTGCCCAAAGTTCCCACAACCCCTTTTAGGGATCAGGTGGTGAACCTGCAAGCACTGCACCAGGAGGAGGCAGACCCAGCCTTGACGTTGCTGTGTCCGGTGCGAGCTTTACGCATCTATTTGGATCGCACGCAGAGCTTTAGAAGCTCCGAACAGCTCTTTGTCTGCTTTGGTGGACAGCAGAAAGGAAGCGCTGTCTCCAAACAGAGGATCACCCACTGGGTCATTGACGCCATCGCTATGGCATATCAAGCTCAGGACATGCCACCCCCTGCGGGGTTACGAGCCCACTCCACCAGGAGTGTGGCGGCCTCCTGGGCCCTGGCCAGTGGCGCCTCTTTGGCAGATATCTGCAGAGCAGCATGCTGGGCAACACCCAACACCTTTGCGAGGTTCTACAATCTCTAGGTTGAGTCGGTTTCGTACCGTGTAGTGGCAGGCACAAGCAGGTAAGTTCCGGGACAGCTGGCCGGGTGTACCACTTGCGCATAGCGCCTTTCCCCTCCCTTGAGGGGAAGACGTGCACTCTTGACTCCCAGTAGTGTTCACAGACTGTGATCCCTGGATGACCTCCTCCTTAGTCCTGTGGCAGTCGAGTTTGCGGAGAAACTCGCTGCCGGCTCAGTAAGTGTGCTGGTAAGGCCCTGTACTGTGGTAGGTGCTCCGCATGTGGTGGTTCCCCATAGGTAACCCCATGTGTTATATCTTCCGTAAAATCGTTTCCCTCTTGGTAAACTACGTCTTCCTTGAGCAGAGGGCCCTCTGCTCCAGTCGCCATGCTTGTAGAAACTCCTCCCCCCTTGGGTAGGACCTACCATGCGACTCTCCACATGACATACTTCCGATAAGACTCGGTAAGACCATGTGATGTATTTCCAATTGAAGTACCCCCCCTTCTCTGGGAGGGGTGTGGTCTCTGCAGTGTCTTCCCCTTGGGAGTGACACTCCCCCGACGTGGACACTCGCGGATCCCAGTCCGTTAACAAAATTCCACTCTTTTTGGGGAGAAAAAAGAAGTAAAAGAGGCCTCGGCTGGGCTAGTCTATCCCTATTTGTTGAGCAGTCGACTTGTTCCTGAAGGACCGTTCAATGCTCATAGCAGCATTGGGGGAGGTTACATGACAGCTTGATGTACTGGCTACGAGGCACACAAATGTCTGCCCATCTCGCACTGCTAGTCCACGTAACACAGTTCAGCAAGTTGTGGCATTTTGTATAGGGACCCCTAATGTCACTAAATCGACACAACGTCGAGTGAGTGACAGATAGGGAACGTCCTGGTTACTTTCGTAACCTCCGTTCCCTGATGGAGGGAACGAGACATTGTGTCCCTCTTGCCACAACACTGAACTACCCGCTGAAATGGCCGGGACCTGGTCTCGGCTCCTCAGCACAAAACCTGAATGAGCGGTTGCATACCAGCTCCTTTTATACCCGTATGTATGGGGGAGTGGCATGCAAATTCCACTAGCCAATTCTCATTGGCCTTTTTTTAAAAAGTCAGAGGTGTTTGGGGCTCCATCAGGGAACGAAGGTTACGAAAGTAACCAGGACGTTTTTGGAGGCTCCTTATATACTATGACACAATTGCCTCACCTGTTTAACATCTCCTGTTTCACATCACCTTGTATTTCAACTCGTCAAATTGTTATTAGTCTTAAATTGCCCCTGTCTCAACTTTTTTGTAGTGTTGCAATCATTCGATTTAAAGTTAATGTACACTTTCAAAAAGAACTATGAAATTCACAAGGTAAAACTTCATATAATGTATAGTTGTAGTGCTTTCAATATAGCAAAGGGTGAATATAATTTACAAATCTCTCCTTTTTGTTTTTATTAGCATTTTTCATACAGTCCCAGCTTTTTGGAATTGGGGTTGTACATTAAGAAATTACAGAAATATATTAGGCTAACAATTGTTTTATAATAACTATTATAAAGAGAGAGAGAAAGAGAGCACACATCCCTGGGGGGCACCAGTGCTGATTGTACAGATGCTAGAAGTGAGTTTCCCCTGTCTCACAAGCTGCTGCCTGTCCATCAGAAAGCTGGTAATCATCTGACAGATAGACATGAAAACAGAGAGTTGGTGTAATTTATTCTGGAGTATAGCTGGGATGATGGTGTTGAAAGCTGAACTGAAGTCCACAAAAAGGATCCTTGCATATGTCCCTGGTCTGTCCAGATGTTGCAGGATATTATGCAAGCCTATGTTGACTGCATCATCCACAGACCTGTTTGCTCGATAAGCAAATTGAAGGGGATCTAGAAAGGGTCCAGTGATGTTCTCCAGGTGGGCCAACACCAGTCTCTCAAATGATTTCATGACCACAGACATCAAGGCGACATTAGTCATTAAGTCCTGTGATTTTTGGTTTCTTTGGGACAGGAATAATGATTGAGTGTTTGAAGCAGTATGGGACTTCACACTGCTCCAGTGATCTATTGAAGATCTGTGTGAAGATGGGGGCCAGCTGGTTAGCACAGGATCGAAAACACGCTGGTGAGACGCCATCTGGGCCTGGAGACTTCCTTGTCTTTTGTTTCCGAAAGACACGGCTCACATCATCTTCACAGATCTTAAGTGCAGGTTGAGTAGAAGGAGGGGGAGGAGGGGGGTTGCAGGAGGTGTTGGTGTTTGTGTGAAGTGAAGGTCAGAGTGGGTATGGGGTGTGAGATTGGCCCTTTCAAATCTGCAGTAGAACACATTCAGGTCGTCAGCCAGTTGTTGGTTCCCTACAGGGTTGGGGGTAGGAGTCCTGTAATTTGTGAGTCATTTCATGCCACTCCACACTGATGCAGGGTCGTTAGCTGAAAACTTGTTTTTCAGCTTCTCAGAGTATCTTCTTTTAGCCACTCTGATTTCCCTGTTCAGTGTGTTCCTGACCTGATTTATCCCCACCCCTGTAAGCATCCTCTTTGGCCTGACGAAGCTGCCTGAGCTCTGCTGTAAACCGCGGTTTGTCATTGTTGAACTTTAAATAAGTCCTAGTAGGAATGCACATATCCTCATAGAAACTGATATATGATGTAACAGTATCTGTGAGCTCGTCCAGGTCTGTGGCTGCAGCCTCAAAAACACTCCAATCCGTGCAATCGAAGCAGGCTTGTAGTTCCCGCTCTGCTTCATTGGTCCATCTCTTTACAGTCCTTACTACTGGTTTGGTTGATTTTAATTTCGGCCTGTAGGTTGGAAGAAGATGAACCAGACAGTGATCAGAGAGTCCCAAAGCTGCTCTAGGGACAGAGCGATATGCATCCTTTATTGTTGTGTAACAATGATCCAGTATGTTCCTGTCTCTGGTGGGGGATGTGATGTGCTGTTTGTATTTGGGCAGTTCATGTGTGAGATTTGCTTTGTTAAAATCCACAAGAATAATAATAACTGAGTCCAGGTATTGTTGTTCCGTGTCTGTGCTTTGATCAGCCAGCTGTTGCAGCGCTGCATTCAAACATGTGTTTGGCGCAATATACACACTCACCAGAATAAACGAGGAAAACACCTGCGGTGAGTAGAAAGGCTTACAGTTAATAAAGAGCGCTTCCAAATTAGGACAGCACATCCTCTTTAACGTTGTTACATCTGTACACCAACTTTCATTGATATAAAAGCATGTTCCACCACCTCTCGTTTTCCCCGTTAACTCCGTGATGCGATCCGCTCTGAACAGCTGGAAGGTGTAATGTGCTGTCCGGAATGGCTTCACTCAGCCAGGTTTCTGTGAAGCACAAGGCAGCAGAGGTTGAAAAGTCCTTGTTTGTGCGGGTGAGGAGATGTAGTTCGTCCATTTTGTTAGGAAGAGAGCAGAGATTCGCTAAGTGAATACTCGGCAGCGTTGTTCGAAATCCGTGCCGACGGAGTTTGACCAGCGCGCCTGCTCGTCTCCCTCGCCTGCGTCTCTTTAACAGCAGAGCTGCGCCTCCAACAAAAATGTCTAGCAAAACATCTGAATATATTCGAAAACTGGGAAAATATTGTCTGGTATATGCTGTCGAATGTTCAGCAGTTCGTCTCTGTTAAAACTGACTGGAAAAAGATTACTAAACACAGGACAAACAAACAAAAACAACAAAAGAACTGAGGAGCTCCACATCGAGGCAGCCATCCACGGCGCCATCATGATGATCATCATTATTATGATGATCATCATTATTATTATTATACCCAATTAATATTTCTATTTCTCTAATAATTTAATAAATGCGGCATTGCTATGGGATCTGGTTAAACCCTCGAGATGATCTCATCTCCTCTTCTGTCTACAAAAACCTGGTGTCATATGGTTGTTTAAGATTTGTATAGGAACTTGTGGTGAACAATGGAAGTGAATTTGGAGTGCTGTAAATATATCAGCGCATGTCACCAAACCAAAACCAATGTGCAACGTCTGTTATTCTGTACACAAGATGAAAATCGTGGAGCGACACAGAACCGCCTCGCATGTGCTCAGAACAAAGCTCCACACGAGCATCACGTACAGACTGTTTGATTAAATCACATCACAGCCCTTTGCAGTTTAACATTCACATAAGGTCATCAAGTATAGATCAGAAGGATCGTTCAGCCCTACACAATGCAATAGAAAGAAGTGTTGTTTTTGTGTTATTTCATGGCACGTGCTAATTTTATCTCATCACTTTCAATTCAGTCTGCAAGCTCATGAATTGGGTATCTTCTTTTGCTATGGCGCTGGAGATTCAGTAGTGGCGGAGCGCCACTACTGAATAGCGGTGCAGGAAACACTGGTTCACATACTTTTTCTTGTCACTGTATATTTTTGTTCATTTTTAATTTGCAGTGCTTTATGGGACTGTAGTTCATTCGCTCATTAAAGACGCCAAGTACACGGTGTTGTTTCTTTGTCTTTTTGTCAAAAACTATTTCAAATACTTTTTTGCTTCAAATAAAATGTTGTAATGTTATGATTCCTCTCGGAGCTGGTTGGTTTGGTTCATGGCTTAGAACTCTTTTATTCATTTATTTATGAAATCCCTTGGGAAAAATGAATGGGAAAAATACTTCCGGAACCAAGATGTCTGAAAAAGCGGGCTGGCACAAGCGACACTGTTGCGCTCTATAGCAAAGTAGTTATCAGTGTTAATTGTCTGATGGTCTCATGCAAATTTAAGTGTGGGAAAAAAGCCCATTGTCACAACTAAACCATGATTTGTTGTCTTTTTTTTTCTCAGGCTGTATATTACGTACAGGAGTTGATCTCTGAGATGGCTATGTGGGTCCGACAGGCCCAGACTTCCCCCCTGAAGTGCTGCATCCACCTCCTCCAGGCCCCGTGGCCCACCCTGATCATCTGATCGTGCTTAGCCCTGTTACACCCATCCTGGGCTTCCCTCTCATCGGCCCACCTGGCTTCACTTTGGGCCCACCATGGGAGGTTGTCTCTCCAAACCCAAAGCAGGTGACAAACAAATACAACAAAATAGAGAAACCCTGAGTCCATTTAGTGCAGGGGTGTGAAATATACGGCCTGCGGGCCGGATCCGGCCCGCCAAGGTGTCGTCTCTGGCCCGCGGGATCATTTTCTGAAAAATAAATAAGTGATGTTTGAAAACTTTCACGTTGATTTAGCCTGTAACTTGGGTAAGATGTATTCATACTATTATTTTATTAGCAACAGCAGAGCAGATAAACATTTAAATTTGTGGTGTTGCATGTAGCTATGTTATAGCGTGCATGATCAGTGGAATTTCTTTTAATTATGTGGGACATTCAGCACTCGCAGAGTCACACGTATCAGCGAATGCCACACATGTCTGAGGGTGACACAAGTTCCATGGCCAAGTGTTCCCACCGTGAAGTTTCTCTCACAGAAATCATGACAACATGGACAGGTCCAAGGATAAATGTTAGATGTAATAACTGTTGCATTGTTTCCATCCCATTTAACTATTATTAATTTTAAGCAGGTTTCAGTTCCTCAGCGTTTATGTTCGGTTTCAGATGGTTTATTGAGGCTAAAGCTCCAGCCAACGAGCAAGCAGTTCTCTCTTTTTCTTGTAAATATTATTGCTTGATTCCCTTCAACTAATTGTGTGTGTATTTCTGATGTAACCACTGGTTAATGAAATTTGTAAATTCTGTGTTTTTCCTTTTGTTCAGAGTAAAATTAGCACCCACCAACCCGGCAAATGTGGATATTTTATGCGCAGTGGTGGGTTATTTCTGTAGCGGGTGATTTATAAAAATCTTGGAGTGACATGTGACAAGAAATGCTGTCAGATACAAAGACGCACGTTTGAAGAAACACACTTGATTATATTTTGAAGAACATACGAAAGAAAAGCCATTGATTCGTGGGCGCTCTGTCGCCCATAAGCGCAGCACTTCTCATGGAACACACGCATGCAGAGTGCTCACTGTTTCTGCTGTTTCAGTCATCTGAAAATATTTTGTAACTGCAAGAACAGTGTCATCCATGAGAACACTGCAAATGATCTCAGACCATCTCAGGAAGTGCTCTAAGTTTAGTTCTCTTGATTTCCATGGAGCAGTTCACGTTTACACGCATTGTGAATGCAACATTGCTTAATTCCAAACATTTGTGGCTGAATACATAACCATACAAAGCAAATGACACGCAGCGACATTAATGAATTGTCATGTGTGTCATCATAATTCACTACAGCTTCAGAAGTGGTGTTTTATATACCTTTATGACTAACCAAAGGAGCTGGTAAAAATAGTCAAAGTGCCTTGTGAAATTGGGCATTCACAGCCACTGTGGCTGGTGGGCAAAAAATGTTGTATCTTTTTACTCCAGTGTTAGCTATGAAAACAGCATCTTTTTATTTTCCTGCTCCAATTTTCCTTTGCTCCACCGCTGAACTACCAGCATCGCTAAAGATACCCAAGTTACGAGATTGCGTGAAATAACACCAAAACAGTGCGCCTTTCTATTGCGTTGTGTTCGCTGGCTGTACTCAACAACAAACACAATGACTGGTTTAGTACAGTTCATGACTAAATGACTCTTATGAGCCGGTACTTTTAAAACAGTGATTCACCAGCTCACGAGTTCTCTTTTGAATCAGTTTGACGAATCCTTCAGTGAATGAACTTACTGAATTACTCGGAGGGGCTGAATGAATATGTGATTTTCTGCAAGTTGCTCTCAGTCATGTCGAAATGTTTTGTGTACAAAGTTGATCAAATATGATAATATATGATAACATTTTGTTAAAGATAATTTAAACAAAGTTAAATAATATATACACACACTGTATACACTACCGGTCAAAAGTTTTGAAACACTTGACCGAAATGTTTCTCATGCTCTTAAAAATATTTTGATCTGAAGGCGTATGCTTAAATGTTTGAAATTTGTTTTGTAGACAAAAATATAATTTTGCCACCATATTAATTTATTTAATTATAAATCTAAAATTTAATTAAAAAATTTTTTTTTTTTTTTTTAAATGATGACTTGGACCAAATAATAAAGTGCCCAACATATAGGTGGGAAATCCCAGGGTGACACACACACACTGTATATATAATTTATAAAAATAAACTTCTGCCCCCAAGCAATGTCGCTTGGTCCAATCAGGCCCGCAACCCAAAATGAGTTTGACACCCCTGATTTAGTGCAACCCTTCCTTAAAGGATAGTTCACCCAAAAAAAAAAAAATCTGTCATTGTTTACTTATGTTGCTCCAAACACTTTTCTTTTTTTATTCTGTGGAACCCAAAAGGAGAGTATTTTACTCTCAGTCACAATACACTTCCATTGCATCTATTTTCCATACAATGAAAGTGAATGGTGACTGTGATAATATGACATGTATGCTGATGATTGGTTGTTACACAGCAGGCTCCAGCTTTGCTAGGTTACGGGGGTGGTTCCACCATTGCTGAGAGTTTAGTGAAACATACAGTTGATATGTGCAAAATAAAGTTTGATCAGTTGAGCTTACCCCATCGTCTGCCCTGTGTATAATGACAGTGACTTGAGTCTGAAATTGCATTCCACAGAGGAATTTGGAACAAGAAGAGGGTGAGTAAATAATCCTAAAAGAAACTATACCTTAAAATCCTGTAATAATTGCAACTTGTGTCTCCACCTACTATATATATAGGTCAGTTGGCGTGGCCCCTGACTGCAGTTGTGATGTGGCTTTCCTTTAGTGCAGGAGGAATTTTAATGCTCTTAATTGCTCCTTGTGTTCAAAAGGATTAGACAGCAGAATATGAGTTGTGTTCTGAATGTTTCACAATGAGTTGTATTCCGAATGTTTCACAATATATAGCTGTTTCTCTACTATGACCAATGAAGCAGAGCTGGAACTGCAAGCCTGCTTTGACTGCACTGATTGGAGTGTTTTTGAGGCTGCAGCCACAGACCTGGATGAGCTCACAGATACTGCGACATCATATATCAGTTTCTGTGAGGATATGTGCATCCCTACTAGGACATTTTTATCATTCAATAAAGATAAACCATGGTTTACAAGAAAACTCAGACAGCTTTGGCATGCCAAAGAGGATGCTTACAGAAGTGGGGATAAAACATTGCACAACCAGGCCAGGAACACACTTACTAAGGAAATCACAGTGTCTAAAAGAATCTACTCTGAAAAGTTGAAAAACTAGTTTTCACCCAATGATCCTGCATCTGTCTGGAAAGGCCTGAAAAGCATCACCAAGTACAAGACACCTCCCCCTCATCAACTAATGGCTGATTAACTGAATGTGTTTTACTGCAGGTTTGAAAACCCCAGTCTCACACCCCTCCCCTGCTCTGATCTTCACTTCACACACAAACCAACACCTCCGGGAACCCCCCTCCTCCTGCTACTGCACTTATGATCCGTGAGGAGGATGTGTGCCAGGTCTTTCAGAAACAAAAGACTAGGAAAGCTTCAGGCCCAGATGGTGTTTCACCTGCCTGTCTGAAAGTCTGCGCTGACCAACTGGCCCCCATCTTCACACAGATCTTCAATAGATCACTGGAGCAGTGTGAAGTTCCCTGCTGCTTCAAACGCTCCACCATGATCCCCCCCCAAAAAAACAAATTCACAGGACTTAATGACTACAGACCTGTTGCTCTCACGTCTGTGGTCATGAAGTCATTTGAGAGACTGGTTTTGGCCTACTGGAAGGACATCACTGGATCTCTGCTGGACCCCCTTCAGTTTGTTTACCGAGCAAACAGGTCTGTGGATGATGCTGTCAATATGGGACTGCATTATATCCTGCAACACCTTGACAGACCTGGGACTTATGCAAGGATCCTATTTGTGGACTTCAGTTCAGCCTTCAATACCATCATGACTGATCTTCTCTCAACCAAACTGACCCAGCTCTCCGTGCCCACCCCAATCTGTCGATGGATCACCAGCTTTCTGACAGAATCTCTGAATCTCCTCAACCACCACCAGTGTGCAGCATCCACCTGGAAGATGTGACGGCAGCCATAGTGCGCCAGAACACCCACCACACACTAGCTATTGGTGGAGAGGAGAGTAGAGTGAAGTAGCCAATTCAGAGATGGAGATTATTAGGAGGCCATGATAGATAGGGGCCGTCTCATCCGAAAGACGGTGCTTTTTTACAGTATAGTGTCCCTGTCACTATACTGGGGCATTAGGACCCAAACAGACCGCAGGGTGAGCACCCCCTGCTGGCCTTCCTAATACCACTTCCAGCAGCAACTTTAGTTTACCCCAGGAGGTCTCCTATCCAGGTACTGGCCAGGCTCAACCCTGCTTAGCTTTAGTGGGCAACAAGGCAAGAGCTTCAGAGTGATATGGCTGCTGCAAAAGACCCCACTGTCAAGCTCCTGAAGTTTGCAGATGACACCACTGTCTTCAGCCTCATCCGCGATGGTGACGAGTCTGCATACAGATGGGAGGTTTATCAGCTGGCTGTCTGTTGCATTCACAACAACCTTGAGCTGAACATGCTCAAAACAGTGGAGATGATAGTGGACTTCAGGAGAAATCCCCCGCACTCCCCCCCTCACCATCCTGAACAGCACTGTGGCAGCAGTGGAGTCATTCATGTTCCTGGGCTCTACCATCTCACAGGACCTGAAGTGGGACACCCACATAGACTCCATTGTGTAGAAGGCTCAGCAGAGGTTGTACTTCCTTCACCAGCTGAGGCAGTTCAACCTGCCACAGGAGCTACTGATGCAGTTCTACTCGGCTGTCATTGAGTCTGTCCTGTGTACATCTATAACTGTCTGGTTTGGTTCAGCCACCAAATCAGACAGAAGGAAACTACAACGGATAAAATAGATAGTCTAAATGGATTAATAGATTAATTAGTAAGCAAATAAAGTTATTTGTGTGGACAAGTTGGACAAGCTGGTAACAACAAAGTTGTGGCATGATTGATGCAGACAACTGTATAAAGTCAAATTTGAAAGAGAAAAAAAAAAGTAATTAACTTGCTGACGTGCATGAAAATAGTCTGTATATATTTTCTCATCATCCTACATTTATTTGGCAGACCTTTTTATCCTCTTCTCTTCTTCCTCTCTGACACCCAAAGGCTCTCTTGCCAGCACTACAAGTTCGCACCGCACCTGCAGCATTGCTTTTGGGAGTAAAGAGCAGACCTCCTCTTTGTTGGTGAATGTCCATAAAGTGCATCTTCTAAACGTCTCCTTATTTTGGGCTCCGCGATAACATAGAATAATATTCAATGAATGCTTTTAATTAGCAGGATCAACACACAGGGCCTCCACTGTCTTCACTAATCCTGGAAGCTTTTATATTGAGAGGAATTTGTGAAAACGAAATATTACAAATGCACACCTGATTATGGAAGCAGATTGTGAAAGAAAAAGATTGTTCTGCACAAAATTAATGTAAAAACAATATGTAAATATGCAGTTAATTAGGTCAAATATTTAAGAAAAAATGTAAAACAAATTTTAGGGAGGTAAATTACAAATTGTAAAGTTATTGCACAAATATAATGAAGTTACAATGACGAGCAACACTATATGGTCACATGTCAGCACTGTCACATGGACAGCGACTCTCTTAAGTAGCACTTAAAGCGTGTCTTTGCATGTTCATGTTAAGTGCAGTTTTGGGAAACATACGTAAAAAAATAACAAACATTTGTAAAATTGTTTGTAGAAAATGCTCTTAACCGCTAAAATCGATTGTTATTGGGAAACGCAGCCCGTCGTTCTCAACTAGGTGGCCGGGGCCCACAAGGTGGCTTCAGTAAACTTACAAGCAAGCCTCAAGATGACTTAAAATAATTTAAAATCAGTTAAAAAATTTTTTTTTAAATGGTAAGAAATCAAGATAATGTAAACGGAATCAGTGAATGCACTACTGAGTGCTCACTTGGACAATTTATTTGAGAAAGGGAGGGGGCCTGTGCTGTCCTCAATTTTTCACACTCCAATTTAAAAGCTCACCGTTCACACATACTATGGACTAATTGCAAAAATAAGTCTAACCCCCACCCCCCACCAAAAGACTCGTATGTGTTTATAATCTTATGATAAGCAGATTTATTTTATTATTATTTTTTAATTACTTTTTTTTTAATCAAAACTTTGTAAACATGTAATTCTGGTTCTGTTCACTCTATGTCACGGAACGGGGTGTTTAAAGGCAGGACCCAATCGCAGATGGCATCAATGGGCTTTTATTTAAAATACAAAACAAAGATAACAAAAAAATCTCATGAGGGATAAAACAACATTAACAAAACCAACTGAAATAAACACATAAAGATCGAACAGACAGGGAAGAAAACCAACCAAAGAGTGAAGACAATCCATCACAGAACAGCAAACAGGAGGAGCTAATAAAGGTAGAGAAATCAAACAGGTTATAACGGGGACAGGTGAAACCAATAAACAAATAATGAACAGACAAATAGGCAGAGTGTGATGCAAGACTGAGAGACACGTGGCAATACAGAACTAAACAAAGCCACCCGCTCTCACAGAAACAAAACAAGAATTGCCAGAGACAACGGCAACATGCACTCATGCCAATCGACAGACAAGACGGGACATTTGTGCAAGGGCTTGGCCACAGATAAACAGGCACTGTTCAATGCAGAAACAAGAAAAATGTGGTGCAACATGTTTGGCAAAACAAACGATGAAGTGACTCTGATGAAACAGCATGCATGTATAGAACAACAGATGTATAGAAACAGGTATAAAGAAACAGCAACTAGCGTTATACAGGGCCACACCGCACCTGCAATGGCAAATTTATTATGAATAGACTTAAAAACATAAAATTTGAACCCTTATAAACCACCCCACTAAAGCCCAAATAAATGCCTTACCTTCGGTGAGAAAAGCTCTTATACACTAAGCTCACAACATCAACGCACTTCAACCTAACAATATATACAGATTAATATTGGTACTGTTGGGTACAGGTGCAAGAATAAAAAGCAAACGCGCAACTAACCAGGAGAGAGAACAAAGCTGCAGCGTTGATCCTGCTTCTCTTGCAAATGAAATGCAAGAAAAGCACTAAATTGTTTACAGGGTAAATAACAAACACAACATCTTCTTTATGAACACCATTTATCAATCAAATACTTAACGGGAGAGGCACATGTGTGCTCAATAACGGAAAATTGAGCTTAATATTAGCAACCGCGTTCTCTAATAAGAGGTGCACACCAAGCGCACTCAATAAGGAATGTGCATAGACACTGACAGACATAATAATGACAAAAAAAACACACATTAAAGCCATCTTATTGGTCACTGATAGTTATGATGCATGCAACTTTTTTAAACAAGTAATTGAGATAAATACATGCATTTAAAAATTGACCATTTAAAATAAACTAGTAAATAAAAAAAAAATTTGCTTAAAAATTCTTAAATTAATCTTAAAGGAAATGGTGACAATTTACAAGACCTGTACATGCTGATTATAGTCTACTGATTAAATTCTAACCTAAAACCTTGATGTAGCCTATCATTCATTTTAACCAAGATTTTTACTGCATTAGTCATTCTAAAGAACAGCATGGCAACATGGCTTAAAGTTTGTTGGTAAAACAAGAATGTTAGGGTTTATTGACTATTTGAAATATTTGTTATGAGCCTATTTGTTTATTTAAAAATTTAAATGTAAAATTGTATACTCAAATTTGGTGAATCTTTGGTTGTCTTTAAAAAATTGCATGTCCGCAAATATTAAAACAGCAATTGATGCTTTATTTGTGTACTGGGGACATTAAAGGTATAACATTAAATCTGCAAAAACCTCCTATTACCAGAACAAGATCAACAGCACCACAGACACTCGCAGCTTGTTTAGAACATTCAACACACTTCTCTGCCCTCCCCCTCCACCACCTGACACATCACTGACAGCAGATGTCTTCGCCACATTTTTTACTAATAAGGTTACAACCATCAGCAATACATTCTCAGCACCACACCCTGTCAAACACCTGTCCCCTGTATGCAAATCTTCTGTCTCTATGTTCTCTCCTCTGACTGACACTGAGGTCTCTAAACTCCTCCTCTCCAACCACCCCACCACCTGTTCTCTTGACCCCATTCCTTCTCACCTTCTCCAGGCCATCTCTCCGTCCATCCTACCTGCACTCACACACATAATTAACACATCTCTACTTACAGGCACTTTTCCCACTACATTTAAGCAGGCTCGAGTAACCCCGCTGCTGAAGAAACCCGCACTTAACCCCACACAAACAGAACATTACAGACCAGTCTCTCTCATCCCATTCATGGCAAAAACACTTGAAAGGGCAGTTTTCAATCAAATATCTGCCTATCTCTCACAGAACAAGCTGCTGGATGACAATCAGTCAGGCTTCAAAAGTGGACACTCCACCGAGACTGCCCTGCTGTCTGTCACTGAGTCGCTGAGATAGGCAAAAGCTGAATCCAGATCATCCATCCTGATTCTGCTGGACCTTTCTGCAACCTTTGACACAGTCAACCATCAGATCTTATTCTCTACCCTCTCCTCGCTGGGCATCACAGGAACTGTGCTTGACTGGTTTAACTCCTATCTCTTAGGTAGGTCCTTCAAGTTAGCCTGGAGAGGTGAGGGATCCAAGCCACATCAGCTACTTACTGGGGTACCTCAGGGATCAGTGCTTGGGCCACTTCTCATCTCTATATACACAACATCACTGGGACCCATCATTCAGGCACATGGTTTCTCTTACCACTGCTATGCTGATGACACGCAACTCTACTTGTCTTTCCAGCCCAACGACACCACAGTGATTGCTCGAATTTCTGCCTGCCTGGCAGACATCTCGGCCTGGATGAAGGAGCACCACCTGCAACTCAACCCAGCTAAGACTGAACTCCTTGTCTTTCCAGCCAACCCTGCTATTGAACACAACATCACCATGCAGCTGGGTGCAACTACAGTAACGCCTTCCAAATCGGTCAGAAATCTAGGGGTAACCATCGACAACAGACTAAATTTCACAGACCACATCTCAAAGACTGCAAGATCATGTAGATTTACACTCTACAATATCAAGAAGATAAGACCCTTCCTCTCTGAACATGCCACACAACTGCTTGTCCAGTCACTTGTCATAAATAGACTGGACTACTGTAACGCTCTCATTGCAGGCCTCCCTGCATGTGCAATTAGACCCCTGCAAATGATCCAGAATGCAGCAGCACGTCTGGTCTTTAATGAACCAAAGAGAGCACGTTACACCACTCCTTGTCTCTCTCCACTGGCTGCCGGTTGATGCACATATCAAATATAAGACTCTGATGCTGGCATACAAAACAGTCACTAGGTCTGCTCCAGCATACCTAAAATCATTTATGCAGAGCTATGCGCCCACTAGAAGCCTGCAGTCAGCTAAGGAATGTCGCCTTGTTGTACCAACACAAAGAGGCACCAAAACACTTTCCCGGACTTTCAGCTTCATCATACCACGTTGGTGGAACAACCTTCCCAACTCCATCCGTGAAGCTGACTCACTCTCTTCAAAAAACGACTAAAAACACATCTTTTCCATGAGCACTTAACCAGTCATTAAAAAAAAAAAAAAAATTCCTGTTGCACTTTATTCTGTTTTGAATACTATTCTGATGCTAGTGAAACTTTGTGATACGGCACTTTTCATACCACTGTCTCCTTAAGATGATGCGCTTATGCTTTCCTCTTTTGTAAGTCACTTTGGATAAAAGCGTCTGCCAAATGAATAAATGTAAATGTAAATGTAATACAGATGGCCCCCTACAAGCACTCCCGGCCCCACCCTGGCCCACCCCCCCCCCCCCATTCAGAATGGTCTAGAACCACCCCTGGTTCATAACTTTAGGGGTTTCTTGCAACTAGGCTCACATCAAATATCATGCTTGTTGTTTATATCTGAATGAGAGTCTGCATTTGGTTCATTTTTTTGAGCTCACTGACTATATTCACTAAATGTACCACCAGCTTCTCCCATTGAAGACTCAGGCATTATTTTACCGTTTCTGACACGGAAAACAAAGCCTTTGAAAACAAGCTCTGAGATTTCATTTATTTTGTCCGCTGGCACAGTCATCTTGCATGACTTTCCATTGATTTTAATTAAGGTTTACTCAGCAGGTGAGAATTCCTGTGTGATTAAGGAATAAGAAGCAGGTCCTCAGCACATTTTTCCAGCCAGAGAGAAAGAGAGAGCAAGATCGGATTGTTGTGGAAGCATATTGCACAATCTACTTCTCTCAACAGATTATATACATTAAAAATAGGTGGTTCAGTTTCCAATGATCCCTTCTAAGATGTTTGCTTTTCGATTAAGGGTAAACAAAATTAAACTGGCACACAATAGAAAGAGTATAATAGAAGGTAGTGCTGATTAATGTACTTTACATGCTTTATGCATTATTCTCTTGAGGTGGGCTTGTACTTACAATATGAGGCCCTATTTTAAGAGGCTATCACGAAGTGCAGAGTCATACACGCAAAGTCAATGGGCATGGCCAGGAAGTTTTGGTATTTTCGTGCAAGCTTGTGCTTAGTCTAGAGCAGGGCTACTCAACTTCGGTATGGTCAGGGGCCGCAAAGCTGGATCCCTTTACCCTCGAGGGCCACACTCTTCATTTTTATGATTTATATGTACTTTACCACGGGCCACTGTATTTTCAGAGTTTGGACATGGACTTTATAACTGCCTTTGCACTGAAAACAGATATGCTTTTGAAACGTCTTAGTGCAATTACCTATTTCTCAGGAAAATATCAAATTGCGCTTTACGCCACTTCATTACCATACAACACACTCCCAGTTTGCGTGCATACACCCACAGATAGTGCAAACACTCACACCCATGCCCACTAGTGCTTTGCGCTTGCACGAAAATTATGCTTAGAATTAGCGCCTTTCTCGAAAATTGGATAAGATGTTGCACACAGTCGTAGCGCATAGCACTGCGCTTTGCGCACTCACGAAAACAGAGCACATGATTTTTGTATGTGTTTTGAATGTGGGTTCATTTCTGAATGTAAGAACTGAAAAAAGATTGCTCAGAGTTTGCTCTTTCAAAGCTCAGAAGAAATAAAGAGACACAAAACAGACAATTGTTCATTTACAATAAGATATAAAGCTACAGTTGTGGCCAAAAATATTGGCACCCTTGGTAAATATGAGTAAAGAAGGCTGTGTAAAATATGTCTTTATTGTTTATCCTTTTGATCTTTCATTCAAAATATTCACAAAAATCTATCCTCTAATGGATATCAAACAATTGCAAACACAACACAAGTTTTATCAAAAAATAAATATTGTTGTCTAATATATGTGTGACACAATTATTGGCACCCTTTTATTCAATACATTGTGCAACCTCCCATTGCTAAGATGACAGCTCTGAGTCTTCTCCTATAATGCCTAATGAGGTTGGAGAACACATGGCAAGGGATCTGAGACCATTCCTCCATACAGAATATCTCCAGATCCTTCAAATTCAGAGGTCCATGCTGGTGGACTCTCCTCTTCAGTTCACCCCAAAGGTTTTCTATGGGGTTCAAGTCAGGGGACTGGGATGGTCATGGCAGAACCTTGATTTTGTGGTCAGTGAACCATTTTTGTGTTGATTTTGATGTGTGTTTTGGATAATTTTCCTCTTGGAAGATCCAACCATGGCCCATTTTAAGCTTTCTGGCAGAGGCAGTCAGTTTTGGATTTTTTATCTGTTGGTATTTGATAGAGTCCATGAGGTAATGTATCCGAACAAGATGTCCAGGACCTCTGGCATTAAAACAGCCCCACAACATTAAAGATCCACCATCTTATTTAACTGTGGGCATGGGGTACTTTTCCATATGACTACCTCTCTGTGTGCGCCAAACCCATCTCTGGTGTTTGCTGCCAAAAGCTCTATTTTTTTTTCTTCTGACCATAGAATCTGGTCCCATTTAATGGCCCAGTAGTGTCTGGCAAACTGAAGATGCTTGAATTTGTTGTTGGATGAGAGCAGAGGCTTTTTTCTTGAAACCCTCCCAAACAACTTGTTGTGATGTAGGTGATGTCTGATTGTAGTTTTGAAGACTTTCTGACCCCAAGACCCAAATAATTTCTGCAATTCTCCAGCTGTGATATTTGGAGAATTTTTGGCCACTCGAACCATCCTCCTCACCGTGCGTGGAGACAATATAGACACATGTCCTTTTCCAGGCCGAATTTGTAACATCTCCAGTTGATTGAAATTTTTTAATTATTACCCTGATTGTGGAAATTGGTATTTTCAATGCTTTACCTATTTCCTTAAAGCCACTTCTTATTTTGTGAAGCTCAACAACTTTTTGCCGCACATCAGAACTTATTCTTTGGTCTTGCCCATTGTGATGGATGACTAAGGGAATTTGGCGTTATTTTTTCCCCCACCCGTATTCTGGCAGGTCCTGCCTCCTGCGTTTGGATTGGCTACTAAGAGCTACTTAGAAGCGGTCTGCGTATGGGCAGTTGAGAAGTCGTTCATATAGCCTTAGTAACCATAGTAAACAGAGGGACATAATATCGTATAAGTTGCAGAAAAACAAACAGCCACTAAGTTCGAAGTTCAGTGCGAATTTTAAATGGTTAACATGAGACAAGACAAAACTATCACATGCATTTAAATAAGTTGTTTACAGCTTTGTCGATTAATATTATAATAGGGGCCATGTAACATTGCAGCTTCCAGTGTATGAGCGTGTGTGTGTTTTTACTCTTTTCTGTCCTGTACAACTGATAGACCTACTTACTATATAGTAAATTCCATACAGCTCAATATACGATATGTAACAAATGAATATACGATATGTAACATAATTTGTTACATATCCTCCACCACCTGGATTGAGGCGAGTCACTACGCCACCACGAGGACTTAGAGCGCATTGGGAATTGGGCATTCCAAATTGGGGAGAAAAAGGGGAGAAAAAATATGAATGGTAATATACTTCAGATATATTTTACTCATAAGAATTTCTTGGGGTGCCAATAATTGTGGTAAACATGTTTGGAGAAAAATATTTATTTAATAAAGAGATTTCTCCTCCCTTTCATATAGTTTTCTTTAATTAAAGGTTAGATTTTTGTGAATATTTTGAATGAAAGATCAAAAGGATAAACAATAAAGGCATATTTTTCTTAGCCTTCTTTGCTCATATTTACCAAGGTTGCCAATATTTTTGGCCACATCTGTATAACATTAATGCGGATAGCCTAGTCCAGATAATTTAGTATTGAAGGAATTTCATGAGAAATGAATCTTTGATGTTTGATTGCATCCTTTACCTTTAACTCAGGACACTAACAAAACAGTGCCAAAACAGACTGTGGTACTAACATGTTTTTTATATTGTACAATGGTAACACCACGGTTTTTTTGGTCATGTGCTACAGTAATACCAGGTATTCCACACTCAAAAAAATATTTTTGCCTATTTTTAAGATTTAACATTTCAATTTTATTACAAAATTCCATCAAACTGTAATGTTGAACAAAATTACATAAATAAAACGTAAAATATTTTTTTATTTTTTTTTATTTTGGTGGATTAAAGATTACTAAATTCAATTCAATGTTATGAAATTGAAATGAGTAAATCTTAAAATTATTTTGTTGAGTGGGTGGCCTCTGTATGCAGGAGTACCATGCATACTAAAAATATATACTACCTTAGAGGGCAGGGCGGGAATTTTTTTCAGAAATAGTTTTGCGTGACCTTACAACAAGTTTTGCAGTCCCTCGAAATAGTTTGCGTTCCCTCGCAATAAGTTTTGCATTCCCTAGCAATAAATGTAACATGGTTGTGTACTGTAGTAACCATATTCTAACCTTGATATTTGTAGTAAAACCACTGTAATAATATAGGACAATGAAAACTATGGTAATAAAAATCATAATTTTGTGGTAATTATGGTTTTACTACAAATAGTAAAACCATAGTAACCACAAGAATTCCCATGGTTAATCTATAGTAAAATCTATAGTACTATATGCATACAGAATATTGTATTAAAACCATGGTTTCCGCCAAAAAACATGTTTACTTACTTTTCATAGTTAAAACAAAATTAATATAGTAAAACCATTTTTTTCATCCAAAAATAAATAAATAAAGGTTAGCCCAACAGTCATGGTTACTACATTATTACTATAGTAAAACCATGATTTCTGCCAAAAATTATGGTTACTACAGTCTACAATATTACTATAGTAAAACCAGTTAAACTATGGTATTTACTGTATATAGTAAAACCGTAATAACCACAAAATTGATATTTTTATTATCAGGGTTTTCAATTTCCTGTT
This sequence comes from Myxocyprinus asiaticus, assembly GCF_019703515.2. NCBI lineage: Eukaryota > Metazoa > Chordata > Actinopteri > Cypriniformes > Catostomidae > Myxocyprinus > Myxocyprinus asiaticus. The sequence goes on along the minus strand of NC_059346.1, from coordinate 8,869,929 downwards.
TTATCACTATGGTTTCACAACAAATATCATTGTTTTTCTTAATGCAACTGATTTAGTTGCTGTCAATAGTGATAACAGTGGTAGCATTTTGATTTTCAATCGATCAGTTGTCTACTATCTTGTTCTGAGAGCCTTATCTTGTCTAATAATTTTTTTGCATATTAAATACTTTTTTTGCAGTAGAGGTCAAAGTTGAGCTGACTCTTTTAGAGAAAGAGAAAGAGGTGGATCTGATGTCTCCTAATGGAAAGGCCAGTCCATTCTCAGAATGCAGACCCAACGGCTCTCTGGGACACTGTTCAGATGAGGACACAATGACTCTACAACCACAGCGCAAACACAGAGATTACATAGAGGCCTCTGTCTGCCACGTCAAAGACCTGGAAAATGGACAGTAAGTGTACTTTACTTTCAATCATACTTAATTTGCGCACTTTTGTATGTTTGTTTATGTGTGTTTAGCTCCCATTGTGTGTTAGCATGCTTATCATAACTAAAGAAGACAAGACTGATTGTTTTACTGTGGATGTTTTTTTGTGGCATTTCACAACTGACAATTCGAAAGACTTTTAAAATGGGAACTCTGACAGAATTGTTGAACTAAATTTTCTTTCCTATTGACTCAGGCAGGACAGCTTAAAGGGTGTGTCCTGTTTTTAAAATAGCCAATAGCCTTAAGTGTTCTAGAGAGCATTTGATTGGACAAAATTTTGTATACTCCTCTGCAAACAAGACAAGTCATCAATATTTTATGGTTCAGTTTCCCAAAAGAGATCAAGATGGTAAGTTTGAAATTTGTATATTTGCTAAAATTTTACTTTGCCAACTTTTAGGAGTACACTATCATGTAGATAGCTTCAAAGCTAACAGACATAGACTGAAAGCCACAAAATAATTTGAACAAAACTACGGATGATATCAGCATTGGATTGTGTGTATTTTTGAGCTGTGCTAATCAAATATGTTTTGTTTGGCAGAATGCGTGAGGTGGATTTGGGTACAGGCCGAGCTCTGCTCATAAAGGAACATGGAGAATTCTTTGCCATGGGACATAAGTGCCCACATTATGGGGCTCCACTGGTCAAAGGTGAGGTACATCCTGTGGAGCACTGCTGGTCTTCTACATTCCATAGCTTGGGAATTACATTCAAAGAACCTTTTGCACAGTTATCAAGCAGTACCTCTTAGAGATTGAATGTTGTGGATTTAAATGAAACAGCAACGATATTGATTGTGTGTAACGTGCTGGTAATCAAACAGCAGAAATGATAACATCTTTCAGAAATACTCTCCATTTAAAAGCAATTGTACCTGTCCTTCAGGTGTGCTATCAAAAGGGCGTGTGCGATGTCCATGGCATGGGGCATGTTTTAACATCGTTACGGGTGACATTGAGGATTTTCCTGGCTTAGACAGTCTGCCCACCTTCCAGGTAACATCTTTATGCATTGTAATTGAGACAATATTGCCTTGTGTTATTGTGGGTCTTTCACTGGTTTCCTTGGAACCTGAAAGTCCAATTTTGAAAACCAAATTTTACTTATTAACTTATTAAAAAATCCAAAAATGAAAATTCTCTCATCATTTAGTCATCCTAGATGTGTATGAGTTTCTTTCTTCTGCAGAAAACAACCAAAGATTTTTAGAAGAATATCACAGCTCTGTAGGTCCATACACTGCAGGTGAATGGTGACCAGAACTTTTAGGCTCCAAAAACATAAATAAAGGCAGCATGAAAGTAATCCCCATGACTCTAGTAGTTAAATCTGTCTTCAGAAGTGATATAATAGGTGTGGGAGAGTAACAGATCAATATTTAAGTCCTTTTTTATAAATCTCAACTTTAACTTACATTTACATTCTTTCATATTCTGAAAGTGAAAGTGGAGATTTATTGTAAAAAAGGATCGAAATCTTGATCTGTTTCTCACCCAAAGTGATTGCATTGCTTCAGAAGACATACTGTATATTAAACCACTGGAGTGAGAGTAAAATATTTTTTAATGATGGTTATGGGAGGAATGTGTAGCAACAAACAGTGCATTGCACCCTGCTGCATATAGGGGCTACATAGCCGCAGACCAGTCAGAGTTCCCATGATGATCCCTGTCCACCGTTGAAAGCGCCTACAATGGGCATGCGAGCGTCGGAACATGACCTTGGAGCAGTGGATTAAGGTTGCCTGGTCCAATGAGTCCCGTTTTCTTTTACATCACGTGGATGGCCATGTATGTGTATGCAGTTTACCTGGGGAAGTGATGGCACCAGGATGCATTGTGGGAAGACAGCAAGCCAGTGGAGGCAGTGTGATGCTCTGGACAATGTTCTGCTGGGAAACCCTGGGTCCGGCCATTCATGTGGATGTCAATTTGACACGTGCCTCTTACCTAAACATTGTTGCAGACCAGGTACACCCCTTCATGGCAATGGTATTCCCTGATGGCAGTGGCCTCATTCAGCAGGATAATGTGCCCTGCCACTCTGCACACATTGTTCAGGAATGGTTTAAGGAACATGATTAAGAGTTCAATGTGTTGCCCTGGCCTCTAAATTCCCCAGATCTCAATCCGATTGAGCATCTGTGGGATGTGCTGGACAAACAAGTCCGATCCTCAGCGGCTCCACCTCGCAACTTACAGGACTTGAATGTCTTGAATGTCCTGCTGCTAATGTCTTGGGGTCTTGCAGAGTCCATGCCTCGGCGAGTCGGCGCTGTGGTCATAATGGTCATAATGTTTTGGCTTATCGGTGTATGTCATTTTTCTTTATTTAGTAGAATGCTCAATGCTTTAAAAGTAGTGGGCTATGTTCCAGTTCTTCTAAAACCACAGGATAACCTTATGTGAGGAACAGACCAAATTGTGATTAATTGAAAATCTTGCCTCCTGGGCAAGAAACACATTTCAGTAGTTCGCAAGATAATGTTTTGAAGATAGTGTAAATGTGTGAGTCTCGCTGTCCTGGGCGAAGGGCTCGTGACTTGACCTGAGCTCTAATACCCCCCCAGACTTAGATTGGTTAGTAATGAATAGATAGGAGGAGAAGGGAAGGTGGAGGATGCTGGAAGACTCATCGCCACATAGAGGTAAGCAGCTGTTTAAATACGCATACTCTGGCAATGTGATTGGTTGGATTAAATTAACTTGCTCCTCCCGAACCTAGTTATAAAACTCCATTTTGAATTACATGAAGGTGAATAAATGATGAAAGAATTATCATTTTTAGGTAAAAAATTCCTTTAATTGAGCTGTTTTACTTGTTAAAATGCTTATTTACAACAAGACATTAAGTCATAGAGGAAGTAGATCTTCTCGTAAACCCAGAGGATTCATATATTCATCAAAGGGGAGAAAATGAACCTCACTGAGCAGCAGGGGGAGTAATACATCTGTTATGTAATAACCTGTCATTTCAATTAATTTCCTCACACTATTTCAGGTCAAAGTTGAGAAAGAGAAGGTGATAATAAGAGCAAACAAGCAGGTAAATAGCTTCTTTCTCTCTCTGTCTTTAAATTATTTTTTAAAGTGAATTAAAACTGTGTGTAATTTTTTCAGTGTTAACATATTTTATCTCAGCTTAATACTGCTGAACTGTGAACTATAAGGAAGCAGTTTGTGCTGTAATTTTCTTAAAAGTGTAACTCTGTGGCGCTATCAAAACATTACGGCCCATCGAGCCTGAGTTTGGGGCGGATGTTTGTACAACCAAAGGAAGACGGGAGAGTTTTCAGAAATCTGTTTGAAACCAGATTGTTTTTAGCAATAATGTTTGTTGAAGCTAGTGTCGGAGAAATTACACACTTCAACTTTAAATTTAACAACAGTTGTAAATAGTGATGTGAGGTCTCATCTGTTTCCTGTCAGGCCCTTCAAACTCAGCGGCGGACAAAGAGCATGTCAAAGTGTTCAGCTGTCATCAACTCCAGCAATGGATTCAGCCACATTCTCATTATTGGATCAGGTTGCAGCCATAATGTTTTAAAATGACTCTAAAATGCACTAAAACATAATTTTTTGAGAAGTAAACTGTTCATAGGCTCATATGTGCAGCTTACTGCTAAACTCTGCATTCCACTAATATTAACTGGGTTATATATACACTGGCGGTTTGGAATAATGTTCAGATTTTGCTGTTTCGGAAGGAAATTGGTACTTTAATTCGCCAAAGTGGCATTCAGCTGATCACAAAGTATAGTCAGGACATTACTGATGTAAAAAACAGCACCATCACTATTTGAAAAAGTCATTTTTTTATCAAATCTAGACAGACCCCATCACTCCAACACCTTATCCTTGAGTAATCATGCTAAATTGCTAATTTGGTACTAGAAAATCACTTGCCATTATATCAAAAACAGTTGAAAGCTATTTGGTTCATTAAATGAAGCTCAACATCTTTGTGTTTGTTTTTGAGCTGCCACAGTATGCAATAGACTGGCATGTCTTAAGGTCAATATTAGGTCAAAAATGGCAAAAAAGAAACAGCTTTCTGTAGAAACTCATCAGTCAATCATTGTTTTGAGGAATGAAGGCTATACAATGCTTGAAATTGCCAAAAAAAATAAAACAACAACTGAAGATTTAATTCAAAGGTGTACACTACAGTCTTCAAAGACAAAGGACAACTGGCTCTAACAAGGACAGAAAGAGATGTGGAAGGTCAGATGTACAACTAAACAAGAGGATAAGTACATCAGAGTCTCTAGTTTGAGAAATAGACGCCTCACATGTCCTCAGCTGACAGCTTCATTGAATTCTACCCGCTCAACACCAGTTTCATGAACAACAGTAAAGAGAAGACTCAGGGGTGCAGGCCTTATGGGAAGAACTGCAAAGAAACAGCACTTTTGAAACAGAAAAACAAAAAGAAAAGGTTAGAGTTGGCAAAGAAACACAGACATTGGACAACAGATAATTGGAAAAGAGTGTTATGGATCTTAACCCCATTGAACTTTTGTGGGATCAGCTAGACTGTAAGGTGCGTAAGAAGTGCCCGACAAGACAGCCACATCTATGGCAAGTGCTACAGGAAGCGTGGGGTGAAATGTCACCGAGTATCTGGACAAACTGACAGCTAGAATGCCAAGGATTTGCAAAGCTGTCATTGCTACACGTGGAGGATTATTTGATGAGAACTCTTTGAAGTTTTTCAAATTGTAATAGTAATTTTTCACGTTATTAATGTCCTGACTATACATTGTGATCAGTTGAATGCCACTTTGGTGAATACAAATACCAATTTCTTTCCATAAGAGCAAAATCTGTACATTATTCCTAACTTTTGGCCATCAGTGTATATAAATATTGCTGTTGTGTTCAGCACACACTAAACAGTGAAGTTGCTGAAATGCATTTTCCTGCTTATCTGTTGCATTATCTGTTTTAAGGGATAATTTTAAATTCTGTCATCATTTACTCACCCACATATCACCCTTATGACTTTCTTTCTTCCTTGGACCACAATTTCACTTTCATTTGTTTGGAATTAAGATGCAATGAAAATGTATGGTGACGGAGACTAGCATACTGCCTAACATCTCATTTTGTTTTCCATAGAAGAAAGTAATTTGTCTTTGGAACAACATGAGGGTTTGAAAATAATGACAGAATTGTTGTTGTTTTTTTTTTTTTGAACTATCCCTTTAAAAGAGTAATGTGATATAATTGGATAATTTACTGTACTTTGTACATGAAATCAAAATTGACCTGTATGTTCTTATACTTACGTACAGCATAATGTACAACCTAATGAATACATACAGTAAGCAACAGAATATGTACATTTAGAACAGACTACTGTAGGTCAGAAGGTTGCATGCCATATTTTAACATAACACAATGCAGTTACTGGTTGATACATAATTTAGATAAAATGTAAGAGACAATAATGTCTGAAATATCTACTGATATTCAGATTAGAGTTCATTGTACATTGTGGCCACATTTCCAGCTCGGGGCATTAACGTGCATTTATTTTCAATAATTGAAAGGTCAGTTGTTAATTCTTCTTCACTTATTATTTCTTGTTATGCATAAGGCTTGCCTAAAACAAATAGGTAGATACACTCACTTAGCACTTTAGTAGTAAAACTATGGTGCTAATAAAGCACCCGATGTGGTCTTCTGCTTTTGTAGCCCATCAGTCTAAAGGTTCGACGTGTTGTGCATTCTGAGATGATATTCTGCTCGCTACAACTGTACAGAGTGGTTATCTGAGTGACCATAGCCTTTTTGTCAGCTCGAACCAATCTGGCCATTCTCCGTTGACCTCTCTCATCAACAAGGCATTTCCATCCGGAGAACTGTCGCTCACTAGATGTTTTTTGTTTTTGGCACCATTCTGGGTAAACTATTGAAACTGTTGTGCGTGAAAATCCCAAGAGATCAGCAGTTACAGAAATACTCAAACCAGCCCATCTGGCACCAACAATCGTGCCATGGTCTAAATCACTGAAATCAAATTTTTTCCCCATTCTGATGGTTGATGTGAATATAAACTGAAGCTCCTGACCTGTATATGCATGATTTTATGCATTGCACTGTTGCCACATGTTTGGCTGATTAGATAATGGCATGAATAAGTAGGTGTACAGGTGTTCCTAATAAAGTTCTAGGTGATTGTAGATTGAACATCACAGAAGATGGTGAAATATTACCCAAAAACATGTTACCACTTTTTCATTCCCATTTGTTATCACAAATCTCCTAATTTGTCCCATGCTATTCCCTTGTCAGATCCATTAATATAGAGAACAGTTTTCAGTTCCTACTCTTTGAAGTGTGTGCTAATACTTTATACTAGTTCGTACTTTAAGTACTGTATACAACCCTTTTTCTACTGTACATTTAGAAATTATATTAATAGTGTTATTAATAGCAGTGTTTTAGTAATGTTGGTTTAAAAAAAACCTTAAATTAGAATAATATTTTATTATTGGGGCATGTTGTCACAAAAGGTCAACATGTTTGTTGAACTGAACAGTGAAGAAAAAAAAATGTTGGTTTAACTTAATTAAATTGTGGTCATTGGTTCCAAACAATGAAAATTAGTTTTTTTGATATGAATTTAAATGTAGGCTCTACTCAAACACTTTTTGTAGCGAAAACCGAAATGAATTGAGTTAACCCAACTCATATTTTATCTGTTTAAATAACTCTATTGAACCTTGCAACTTATTGCTAGCTAGCAACAAACACAAAAGCATATTATTTATATATTTTTGAATGGTATAACAAGCATAGTGCTGCTGAGAGGTAACAGACCCCCAAAAAGTCATTATACTGATAATCCCTCAGTATTTGTTTCATGCAAAAAGTATTACACACTAAATTTTCAGAAATATCATATCCAACCTCAGCCTTACCATTAGCTCCACTCTTCTCCAAAATGGTAACCTCCAAGACAATTAAACAGCTCCTCTAAATCCCAACATAACAGAACAGTAAACACTAACAAGTCTCCTACTTGTTTCATTTATCATAGAAATACATTAAAATAACACTTAAATTTAAAATTTACTCACCCAATCCAGTCCCATGCAAAGCATGCTGGAAACTGGAAATCCCGGGCGGTTTTACCAATACAGTGATGCAAAAAAGAAAACGTATTCACATACAGTAGTCCCAACACAGTTGGATTAAGTGAACATACTGTAGATATACAGTACTGTACATTATGTTGAGACCAAATGCTAATTGTGTTGCATCATTTCTGTTTAATTAAGTTAATTAAGCAAGCAGTAAAAATCATGGTGAGTGAACACCATCCTTTAGAAGTCTGAATCCATTTGAACATTTCATAGCAATGTGATCATATGTGTTGAATATCACTTGGACTTTATGCAATATAATTATGTTCTCATCTCAAAACATGAATGTATTAAGTTAATTTCAAGTGTACTGGTTTAGTATTTTCAGTAGAGCTGCTATCACCTTTTTTTCAGTGTATCTTTTTTCCTGGGCAATAACAATGGAAATGTTCAATAGCTGTTTTGTAGCCAAGACTTTGAGGCTTATGGCTAAACAGACATTTAGTTTTAAAAATAAACATACCCTGAGAAATTTTCACTGGAATACAAAGTGTGACAACAAGCCCCGATCTCCACTATATATTCTTTGATCTGAACATAACCCTGTTCACACAGTTGTTTTCAGTGCTCTGCCCTTAGCAAGCCAGGTTAAACTTCTATATGTGAGCACCTCTTGAACTCATTATCTTGTTTTCTCACTCAGGTCCGGCTGGTCTGGTGTGCGCTGAGACTCTGAGGCAGGAGGGTTTCACTGATCGTATAGTGATGTGCACCATGGACAAACATCTGCCTTACGACAGACCTAAACTGAGTAAGGTTTGTACACAGAACAGTCCACAGTGCAGTCTGGAAACTAAGTTTCACATTTACATTTGAAAATCAATGTAATACCACTTTTCAGAGATTTTAATTTTAATCACACATGCTAAAATGCAGCTGGTCTATGTTAGTATGTTGATGTCCATCTGCTCTTTTCTTCAGTCTTTAGAGAGCACAGCTGAGCAGCTACAACTGCGGTCCATGGAGTTCTTTCAAATGCATGACATAGAGATACTATTGGAAAAAGAGGTGAGAGCACTTACTTATATTTTTTTTCACTTACATAAAAGTACTGTGGCGGTACCATGGTGATGGTATCAAATAGTAATACCAGCCATGGTTCATGTCCAAAAAATATAGTATTACAATGGTACTTTCATAAACACTGATGAGCCAAAACATGCCCAATATGCTGTTGGTCCTCCGTGTGCCGCCAAAACATCGCTGACCCGTCGAGGCATGGACTCTACAAGAGCCCTGAAGGTGTCCTGTGGTATCTGGCACCAAGACATTAGCAGCAGATCCTGCTAATGTAAGTTATGTAAGTAATGTAAGTTGCCGCCGTTGATCAGACTTGTTGGTCCAGCACATCCCATAGATGCTCAATCGGATTGAGATCTATGGAATTTGAAGGTCAGGGCAACACCTTGAACTCTTAATCATGTTCCTCAAACCATTCCTGAGCAATGTGTGCAGAGTGGCAGGGCACATTATCCTGCTGAATGAGGCCACTGCCATCATGGAATACCATTGCCATGAAGGGGTGTACCTGGTCTGCAACGATGTTTAGGTAGGTGGCACGTGTAAACTGACATCCACATGGATGGCCGGACTCAGGGTTTCCCAGCAGAACATTGCCCAGAGCATCAGACTCCCTCCACCGGCTTGTCGTCTTCCCACAGTGCATCCTGGTGCCATCACTTCCCCAGGTAAACGGCGCACACGTAAACGGCCATCTACGTGATGTGAAAGAAAACGTGACTCATCAGACCAGGCAACCTTCTTCCACTGCTCCAAGGTCCAGCTCCGACGCTCGCGTGCCTATTGTAGGTGCTTTCGACGGTGGACAGGGGTCATCATAGGCACTCTGACCGGTCTGCGGCTATGCAGCCGCATACGCAGCAGGGTGCGATGCACTGTGTTGTGCTAATTTCCTCACATAAACATAATACAATTTTCTGTGACTTGTGCCACAGTAGACCTTCTGTTGGTTTGGACCAGACAGGATAGCCTACGTTGCCCTTGTGCATCGATGAGGCACCTAAAACCCTGTCACCGGTTTGTGGTTTGTCCCTCCTCGGACCACTGTTGGTAGGTACTCACCACTGCTGACCAGGAGCACCCCAGAAGCCTTGCCATTTCAGAGATGCCTACCCAGTCATTTGGCCATAACAATTTGGTCCTTGTCAAAATCGCTCAGGTCTTTACTCCTGCCCATTTCTCCAGCATTCAACACATTGACTACGAGAACTGATTGTTCGCTTACCATCTAATCTACCCAGACCTTGAAATGTGGCCTTGTTAGGAGATGATCAATGTTATTCGCTTCACCTGTGAGTGGTCATAATGTTTTGGCTCATCAATGTACAGGTACAGTATATACCATGGCACTGATTGATAACCTATTTATTTACCAGTTCATAGTACTTCAATGTACTTTAAAGAATACTATGGTACTACTATAGTACCTTTTCAAAATCAGGTATTGTCATGATTCATGTTCAAAAACATGGTATTAACATGGTCCTTTTATATATATATATGTATATATACACATACTATGGTACTAAATTATTTACCGTGGTATTTACATATTCATTTTCCTTAGCTATGGATTTATACGGTACTCCAAGGTACTTCAAAGAACACGAAGGCACTACCATGGCACTGCAATGTCCAAAAAAAAAAAAAAAAAAAACACGAGATTGCCATTTTAAATATCCAAAATCATGGTATTATCATGATAAATGTTTAAACTATGATGTATTACCATCAAGTGTACCACTGTTTCATTATCTTTTGTGTACTTTTTGTCACTGATATTATTTAAAGAGTTGAAGCCTATATATTTGTCATTTTTGCAAATTGTGATTCGGTTCTTCACAGGTTGTCTGCGTAGATGTGAAGACAAGAACTGTGACATTTCGGGATGGTTTTAAAATGGAGTATCGAAAACTCTTCATTGCCACAGGGAGCAGGTAAAAGCCATAAATCTATACCTACAGCTGTGACAAGGATATTCTATTCTCCAGGTCCCTTTATTTAGGTGCTAGTGCTGCAAATGAGATGCAGAACATTTGTTTTGAACCTACACATACTGTAGAACATTGAGTTGTAGACCAGTTCAGTTAAAGGACAGCCACATTCAAGACAACACTTAAAGGGATAGTTCACACTAAAATGAAAATTCTGTCATCATTTACTCACCCTCATGTTATTTCATGGAACACAAAGATGACGTAGGCAGTATGTTAGTCTCAGTCACCACTCACATTCATTGGATCTTTTTTTCACACAGTGAAAGTGAATGGTGACTGACTGAGACTATCAATATGCCAAACATCTCTTTTTGTGCTCAACAAAAGAATGAAAGTCATACATGGTTAGAACCACATGAGGGTGAATAAATGATGGCAGAATTTTGATTTGTGGGTAAACTATCCCATTAAAAACTGAACTAATCTTTAATATGAATGAAATTCCTTAACCTTTACAGACCCAAACCTCTGAGTTACAAAGGCAAAGATGTGGGAAATGTGTTTCACCTCCGAACACCAGAGGATGCAAACAGCATCGCTACACTCGCCAGCAATAAGAATGCAGTCATCGTGGGAACCTCGTTTATTGGTGAGAGCCAATACTTATGTCATTATCTGATACTTTGCATAGGTCCCAAAATGTACTTTTTAAGACTCCAAATACTTGGAGGAAATGTTTTGCTTGAAAAAGTGTAAAATCTTATTTTTATATAAATGCCTCTTGATTAGATTATGTGCTATCTAATGATAATAATAACAATTCATTTATTTTTAAGTGCACTGTAAAATGATTTCATCATTAGTATAGTTACAACAACATCTTTATTTCCATCCATTTACTGTAACTTGTCACAATAATTTCTGTCATTTCATTTCAGTGATTAAAAGGTAGTTCACAAAAGAATGAAAATTATGTCAGAATTTATTCACCCTAATGTTGTTTCAAACCTTTCTTTTAAAGAAACCCAAGGCAGAATGCCTCAGTCAGCATTCGCTTCTGTTGCATCTTTATTTTACACACAATGAAAGTGAATGGTGACTGAGACTGAACATTCTGCCTAACATCTCCTTTGTGTTCCGTGGAAGCAAAAAAGTCGTATGGGTTTGGAACAACATTGAGGGTGTGTAAATTATGACATAATTTTCATTTTTGGGTGAACTATTTATTTACGTTCAAGCAAAGCGGTTGAAATCAACTTTAAACTGCAGGTTGTAACTTTGGCACCACTTGAAAATTTTAAGGTAGCAATTTTAGTGGGTAGAATTTTTTTTTACAGTGTGTGGCTCAAATACTTTTGGGGCCTATTTATAAAGGACTGATATGTGTTATGTAAAGCAGTGGTGTTATGTGATTTTCTTTGTTCAGGTATGGAGGTGGCCGCAGCTCTCACAGATAAGGCGCACTCGGTGTCTGTCATTGGCATAGAGGCCGTGCCATTCCGTAAAGCTCTTGGAGAGAAAGTGGGAAAAGCCTTGATGAAGGTTTGAGGATATACTCATGTATCACTCGTATTATTGCAGTAATCACATTATATTCAAGTATAGATCCCTCTGTAATTTGATTTCCTTTTTGGCATTCTCCTCTCCTCAGCTGTTTGAGTCGAACAGGGTGAAGTTCTACATGTTGAACGAGGTGTGGGAGATGAGAGGGCAGAATGGACAGGTATCATGAAAGTGAGAGAAACAGGAGCTCAGTGAAGTATAGGCAGGGGTTAAATTGGGGCGGAATGGTCCGGAACGGCGTTCTGGCACCTCTGATTCAAAAAAGAAATAAAGATTGGCAGTTTCATTCTATTTCCTCGCTGTAAACTCTAATAAGTTAGTACAACTCAAAAAATGTGAGGCTATTAGTTTAAGCTAATAAACTCCTAAGTTGAAGTTAATAGAACTTTCAGATTTTGAGCTACACATTCACGTTAATTGCTTTTAACTTAAATTATTGAGTAAGCTAACTCATATATATTTTAATGGCACTTAATTTTAAATTGAACTCTTTGGCTGAATTTAAAATGACCATATAAGCTAAACTTAAACACTTCAAGTAGAGGGAACCTACCTAACTAGTACTAGTAGAGCTATCTGGCACAGTGAAAGCTAGCATGCTAAATGCTTACTAATTGGAAACTCTATGGTTTCATTGGCATAGCAATATCTCAATGAATAAAGCATTGTACCTGTCCTAAAACTAAGCTCAAACTCCACTATTCACCATAATGATAACCCCCAAAAACTTGAACATAACACAAAATAGCACAACAAAACAAAAGTCCCCCCTTTACATTCATCTTGCACAAAGACACGTTATATAACACTCAATTTTAACACTTCCCTGTCGAGTGCCATGCAAAGCATGCTTGGAAATAGAAATACCCTGCCCAGTTTCAGTTAAATTTAAGTTCCACTAAATTGAATGAGACAAGTTCATTAAACTTAAAACAATAAAACAATTCAGGTTACTTAAAAGGTGTCTCGTCGGGTTTCGTGGACTCAAAAGAAAGAGAAAGTTCTAAATACTCATCAAGGTTAATTTATTTGAACTAATTTGTATTATTTACATTTTCCCTACTCAAAACTATTAATTATTTTGAGCATTAGGGTTTACAGTTGCAGGCAGGCTCCAGTTCAGTTTTTTTATGCAATCCGTCTCTATCTAGCGAGTTTGCTTGCTTGAAAACACCTTTAAAGTTCTTTAAAGTTAATAACATAAGCATTATGCTTCTGTCTAGTCTGTGTCAGAACCTGGTCCGCTGTATTCACCTAGAGCGGTACTATTTTAACGGGGCGTATTGCAGATGCGCTTCGCTGCCCACTTCTGTTCCTGTTCACAGATCACAAATTAGGGGGGTTGTTAGGATTACCCCCTCAAAAATCCCAATTTAACTCCTGAATATAGGTCTCTCTCTCTCTCTCTCTCTCTCTCTCTCTCTCTCTCTCGTAGAGAGTGATTAATTACTGTACATCCGATCTGACTTAGGAATTGCTTAGCTTTGAATATTTCTTAACACAGCTATTGCAATAATGGATTGCTTCAGGGCTAAAACGCAAGAATAAGCAGAATTATGATCTATTACGAGATTAAACGTTTGATAAATATGTTTCTCTCAAGAAATAACTAAGTAACTCAAGTATTTTGCCAGATTTGTGCATCGTAAGATAAATCGGATAAGTATCCCTATTCTTTAATAAGAAAGTGTCTGCTCCGAATGTAAATGTAAAAGTGAAATACTTTTGTATTTTTGTTTCAATAGTTAAAAGAAGTGGTTCTGAAAAGTGGCAAAGTCTTAAGAGCTGATGTGTGTGTCATTGGCACAGGTGAGTCTGTGTTAGATTCACGTGCTTTCTCTTTCTTCAGCCTTTCTCTCATTAAAAGGGTCATATTATGATAAATCAAATTTTCTGTGATGTTTTGTCATCAAAGAATTCAATGTACTATAATATAAAACATACTGTAACGTTAAAGGAATAGTTCACCCTAAAATGAAAATTCTCTCATCATTTTCTCACACTCATACCATCTCAGATGTGTATGACTTTCTTTCTTCTGCAGAACACAAATAAAGATTTTTAGAAGAATATCTCAGCTTTGTAGGTCCATGCAATTCAAGTGAATGGTGAACAAAACTTTGAAGCTCCAAAAAGCACATAAACACAAGTTATCCATGTGACTCCAGTGGTTTAATCCATGTCTTCTGAAGCGATCCAGTCGGTTTTGTTTGAGAACAGACCAAAATGTAACTCACAATATGTCGACATCAGCAGTCTCTTTGGCGTTTATAATTTCAAGCTTGATTACACTTCCTTGCGCCATCTAGCAACAATGCACATGCGTCAAGCACTAGGAAGTGTAATCAAGTTTGAAATCATGATTGTGCCTAGAGACTGCAATGGCAAGATGAACAGTGAAAAAGGAGTAATAAAAAAACTGACTGGATCACTTCAGAAGACATGGATTAAACCACTTGAGTCGTATGGATTACTTTTATGCTGACTTTATGTATTTTTTGGTGCTTCAAAGTTTTGGTCACCATTCACTTGCATTGTATGGACCTTCAGAGCTGAGATATTCTTCCAAACATTTTTGTTTGTGTTCTGCAGTAGAGAGAAAGTAATGCACATCTGCGATAACATAAGGGTTAGTAAACTGAGAGAGAATTTTCATTTTTGGGTGAACTATTCGTTTAATTTGGCCCATCCAGTCTTGGAGAGGTAATAAGGCAGAAGTAGAAAAGATGCTATTTTTGTTGAACACTAGATGAACTAACGATATAAAGGCTATTTTATGCTTTAAATATAAATAAAAATTATAATTAAATTTTTTTCTGCAAAGGTGTTCCTTTTGTTTTCTCCTATTCATGCATATCACTTAAATTCTCGACCTACAAGAACTCGGCTTGTCAGAGAGTGTTGATGATTGGTTAAAACGAATCATGGGTGTGGTTTGGTGCATGACAATCTGTCTGTGACGTCACCCTCAACGAACTAATTTTAAAACGACGCCACACATAGCATAAACGCAGGCTTTTGTTCATTCAGGAGAAAAAGTTTGGCTTCTTATATTGTATAAATTAGGCTTAAGAGAACAATCTGGGGAAGTTAACAAAACTTTGTGCTGTTTCTGCATGTGTAGCACCTGCCACTCTGCATATCCTTCCGAAGCGAGTGGCTAATGTTTATTATTAACAAGAACCTTTATTCTGTGATATTAACAGCTTGTGTGAGATGACCCATTTAGTACTCTATAAACTGTGAAAATGCTTATGTTTTTTTATGATATTGTATGAATTTTGATTTGTGTGTTTGTGTGCATGTGTGTTTAGGCTCAGGTCCAGCCACGGCATTCCTGAAACAGAGCGGAGTACACATGGACTCCAAGGGATTCATTCCAGTCAATAAGGTTCAGTGTATTTACATTTCATGTGGTGTACAGTTCCTTATGTTACATGCAGAGTACCAGCATCATAACATATTTACTCACATCTGTTTGTCAATCAACCTGTGATAATCTGCTCATTACAACTGTTAATCAGTGCTAATTATATCAGGGTCATTTTTTATGTATATAACTTTGAGTTCTCGGTGATAATGCTAACAAGCTACAAAGCATGTCATAAAAACTCTGTTTACTCATACTCAAGGTCCAAATTTAACCGTTTATTAATATATTAATTCACCTGCCAATAGAAAGTGAATTTTACCGGACATAAATATTTCATACCATATATTGCATTCGATTTATTTTAAATATATGTATTTGTCCTTGTGACAATGGAATTATTTAACTGTCATTGGGTCAACAGGTCATTGTGTTACTCATCATATCACAGCTAGTCTCTGTCTTTCAGTGAAACTGCACAACACAAAAACCATGAAGACACATCGTGATATCGTTTCTAATATATTCGTCTTGGTGGCTAAAAGCAAGGAATATTCCATATATGTATATCCATGTATAAAAATAAAATGGTAACACTTTACAGTAAGGTTCCATTTGTTAGCATTAGTTAACAACATAAGTTAACATTAACTGGCTTTTGCCACTTGCCGAGTGTTAATTTTGGACCCTGCTTACACTTACTTTGCCTTCAACTCTTTCAGACCATGCAGACGAACATAGATGGGGTCTTTGCTGGGGGTGATGTGGTAACATTTCCTCTAGCCCTGCGCAGCAATAAGAAGGGGAACATTCCCCACTGGCAGATGGCGCATGTACACGGTAAGACCTGTAGACCAGTTTTCAGCTTCCTCTACCATAACCATAACCTCAACAACACTTATAAAACTACAATTGCTTTGTAATCTAAAGGTGAAATGTCTAACACATTTTCTGTTCTATCACAGGCAGGGTGGCTGCTCTTAGCATGATGGGAAAGACCTCAGACATTAAAACGGTGCCTTACTTCTGGACAGCCATGTTTGGGAAAAGCATTAGATATGCTGGTAAGGAGTGACTAACGTTGACTAACTTGCACCTCAATAATCAGTACAGTTAATGAAATACAGTTGCAGGAAAAAGTATGTTTATGTGTGGAGGTCTGCATATAAAATCATATCAAGTCTCAACAATGACAAATTTTGTAACCTTTTCAGCATTTAATCACCCTCATTTTGTTGCAATCTTGTATGACTTTCTTTCTTCTGTGGAACACAAAAGGAGATGTTAGGCAGAACGTTAGCCTCAGTCACCATTTACTTTCATTGCATATTTTTCAATAAAAGTGAATGGTGAATCCGGGTAAATCAAAAAGGTTCACATACTTTTTCCAGCAGCTGTGTACAAATGATTTTTTTTAAAAAGGCCTTAATTTAGGCACTGTTTAAATGAATGGTTAATTGTTGTGTACATGTCAAGTGCTTTAAATCTTGTTGTCAAGGGTATGGAGATGGCTTTGATGATGTCGTCATCCAGGGAGATTTGGACGAGCTGAAATTTGTGGCATTTTATACAAAGTGAGTGTATTCAATTTTTATCTTGTCAGAATTTAATCGAGGCATTAATGATTGTTCTTTTTTTTTATTCAGTAATTTACTATTTAGGTTTATTCAAATCATTGATACCACTCGTTGAAGTCCTTAAAGGAATAGCCCTGGTACGATATGAGTTAAGCTCATTCAACAGCATTTGTGGCATAATGTTGATTATCAAAAAATGAATTTCCAATTGTCCATTCTTTTCTTTAAAAAAAGCAACAATTGAGGTTACAGTGAGGCACTTACATTGGAAGTGAATGGGGACCATTTTTGGAGTGTTTAAAAGCACTTACATTAAAGGAATAGTTCACCCAAAAATAAACATTATCTCATTATTCACTTACCCTGATGCCATCCCAGATGTGTATGACTGTCTTTCTTCAGCAGAACACAAATGAAGATTTTTAGAAGAAGATAGAGCTCTGTCAGGTCCTTAAAATGGAAGTACACAGGTGCCAGCACTTTGACGGTCCAAAAGTCACATTTAGGCAGCATAAAAGTAATCCATGTGACTCCAGTTGATCAGTGAATGTCTTCTGAAGCGAATCGATAGGTTTATGTAAGAAACAAGTCGATAATTAAAAAGTTTTTAACTTTAAATCGGCGCTTCCATCCAGGGCTCTGATGCAGTTTGAAATGGCCGAACTCTTGCGAGACGTTCGTTCTTCTGTTGTAAATAAGCACCGCTTCCGAATTCTCACGTTAACTCGCGATGTGCATACGTCACGCTTCGTGTCAGCTGCTGGCAGGAAGTGCTTTTTAAAAGTTAATAACATTTTAATTATTGATTTATTTTTACACAAACGTATCGATTTGTTTCAGAAGACATTCATTTATCGACTGGAGTCATGTGGATTGCTTTATTGTTGCCTAAATGTGACTTTTGGACCGTCAAAGTGCTGGCACCCATGTACTTCTATTATAAGGACCTGACAGAGCTCTATCTTCTTCTAAAAAACTTCATTTGTGTTCTGCTGAAGAAAGACAGTCATCCACATCTGGGACTGCATCAGGGTAAGCGAATAATGATAATTATTCACTTAATTAATAATGAGTGAACTATTCCTTTAATTATCCTGTTAAAACTCATGTATTATTATTAGCATATTAATAGCTGTAAAATTGTTTAAATCGCCATTTTTACAGTCGTTTTACGGTTTGTTGACATTATATCATCATGACAACGAAGTTGTAAAATTGGCTCTAACTTTACACAGAAAAGGTTAGTAAGTGATTTTATCACACTAAAATCGTGTTAACACGCATATTGTTTTTGTCTTGTTGTGACTATCCTTTTGAAACAGTGAGTATAGACCTTATTCACAGCAGCGCTTTCTTTGATTTTTGATGGGAATGACAGCGAGGCTGTGAGGGACAGATGTACAGTCTCTTCAATGGGCTGTACTGCAGTTTAAAGTGTTTTTGGATCGTTCTGCGGAGAAAACATTAAAAAAATATCTTTCCAAGAACATTCAGTAGACAAACAACTCCAGACAACATGAGTTGTGGAAAATCAGATGTGATCTAGGAGCTTTTTATAGCTTTATACCATGCGTGCCATTGAAGAGATGGTAAGTCTATCCCTCACAGCCTCGTTGTCATTCCCATTAAAAATCAAAGATGGCGCTAGCGTGAATAAGGTCTATTTAACGTTTACGGATTGGCCCCCATTGACTTCCATTGTAAGTGCCTCGCTGTAACCTCGATTTTTGCTTTTTTTAAGAAAAGGAGGGGCAAGTTAAAATTCATTTTTGTGGTAATCAACATTATGCCACAAATGCTGTCGATTGAGCTGAACTTGTATTGAACCCAGAAAATTCCTTTAATAATTACAATGTGATAAATGTCATGTGGGACATGTAGGTTAGAGTCCCAACTGAAAAACCCCTGCTCATTAGAATTATGACACAGGAGGAATTATCGATTTGTTATAGTGTTCTCTGTGATTGGGACTGGAAACTGCTGAGATAATGTGTATTTAGGTTTTGATTAAAAGGTGTTGTTAGATCAAGTCAAACCGCAGTGGCTGAAGTAAGCCAAAGTGTAATGACGCAATGCTCATTGGAAAAGATTTGGAAAGTCAAGCATCACTAATATTATTGCTCATACTTAGAGTAATGGTTTGTTCTATTTAACCACATGTGTGTGTATTTTCATAACAGCATTTATTAATCTTATTTTATGTGGTAACACTTTACAATAAGGTTCCATTTGTTAACATTATTTAACAACATTAGTTAACATGAACTAACAATGAACAATACTTTTACAGCATTAATGAATCTTGGTTAATGTTAATTTCAAAATATAATTTTTTTTTTTTTTATCAAAAGTTGTATTTGTTTACATTAGTTAATGCACTTTGAACTAACATGAACTAACAATGAACAACTGTATTTTTATTAACTAACATTAAGTAAGACTAATAAATGCTGTGAAATTATTGTTCATTGTTAGTTTTCATTAATGTTAATGAATACAGCCTTATTGTAAAGAGTTACCGTTATTTCATTATTTATGTCTGTATTTTGAGCTGACGCAGGCACTGTGTCATGTGTTAATCTGCTGTGATTACAGGAGTGAAGAGGTGGTAGCCGTGGCCAGTATGAACTATGACCCCATTGTGTCACGGGTTGCAGAAGTCTTTGGCTCTGGAAAGACGATTAGAAAACGTGACGTGGAGTAAGTACATTTTCGAGCCTTAAAGAACAGTTCACCCAAAAATGATAATTATGTCATTGTTTACTCACCCTCATATTGTTCCAAACCTGTATAACATTCTTTGTTCCATGGAATGCAGAAGGAGTAACAATTAACTTTCATTGCATTTTCTTTCCATATAATGAAAGTGGATGGTGACTGAGGCTGTCACATTTTCTGTCTCTTTGTGTTCCATGAAAGAATGAAAGTAATTTTGAAACAACATGAGGGCGAGTTAATGATAAAATAATTTTCCATTATGGGTGAACTATCCCTTTAACTAAAGGCTGCAGAGAGAACAGTGACTGCAATAGTGTGGGAGAAAGTCAATTTAAAAACTTTTATGGTTTGAATTTGCTCAATGCCAAAACTAAGTCAGGCGCCTTTCATTTATGAAAAAAGTTGCAGATATTCTTTGTATCCCATAGCTCAGCAGACCAGTGTTGGGTGTAATCAGATTAAAAATCAACTAGTTACTGTAATCAAAAAAGTAGTGTAACACATTATATTTAAAATTCTTGTAATCAGATTACAGTTACTGATTTTCAAAGTAATTACTTTTAAGTGCTTTACTTGGGTTACAAATATTTCAAAAAAATATTATTTATGTGTAATACAGTTAAAATGTGAATTCATATGTTCATATGCACGTCTGTTTGTGTTTCTGTGACAGCTGAAGTATGTGCGACAATGAACAAGGAGGAAATTTTTGAATATGTTGATCGGAAAAACAAACAAATTGGTTTACACAAAAAAGTGTTTTAGAAAGTAACTTAAAAGTAAAGTAATTAGTAATGTGATTACATTTCCCATGACGTAATCAGTAAAGTAATCTGATTATAATTTTTTAGAGAAGTAGTTAGTAATTTGTAGTGGATTCCTTTTTTTAGAAACTTACCCAACACTGCAGTAGAATAAAATATGACTATAAAATTAGTATGTAGAAGTTATATGTTAATACAGTGGATAACAAAATAAAATTAGAAATTTTGAAATATTTGATTAGAAATGTTTGGGTTCTATCTATCTACACTATATGGCCAAAGGTTTGTGGACATCCCCTTCTAATTAACAAATTTGTTTACTCTATTAAATCCAGTAAAGAAAAATCTTAATGTTTCTCTATGTAATGGCTTGGGATTTGTGTGCTTCCAAATTTGTGGCAGCTGTTTGGGGATAGCCCTTTTCTGTTCCAGCATGACAATGCCCCTGTGAACAAAGTGAGGTCCATAAAGAAATGGTTTACTGTATCTGGCATGGAAGAAATTTACTGGCCTGCACAAAGCCCAGACCTGAACCCCACTGATCACTTTTGGGGTGAACTGGAACAGCAACTGTAAGTCAGGCTCCATCGACCAACATCGGTTCCTGACCTCACTGATAGCCTTGTGTCTGAATGAGAGCAAATCCCTGCAGCCATGTTATTACATACAGTATAGTGGAAAGCCTTCCCAAAAGAGTGGAAGCTGTTATTACAGCAAAGGGGGAAACTGATGTCTAAGGTTTTGAAATCAAATGTTCATCAAGCACATATGGTGTCCACAAACTTTTGGCCATATAGTGTATCCGTCTGTCTGTCTGTCTGTCATCTGTCTATCTATGTACCTATCTATTACTCTTTCTTTTGTTTCTATCTAACTGTCTATCTATCCCTTTTTTTCTCATTCAAATGTTTCTGCTCTCAAAATTAAACTCATTCACCTAACTTGTGTAAGTACATGTAAGTTGTGTAAACATACACTTTACATGATCTACATAATGTGGCATTGTGTCCTATATGTACTCTTAACATGACCTATACGATCTAATTCCTCTTTGCAGGCAAACATATTCCAAGCGTTTTTAACCTTCTTTTCTAGAAAAATGAGTGATATATACATGTTAAGTTTTGCATTGTATTATTTTCCATGCAGGACAGGAGATATGTCGTGGCTAATTGACAAAGGCTCACAGTGAGGATACTAATGGCTCAGCACAGCGTGCTCCTTGAGTCTTCCATGCCAAAAACTTGGACGAACTCCTAAAACAGACATAGTCTACTATAGTGCTGCAGCTGCAGTTGGTTAAGTGGGACACTAGGTGGAAGACGTATGCTGTCCTAAACTGGGCAAGCACCTGGGCTGCTCCTGGATTATGTACCCGGGATATCATCCCCACGAGGTGGAACCTCTCCGGACATGTATCCGTTCACAGTGCTAACAAATGAGTCATACCTGGTTTCGAACCCTCCGTACTAAACGGCAGCTCTCTCTTGTGGGTCGTTAAATCCAACCTCTATGCTTTTGCATGAAGCTTTTGCCTGTACAGAGTTCACGGGAGAGCAAAGGGGAATTGTCATATTTTATTTTGTATAAGCAACTTTGTATATAGCTGTTACCTGAAGATGAATTTAAACAATAAGGCTGCACTTTTTCTACTGAACTTCTGCTACTGATTAGTCTGGCTATGAGAATGAGCATTTTTTTAAAGGGATAGTTCAAAATTCTGTCTCAGGTTGTTCCAAACCTGTATGACTTTCTTTTTTCCATGGAACAGAAAAGGAGATGTTAGGCAGAAAGTCTCAGTCACCATTCACTTGCATTGCATCTTTAATCCATACAGTGAACGTGAATGGTGACTGAGCCTTCTGAACATTCTAACATCTCCTTAAACAAAACAAAGTCATATGGGTTTGGAACAACATGAGGTTGAGTAAATGATGGCAGAATTTATATTTTGGGCAAACTATGCTTTTAACAGAACTGATGTCTGGCACTCCTCTTAGTATGCAGCCCAATGCAGCTTTGCTTGCGTCCTTTTTAAAAATCATATAGGAAAGGCAGTCTGTAGAAAGCAGATGCATGATAATTCATATACGCAGGGCATTCATTTTCATTAAGACTTTCCCAAAGGATCTTAAAGTGTAATCATTATTCAGGGAAGGTAACAAGGTCCATATGTCAATGTCTATTGCAAATGAGGATAGGCTATGTTACTTGTCAAATGTAATATATGATGTAGTGTTGTCATATATCACCAAAAAAAAAAAAAAAAAAAAAAAAAACAGGTAAATGAGTGAATCTCATGAAACCAAATTCAAAAGAAATAATATTTTGCATCAAGAAAATGCAGTCTGTTTTAGGACAATTATTTTCAACCAGGTTTCGTTACTATACCTACATTTTTGCACAATTACTTTTTTGTAGCTTTTTCGTTGAACGTATCACAGCAGTTTCCTGCTGAAATGATCATTAAAGCCGCAAAAACAACGAGTTTGATTCACTTTCACACAAATCATGAGTAAAACTGCAAATTATCAGTTCATAAACACTTAATTTTTGCCCTGTTCCTCACACAATGCTATCTGATGACATCAAAACACTTTTATGTAGCGCATGACTTGTACAGCGATGCATTTTAACATCTGTATTACAAAACCAACTCCATTTAAAAAACCCTGACATGCTCTTGAAAGATTTCATGAGATTCAACCAGTATGCACAGAAACTGTTAAGATACAATGAATCTTTCCTCCATACAATACTCTTAAATCCTTTGTATATTTAACCCCAGGCATTAAGTATTAAGTTCAAATCTATAGGCAGGTCTCCATGGCAATAAAGTAATACTGACAGTCAGTTTTGAATGTTCCCAACTCAAAGCATGACCCATGCAACAGGACTGGCCTGAAACCCTCGCTGACCTTAAACAATGACAATATACCTCTTGCTAATGGCAACTTTGGTTGCCCTGCTAGTAAATTGCACAAAACTACAAATATTTAAAGCTGCAACTTTATAGAAATGCTCGTATTATATGACTCGAGGCTTGTATTTTCTGACTAATCGTTCAAATGATTTATTGACAAATGACTGATTGATTATTGATTGTATTTTTAGAATGTACGCAATAATAATTAATGCTTTTCTGGTAGCTCTGACCTCCTAAAGCTATTCTTTGATACTAACTCAGGGATCGGAGGTTTCAGTCACATGGGAGAGGTTCTGGTGAAAAACATGAATAAATATGTTGCTATAACATTTTATTGTAGCTATTGTTCTTTGAAAGATAGTTAAAGGAATAGTTGATCCAAATTCTGTCATCTTTTACTCACACTAATGTGTCAATATACAGTTTAGGGTGCTTTTTTTAAAGCTCGAAAGCTCCAGTACCCATTTATTGTAACTGCATGTAAAAGAGAGACTACAGTAGTTTATTTTTCACATTTTTTTCCTTTTGTGTTCCACAGAAAAATTTAAGTCATATAGGCTTGGAACAACAGGAGGGTGCAGTAAATTATGACAGAATGTTCAGTTTTGGGTGAACTATTCCTTTAAATGAGCATAAATAGCTTTCAATATTAAATAGTATTTACTAACAAGAACAAGTAACACAAGGGAGTTGGTATAAGACAATGTAATACAAAGTCAACTGAAAAGGACACCAAGATTTTCTTTGTGAATGAAACAAATGTAAAATCCTCCAAAAGACCGGCAAAAATCAGCAAAGTTTAAAAATGTCGAAATGTGTCATTTCTGTGCCACTAGCGTCACCAAAGGGAGTTGCAAAAAGAATGACTGTTTTCACACAGATTTCAGAAAAGTCCCCCTGTCTTCTATTGGTTGTACAAACAGATAGTCCCGCCCCAAACGTACACTATTGGTTGATCAAATTGAACGTTTTGATAGCCCCACAAAGCCACAAAATTACACTTTTAGGTGAAATCAGCCTACAAATGTCTTACTTATAGTATTCTCATAGTATGCTCTGCATATTAAGCTGGTTTAGGAGAAATACTGCCAAAAAATTACACACATCAGATATAAAAACATTAAAGTCAGCATGAAACGGAAGTTGCGTCTGACTTTACATCTGTATTGTGACGTATTTCCGAGTGAAACAGCTTATCGAACAAGAAAAAAATGTAGGGCGGGGATTTGAGTTTATCCATTGGTTGTGGATTGGATTGTGAAAATATGGGCATTGCATAGCGGAACGGAGGCAGATGTGAATGCGAGTTTGCAGTGGACACACACGCCCCTACCACCATGCTGCCAGAGTCAGAGCCGGTTATCAGTGAAATTGAGCAGCAATCTCAACACATTTATGATCAAAATGACAACATAAACGCACGAGCACATCGCGGTCTTTGCTTACGAAGAGGCTGTAGCCGTTGAAAAACGAATGAGTAAAAGATAACCATATTTTAACGTTTTGAATCACAATACACTAAATATAAAGTAAAAAAACACGTACACGTGCTGTGCATCCCAAGATAACTAAAAAAAAATAAATAAACACCAGAGGCATCCGAAGTGTTGTATTCATTAGTGATCCCCTCAGCAATTCAGGCGTGAAATGTCTCGAACACAACCACGAAATGTATTATTTTTATTTTTTTGGAATGCCCAATTCCCAATGTGCTTTTAAGTTCTCGTGGCCACGTAGTGATTCGCCTCAATCCGGGTGGCGGAGGATGAATCCCAGTTGCCTCCGCGTCTGAGACCGCCAACCTGCGCATCTTATCACGTGGCTTGTTGAGCACGTTGCCACGGAGACATAGCGCGTGTGGAGGCTTCACGCCATCCACCGCGGCATCCACGCTCAACTCACCATGCGCCCCACCGAGAACGAACCACATTATAGCGACATCGAGGAAGTTACCCCATGTGACTCTACCCTCCCTAGCAACCGGGCCAATTTGGTTGCTTAGGAAGCCTGGCTGGAGTCACTCAGCATGCCCTGGGATTCAAACTAGCAACCTACAGGGGTGGTAGCCAGCGTATTTTACCACTGAGCTACCCAGGCCCCCCCCACAACCACGAATTTGCCGTTATTCCTCATCATTTGATATGTAAATTCAAGCCACCTGACCCGTAACCAAGGAAGTTTGGGTTAAGGAATGATAGTTTTGAAGGAAAACAGTTGAAAATACACCTTGCCATCTTCACCAATATGCGATTGACGTTTCGTTCAACTCTACGCAAGGTTGTGGTATTTATAAGAAAGGGGCAGGGTTTAAGCGGACTAAATGATTGGAGAAGTCCTGCATAGGTCACCAGAGAGAAGTTTCACCGGAAGATCGACATTTTGATTAAAGATTACGAGGTAAAACAAAAAACTTGCATGGATGAATTGTTCACAATAAGATCAATAACATGCATATAGAAAATAGATAGGGTGAATTTTCATTTCATGTCGACTTTAAAGTTTTAAAGCCTTAAGCTGAACATCCGAACATTTATTTCTTCACAACAGAGGTAAATGCACTTATGCTTTGTTTGAAGTCACGGAAGTGCTACTGTTGTTTCTTCAAATTTACATTTACTGTAAATGTACATTAAACAGCTGAAAAAAATAAAACAAAAATAAGCTAAAATGAAAACCAATGCATGATTCCAACCTGTATGACAATGGCCAACTGCATTATACTGTATATGGACGGTAAAAAGAACTGACTCTATATAACGTATGCATATTCAAAACAAGAAAAACTGTCAAAACATCAAAAATGTTCTTATTGCAAGTTCATAGTATCAATAAAATGCCCTAAAATATCATTCTAAATTTTTAAGTTAAAAGTTTTAAAAGATTTAGTAACACTTTACAATAAGGTTTTATTTTATAACATTAGCAAAAGCATTAGGTATCATGAACTAACAATGAAATTTTTTTTTACAGCATTTATTAATCTTGGTTGATGTTAATTTATGAAAAAACTATTGTTAGTTCATGTTTATCCATATTGCATTAACTGATGTTAAAATATACATTACTAAAATGCATTAGTATATGCTGAAATTAACATTAACCAAGATTAATAAATGCTGTATAAGTATTGTTCATTTTAACTAATGTAGTTAACTAATGCTAATGAATACAACCTCACTATAAAGTGTTACCAATAAATCATATACGCAGCATCGCTTCAGTTCATTGAACAATCATCAATTTCAAATCACATATAAACTACATACAGTATACACAAACAAACATGCAACAGTAAATACAAAAAGAAATGAATGAAAGGAAGATCTACAGACAGTTTTGATGTAAACTGCATTGCCTCTTCTGTGACCATTGGGAAAGCTCATTTTAATGCATTACTTTATAAAAAGTAGAAAAGTCACCTTTATAAGTACTGAAAACAAATCCAAAGTGGAGAATGTGAGGTTGAATTTGGTGGTCAAGTATACCTTTGGTTTCTCCCACAGTGCTAAAATGTAGATCAAAAGGAGGTCACAGAAAAGATATTTCAGGATAATTGTGTGAATCTCACAAAACTTGTTATTAATAATTTTTTACTTAAAGAAAATGAGGCCTTTATTTGGGACCATTTCACCAATTTTATGCATTTTTTTTTTTTTTTTTTTTTTTGCATTGTGAAATGCACATCTTCCAATTCTTATTACTGTAATACTGTACTTTAAAAAAATATATAATAATAATAATAATATTTTATACCCTAAATTGCACTTCTGTAATGCAAAAGAAATTCGATTTTTTTTAATTTATTTATTCATACATCATGGTAGTATTTGTTGTACTGACTTTAATTATTGCTGATTTAAAAATAAAATCAAAATTATTACAGTAATAAAAAAAAATGACCATTGAGAATAACAATTACAAAAAACATGCAAATTTAAAACATCTGTACACATTATAGTAATGAGAATTTGGGGGGAAATGTGCTTAATTGTCATAAAAATTATGTTGCAATGCAAAAAAATTGTAATTGTTAAAAAAAAAAAAAAAATCTTTATGCAAAATATAATATTGATTATATTATATTACATTATAATATCGAACTGTGATTTGGATGTTTACTGTTTGTGAGATTCACCCAATCAAATCTTCATGGAGTCATTATAACAATGCAGCTTATTGACTGTAAACAATTCTAGTTCTGATTATTAAATATGTTCCACATAGAAAAAAAGGAAATAGCTGGTGTAAGATATTATTGAGGTTATGTTTGTATAGCACCTTTCATTTGTTCACTCTGAATTATTCACATTTAACAAAAAAGACACTGATTTGTTATCATACATGTTACAAATGTACACACTAAATATATCCTAGACATACACAAAACTATCAACAATTCAAATGTTTATGTACTTTATATTATTTTTTCATACTGTCCTGATGTGACCAATGTGTTTCAACGTCTGACTGGTCGTTTCCTTCAGAAGTCACATTCTGTGGCACACTGTCGAAGATACTCCTCATAAAGTTTCCGCTATGGTAAAATTTAAATATATAACATTGATTATCCCTTCATTCTAAGGAGGTTATATTTCAAATGCAAGCTACAGTATTAATGCTAATTTAATTCACACCTTCTTGGTTTTGATGACATCCTGGATGTAATCACTGCACTCGGCCAGTTTCTTCTTCTCTCTCTTAGTCAGCGTCTTACTGCCCTGGCTGGAAATAATCAGAACATTAATTGGGCTGTTGTTAAATTGATGAAGGGACCATTACAAATCAGAAAGGAGAAATCAGCTCAAAAGTGTAATTACTGCAAGTGGCACTGTGCACTAAAAAGGATGAAACTGTATGTTTCATCGATTTTATTAAATTAAAATAGCTTGATAAATTCATTATGTCTCCTGATATTTCTCTACATTTTAGGGCGATTTTAAAAAAACTAATTTATTAAGCTCAAGAACAAAAAGTTAAGGGAAGCTGTGACGTTTAACTCAAGTGTTAAGCATGGCCAAGGTCAAGTGTTCTTCTCTGGTATCGCACATACTGATACAATGTATACCTTGAATGTTCTCTATGGAACGAACACTAACTCTGCAGAATACACTACTTACTATTTTATATTAAACAGCAGGCATTATGCAAAGATAGTATGCAACTTTGTTGTCGTGTGACATTACATTTGTCATCATCCTGAAAAGAAATAGTTTTTAAATAGCATATTTGATCCAATTTTATGTAAAATTATCTATCTTGACAGTCCTATCAAATAACAAAATCTTATTTTTAAGCAAATGCTTAACATTTTTTTATCTTAATATTACTAAATATTATATTCAGAAATTATATGTAAATATACATATATTAATATAATATTTAACTATATACACAGTATATATGCATATATATATATATATATATATATATATATATATATATATATATATATATATATATGACTGATTTAATAAGTCCATTTTAAATAAAAAATCACATTAAATAAATATAATAAATAATTATGACAAACCTGTTTGTTGTTTTTTTGTGAGTGTCTTTAAAAGATTTAATGATTGCTGTATGTCAGTTTGTTTTGTGTAAATAATAATAATGTAAAAAAAAAAAAAACAAATCAAAAATAAATAAATATGCATCTGATATTCCTCTTGGTTCATTTGTCACACTCGAAAGTCGCATGCGATAACACTGAAACTGAGAAAAAAAATTTTTTGGGATTGTCCAGACCCTTTTCTCTAAATCTGAGCATAGTTTAGCCAAATCCGTCTGTCACAGGACTGATCATAGTCTAAGACAGTGTTTCCCAACATTTGTTTGCTGTAAGTACCCCCACAGCACCATCAGTAAGGCTCAAGTACCCCTTCATCGGCACAAAAGCAAAGATATGTACCAAAGGCTAAATGTCATTTAATATTTGTAATAACTAAACATAATGTAATAAGTATTACATTATTGATGTAATAAAATTTTATAATGTAATAATTTTCTCAAAACGTAATAAAATCTTGAGCTCATAATGTAATAAAGGTTTTTACATTATGAGAAATGTATTACATTATGAACTCACCAAAAACATTTGAATTAAAATGTAATAATTTTGTCATATTGTAATAATTTCCAAAACAAAACAATAGTATTCTTTTTAAGGCATAAAAAACATTGGTATTACTTTACAGTACATTTTAAAAATCTAAATCTAGTCTTAAACTACCCACGAAATGCACCAGATTTAAATATTCATGCATTTATTATTATTATTATTATTATTATTTATAATAATAATAATATTAATATTAATATTATTATTGTTGTCGATGTTGTTGATGTTAATATTATTATTATTATTATTACTGTCCATTACTTCATAATACTTCTAACAGTATATATATATATATATATATATATATATATATATATATATATATATATATATATATATATATATATATACATAAGCCAAAGACACTTGTCTTCAATTAAAAGAGGATATTAAATGCTTTTCAGTTTGACAACGAAAAAGTTATACATACTGATAAATGACAAATAGTGTGCAATAACAACACTGTGTACAAAGTAAAGCCTACGTTGTAAAAAAATAACCCACAATATCAATATATTAAACTGTATATATATATATATATATATATATATATAATAATATTAGGCCTACAGTACCATATGTTTATTGTTTATTGCATAATTTGCACTATTTTCAAGTATTTACATTCATATGTACAGTAGAACAAGTGCTAAAACGGAACTGTCTCTTTAAGACTACCGACTGTTCTGCGTTTTGTTTTGGTGGATGAGCGTATATTACCGACAGTGAAGTCGCATAGCTTCTTTATTTTTCTATTCTTTTTTGTTGTTGTTTTAATCAGCAACTGACCGATAACTTTGCAACTTGAGCTTTAACGATCATCTTAACTAATGTCGCTCGTTATATTACGGAGGAGTAACGCCTGTTTCCCAATCCAGCACGTAGATTGCTTGTTATAAAGTAGAACTTAAGTGCTTCGTTATGGGAGCTGTCCGGTCCAAAGGTGCTGATCACTTTGGCCAGTATATCCAGGTGTTTGTCTTCTCAAAATAAAAATAAGGTGGAAATACTGACAAACATGGAAGTTGTTTGTAACCTTGTCAAGGTGCCGAAATGTATTACCTAACTATTACAGAATTTAATTTAAAAACATGTATGGCTTTAGTAAGACGGCATTTCAGATGTATTGATGCTCAATCATAGAGGTTAATGAAAGTGACACAATAAATGCATGTATTGTGAATGTACGCTATGTGAATCATAAGGGGCTCTCACGTAGCCTAAAGTTTTGTTCCTTTAACTAAAAACTGAACAAATGCACACAGAACAGGATTAAAATGACGGGCATCAGTATTGAACCACTCATAGTCATAGACCTGTCTAAATATTAACAGATCATCTGGTTAATTGAAGGTACTGTGTACTTATAGCCATACTGCCATTATGCATCATGCAGTTTGTTACTGCCTTGTAAAAAGACTATAGGCGAGCCGATTTTAACCAGCCATTGGAGGAAGAAAGAGGAGGAGGAGGATGAAGAGAGATAGGGAATCATATTGATAATGATCAAAATATATTAATACAATTTATTAAATGTCCCATTGTCTTTGATAAACTGTGAAAGCTGCCAGAAAGATGTTTATGTTGCACTTAATGGACTTAAGAGCGGTTCAAAGCTCTCGTTAATTTACGAACATTTTTACGAACTACTTAGATAACGATGCTTTTGGGAAACGCGCCTTAGAGATTAAGTACTAATTAAGTGCTGCTAACGTTCTACTTAGAGCTTCGGGAAACCCAGCCATTATCAATAACAAATAGATCGCGTGGATCTCGTCTTTGGACACATTACACGGAACGAGTCAAAATAAACTTTTACTCTCAACGCGTACTTAAAGGACCTTGTCGTTGAACATTGCATTTAAAAATATACATCTTGGGATTTTAAGAATAAATACTGAGATAGTTCAAATGAAGATCGCAATTAATCTGGGAATCTATATTTTTACCCAGCCCTTATCCCTATTTTTTAAGTCATTCATTTTGTTTTATAAAATCAGTCGATTTCAGATAACTCAATTCTGACAAAATATGTTGTTACTGCATTTTGTCTTTGCAGGGCAGTGTGGTAGCATGCTATTCAGAATATAACCTTGGACAAAAGTGCCAATGAATAAATTAGTAAATGTAAATGAAGTCAGTGTGACGCTGCCCTCTTGTGACTGCAAAAAGAAACTAAAACCCCTTTAGAAGAGAGTTTGCTTACCATGCAAAATATTTGGCCAGAAAGAGCAAAAGGTAGCACAGTGCACCAAAGGTGATCATAAATAATATCTGCCAGTCTTCAGGCATCCAGTCCCATAGGTACACAACTATTCCCTGATAAAACACAAACAGACACAAAATTAACACCAACTCACCTGCAATGGGAACAAATATTTCAGAATTTCAGATACATTGAAATAAGAACCCACTGTGGAAAAGTAGAGGGTTTTAGCGAGCCCCTCCCCCACGAGAGTGTCCAGTTCCTCTGCATCAAAAGTACTGATGATGAAGCTGAGGATGAAGAGAAATGGTAGGAAGACTCCCAGAAGTCCACACAGGAAGGAATTACAATGATTGCTTTTATTACAGCTCACATTCACCCTGAGGGAACACAGACACACACACACACACATACACACACACACATATTAAACTTATAAATATTACATTACATGAGTTCTAGAGCAGTGCATCTCAACTGGTTATGCTAGGGAGGTATTTACATTTTTTATTGGACAAGAGTGGCCCACCGAAAACGGTACTAAATTTGTTATTCATAAACAAAAGTATTAAACTAAAAAGTCCATAAAATCCAACACTGAAAAGGTTAATTGGTTTATTATTGGTTAAATGGCTCAGTAAGGAACTATGTTCATCCTCTTTGGAACTTATAGGACGTACCCTCGTAAACTTATTTAAAGGGATAGTTCACCCAAAAATTTAAATTCTCTCATCATTTACTCACCCTCATGCCATCCCAGATTGGTATGACTTTCTTTCTTCTACAGAGCACAAACAAAGATTTTTAGAAGAATATCTCATCTCTGTTGGTCATTTCAGTGCAAGTGAATGGTGACCAGAAATCTGAAGGTCCAAAAAGCAGATAAAAGCAGCATAAAAGTAATCCATACGACTCCAGTGGTTAAATCCATGTCTTCTGAAGTGATATGATAAGTGTGGGTAAAACAGATCAACATTTAAGTCCTGTTTTACTATAAATCTCTACTATCACTTTCACTTTCAGATGTGAAAGTGAAACTAAACAGGCGCCACATGTGACTTTTTGGACCTTCAGATTTCTGGCCACTATTCACCTGCATTGAAAGGACCAACATTAAATGATGTCAATGATGAGAACATTTTGATTTTTGGGTGAACTATCCCTTTAATGCATTCTGTGTCATTCATTTACCCTTAGTTATTTTTACGGAAGTAGTTTCATTCATGTTATCGACCTAATCTTTACCAATTTCAATCAAGTTTCTACTAAATGACGGATAAATTTGTCTGAATGAAAAACTGATTTATTTTACTGTCCTAACTAAACACAGTTATATGGTTAGTTGCAAGTTAGTATTTGAATTTGGCCTTTTTTTTTTTACCCCTGTTGTCTGCGACCAGGTCAGAACAGACCTGCAACCTTCCAGTTGAGAACCACTCATCTAGAGTAATGATATCGTTGATGTCATGTAGAGATAATATATATAGACGGATGGATGGATGTATTGTGTACCGGTCCTGGTCCAGTGTATTACTAATGGTTGAGATGATGAGGCCACAGTCTTTGTCCAGCTGGTCTAGTGTCTTCTGCACTGCCTGGTTTATGCTCTTCTCAATGGTCTCACACACTTCATCAATCTGGTTGACACATCTGCTGAGCTACACAGAAGACACAGGGACTCTGAATACAAAATAGGGCTGCATGATTATGACAAAAATCACAATTGTCAATTATTTCCCTTGATGCTGTAATTGTGATCAATTAAAATGAATAAAAAGTATAGTACACTAAATACTTATTTTGCGCAGTGCATCTGCATGCCATATTAATTACGTAGGTTACAAAACAAGCTAAGAATTTTGATCCCAAATCACTTTATTGCTGTTTTATACATTTATAAATCAAGACCTAAGTGCCTAAACAGTCAACTTCACACTGGCCCAACAAAACTGTTATTTAAGTTTTGAATCATTTATACATGAAAAGTGAGCAACAGATGTGTCTGTGACTGGTTAATATGTTCAACTGCTGCTGCTGCAAAAATAAAATAAAAAATAAATAAAATAACATTGTTGAACGTTGTAATAGAATGTTGACGCAACAGGAGTAGACATAAATAGAATGTTGCAATTGACACTTTTCACAGTTTGTTAATTGTGGCAGCTGCAATTGTCATCCTGATTATTAATTCAATTAATTGTGCAAGTAGAGGCATTTGCAACAATATTTTATGCTGCCTTCAAATTCTGCTAGGAAGATACTAGTTATATTTTCAGAAGTCATAACTATGACATAATAAGCATTCAGGTGATTTTGGTCGGAGCAAAATTTATGTATTCAGCATTATGTATTTGTTTTGATTCATTCTCATATACAGTATATGTAAATTATAAATACTGTATGTACAGGTGCATCTCAATAAATTAGAATGTTGTGGAAAAGTTCATTTATTTCAGTAATTCAACTCAAATTGTGAAACTCGTGTATTAAATAACTTCAATGCACACAGACTGAAGTAGTTTAAGTCTTTGGTTCTTTTAATTGTGATGATTTTGGCTCACATTTAACAAAAACCCACCAATTCACTATCTCAAAAAATTAGAATACATCATAAGACCAATAAAAAAAAAAATTTTTAGTGAATTGTTGGCCTTCTGGAAAGTATGTTCATTTACTGTATATGTACTCAATACTTGGTAGGGGCTCCTTTTGCTTTAATTACTGCCTCAATTCGGCGTGGCATGGAGGTGATCAGTTTGTGGCACTGCTGAGGTGGTATGGAAGCCCAGGTTTCTTTGACAGTGGCCTTCAGCTCATCTGCATTTTTTGGTCTCTTGTTTCTCATTTTCCTCTTGACAATACCCCATAGATTCTCTATGGGGTTCAGGTCTGGTGAGTTTGCTGGCCAGTCAAGCACACCAACACCATGGTCATTTAACCAACTTTTGGTGCTTTTGGCAGTGTGAGCAGGTGCCAAATCCTGCTGGAAAATGAAATCAGCATCTTTAAAAAGCTGGTCAGCAGAAGGAAGCATGAAGTGCTCCAAAATTTCTTGGTAAACAGGTGCAGTGACTTTGGTTTTCAAAAAACACAATGGACCAACACCAGCAGATGACATTGCACCCCAAATCATCACAGACTGTGGAAACTTAACACTGGACTTCAAGCAACTTGGGCTATGAGCTTCTCCACCCTTCCTCCAGACTCTAGGACCTTGGTTTCCAAATGAAATACAAAACTTGCTCTCATCTGAAAAGAGGACTTTGGACCACTGGGCAGCAGTCCAGTTCTTCTTCTTAGCCCAGGTAAGACGCCTCTGACGTTGTCTGTGGTTCAGGAGTGACTTAACAAGAGGAATACGACAACTGTAGCCAAATTCCTTGACATGTCTGTGTGTGGTGGCTCTTGATGCCTTGACCCCAGCCTCAGTCCATTCCTTGTGAAGTTCATCCAAATTCTTGAATCGATTTTGCTTGACAATCATAAGGCTGCGGTTCTCTCGGTTGGTTGTGCATCTTTTTCTTCCACACTTTTTCCTTCCACTCAACTTTCTGTTAACATGCTTGGATACAGCACTCTGTGAACAGCCAGCTTCTTTGGCAATGAATGTTTGTGGCTTACCCTCCTTGTGAAGGGTGTCAGTGATTGTCTTCTGGACAACTGTCAGATCAGCAGTCTTCCCCATGATTGTGTAGCCTAGTGAACCAAACTGAGAGACCATTTTGAAGGCTCAGGAAAACTTTGCAGGTGTTTTGAGTTGATTAGCTGATTGGCATGCCACCATATTCTAATTTTTTGAGATAGTGAATTGGTGGGTTTTTGTTAAATGTGAGCCAAAATCATCACAATTAAAAGAACCAAAGACTTAAACTACTTCAGTCTGTGTGCATTGAATTTATTTAATACACGAGTTTCACAATTTGAGTTGAATTACTGAAATAAATGAACTTTTCCATGACATTCTAATTTATTGAGATGCACCTGTATATTATATATATATATTTCATTATAAAACTAAAATCTTATAAAAGTTTTTGAAATTGATGACTTGGACCAAATAATAAAGAAAAGCAGCCAATAAGTGCCTAACATAGATGGGAACTCCTTCAATACTGTTTAAAAAGCATCCCAGGGTGATACCTCAAGAAGTTGTTTGAGAAAATGTCAAGAGTACATTTCTGCAAATTCTAGGCAAAGGGTGACTACTTTGAAGATGCTAAAAGATAACACAGTTTTGATTTATTTTGGATTTTGTTTAGTCACAACATAATTCCCATAGTTCCATTTATGTTATTCCATAGTTTTGATGACTTTACTATTATTCTAAAATGTGAAAAAAATTATATAAAGAATGAGTGTTTCAAAACTTTTGACCGGTAGTGTATATATATATATATATATATATATAAATTTTGAAATTCTGGTCTGGCTGACCCCTAATAAACTGGCAACCTGGTGTTTTCTGGCAACCTTTATAGCTATTCATCATCAGACTAAATGTGTACAAATTTAATTGTAAACACAGCATTCTCTATAACAGGGGTTTTCAAATTTTATTGCCAAGGACGCCCAAATTTTATGATCCCCTTGCAAGCCTTTTATGATACCCTGTCTGAGTAGGAAACATGATATTATAAATACTTGTCATTGTACTAAGCCAAAAAAGAAAATATTAAAGTATAAAAATTAAATAAAATATAACGATAAATGTAATCATTTTTTAATTCTTATTAAGTTGACATTAATCTTTCTTATGCTGGAGTAATGTAAGATGTATAAACTCGAAGAGAATGATTTTCAATTCAATTACATTTAAAAAAATAATATTTTATTTTTAAATATTTATATTTATTGTGAAAAAAGCAGCTTTACAGAGAATAGTTTATTACAACCCTTATTTCTTACAAATAAGATTTTTCTTTTTTCATAAAATATGAAATTATATGCAAATGTATTTTTATTTCTGTTTTTATTTCTTACTATGGCTGTCAATACAATCATGATTAATCTAATGATTTCAGAATTATAAAAAAAATAAAAAAATAAATATTTTTCCGGTGGATCCCCTAGCACCTCCTTGTGCCCCTGGGGGTCCAAGGACCCCAGTCTGAAAACTCCTGCTCTATGATAGCTTAATTATGATCAATACCAATTAGCTTCTTTTAGCTATGATTTCATGTGTGCCCATCTCGTAAATGCAATCATTCCAACATGACTTGAAGACAGCACTAGAATTTGTAGCAGTCAAAAACAGTAACATGGTCAGATGACACATTTCTTACTAATTGATAGGTTTTGTCATTTTTTTAAATAGCTTTGTTAAATAAACAGATATTCCAACATAATATGTAGCCTTATATCAAGCACTTTCAAGGGATAGTTAACCCATAAATTAAAATTCTGACACCATTTTCATCATGTTGTTCCAAACCCATATTACCCATATTTTTTTATCTTCCGTTGAACACAAAAGTACATTTTAAGCAAAATGTTAGCATCAGTCACCATTCGCTTGCATTGTATGAAAAAAGATGCAATGAAAGTGAATGGTTACAGAATAACATTCTGCCTATAATCTACTTTTGTGTTCCACAGAATAAAGAAAGGCATTCAGGTTTGGAACTACATGAGGGTGAGTAAATGTGACAGAGTTTTCTTTTTTGGTCAAACAACCTCTTTAAATTAGACTTTAGAGAGAACCATGTCTCTCTGCTGACAGACAGAACTAATTAACTTAAGTACTGCTCAGAGACATAAATCCATTTCCTCAGACACAGCAGTGCTGCATGGGCCTTCCATTACTAATGTCTGATTCCAATACAGTGGAGATAAATGCTATTACTCTACATCTACATTTTATATTTTGCTGAAAACTGTATACAGTCTTATTACAGGGATATTTATTTCCCCCTACGATGAAAATTCTTTCATGATTAAATCAATGGAACACAAAGGAGATGTGTAGCAGAATATCTGTGCTGCTCTCTTTCATACAATGAAAGCAGATGGGGACCAGATGCTGTCAAACATCACCATTCGCTTTCATTGTATGGAGAAAAAAAAAAAACAACTGGGACATTCTGCTATTAATAATTCCCTTTGTCTTCCATGAAAAAAGAAAGTCATAAGGGTTTCATAAGACATGAGGGTGAGTAAATGATGACTTCATTTTTGGATGAACTATCGCTCTAATATCTGTTCTTCAGAAGGGAAGCATGTTAATGTCTTACTCTTTGAGGGTTGGGAATGTATATTGTGGGCATCTCAAAACCACATTTGTTGAGTCCAGGTCTTCTGCACAACTCTTGGACGATCTGCATCATCACTCGCTGTGGAAATAAAAATATCACCGGGTTTGAGACTAACAGACAGAAGACTTTTGACCTTTAGATGTGCTAATGATAAATAGTGACAAAGAAGTTCCTGGTGGATTAGATCTGAAATGGCTTTCTTTCTTTCTTTCTTTTTTTAAATCATTATGGCAAGATTAAAGTCTCATATTAAAGTCAACATGTAATCAAAACTGACTCTACGTATTTACTTTCATATTACCTGTTACTGGTTTATTGTACATAAATCATCAGTGCACGTTATTCCAAAGAAAAAAAAAAATTGTTTTCATATTCTTTGAGTTAAATGTACTATGCTTTGCCTGTGAAAAAAAATTATATTTCTCGGCTGATGTCACCAAGTCCACTTACTGTATTTTTCAACCCCTCTCCTCCAACAATCTGTCATATAGAGACCACTTTTCACGATCCAATCAATTCCTGATTAATACAGTCAAGTCCCATCCTACATTTATTTCTCAAATAGGTCAGATTACTGAAGTAAAATGGGTTGCAAATATAATTTCATGTTGACTTAAAAGGAAGTAAAGAGAGACTGTATACAAATATACACTACCGGTCAAAAGTTCAGTCAAGAAACACTTGACTGAAATGTTTCTCATGATCTTAAAAATCTTTTGATCTGAAGGCGTATGCTTAAATGTTTGAAATTAGTTTTGTAGACAAAAATATAATTGTGCCACCATATTCATTTATTTCATTATAAAACTAAAATTTAATTGGAAAATAAAAAAGGATTTGAAATTGATGACTTGGACCAAATAATAAAGAAAAGCAGCCAATAAGTGCCCAACATAGATGGGAACTCCTTCAATACTGTTTAAAAAGCATCCCAGGGTGATACCTCAAGAAGTTGTTTGAGAAAATGTCAAGAGTACATGTCTGCAAAATCTAGGCAAAGGGTGACTACTTTGAAGATGCTAAAATATAACACAGTTTTGATTTATTTTGGATTTTATTTAGTCACAACATAATTCCCATAGTTCCATTTATGTTATTCCATAGTTTTAATAACTTTACTATTATTCTAAAATGTGAAAAAAAAAATATATATATATAATAAAGAAAGAGTAAATGTTTCAAAACTTTTGACTGGTAGTGTACACACACACACACACACACACACACTTGCACCTGTCTGTCTGTTTCTCGTCCAGCCTCGTCAGCTTTGCTCAGATAAAAGCGCAGTTTGTCTCCACACTTCTCACTTAGCTTCTCAACAATGCTCAACGTCCGTTTGCACAACGCCTGCCCCATTGGATCAAAAAATACAAAGATCAAGTCTGCCTGCTCACCTGACAATGAAATGAAAGACAAAAACAGAAAACTTACTTTTTTTTAATTAAAATTTCAGTGTTATGTGAGTTATGTACAATTTTATCGATTGCATAAAACAAGTTAACTTCTAATGTAATTTAACTGTGGGCCTTCAACATAAAACAAACATTCATATTTTTTTTTCTCCATTTTGTCTCCATTTTGTCTCATTAGCTTTATGTTCTCAAACTTGTCCTTTAAATTGATAGTTAACCCAAAAATGAAAATTCTCTCATCATTTACTCTTTCTGACTTTCTTTCTTCTGCTGAACACAAATGAAGATTTTTAGAAAAATGTCTCAGCTTTGTAGGTCCATACAATGCAAGTGAATGATGACCAGAACTTTGAATCTCCAAAAAGCATTTAAGGCAGCATAAAATTAATTAATATGACTCCAGTGGTTAAATCCATACGTTCAGAAGCTATATATATATGAAACAGATCAATATTTATGTCCTTTTTTTAACCATAAATCTCCAATTTCACTTTCAAATTCTTCTTTTGTTTTAGGTGATTCGCATTCTTATCGTCACCTACTGGGCAAGGAGGTGAATTTATAGTAAAAAAGGACTTAAATATTGATCTGTTTCTCACCCACATCTACCATATCAAGACATGGATTTAACCACTGGAGTAGTTTGGAATACTGTTATGCTGCCTTTATGTGCTTTTTGGACCTTCAAATTTCTGGCCATCATTCACTTGCATTGTATGGACCAACAGAGCTGAAATTTTCTTCTAAAAATCTTCATTTGTGTTCAGCAGAAGAAAGAAAGTCATACACATCTGGGATGGCTTGAGGGTGAGCAAATGATAGGAGAATTTTCATTTTTGGGTGAATTATCCCTTTAAAGCTCTTTAGTGACCCAGGACCTCATTCCACCCCCTGTACCTCGTAGATTTTTTGGAGTTATGCCCACAGGCAAATTGCAAATACTTGCTTCCTTCTACTCTGACAATGTTCCCCAACTCTGAGGATTGGACAATGCTCCATGCCACACAATCAGGTCAATCAAGGTGTGGATGGAGGAGCACCGTATCAAGACCCTGTCATGGCCAGCCCAATCTCCAGACCTGAACCCCATTGAAAACATCTGGAATGTGATCAAGAGGAAGATGGATGGCCACAAGCCATCAAACAAAGCCGAGCTGCTTGAATTTTTGCGCCAGGAGTGGCATAAAGTCACCCAACAGCAATGTGAAAGACTGGTAGAGAGCATGGCAAGACACATGAAAGCTGTGATTGAAAATCAGGGTTAGTCCACCAAATATTGATTTCTCAACTTTTCAAGTTAAAACATAAGTATTGTGTCGTTTAAAAATGAATATGAACTTGTTTTCTTTGCATTATTCTGGGTCTGAAAACACTGCATCTTTTTGTTATTTTCACCAGTTGTCATTTTCTGCAAATAAATGCCCTAAATGACAATATTTTTATTTAGAGTTTGGGAGAAATGCTGACAGGAATATATAGAATAAAACAAAAAAATTCATTTTACTCAAACACATAAACCTATAAATAGTAAATCCAGAGAAACTGATAATTTTGCAGAGGTCTCTTAATTTTTTCCAGAGCTGTATATAAGTTTACTATCACAGGATATACTGTATATCTCTTTATTTATTACAAAACAAATGACTAATATATCCCCATGATTTTCTGTGTGGCAATGGTGAATTATCAGTATTCCATTTGTGTGTACACATACATGCTATTTCTTACTCAAGGTGGCGCTTATGTGTCAGTGTTTGACTTGATTTACATTTGACACCGCTTTTTGACAAAGAAGCAATGTGAAAGTAAACTATAGCAAGTACAAAACATGAACAGTATGATATTACTATTGTCATTTGGGTGTACTACTGAAATTAGATAAGTTGTGCGTCTATTTAGACTAAAAAAAAAAAAAAAAGCCTGAGAAAATACATGTGTGTAGCTGATGTGTACATTATGTGTTATGTGTAGCAATGTGTGTTTGACAGCCAGTCCTGTCTCACGAAATTTCAGTAATGAATCCTGCTTTGTTGCATCATCTCTTTGATATATGAAAAATAAAACATCAAAATATATCAGAATATATTCTATTCTATTATTTTATAATTGTCTTGAAAATGTTTAGAAAATTTGACACTATCTGAGCATTTTGTAGATCAATTTATGATAGATATACGTGCCGCGTCTCTAAAGAACCGAGTATGTAATAATGTTTGGCAAAACACCCATGCATTTAATGGTTAAAGGAGTAAAACTGCCCAGCGAATCAATTTGTATAGATTTTAAAATCAGAAACTGATGATAAATTTATACAAAAGACAAATAATCAGAAGTAAAACCGTACAAAATTTACCAAAAGAGGTGATGGCATTGTTGACATCAAAAGGGTACACCATATCTCCATCCACCAACCCTGGAGTGTCCACAAACGTCACCAGACTGAATTTCTTCTGTTTGGAGGTGGAAATCTCAGCACTCAGGTAATCCGTGACACCTACAATACACAACTGCAGGCATTGCTGTCGAAAATCATCCTTTATCCAAACTTATTTCATGGCTCTCTGAAGCACTTGATTCTGATATGGAGTGGTGGCGTAGTGTACTAAAGCACTGAACCAGTAAGCAGAAGGTTGTTGGTTCGATCCCCACAGCTACCACCATTGTGTCCTTGAGCAAGGCACTTAACTCTAGGTTGCTCCAGGGGGATTGTCCCTGTAATAAGTGCACTGTAAGTCGCTTTGGATAAAAGCGTCTGCCAAATGCATAAATGTAAATGTGATTGATTAATTTTGTAATTCTGTGGTCAAATATTTTCATATAATGACTAGACTGTAATTGACTGTTGTCCCATTTGGATTATCTTCATAGCTGTGCTAGTTTCATGTCTCTCATATCACTCTACGTCTTCTTTTTTTTCTCACATAATGAACATAATTTCAAATTTCATGTCCATTTATTTATTTAAGTGGTAAATAGATGTGTAATAAGTATGATAATGTACAGTCAGTTTTCAGGGTGATACAAGACACCTCCTTCTTTGCGATAATGACCGGCTGACTGTACATTAGCCTATAAGTAATCAATACAAACTAGAGATAGACCGATAATCGGTTTGACCGATAGCTTTAACCAATATTTACACTTATTGGTTCTTTAATATCGGGGTTACCGATAAAGTTCGACACAAAAGACTGTATCTTTTAAATATTAATTAAATGAGGGGCTTTGGACAAGTGTATATTCCAACTAAAACTAGTTAAATTAATTATTTTTAGATAACAAATGTTCATTTTGTAAAGCACGCTGTTCAACTTTAGAGGTTAGTGATAAATGATTAAGTTGTTATTGTACCTAAAAACTAAAAAATAAAAAGATTTAAAAATCTGTAATACATATTGGTTATCAGACACTTAAAACACAAAAATAATCAGTATCGGATTGGTCATTAAAAACCATGTCTATCTCTAATAAAAACATACAGGTACATATTTAAAAAATAAATTACTTCCAATAAATAAAACATCTAAAAATAAAAAGTAATGTGTCCTTAAACCAGATGATGATACTACTGTACCATGTTAAAGTACTTGAACGTGATAATATTTTTGTGATTGGCTCTTCGCATTGAATCATCCTGTGTTTTTGCTGACCACACCCCCCTCTGGTTTGTTGTTATGGTTACCCACAACAGCTCTTCAACTGGCAGCTTTAAGGCAGACCCACATAAAGCTAGCCAGTGAAGAACGACTGTGAAGTAACGCCAGCCAATACCCAGAGATTAAAATCACGTGTCAAAGTCAATACTTAGTACTTGAGACTATCCCTCTAGTATTCTTTGACGACAATGCGAAATCACTTCCATGATGTTACGGTGTTGTGCGTGGTTACCAGGGTGTTGCTATGCGGTTGCGCAAGTGTTCATGTTGCTATGTGGTTGCTAGGGTTGTTTGCTTACCGATCCCAATTCAAAAGAGCCCTCCCCTATGATAAATTTCTATGATAATCTGGTCCCTATAAAAGGTTATTGGTTCCTCCTTCAATGTAAGTCTATGGATTTTTCTTGTCTGCCAGGCAAAAATCGTTTTGATTGAAGCTGCTCAGTCACTTTGGGGTGTCATTCATGTCCATAGCACATATTGTGTTGGATGAATTACACAACAAAGTATGATACTTAAGGTTTAGGGGTTTGTTCAAATCCCTAACCTTAAGTATGATCAATAACAAAAGTAATCAATGACTTATAATTTCTTCATAAAACTACCGAGATGTCTTC
Organism: Myxocyprinus asiaticus; assembly: GCF_019703515.2. Lineage (NCBI taxonomy): Eukaryota > Metazoa > Chordata > Actinopteri > Cypriniformes > Catostomidae > Myxocyprinus > Myxocyprinus asiaticus. The sequence goes on along the minus strand of NC_059346.1, from coordinate 8,826,204 downwards.
TTGCTTCTCGCCAAATGTTTCTGCTCTGTTCTCAACACATCTACGGCACACAATGAAGTTCTTTCAGATAGTGACTGCAGGTGTGCCCAAATTCCACACAAACCGCTCTTGTTCTTTCTCATTAACATTCACCAAAGGTGCACCAACACACCCTCAAATTTGAACATCCATCTCTCTATCTTTCTTTCTGTCTTTCACAAACTCTCTCTTTCGCAGTCCATGAAAATACTAAAATTCCATGGTAAGATCTACCAGGGATTCCAAGAGGAAAATGTAATTGCTCAAAGGTTGCTCTTTCATAGCTCAGGAGACATTAAGACCACATAAAATCTAGATTGGAGTTTTGTTGCTTTTAGTCCATGTCTTTTTTAATTGAGGCCAAAATTGACTTTAAGCAAATATATGCATTTCATGAGGTCTTTATTTGAGTTCTCCTTCTGAGAATATGAGAAATAAAAATGGACACAAATAAGATAAATCACATAAAGTGTAAGAGTATGGAGCAATAAAATGAATATGAGGAGACACATGTGAAAAACTAAAATAAAAGTCTCCATTTGCTCTCAATTTATTCTCATTTATGAAGTGAGATATTAAAGAGATCTCATTTGTGATTATCCTTTCCTGTCGGTATTCAACAAGAGAAATCACCACCATATCCCCATCAGAGTATGTGAGTGGAGTGGAGAGGCAACAATTTTCCCTCTAATGCTCAAAGCATTCTTTAATCACTCCGCTCCAGCTCCACTCTGGGTTGTCCATTTCCCGCTCCTTCGCTCGCTCCGTGCTCCTGGATTAGAGAAACCCCGCTCTGTGTTCGCTCCATGGCAAAATTAGCGCTTAACTACCTCTCCACTGTAAAGTTATTTCAATATGCTTTTAAATATCACAACCTTCCATGCAGAAGATGTATTATATGAAAAATAAATACACAATACTAGAAGAAAAGCTACAATGTGCTTTATTGGAACACTAACATTAGCCCAAATAATTTTTATAGCTTACTTTTGAAACATGTCAGCAGCTTTCTCTGGGTTTGATCAATTAAATACATTTCTAGATGAAAAAAAACAAAAAAACATTACATTAAAAATATAAATTACCAAACGAAAAATAAAATACAAAAAATAGGCCTATGCATTATTGCCTATTATTTTCTATTATTGCATTTCTTTTAATTAACCTTGCCCTATAATTCTGTGAACGAACATTTTACATTCTCAGAATGTTCTACACTTTCTATATATTTAGATAAGACTATCAAAACTATATGTCTATTGTAGAGTTCACTTTTAGAAATACTAGCTTTTGAAATTTTTAAAGATTTTAAATTTACCTCTCTCTGTTTGAGTTTGCTGAGCTTTTTCATCTGCAAATGTGTAATGCATAGATTAGCCTACGCAATATTAACATATTGATTAGTTCATTTGGTGTTTTAGGTCGTTAAAAGTTCAGTTCTATTTAATGCGGGACATAATAGCCTACAGTTAAGATTGCGATGCATTATGATTATTCAAAATATTTAATCGGGTTTATATATATATATATATATATATATATATATATAGTATATATGTATTACTGACCTTTAAATTTTCTCTCCACATGTGAACGGATTATCATTGTGTTTTCTGGACAGGTCTTTGGATTTCACAACAAACCTTTGATCGCAGCAATCACCTCCCACTCATATTCTCCTTCGCCGTCCTGCCATTAATATTCAATATACGCCAGTTGATTTAGGAATAAAGAGATGAGACACAAGCATGTAGTTAAGTCAAGCTTTACCACAAGCTTAACTCAATAATAGGGAGCGTGAACACAGAAAGCAAAAGTAAACTTCGTGCTGGAGGTTGAATATTACCAAGTGCCGCTAGATTTTAAATTTGTATTCTTTTTTTATTTATTTTTTTATCACATTCTTTCTGGTTATATCAGAAATTCCATCTTTCCTTCATGCCAATAGTGTTTAACACTGCTTAACACGTGGTGAATTATTGCATTAAGGTCTGTTAACAGGTGTTGTGCCCTTGATGGAGCATTAGTGGAGCGCTCTTGGAGCGAGAGAAAACAATGACGCTCCGATTTTGTAAAAACCTGCTCCTCGCTCCAGGCAAAATCATGCTGCTCTGCTTCCACTCCGTTCCGCTCACATACTCCGATCCCCATAGAAAGATTCAGATATAGTTAGTTATGTTACACAAGCACAATATAGAAAACCAGACTGAACATCTGATGTAGTCATCTGTATGTAATATCTTAATAATCACTAAGGGATTTTTGAGCCTGTAACTGGAGAGATGCGTCTCGACTTGCTGGCATTGTTGCTGATACATGGAAGAAGGCCGAAGAGGAGATAAACCACTGGGGAGAAGTCAAAGGTCAAGAAAGTGCTGTGTCATCTTCAATCTGCAGCACTGCGGAGAGACCCGAGTCATGACGGTATTGGGTCAAATTTACTGAGACTAGAGGAACCAGCCAAAACCACACCCAAACAATGCACCAATCACAAATCTCATGATCAGATACCGCAGGAAAGAAATGGGATTAAAACTAACGCTTTTGAGGTCATACCGTCGTACGTTATTTTAGAATGGAGCATCACCTGTTTCCCAAACTATCACGCAGATCGCTCGTTATTTCTTCTTTGTATAATTTCTTCGATACGGGAGCTGTCAGGTCCAAAGTTGCTGAACTAAGGCCGAAACTTTCGCCAATATGTCCAGGAGTTTGTTTTCTCAACACTAAAATATTGCGGAAACACTGACAAACATGGAAATTATTTGTAATCTTATCAAGGCGCCAACATGTATTAAATATTATTGAATTTAATAAAATAAGTAATTATGGCTTTGGTGCAGGGTTTCAGATGTAGTCTAGGCCTACAGTATCTGTCAAATTTACAGCTGTCATGGTGCATGTGCGGAGACTGTTTTGAATGTGGGTTTTTTTTAAACTCTATTGTTATCTTCGGAAAAAGCATACAATGCACTGATGTATTATTCCAAGGATCAAAATACATCAATACAATTTATTAAATGTCATTTTGTCTCTTATAATCTGTAAAGGTGCGAGAAAGATAGTTGCACATAATGAACTTATGAGTGATCCAAGGCTCTTGTTTACGAACCTTTATGTGCTATGCTATTGAGATACTGTAATCATGCTTTTGGGCAACGCACCTACTACTAGCGTTTTACTTCGGTAAACTCAGCTGTGGTTTGTTTTTATCCATTTTTATGTCTATTTTTACTTATTTATTTATTTATTTATAATTATTTAGAGGTATGCTTTTACATTTATGTCTATACCCCCACAGCGGAGTTCAATCAGATAGATTACAGAGTGCTTTGAGGAGGGAGGGGAAATCCACTCCACTCATACTCTAATTCTGTTCTCTCTGTGTTTGTAGCCAGAGTCGGAAACACTCTGTGCTCCATATGGTTTTCTCAAAAGTACCCAGGGCAATAACAAGAAATTCTGGGACCCTGATTGTAGGGCCCCTAATCCTTTAAAAAAATACAATTTCGAAATTGTTGTGGGCCAACCTGGACCTGTTGACCCTTAGAATCATTACCATCTTTCACCTCACTAGCTATGGCCCTGGAACTACCTTTAATTTTTCTTTCCAGAATGGTAACACAAATGGTAAACCAATATATCGGTTTTACAGATTAATCTGTGCCAATAGTTGCTTTTTGGGACTATTTGTTATCAGTTGCAGATAGTGTTTTTTTTTATTTGTAATTAACAATCACATTGGGATTTTCTGTTTCTAAATCTTTCATCATTGACAATATACATCCATATATATATCCTCACTTCAATGCATATCTTGTTATTTTGATTAGATAATCAAGAGTTCTAAATTGAAGCGAGGGCATGCAAAGAAAAGTGAGACTATACGTAAACGTCCACCGTCAGCACATACATCGTGTCTCCAACTTCATATCGTGTGAATAATAATAACCCTTATTCCTCATTAAACCTCATCTGGTTAAATATATTTACAAAACCCTTCATCTGGTAAACATATAGGCTATTAAAAGCTTATTTTGTTAAATATTCACTTATAGAGCATTGTAATGTAACCAAGTCTCTGTCATTTTCAAAAAAGAGTCCCTTGTGTGTTTTGTGCTTGTTTATAGTTAAAAGTCCCACACCAAATCTTAAAGGAATAGTTCACCCAAAAATTTCTCTCATTATTCACTTACTCTGATGCCATCCCAGATGTGTATGACTGCCTTTCTTCAGCAGAACACAAATGAAGATTTTTAGAAGAAGATAGAGCTCTGTCAGGTCCTTATAATAGAGGTACATGGGTGCCAGCACTTTGACTCTCCAAAAGTCACATTTAGGCTGCATAAAAGTAATCCACATGACTCCAGTTGATCGATGAATGTCTTCTAAAGCTAATCGATACATTTGTGTAAAAAAATAAATCGATAATTAAAACGTTATTAACTTTTAAAAAACGCTTCCTGCCAGAAGCTGATGCATTACGTAGCTGTCGCGTGATATAAGCGCGTCGGCTAGTTCACACGAGAATTCTGAAGTGGTGCTTATTTACAACAGAAGAACGAACGTCACGCAAGAGTTTGGCTATTTCAAACTGCATCAGAGCCCTGGATGGAAGCGCCGATTTAAAGTTAATTATTTAAATGTTTTAATTATCGACTTGTTTCTTACATAAATATATCAATTCGCTTCAGAAGACATTCACTGATCGACTGGAGTCACATGGATTACATTTATGCTGCCTAAATGTGACTTTTGGACCGTCAGAGTGCTGGCACTCGTTATAAGGACCTGACAGAGCTCTATCTTCTTCTAAAAATCTTAATTTGTGTTCTGCTGAAGAAAGACAGTCATACACATCTGGGATGGCATCAGGGTAAGTGAATAATGAGAGAATTAAAATTTTTGGGTGAACTATTCCTTTAATTTTTTTTCTGGTAATTATTGGGATTTTGGTTAAACAATAAACTGTTCCTGGGATTTTATTCCTTTTGGACTCTTGTAGCCTCTATGTCTGTTTCCGTCATTGTAAAGAAAGACTAAACATTTTTTAACATTTTATAAATCGAATTTAAAAACTATCGGGTGTTTAATCATTATCTGTCTTTTCCACCACCTTAGTTATCAGTATTGGCAAAATCCACTATCGGTTGACCTCTAGTAGGTAGAGCCCCAACAATGGATCCAGCCCAAGGGCCCTCACCACTTTAAGTCCCGCCCTGATCATAGGAAGTGAATATCGGCCGATACGACTGGTGGCTGATCGACTGGCATATCCCTAGATTTTATCACACTAAAATCATGTTAACACGTATAATTTTTTATGTCTTGTGGCTATACTTTTCAAAAGTGTGTATGTTAATGTTTATGGACTGGCCCCATTTACTTCCATTGTAAGTGCCTTACTGTAACCGTGATTTTTGCTCCATAAATTGTTTTTTGTTTTTAGGGACGAGTCTAAATTATTTTCTGTGGTAATCAACATTATGCTACAAATGCTGTTGATTGAGCTTAACTTGTATTGAACCCGGAACATTCCTTTAAATCTTGCAATAAAGAAAGGAGAGAATTGTACATGAAAATAGAAGAATATAAGCATGTTTTAATGTTCTATAATGCAGTCCAGCTATCAAGCACCGTCAACATTGCAAAAAAAACAAAAAAAAACAAAAAAAAAAACAAGGATTTCTGTCTTCCTTTCTAGTAAAAATAGCTTAATATCCTTCAACAGAGAATATATCGGTAGATAAGTTACCCCCATTGGCAAATCTTTTCTTTTCTTGTTTAAAGCATAAATCTAACCAAATTTAGCTGCTTACTTGCTTAAAACAAGAAAAATAAACTTAATTTATTAACAAAATATATTCTCTGAAAACAAGTTTTAGTATCTTAAGCGATTTTTCTTCCTTGCGCAAAGTTATGTTGTTTAATACTGTTTTGATATTACATGAAAACAAGAAAAAAAAATACTGATTCAAAAATGATTATTTGCAGTAAATACATGTATCTCATATTTATGTAAGGTTTTAACTTTAATTTGAACCCTGCAGATTTTTTTTTATTAGTGCATTAGGGTCTGTCATTGACTGCAGTATACATTCTCTGCAGCAGTAATGTGGGAAGACAATTCTCTTTCTTAATCCCACTGATGCTGCACTGTTGTCAATGTGAATGACTCATTCTCTCTGCACTGGGTGAACCCACACTGCTCACCTAACGAAAACTGCACAATCAGTGTGTGGCGATGATGACCTCTGACACTCCCAAAGACTGTCTACCAAAAGTACCAAAGTACGCCATCATACTCAAAGTAAACTACAAGCACTATTCGAAACCCCTGTCAGATTTGCTCTTGGTAAGACCTGTTACATAAAAATATAGTTAAAAAAATAAATGTTAAGTCAGCAGAGCTGGAGGGAGTTAATTGAAGTGAATGTGAATGAGATGTGTTGCTATGTTTCATGGTCTCAGGTGGATACTGCGCTCGCTGTATATATGCTCGTATGACTCAGTGCAATGTGTTAGTCATAGCTGTGCATGCTCCTGCCTCGACTACACATGGAGCTTCAAATAATCAGATTTTCATAAAACTATAGTATGATTTTTCAAGCAATCAATTAGGAAATTAAGCAAATAGATACTGCAAACAACAATTACAGAAAATAGCCTGGCTGTTTAAAAAAACAAAAAGACAGTCAGAACCAATGACCTGTTGATAAAAGCCCCATTTTCCTATTTTTAGAAATTGTGTTTCAAATTATACCATATGGCATTACTCGACAATACCTAGACACCACATTTGTCATCTACTCACACTCGTTATGTATCAGTGATGCTAAATTGCACAAAGGAATTCTCAAAGTTACACATCCCTTACATCTTTTAAGCTAATATTATGCATATTACCATGCATATTAAGCATTCAAATACCAAAAATCCCTGTTTCATCAAACTGTGTTGCATTATGTGGCATAAATCGACTTGGTCTAGAAGCTACTGTACAGCTGTCATGCACCCACACTCGATAAAAATCTTACTAGACAAATATGAATTTTTAATGTATGCACAGCCAAACAGCAATTATGAGAAAAAGGAAACCAAAGCAATATACATCACTGAATTAGAGCGAATCATTTATGGGTGCAAAAATATCTGATTCAAGAGATGCCATACAACAGATTGAGATATTCTATGTTGCTTATGAATCATAACATATCAAACAGTCTAAAATGTTGATTAACCCTAAACATGATGTTTAAATATACTTTATTTAATATATATCAATTTACATGTAATGTAAATATATGTAAATACATTTTAAATATATGTGAATAAATTGTTAATATATTGCAAACATATGACATAATCCTCAAACAATCTAAAATGCATATAACCATAATCACGATGTCTAAATATATGTATATATATATATCAATGTGCATGTAATGTAAATATATTGTAAATAAATTAAATAATACTTTAATAACACTGAATCCCTAAAAATCCCTTTCAAGGGTGCAAAAATATCTTATTCAAGAGATGCTATACCACACTAACAGATTGTAAAGAGAATTGTGTGGCATTGATTAATGCAACAGATAGAGATATTCTACATTGCTTATGAAGCATTACATCTCAAACAATCTAAAATGCTGATTAACCCTTATCATGCTGTTTTAATAAATGTTAAATACATCAATGTATTTGAAAGTAAACATTTGTAAATAAATTGTAAATATATCTTAATATATTGTATAGCACTGAATCCCTAAAAGCCAAGGTGTCTAAAATGACGATTCACCTAAAACGTCATGTTTAAATATATTCAATATGTACAGCACATGAAAAGTGAATACTGTACATTTGAAAATAAATTGTAAATATATTGCACACAAATGATATGACACTTTAATAGCAAAGTGTTATGTATAAAGATCAGTGTAAGATTCTAATTTCCTACCTTTGAACTCCAGCAGTGGTCTGAAATGTGGATAGAGGTGTAACGTTGCATTTCCCTGTCAGAAAAGGAAGCAAAAATGTTAAGAAAATAAACAATACAAGACAGTATTTGGTGTGAAGTGAGAAGCCAGGCCTCGCTATAGGGAGCCTCCCTGCTCACTCTCTCTCTCTCTCTGCAGGCTCGGTGCTGGTATAACACTCTCGGCCAGGCTGCCTGGGGCTCTAATGCAGCTCTTTTCCTGTTCTGCCAGTAGTCACTTCCTGTATAGAGCTTATAATCCTTTCATATCACTCCTTCAGTGGAATTACATTACTCATGTTGAGCTCTTCAAATAGAGAGAGAGAGAGAGAGCTCTATATGCTACAAAAAGACAGTGTGTCTTTAAGACAACCCCTCGGTTTCCAGAATGAGCAACTGACTAAGCTATAATATAGTCCACTCTTCGCCACATGTACAATCTTCCCTCTATCTCTTTCTTAAGGAAAGCATATTCATTCTCTACATTTTTGTTTGGCACCACCTCTTTTGGTTAAAGTATTACCTCCTGAATTATTTTGTATTTCCCAGAGGAAAACTGTATTGCTCACAGGTTGCTCTTTCATAGCTCAGGAGACTTTTAAGGGAGTTCTCAGTTATATCTCATTTAATTTCCCTCCCAAAAAAGTGTCAACACTGTGGTGCTATCAAACCTTGCTCTGTTTTGTTTGAGCATTCCAACTAGCCCGACACAGTAACATTTGCTCAACCAATGGCATTTTGGATTGCATAGAGTGGCAGGGTAAGCAAGAGACAGACACAGTGGATGTGGCATTAGGCCTCTGAGAGGCGTTTATTTGATATAATAATAACAGAAAATGGAAATAAAGTGCCTATGGGGATAAGTGTCCAAACAAAGGAGGAATCTGGCGTCGTTGCGGTGAAAGGGGGCTATGTAGGTTAGGTGATGATGAAAGGGTAAGGTCTGGGCAGGATCCGACGGCGGCACACTTACCCCTCTTGGGTCCGGGGCTCGAGGGCCGGCAGCTTCCTCTTTGCGGCGACTTCCCTGTGAGGGGAATGACCGCCCACATCCTGGCCCGTCAGCCGCAACACATGCTCCAATCCCTGGCGTCACATCTAATTCACACTGGACCCTTCCCACTCCATTCCTGGACCTGCGACAACGCCAATGTGTGCACACAAGGCGATAGAAGCCGGCTCCCTGAGGAGAGGCGCGCTCTGTATTTTAAAGGCAGTGGTGATGAGGCTCTATTCACATCAGGTGCGCCTCATCATCCGCTGCCTAACAAGGCTTATTAAATTGCACCTCTCCTCCCTCCTGCCCACTCCCATTGTGAGCTTGTCTGAAGGATGGCCTTTAGAAGAGGCAGGGCGAAGATGACATGAGGAATGTGCAAGTTGTTTCGCCACAAGTCATTTACGACAAAAAGTTTTCGTTTACTAAATATACTGGCTAATTTCAAAATGCTTTCAGCTATAGGAGTGTAGCACTTTTAGCTTGGTTTAACTTGGTTTGCCACGTTTCTATGGACCTTATTTACAGTGGTGTCTTCTTTTATGTTTGAGTTACAATCTCTTCAATGGGCCATACTATTGTTTAAAGTGTTTTGAATCGTTCTGCTGATGAAACATAAAAAAATTTTATCTTTTCAAGAAATTTTAGTAGACAAAAACTCCAGAAAACAGACAGAATGTTAGTGTCAGGATCCTGCCATCTAGGTTTGGTCTTTTTTTCTTCCTCTTTAGTTGCCTCCTCCTGTTCAGTCATGTCTGTTTGGTTAGTTCTTATTTTCTGTTAATTTTGTAAATTTCGTCAGTGCTAGTTTTGCGTTCTTTATTTAATTGCTTTTTCATGGGAAGTTTTGGTTTCTGTTCTGTTTGCTTTTTTCTGGGCGTTTTTGTGTTTAGTTTTTTGCCCTGTTGTGTTTTGTGTATACTTTTTCTTAAGAAGGAGCATTTTTTGTTTGTTTACTCTGTCTGAGCTTGGGATCTTCACAAAAACCCTGACAAAAGAATCCAGCCATTGTTATGAACCCAGCAGACAGCAGTATCATGGTCCTAACTCTCCACCCAGCTCCAGTCTGTCAGAAGACTGTCTCCTAAAGCACAGCCCAGTCCAGCAAGTCTCTTTCATCAAAGCTTATGTCCTGATTCTTTGGGAGGCCACTTGGAGGCTGTGCTTTGGTGAGACACCCATAAAAAAATGTTTCATTGATGGACTCATCAACCCCCTTTCCCCACTGGAGCTGGATAATATCTTACACTGAACCTATGGGGAGATCTCATGTGCTGCCTCAGAGACTTGAAGGCCCTACATGGGCAAGGGTCTTCCACCACAGATGTTCTCATCTCCAAACCTGTTCCAATTTCAGGCAGTCCACATTTGACAGTTCTTTCCTTGGGAAGCTGCAGCTCCCCTAGAGGCACCCGCCCTCTCCATTGCAAACCCCTTGAAGGCGCCCGCCCTCGCCGCTGCAGACCCCCTGCAGGTGGCCACCCTCTTTGCTGCAGCCCCCCTGGAGGCACCCGGCCTCGTCGTTGTAGCCCCCTGGATGCGTATGTCCTCGCTTCAGCTCCCTGGAAGGCACCCGCCCTCACTGCTGCAGCCCTTCTGGAGGCGTCTGCCCTCTCCGCTTCAGCTCCCCTTGAGGCACCTGTCCTTGTTGGAGCTCCCATGGAGGTGTCTGTCCTCGCTTCAACTCCTCGGGAGGCACCCGCCCCTGCTGCTGCAGTCCCCCTGGAGGTGTCAGCCTTCACCGCAGCACCTCCCCTGGAGGTGTCGCCCCGCTCTGCTGCAGGCCCCTGGAGGTGCCCACCCTCGCCGCTGTAGCCCTGGGGATGCTTGCTCTCGCTACTGTAGCCCCCCTGGAGGCAGCTGCCCTCACCGCTGCAACCCCACTGAAGGCACCAGCTCTTGCCGCTGCAGCCCCCCTGGAGGTGCCCACCCTCGCTGTTGTAACTCCCCTGTAGGCACCCGCACTCATTGCTGCAGCTCCCTTGGAGGTGCCAACTGCAGCTCCTTTCTTGAGTACCCCTCCTCCCTACCCAACCCACTCCCCTGCCGCCGATCCATCTATCCTCACTGTGGGATCCCTACCTTCCTCCTGCTCAGGATCCACCCCACCTCATCCTAGCTTTTGAGCCATCTGACCCTCTTCATGCTCGGGAGCTGCCTGACCTTATCCCCGCTTAAGAGCCTCCCCACGCTGTCTTTGCCCTGGAGTCGCCTAACCCCGCCCCCACCTCTGAGCCGCCTGCATGGCTTCAACTACCCACCCTCCCATGGTCAGCTCAGCTGGTGCCCCTTTGGCCCTCACTCTGCCCTCCTGCTGCTCCTGCTCCCCCTTGGGTTGCCCTGCCAGAATCCCCATGGTCTGTCCCTCCTGCACCCCCTTGGCCCTCACCCTGCCCTCCTGCTACTCCTGATCCCCAATGGCTTGTCCTACCCGAATCCCCTGGTCTGTTCCGCCGGCTCTGCCCTTGACTGTTCCACCGATCCCACCCTGGACTGTTTTGTCTGATGGTTTTTCTATTTTGGACTCAACCCTGCCCCTTTGGTTTTAATTTTTGTTTTGTTTTGATCAGGTTGGGATGCCAGGTGGTGTCCATTAGAGAGGGGGTAGAGTCTTTTCTTACTCTTAAGTGGCAGGATCCTGACATCCTTGTACTTTGTTGTAATTTTTACTTTCTGTTTGTATTTTGTCTCTTCCAAACGAAAGCGGTTTCTGTGGCTACCCAGGTAAGTTTTAGTTTAATTTGAGCAAACACTGTTTTACTTTCTCAAGAAGGTGGGTCAGTTTTTACCGGTGTTCATTGCCATAGCAATTTACGCTACACAGCTAACCTGCTCCGGAGCAAATTTTATTCTGGGTTTCAGATTGCAAACAAATACTGAATCAATCAGCTGTGAGTATAGTCACTCCCTCTGGATCTCTCGCTCCAAATTAAATTGCACTATACAGGGAAATGTATTTAATGAATTTAGATTAATATATTATGATTTAATATTCTAGACCTATTTATCAAGATATTATAAGATGGTTTCTTTTAGAGATCAGGGAACCTTTTATCTTTTTATCAACACATTAAAATGTTTTATTGAGATTCTTTGCATTTCTTTACATTGGCTAATGTACCTGTATAAAGTGCGTGATGCTTAGAACCTCTGAAAAAGTAAGGTGATTAAGACATTTATTGTGTAACGAGTCTTTCTATCTGATCAAATATACTTGTTAAAATTATATTGTAGACTGGCACGCCAGCAACGGTGAGAGAGGAGTAGACTATTTTATTCGTATGAAATTCTGCACCTGCATTCTAATCTACATCTTAATGTAATCCTTCCTCATGATCACACAGCGTTTTTTCATGAGCTGAATGGGAGGCTAAACAAAAAGTTAAAATGTGACAAGACTGCAGTATACCCAACAGACTCATGCAGCGCGTGCAGCCATTCGCACATCACGAGCCGGCAGCACTATACGTTCATTTAATAACACAAGTAAACGCGCCCGCTTTGCTTCGGTCAGGCTGCGCAGATGACAGCCAACATTCCGTGTTTCATTTGTTTCTTTTTGCTTTCAGAACAACACGTGATGTAATAAGGAAAACACCAGCATACAGGTACACCCTCCTTAAACCATGGTCACATTCAAAATTACATTAAAAGATTAAAAGAGAAAACATAAACCCACATTGTGGGACTCAAAAATCTGAGTCTATTCAAAATATAAATTAAACCTGGAAATAAAGTTTTAGGATTTTGCAGGTGCGATTCACCGAAAAGGGCTAAATAGTTAATCAGCTTGTGATGCGCGAATAGCTTGCACGTGCAGTGCGAGTCTCGTCACACTTTAATAGTGTTTAGCCTCCCATTCAGCTGATGAAAACACACTGCGTGATCACGAGGAATGATTACATCAAGATGTAGATTGGAATGCAGGTTAGGTTGCTCCTCTCTCGCTGTTGCTTGCATGCTAGTGATTACATGATTACAATGACATAATATAAGAAATATTTAAAATTCCACATAATTTCGTGATCAGTAATAAAATAAGCAAATTTGTGACATTAACTGTGTTAACTCATTTTGCACAAAAGGACAGGTTTTCTTTCATTAAAGCACTTTCACAAGATGCTCTGTGAAAATTCACATGCACAGCCATTGACCAGGAAAATAAAAAATGGCACTCCATGTCAAAAGAAATTTGGACACATTGAATAAAGCAATCATTAATAAAATAAAAAAACAAATATTGTAAGTTTTAATAATTGTATTATGTTAAAAATTACACCATTCAATTTAATGGAATTTTATTATGAAATTAAACTGCGTAAATCTTTAAAAAAGGCTCAAATATTTTTTGAGTGAAGGAAGAAAGTCATAAGAGTTTGAAACAATATATAGGTGAGTAAATAATGACAGAATGTTCATTTTTGGGTGAATGATCCCTTTAACCACTAGAGTACAGTATCCGCATAAATATTACTGCATACTTTGGAAAATGATGAAATTAGGAAACGTAAAATGTAGTTTTCAACCAAAAACGTTGCAGTGTAGATGTTGCCTGAAAGAGTTCAAACTTACTGTAAGTGATTCTCGTTTCCTGCCACTGGTTACAAATGTGAAGCCTTGTGTCTCTATGGCAACGCCTGTTTTTAGTATGTGCTCCTCCACATACCTGAAAGGCAGAAACTTTACTTTACTTCCAACTTAGAAATGGGCAATTATTACTGTTTTAAAATTTAAACATTTCAAATCCAGAATACTGAAGGGATTTATTTTGTTTTAACATGCACACTACCGGTCAAAATTTGGACATCTACTTAAAGGATTAGTTCACCCCAAAATTAAAATTCAGTCATTGTTTACTCACCGCTGTGTTGTTATAACCCTATATGACAAAGGGAGAAATTGTGAAAAAATGTTGTGCTCAGTGATGTCATAAAATGGCAGTTTATGGAGACTACCTACCTTTTTGCACCAAAAGAATTCAAAAGTATGATTCAGAAGTCTCATGGAAATTATTCCATGAGACTCATGATCGTTATGAAAGTATACAATAAGGTTTGGTGAGAAACAAACCGAAATCTAATGTATAATTTAGTGAAAATGTTCACTGACTGTTGATCTCCTGTGCATGTTCATGATAGGGCACGAGGGCAACAGTTAAGCTGGCTCTACACTAGCAGATTCAAAACAACTTGTTTTGGCTGAGGGTATCACACATGCAGACTGTTTTGCTGAGATCTCACTCTCTTCAGTCAGAGGTATGACACACTTGCCAGTGGAGAGGTGACACACATAATGACTCACCGCAACTATCTCTCTCTGATCCCTGTCACGTGGAGCTCGCCAAAATAACAAGTGTAAAATTGCAATTGCAATAGAGCCTTTTTTTTTTATTTACGTTTTTGGACCAGTACCAGTTCACAGTGGATGGAGTTATCCACGTAAAAACATTCTTTTATCGTATGTCGTTTGCCATCAGATTAGGACACGGTGTGACTGTGGCTGCCTGTATCCTCTATGTTTCTGTCTGATTCCTACATACTCAGTTAAAAAAAAAAATAAGGCTGGGCACAGAAATGCATCAATTCTTCAACTACAAACTCTTAAGACATGTTTAGTAAGTTCTGTTCTATGTTTTGTCGCTATTGCTGTGACAGCCCTGTTTTTAGATAAACAAACAAGTTTTTGCTTGAACGCCCCAATGTCACGAGGGCGTTGCGTGAACTGATGCTCTCGTGCCCTATCATGAATGCACACTGAAGATCAACGGTCAGTGAACATTTTCACAAATTACTACATTAGATTTTGGTTTGTATCTCACCAAACCTTATTGTATATTTCACAATAATCATGAGTCTCAAGGAATAATGTATTAGACTTCTGAATCATACTTTTGCATTCTTTTGAAGCTTGAAGAGGTAGTCACCATAAACTGCCATTGTATGACATCACTGAGCACAAAATTATTTTTCAAAATTAAACCCTTTGTGTTAAGAAAAAAAAAAAGAAAGTCATATATGGTTATAACAACACAGAGGTGAGTAAACAATAATTGAATTTTCATTTTTGGTGAATTATTCCTTTAATATTGCAATTTTCCACATGTTAATAATGTAATAGTGAAATCATCAAACAATGAAATAACAAAAATGGAAGTAAAAACTATATACTGTATCTTATACTATCTTACATTTAAGCTTCTTCAAAGTAGACAACCACGAGCAGCCACCAGGGATGGTTTTTAAATATTTTTGAAGGAGTTCCCATGTATACTGATCACTGGTTGGCTATGTTTCCTTCAATATCAACTACAACTCATCCATTTACCAAAATGATCACTCACATGGGTGCTCACACCTCTATGGAATGAGATATAATTTCATAATGTTATTATAGTAAGATCTACCATGCAAAATTTAAATATACATTGTAGACCATTCATATTTGCCTACAAAACTAATTTCATTCAAGCATAAGCCTTTAGATCAAGGTTATAAAAGTTATTAAGATTATGAGAAAAACAAATTCAGTCCAGTGTGTCCAAACTTTTGACTGGAAGTGAAAATGGTTTAATGGGATAAGTTGAAATATAACAACAAAATTATAACAAATTTCTTTAATTATCATTACATATATTTGTGTCCATAAATTCTTAACCAGATCTAAATATTTTACTTAAGTAATCATTCTGTGATACAGTCACTATGTGATTTTTGATGTGAAAAGTGTAATTACCAGTTAATAAAGGAGCTTTTCCCAGCAGAGTGGTTTCCCATGATCATAACTATAATCTTTTTCCGTGGAGGTAACAGCCTCACACCCAAACTGTCTGCAATTTTCACCAATCCTGTTACAGACATAAAGAAAGAGGGTCTAAATGATCAGGATATGACATTACCATTATACATGACAAAAAACCACAACATGTTATTACCATGTCAAAATAGTAAAAAACACACAAACATGGTAATACTACATTAATGGGACAGTACAGGTACATTAAATGGTAGGTGACAATTTTTTATTCCTACATGCACCTAAGTTAAACTGTTGTACAACATAAACATGCACCTTGCACTTCTTCAGTTATGGTAAATATGTTGGCCGGTAAAACAACTTGAAGGGAAGAACTTCTGCATAATGTTTTGGCCCATAGACTGCAGTACTGTACTGTGACATGCAGAAACAATTGTACAACATGGCTGTGTCTCAAAACCTAGTGAGCTGCTTACCTTGACAGCAATTTTGGGAATTACTCACACACACAAAAAAGCAGCCTACGTAGATAGCATTTTGGGGCATCATACATATGATTGCCTATGATGCCCAAAAATGCTGCCTGGGCAGGTAGCTCACTAGGATTTTAGACACAGCAAATGACACTTATGAATGAGTGGCTACTCTACTTTGTGACTGCTTATGATTGTGTGGCTATGCAATATAATCAATTAAACAAAGGGAATAAAGAGATTACATACTTCGCACCGTTTATGCTTGAACTTTTAAACTTATTTACGTAACAATGTTGCATGTTTTAGAACGTAATGGCAAGACGTCTGGCAGAACGAGTTTAAATACGAATGTGTTTACCGGTTATTTACCGTTTTCGTTGTCGATATACAAACTGTGGCATTCTTTCAGGATTCTTTCGCTCGGTGTTGTAATGGTTGATTCCAGGGGATTCGCTACATATCTGAGCTTCTTAGCCCCTGACATATTGAAAGTGTGCAGGACTGTTTTTTTTTTTTTTTTTTTTTTTTTACTGGGAACAAAACTGGGGGAATCAAAACAATGTTGCACACATAGAGAACTGTCAAGCACTTGAAAGGCGTGAAATGAACGCACACCCTGATAAGAACAGTTTATTGTCAACTAATTTATTATTGATTGTATTAATAAGGTGATTTATGTAATGACTAATTTTATATATCTATATAAATAAAAAAATTATATAATAAAAAATAAATAAAAATAAAAGTAAAGCTCTTTAGCGATCTCTAGCGATCTACATATGAACGCACATGCTGATATGAACAGGTTATATTTTCAGAGCGCTTCTGCCCACAAACTTAAAATAAAATAGCATAACGCAGCGGTCCAACAGAATTATTTTTTATTCGATTTATTTATTTATTTATTTTTGCTTCTAAGACAACAGATAAACATACAGGGGGATACATAAAAAAAAAGAAAGAATATATATATATATATATATATATATATATATATATATATATATATATATATACACACACACACTGGCGGCCAAAAGTTATGTACAGTATGTACAGATTTTGTTCTTATCGAAAGGAATTGGTACTTTTATTCACCAAAGTGGCATTAAACTGATCACAATGTATAGTCAGGACATTAATAACGTGAAAAATTACTATTACAATAAAAATAAATAAATAAATAAAATATTCTGAACTTCTTAAACTACTTCAAAGAATTCTCATCAAAAAATCCTCCACGTGCAGCAATGACAGCTTTGCAGATCCTTGGCATTCTAGCTGTCAGTTTGTCCAGATACTCAGGTGACATTTCACCCCACACTTCCTGTAGCACTTGCCATAGATGTGTCTGTCTTGTCGGGCACTTCTCACGCACCTTACAGTCTAGCTGATCCCACAAAAACTCAATGGGATTAAGATCCATAACACTCTTTTCCAATTATCTGTTGTCCAATGTCTGTGTTTCGTTGCCAACTCTAACCTTTTCTTTTTGTTTTTCTGTTTCAAAAGTGGCTTTTTCTTTGCAATTCTTCCCATAAGGCCTGCACCCCTGAGTCTTCTCTTTACTGTTGTACATGAAACTGGTGTTGAGCAAGTAGAATTCAATGAAGCTGTCAGCTGAGGACATGTGAGGCGTCTATTTCTCAAACTAGAGACTCTGATGTACTTATCTTCTTGTTTAGTTGCACATCTGGCCTTCCACATCTCTTTCTGTCCTTATTAGAGCCAGTTGTCCTTTGTCTTTGAAGACTGTAGTGTACACCTTTGTCTGAAATCTTTCATGTTTTGGCAATTTCAAGCATTGTATAGCCTTCATTCCTCAAAACAATGATTGACTGAAAAGTTTCTAGAGAAAGCTGTTTCTATTTTTGCCATTTTTGACCTAATATTGACCTTAAGACATGCCAGTCTACTGCATACTGTGGCAACTCAAAAACAAACACAAAGACAATGTTAAGCTTCATTTAATGAACCAAATAGCTTTCAGCAGCGTTTAAATCAATGGCAAGTTATTTTCTAGTACCAAATTAGCAATTTAGCATGATTACTCAAGGATAAAGTGTTGGAGTGATGGCTGCTGGAAATGGGGCCTGTCTAGATTTGATAAAAAATGACTTTTTTCAAATAGTGATGGTGCTGTTTTTTCACATAAGTAATGTCCTTACTATACTTTGTGATCAACTGAATGCCACTTTGGTGAATTAAAGTACCAATTTCCTCCTGAAAACAACAAAATCTGTACATTACAAAAAGTTTGGAATAATGTACAGATTTTGTTGTTTTCTGAAGGAAATTGGTACTTTAATTCACCAAAGTGGCATTCAACTGATCACAAAGGATAGTATAGTATAGTGTATATATATATATATATATATATATATATATATATATATATATATATATATATATATATATATATACACGGTTTATCTAAAAAACATAAGTCCATTGAAAACATTTTTGGATGGTCCCATAAATATTATATGTGTGGTACATTGGCGGGGAGAGGAGAGGCCATTTAAAAAAAAAAAAAAAGGCATATCTATGGAGGATATGCTTCAGTATGCTGAATAAACTGCTTTTGTGAGGAAACAGCTCACCATTTAATGAACTGAATGCCTTTCCGATAATCTTCAACATGCTTTACACACACACACACACACGCACACACGCACATATATACACAATTTTGCGACAGGTTGTTGTCAGTATACGGCTCTACCCATTCGTTTGTATGGTATCCACAAACGGCGACTTACTGTCGTAACACGGTAGTTGATTGTTACGCTCTCCTGTGATAGAGCCGTGGAGATTGTTATCTCTAGAAAAAATAAAACAGTATCTATTACTATCGCTACATTTATCGATTAATAATACAAAATAAGGTTATATAATAACTTATTTTATGAATTCATAAAATATGAAAAATTAAATGTAAACCTCTTCATTTATCAGGATATTTATCGCCCTGATTTTTACCTGGCGGTGCAAAGAGGTAATAAGGTGTATGTGTCTTTAAGACAGCAGGCGAAGGGTGTGGTCACACAACAAATTCAAAGTTTCCGGGGAAAGAACAGCGAGCGATCAGGTAGAGCATGAACATAAAACACACGTAACATTGAAATATACGGGAATCAAATACCAAGCAAATCGCGCCAGATCATTCTAGAGGGCCAATGGACACGAATTTATCAAAATAATATTCCTGGTTGTTTTATTTTTTTTATTTTTTTAACTCACAGAAAAAGGGTTGATGCGTTTTGTCTGGCAACGAAAGGAAACTCGATCGAATTTATAATGGAAAATATTGTGTCTCATAATATGATGGGACAACCTGTAACTTTAATGAGAATATTCACAATAGTTTTGTATCTGTCACACCCAACAGGTAAGATGACATGTAATTGTATTATTATAGATAGAGATAGATGCATTAGATAGATAGTCCTTTACATAAATACTTTGTGGGTATTATGGTATCATATCCATATACCATTCTATTTATGCTTCAAATATTGCCATGGTACTACCATGGTACAGATCCAAAAACCATGATATTGCCACGATACCTGAAAAACATGGTATATTACCATGGTATATGTAAAAAAAAAAAAAAAAAAAAAAAAAAACATGGTGGTCCATGATACTTTGTAGTATTTTGTATATGTGATCAAAGTATTGTTCTAAGCCTTATTCTTTCACTCTTCCTGTAGATTCAGAAGAGCAGGTGCAGCAGTTTGTTATTGGGGAGAAGGGACAGAATGCTACACTACAATGTAAAGACCTGCCAGTTGATGCATTATCAGTTCGTTGGGCGAAAAATGGAGTCATGGTTGTTACCCAAAACCCCTCCGAGCTGTTGGCCCATCTTTCCATCGGAAACAACGGTTCCCTGCAGATCACTGAACTGCAGTATATAGATGAAGGCCTGTATTATTGTGAAACCAAAACACCTGACGGCTCATGGCGAAATCAATCGAAGATTCAACTTCAAATCACTGGTATGGTGCTATGGATGTCCTAACCAGACTAATGTGACAAGAGAAAGCTTTTATATGCAAAAGGTCTCTGCAGATTCTGTATGACGGGGAGTCCGACTTCAAACAGGTTTTTCTGGTTAAACGGCTCTGCATGAACCTAGAAAACTGCCACCATGTAACTGTGATCCAGAGGATTGCAACCATACATAAGTAACCGAACAGAACAAAAAATCATAATCTAGTTCTTGTGAACAGTTTTAATGATACAGCAACAATTAAAAACTCTCATTTTTTTAATGAGAGTCAAGTTAAACCATGTTAGACACATTTATTTTACGTGGTAGCTTTTTTTTTTTTAGCTTTGTTTTTCTTTTCTGTGTTTACATATTTCCTATTAAAACAGGAAGTTGGGCCGTGACATACTGAAGGGCTCGTGCTTTTTTTAAATTGCCAAAAGGCTTTAGTTTACATCATAGATGTGAACTATGAAATTCTACTGTTAAAGCCGGTTTATGTTTCTGCTTCGAACCTATGTCGTCGAACCTGTGCCTACCACCTTCGCGATGGTTTACATTTATAGTTCTGGGGTTGTGTGAATGTGTCGTTCTGCTAATACGCAATGTACAAAATAACTAGCCTAAATGCTAGTGTATTGAGAGAAAATACATTCATTTCTGAAATAATTATCCATTTAATAAATAAATAAAAGCAATGTAATTCAAAAGTATTTTTTCAATTATTGTAGCATAAAAAGCGAGTTCATCAAAGTATGTGAACATGCTTAGATTTAAGTACATATTATTTATTATATATGTTGTCTGCCATGCAGAGAGAATATAAATCATGCATATACTGTATGCTTGCTCTTGAGTCACTTTAATAATAATAATAAATAAATATTTTGGCATACATTTGACGCTACATGCTGAAAAAAAAAATCAGATTAATTAATAACTACTTGCTTGACCAACTCAAAATGAGTGTTGTTTTAAGCCTTAGAAGCTGGACTTTATAATGCACTTAGGCAATAGTGTCTTTTTGTTGTGTTTTCGCTTGTAACTTCGTGAAACGCGAACAGGATATAAAAATAGCAGATGCTCCAGATTCAAACAATGCTTCTGAGTCCAAATACAATGTGATATGATGCATAGATCTTGCAGAAAATACAACGCTAACTAAGCCATCTTTTCTGTCGTGCTGTGGGATGGTCTCTGGTTAAAAAGCAGACCAATTACAGCTGTTGTCTTCTGTGTCTACGCACAGGTGCACGTCAGGCTACGGCGTAACTGCCGAAGCTACGTGTAGCATACGTTGTAGGTACGACGCAGAAGTATAAATCGGCCTATAGCCCTAGTTGGTTGCAGGTGGTATTGGGGGAAGGACATTCTTATTCTAGAAAGCATTTGATTGAACAAAAATGTGTATATGCCCCTGAGTGCAGGATGAGTCATCAACATTTTTGGGTCATTTTCTTGGAAGAGAAAAGACTAAATTTTAGATGCAGTTTTGTTAACTTTTAGGAGTACACTAGCAAATAGATGGCCTCGGTGCTAATAAACATGGACTAAAAGCCACAAGTCCAGTTTGGATTTCATTGAGGTCTTTAAGAACCATTTCTAAGGAAATTTTTGAGATTAGTAATGGCTTCTGATAGCCAAATGAATTATTAATGATTGTTTTTTGTTTTGTTTTACAGATGGTCCAACTAATATATCACTGAACATAAAACCAGCAACTCCCCTAAAAAATGGAACGCTGTTTGTCAAAAGAAGTTCCAGTGTTTTTTTTAATTGCTCCAGTGAAGCTTATCCCTCACAGAATCTGGCGTGGATAGTTGAAGATGCAGCACAGGATAATCGTGACCGAGCTTCTGGGAGCAAATCATCTCTTGAGTTTTCCATAAGTAACATCCTGCCAAGTGATCAAGGGATCTACACATGTGCTTCTCAAAATACCTTCTCCATGAGAACTGTGAACAAGAGCCAGGAACTACTAGTTTACTGTAAGACAAACAAATGGGATTATTAAATACTCCACAATGAAAACCCTAATAAGTTGACTTTACTCAACTGATTGAGTAAACTCGTTCCCTCAGTTGAATTGAGTAATGGCATCTCCAAAACTTGTGTAATAAAGTTAATTTAACTTGGCGATCATATAGAATGAACTTAACTATTTAAGTTAAGGTAACTAGATGCTAATAGACGTAACTCAGATTTGCTATTTAAATGTTGTTGCTTCTACTTAATAAGACTTAAATTTAGGTCCTACAACCCAGCTTAAATAAAGAAGATTACCTGTGCTTCATTTGCGCATGCACAAGGAGAACTGAGATAGTTTAAATAAAAAAATAAGTTCAAGGAACAGATGTTATGAGCCCAAAACTTGACATTTCAAGTAATGTTTAATTAAGGTAACTTGATTTTTCCAGTAATGACAACATTGCGGTTTACAGTGTAGAATACTCTAAAATAATGGTTCTTTAATGGTTCTTTGTTCAGCAAAAAAGAAATAAAGGCAGCTTTTAAATACAGACATCGCCTGTTAGTTAACTCGAGAATGCGCATGTGCATTAGCTTGACTGGCCTGAAAAATACAGTTGTTGTTTTTTAGCGTGATTTGAGCAAATAAAGCACAATTTATGATACCATTCAAGGGGATAGGAGCTGTACTTTCATGCCACTTGTATCATAGAAAACAGGCCCGGGAGCGTTCCAAAGATGGCTGCCAAGATTGACTTGCCTTGAATGGGACTTTGCTAGTAAACACACTAGCAAGTGCATAGCAACATCCTTCCAACCACTAACAGCACCTTAGGATCATGGTGCTAAGTTTTGCATGGGCAAATTTAGTTTGAGTATGTTGAGTGATTTTCACAGAGTATTTTTTGTTGGCTTTGTGGTAGACTGGCTGTTTCAGAACTGTGGTTTCTATAGAGTTTAATCGTCTCTCGAATGCCTTTTTCAGATGCTCCAGAGAGTCATCCCGTGTGCAGTTGGGAATTGGGAAAAGAGCCATCCGATGTTTTGTTCATATGTAGCTGGTATGGAGGCTACCCTGTGCCCACCCTGGACTGGCATGAGGTTCTTGAAGAGACTGTAATAGCCAAGGGTCCCATGGTCAACACATCCCAAGAGACTGAGCGTTTGGACGTACATGTGAACAGGTTTATATTACACGATGGAGAGGAAGTGAAGTGTGTGGGACATCACTTAACTGGAGTAGAGAGTTCATGCTCCTTCAACCTCAGTAAGACCATGATTGATTTTGTTACATTATTTATGCAAATTTAGTAAATAATGAATATATATACTGTATATACACCATTCAGCCACAACATTAAAACCACCTGCCTAATATTGTGTAGGTCCCCCTCGTGCCATCAAAACAGCACCAACCCATATCTCAGAATAGCATTCTGAGATGATATACTTCTCACCACAATTGTACAGAGCAGTTATTTGAGTTACCATAGACTTTGTCAGTTGGAACCAATCTGGCCATTCTCCACTGACCTCTCTTATCAACAAGGGATTTGCATCCACAGAACTGCCGCTCACTGGATGTTTTTTGTTTTTGGCACCATTCTGAGTAAATTCTAGTGACTGTTGTGAGTGAAAATCCCAGGAGATCAGCAGTTACAGAAATACTCAAACCAGCACGTCTGGCACCAACAATCATCCATGCGATTATCTAATCAGCCAATAATGTAGCAGCAGTGCAGTGCATATAATCATGCAGATACGGGTCAGGTGCTTCAGTTAATGTTCACCATCAGAATGGGGAAAAAATGTGATCTCAGTGATTTGGACTGTGGCATGATTGTTGGTGCCAGATGGGCTGGTTTGAGTATTTCTGTATTTGGAAAATTTAAATTACAGAGTGAACATAGTTTTGCTTCAACATTGCTAGAATATTTCAGCTTCTTGTTTTTGATTATCTTCCACTTTTTCCACTACTGTACCTTCTCTATAAAATCTGTATACAGGTGCATCTCAATAAATTAGAATGTCGTGGAAAAGTTCATTTATTTCAGTAATTCAACTCAAATTGTGAAACTCGTGTATTAAATAAATTCAATGCACACAGACTGAAGTAGTTTAAGTCTTTGATTCTTTTAATTGTGATGATTTTGGCTCACATTTAACAAAAACCCACCAATTCACTGTCTCAAAAAATTAGAATACATCATAAGAGCAATAAAAAAAAAAACATTTTTAGTGAATTGTTGGCCTTCTGGAAAGTATGTTCATTTACTGTATATGTACTCAATACTTGGTAGGGGCTCCTTTTGCTTTAATTACTGCCTCAATTCGGCGTGGCATGGAGGTGATCAGTTTGTGGCACTGCTGAGGTGGTATGGAAGCCCAGGTTTCTTTGACAGTGGCCTTCAGCTCATCTGCATTTTTTGGTCTCTTGTTTCTCATTTTCCTCTTGACAATACCCCATAGATTCTCTATGGGGTTCAGGTCTGGTGAGTTTGCTGGCCAGTCAAGCACACCAACACCATGGTCATTTAACCAACTTTTGGTGCTTTTGGCAGTGTGGGCAAGTGCCAAATCCTGCTGGAAAATGAAATCAGCATCTTTAAAAAGCTGGTCAGCAGAAGGAAGCATGAAGTGCTCCAAAATTTCTTGGTAAACAGGTGCAGTGACTTTGGTTTTCAAAAAACACAATGGACCAACACCAGCAGATGACATTGCACCCCAAATCATCACAGACTGTGGAAACTTAACACTGGACTTCAAGCAACTTGGACTATGAGCTTCTCCACCCTTCCTCCAGACTCTAGGACCTTGGTTTCCAAATGAAATACAAAACTTGCTCTCATCTGAAAAGAGGACTTTGGACCACTGGGCAACAGTCCAGTTCTTCTTCTCCTTAGCCCAGGTAAGACGCCTCTGACGTTGTCTGTGGTTCAGGAGTGGCTTAACAAGAGGAATACGACAACTGTAGCCAAATTCCTTGACATGTCTGTGTGTGGTGGCTCTTGATGCCTTGACCCCAGCCTCAGTCCATTCCTTGTGAAGTTCACCCAAATTCTTGAATCGATTTTGCTTGACAATCCTCATAAGGCTGCGGTTCTCTTGGTTGGTTGTGCATCTTTTTCTTCCACACTTTTTCCTTCCACTCAACTTTCTGTTAACATGCTTGGATACAGCACTCTGTGAACAGCCAGCTTCTTTGGCAATGAATGTTTGTAGCTTACCCTCCTTGTGAAGGGTGTCAATGATTGTCTTCTGGACAACTGTCAGATCAGCAGTCTTCCCCATGATTGTGTAGCCTAGTGAACCAAACTGAGAGACCATTTTGAAGGCTCAGGAAACCTTTGCAGGTGTTTTGAGTTGATTAGCTGATTGGCATGTCACCATATTCTAATTTTTTGAGATAGTGAATTGGTGGGTTTTTGTTAAATGTGAGCTAAAATCATCACAATTAAAAGAACCAAAGACTTAAACTACTTCAGTCTGTGTGCATTGAATTTATTTAATACACGAGTTTCACAATTTGAGTTGAATTAATGAAATAAATGAACTTTTCCATGACATTCTAATTTATTGAGATGCACCTGTATTCATCTTCTGTATTCCAGAAATGCCGTACCCATTAGGATCCCCTTTGGTTACTGCTCTGGAGGGCAGTGCAGTCACTCTCAGTTGTACAGAGACTGAATCTCTTCCACCGGCTAAAACTGTATGGAAACATAAGGACAACAAAGTCATCAACAATACCTCGAAATACATCATATCTGAGAGTAAACCCACATACACACTCACTATAGTCAATGTAACAAAAGCAGATGAGGGCATCTTCTACTGCTATAGTGAAAACCCTCTCGGCGCAAGAGAGCTGGAATTGTATCTAACTGTGAAAAGTAAGTGAGTCTTGTTTCTTATTCAGTGGCTTTACATTTTTACAAGAGTCAGCTGTGCCTATTTTGTCCTAGGTAGATAATATAATGAAACATTCTTAATGTAATTTCAAAAACACATTTTAAATACCCAGTTCACATTTCACCCCAAAATTAAAAGTAAAAAGTAATGTATTACATTTTTTCAAATGTTTTTTTGACCTTTTGCATTTTGTCATTATTTTCATGGCTATTAAGCACCTTTTCCGCCTAATTATTTGTTATTGTAATGTGTTCAGAAGTTTTGTTTTGCTTTTGAGGTTTTTTTTTTTTTTTTTTGTAATTCCAATTATTCTCAATGGTGATTCTCATTAGATAAAAGAAAAAATGAAATACAATGTTTTTTGTATTTAAATCGGCATAAATTAGTAAGTACGACTAATACTATTGTGAGGTAAAGATACTTTAAATTTAAATAATGTATCATATTTTTTTCACATCACAGTAATGATAATTTGTAGGGAAAATGTGCTTAAAAAAAGTATGTCACATTGCAAAAATAAATATTGGTCTTAAAATATAAAATATTGGTAATTTTTTTTTTTTATTAACATTTTTTTATTGATGCAACTATTAAATAATGAAAAACAAAACTCATACAAACAGAATCAACATTGAACCCTCACAATTTTTGTGAGGACCCAGTTTTTTATATGCTTATTCTCCAAATTAATGACCGTCCCATCTCCTAAAATACAGAGTCTGGGGCAAAAAAAAATTTGAGAGCCCAATACCTCACACATAAAACTCTGAATCCTCAACCAAAATGTATGGATCTTAACAAATCCCTAAAAGACATGGGTTGTGTCTCCATCTTCTGATTGACATCGCCAGCAGGTGGGTGTGTCATTAAGACCAAGCCTATGCAATCTAGAGGGGGTCCAATAGACTCAGTGTAAAATCTTAAATTGAATAAGGCGCACACTTGCATCTCTAGATGCAGACTTGTTGTTATTTAGAATTCTAGCCCACACTCCCTCCTCCAATACCAAGTTTAAATCTTTCTCCCATAATCTCTTAAGAGAAATTAAAGCTCTGTCCCCCAGACTCTGAATTAGAAGGGAGTAATACACCGATGCCTCATGACCTTTTCCAAAAGCAGCAATCACCACTCCCAGAGTGTCTGCCACTTTAGTGGGGTGTAAACTACTCCCAAAAACAGTACAGAGCAGGTGGTGCAGCTGTAAATACTTATAGAACTGAGATCTGGGAATCCCAAAAATTTGAACCAAATTTTGAAAGGATCTCATCACTCCACTCTCATATAAGTCACCAAGTGTATTGACCCCCCTCACAATCCACTCTGACCAGCAAAAAGGGGACTTGTTGATACATAATTTGGGGTTCAACCATATGCTCGAGGCAACATTTAAATAAATGTCCGAATTAAACACTCTGGACACTTTTGTCCACACCCAGTGCAAATGCGAGACAACGGGGTGTAACCTAACTTCTCCGATTATTTTGATAGAAATACTTTGCAATGGTGAAATAGGGGCAAGAACTTCCTGTTCTATACAGAACCAGGGAGGGGCTCTCTCAGGTGGAAGAGACCAATGAGCCAAATGTCTGAGACTGAATGCATAATAATAAAATAAAATCTTGGGTAGGCCTAGCCCACCTTTGTCAATCGGCCTATGTAACTTATTGAAATGTAATCTAGTATGCTTACCATTCCAAATGAAGGACTTCGCTATGCTATCAAATTGTTTGCAGTAAGAGAGGGGGACATCAGTAGGGAGAGATTGTAGCAGGTAGTTGAATTTTAGAATACAATTCATTTTAATAACATTAACCTTCCAAATCATAGATAAATGTAATGAAGCCCACCTGCCCACATCGCTCGAAAAACTTTTTATTAAGGGGTCTAAATTAACTCTAACTAAATCAGACAAATTTGGACTGAAAAAAAGACTGGGAATAAAATACCCAAATACTTAATGCCCTGTTTGGGCCACTGAAAGGTGCCCGGCTGAAAAGCCGTTACTGGGCAGTACGTTGTCAGAGCCAAAGCTTCGGATTTACACCAATTGACTCTGTATATCTTGAGAACTTAGAAAAGGAATAAATAATTCTATGGAGGCAAGGCATTGATCTAATGGGGTTGGAGACGAATAATAAAATATCATCAGCCTAAAGCAAAATCTTATGCACCACACCTCCCACCATCACCCCTGGAGAATCATCTTCCT
Organism: Myxocyprinus asiaticus; assembly: GCF_019703515.2. Lineage (NCBI taxonomy): Eukaryota > Metazoa > Chordata > Actinopteri > Cypriniformes > Catostomidae > Myxocyprinus > Myxocyprinus asiaticus. Next base: position 8,797,896 of record NC_059346.1, on the reverse strand, counting down.
TTCTTATCGCGGCTGCTAATGGTTCCAGGTCAAGACAGAACAATAATGGGGAAAGAGGGCAACCCTGCCGGGTGCCCCATCCAGATTAAAATAATCTGAAATTAATCAATTTGTTTGTACCGCTGCGACTGGGTGTCTATAAAGTAACTTAATCCATCCGTAAAAGTACTCCCGAACCCGTATATTTCAAAATCTTAAAAAGATAATTCCATTCTACCAAATCAAACACCTTTTCGGTGTCAAGTGGGATGGCAGCGACCGGAGTCTGATCATTCGCAACTGACCACATGATATTGATGAAACGCCTAATGTTATCAGAAGAACTGTGGCCCCGAATAAACCCCACCTGATCTATATATATAAGAGATGTCATAACTTTACTCAATCGGTTAACCAAATTTTTGACAATATTTTAACGTCTAGCTGGATCAGGGAAATTGGATGGTAACTTTTACACTCGCTTGGATCTTTGTCGTTTTTAAGTATCAGACTTATCCGGGCTTGTGTCATGATTGGTAGAAGCTTTCCATTCTTTAATGATGAGCCAAATCAGTAGCATAAGATCTAAAAAATTCAGCGGCAAAGCCACCTGGCCCTGGAGCCTTGCCTGTAGGCAGGGCCTTAATTACCTCGCCAAGCATTGGTGCAACAATCAACCCCCGAACCAAAAAAAAAAAAAAAAAAAAAACGTGCGCATTAACCCCGTGCCAACCGGCGTCCATCCCTCTAAACTCAAATAGTCCATGTACGCCTACGAGAGACCCCGCGACAACTTTGCCGTCTGATTGCTCAGCTCCGGTGCTTCTGTAAAAATTTTGTGAGACAGAATTACACAACAGAAAATAATCTATAAAACAAACTCCAGCCAGTAGGCAGAATAAACACAAAGAACGTGTAGATTCATTCACAAAACTGTATCGAAGGTGTTCCTCAACAAAACAAACAACAGCCGCTAGGCGGAACCAGCACAAAAAAAAAAAAAAATCTGTTCAGTTTCCTCGGACAGTCAAAGAATGTTCAGTGAGCCGGCTGTTCATGAATGAAGCAGATGACCTAATCCTTCCAATGTCCTGCAAATAATACTCCACAAAACAAACTTAGGAGGAATAAACACAAGGCACATGCTGATTCATCCACAACTGTCCTGAAGGAGTGTTATTCCACAAAACAAACTCCAGCCGCTAGGCGGAACCAGCACAAAAACAAACAAAAAAGTCAAGTCAAGTGTATGTTCAGCGAGACAAGCTCACTTGGAGGCAATGTGAGAAACACACCATGACTTCCTCAATCCATCGATTTTATGAAAGACATCGCTTGCTGTGGGCATGTAAATACTTTGTGGCTATCCTTAGTATCTATTCTCAGTTTGGCCGGGAACATCAGTGCAAAAGCCATCTTCCATTGATGTAAGACTTTCTTGCATTCCTTGAATCGATCACGTTTCTCTCTTGTCGAATTTGCAAAGTCTGGGAACAAGAAAATGCTGTGGGTTTTCCAAGAAAGCCTTCCTTTACTCCTCGCCTCACATAACACAAGATCTTTATCGGATGATCTCAGAAATTTGGCCAGAATTGATCAGGGCCTGTCTCCCTCAGCAGATCTGCGAGCTGGGACTCTGAGCTCGCTTGATTTCCAGCTTATGGCCTGTTATGTCGAGCAGACTCTGAAAGAGCTTGTCTAGGAATTTCACCATATCTCTGCCTTCTTCATGCTCAGGAATTCCAACAATTTGGACATTGTTTCGCCGATTACGTTTCTCCAAATCCTCCAGTTTTTCCCAAACCCGTTCCAATTCTATCTTGGTTGCTAGCGGATTAGCAGCTAATTCCCTCTCTGATGACTCCAGATAATCGATCCGTCTCTCAACGTCCCCGATTCTTGTAACCAACTCAGAGAATTTCGTCTCCATCGCCGTAATCGATCGACGTATTACAGCAAGATCCTCCAGGTCCGCTACGACTTTTATTAGCATTACAGACATGCTCGCCAGCTGCCGCTGAATTTCTCCCGCCGCACCGTCCAAACTGAGTCCCTGGTCTGCGGGCCTGTCTGAGGTATCAGCTTGAGCACGTAAGTGTCTTTTAATACCTCAAGAGCCCGAGGATTTTGAATTCTTTGACATGTTGACTTCTTAGAACAGTTATGTAACAGGGTATATCGAATCTCACCGGTTTATGATACAAAAAGAATTTAAAACTAGCAAAGTGCACAGAGCTCGTCGTTCTCGCATGGTAATATTTTTTAAGCTAAGTATAATTTCTGATTTCTTTCTTTTGATTTTGTGGTGAAATTTGACCCTTAATGAGATTAACCCAGTACAATTATGACCCACATGTTTGAGTGTTTGGGTTTAAAAAAAATAAAAAATCGAAATTATTGTTTTACAGTGAGCAGTGTATTTTAAATGATGCATCGGAGGTCATCTCTTGAAGTACTTCAGATACTAGAGATGCTAATGCAATGACACAACAACTGTACATGAATGTGACCAGACAACATGTTTCAGACACTGTTCTGTAATACCATTCCCTTTACATAAAAATTACACAACATCCTTTTTGAAGCCCCACGTGAAGTTCTTCCTCTTGTAACAATGTTGTAACAAGGTGTAACAATGTGTAATCTTTATTTTCAGCCTCTGCAGGTAGAGGAGCCGCAGTTGGTGTCTTAGTTTCCGTTTTAATAGTCATCATTGGAATTATTCTTAGTGTGACATTATACTCAAAGCGTGACAGAATTTGCATTGGTAAGTATAAATCTGATACTGAATACAAAACTGCATCTAAATAAGACTTGCAGCCTGTCTACACTGTACACATTCTGGTCAAAATTAAATTGCTCCTATTGTAATCAGTGTTGCTGTCTGCACTGGATGCAACCATGGCACCGCAGCGACAGTTTACAGACACCCCGCTCTAGTTCTGATGCGCTGCACGTACTTGGCGCCGCAGCTCAAAGCTGATTTTCCATGTACATCATCTTTTTAGAATATTATTATAGCAAATCCATTATAGAACAGAATGCAGTTGTCTCGAGACGCATTTTTAAAAGCTGAAGTTCCTTCAAAGGGATAGTTCACCCAAAAAAATTAAAATTCTCCCATATTTTACTCACCCTCATGCCATCCCTGATGTTAATGACTTTCTTTCTTCTGATTAACCCTAACACAGATTTTTAGAAGGATATCTCAGCTCTTTAGGTCCATACAATGCAAATTAACAGGGTCCAAAACTTTGAAGCTCAAAAAGCACATAAAGGTTGCATATAAGTAATCCATACGACTACAGTGGTTAAATCCATGTCTTCAGAAGCGATATGTTTGGTTTGGGTGAGAAACAGATTAATATTTAAGTCCTTTTTTACTAGAAGTTCTCCTCCCTGCCCAGTAGGTGGCGATATGCATGATGAATGCGAATCGCCAAAAACAAAAGAAGAAGAACTCTTAAGAGAGAAGAGCTCTTAGGATGGCTGTTTGAAAGTGAAAATTTATAGTTAAAAAAGGACATAAAAATGTATCCGTTTCTCACCCACACCTATTATAATGCTTCAGAAAGACATAGATTTAACCACTGGAGTCATATGGATTGCTTTTATGCTGCCTTTATATGCTTTTTGAGCTTCAAAGTTTTGGACCCTGTTGACTTGCATTGTGAGGGCCTACAGAGCTGAGATATTCTTCTAAAATTCTTTTGTTTGTGTTCATCAGAAGAAACAAAAGTCATACACCTCTGGGATGGCACGAGGGTGAGTAAATGATGAGAGAATTTTCATTTTTGGGTGAACTATCCCTTTAACAGTGTTTTCAAATGAAATGATAGATTAGTGTAGATGTGGCCTTAAAACGCAGCGCTCCTACGCGAGACATGGTGCGATGGTCAAACATATCCATCCAGCGCATGCTTACATTAAAAACAATCGAAAAACAGCACAGACAGATGCAAAAACATATTTGGGTTGTTTAGGGGCTTAATAAAGCTAGACATTGCGCAACAAATGGATCAGAATGCAGGTGTATTGAAACATGTTTTTAAAAGTTAAAGTTCTTATAACTTTACACGGCATTTAAAAACGTGGCACTCCTGCGCAAGATGCTTACAAATGTTTACATTTTTAAAAACAGTGCATACAGAAGCAAAATGCGGCCCCCAAGATTCTTCATAAAAAGGCTTTCTTTCATTTTGATAATCAGGAAACATTTGTCAGAGAAATTACCCTGTTTGTTCTTCTCTATTAAATGATTTACATTTACTCACAGTCCCTTTACTTTTTAACTGCATGTTGGGGTGTTAACTTTTCCATTTTTTTTTTTTTTTTTTTTTTCAGGTTTAGGATTTAGGTAAGTATGAACATGTAAAATGAATGCAAAACACATGGCTGATTAATATTCACACTAATGACAGCCGAGTTCTAAAATATTTTTTCCACATAGAACATGTCAAGAGGGATGTGTAAAACTGAGGTGTTCTGTCATTTTCTTCAAGTAATTTAGATGACAACAGAGGAGATGTTCTTAGCTTGGTGGATTCAGATGAAGAGGAGATTTTCCATGATGCTGTTCCTCAACTTCCTCCACTGACAAACGGAAATGCAACCACATTAGTAGATATTCACAGTATACCATCTTGTAAGAGCCAGTGGTTTCCTAATCCTTAATGTCTATTACAATATCACAAGAAATTTAATTTGAAAGAGCTACCTTGGAATGTTATGAAAAAAAAAAAAAATCATATCGCTATCAGAAGTGGGGCCTTTATCGAGAGAGACATTTCTGGTTTGCTTTTAGTTGATGCTTTCATCCAAAACAACTAGCAGTACACTCATTACAGGAGGGTAAGTGCCTTAATCAAGGCCACACATAGTTCATGTATTATTTGTTTTTACAAACTCATGCCATTGGTTAAGTCAAATTTTGGGCCCACTTGTGTCACTCAAACAAGTAGATTTCAATTTTGTGAAGCAGAAATAGCACACTTTTTTTAACCAATTTGTCACCCCAAATAGTTTCAAATACAGCTACTTTGGACTGGTCAACAGCACTCTGATTTACAAGACATTATTCCTGTAATGCTTATAATTTACTCTCTGTACACTCCAATAGTCTTACTTGGTTTATCTGAAAGCTTTAGTATCAGTCTTGTGTCATATCTTGTTTTGTACTTTCTGATATGATTCTGTTTATTTTACAGGTGATTTTAAAGATAATTCAGACTGTACCGAAGACACAGATCAAACTCAACAACATCAAACAGAATAAGAGCAACAGATAAAGGACTATTAATGATCCGTTTATATTTACAGCATCAATCCTCAGAATTGTGGACTACGGCAAGTTATTTTTGTTCTGTGTGATACTATACTTAAAATATTATTATTACATGTGAACATTTTTAAAGTTGATTTTTTTTTTTTTTTTTTTTTTAAGAGAGGCCCTGTTTTTATTTTCAGTATGAGGTTTTAAGAAACTGGCTCAAATAGTTAAAAATTCAAACTTTTACTTGCGTCAGTGAGCTGTGATTTTATTGAATTTTGAGGCTATTTGTCGGGGCTAGTTGTCACATGGGCTATATCTCAGTAACTATTCGATTTTGAGTCAAAAGTCCAGTTGCATAAATGCTTATTTTCTCTAGCAGTGGTTTTATATCTTTGGTTTTAAACATCTAGATCAAAACTGCTCAATAAAATTTTTGTGATTTCTATCCTCCAAACCAAAATTTATTGTACAGTATTTTTGTAGTGGCTGTTGAGAAAATAAGTGAATTAAATAAAACCACACTACAATGCATTAAGGCAAGAATAAAACTATATAATGAACAGTGGCGGTTCTAGCTTGTATGGCGCCCTGTGCGAAACCCGCTTTAACACGCTCCCAAAGTTGTTGATGGGGGGAGTGGGGGGTTCTGCGTAGGCGCCTTGTGCCGCCCCCCGCAAGATGCTGCCCTGGGCAACTGCACATGTCGCCCATGCCTAAATCCGCTACTGATAATGAAGGTATATTTTGAATAAAAGAATTAAATGTTCTCAGGACAATGATGTTTCATGTGTAAATATGTTGTACTTTTATACAATTCATTAATTAAAATTGCTGTTTGAATAAACATTTTTATATGTTTATTAATTGTTTTGTGTTTCAGTCATTGTTTTACTGTTTAAACGTTGCTGAAAGGCATTTAAGCAGCCCATAATACATTATAAATATAGATATGTTGTGTATGACCTTTTACTTTAGATACTAGGATAACATTTTTCAAAAAAGGAATTTTCTCAAATCAATGTCAATAAATAGCAGGTTTGCTTTTTGACAACTTACACATACATACACATATGCCACTGTATGTTAATGAACTGTACATTTTCTCCTGGGAAATAAATGGAGGAAATTGTGAATAGCATTTTTGTAGTCAAGACTTTAAGTGCTTGCCTGTACAGAAATGGACTTTCAAAAAATAACCCAAACCTGATAAATAGTCAATGGCATAAAAAGAGTGTCAACTTGAATGTCTTCCATATACAATTACTGTACAAAAAAAATTTAAAATAAATAATAATAAAAAAAAAATAAACAACAACATATAAACCTTGTAGTAAGTTAGGGGTTTTAAATGAAAATATATATAAAATATATATACTGTCAAAATTGTACAAATATTTTGTATTTGTTAACATGAATTAACAATGAATAATTTTACAGCACTTATTAATTTTGGCAAGACAAGGCAAATGTATATAGCACATTTCATACACAGTAGTTATTCAAAGTGCTTTACATAGACATAATCATGAAAAAGAGAAATAAAAAAAACATACATTTCAATTTTAAATCATTTAAGAACAAAGCGATAAAATAATATTAAAAAGACATTGAAGCTTAATTAAAAAATGTATTAAAACGAATAAGAAAAAAAAAAGGAATTCATAAATGTTAATTTCAACATATACTAAAACATTTTTAAAAAGTATTTTTTATTTTTTATTTTGACATTAAAAAATGGATTATGAAGTAACATGAACTTACAATGAGCAATTGCATTTGTATGAATATACATTGAATTGAAATGGTTGAAATAGGGCAGTGTCTTTAGTGAGACTAACGAGTATTACAAACCGTAAACACTGTCAAATGTACAGAAACTCAAACACACCTAAGTACTGTATGAACTCACGTATACACTAGAAGGCGGGGCATTAACCTCACGTGGTTTGCAGAATGTTCTTGCGCCCAGCTGACCACGCCCCTAGTTAAACGAAGCACTGAGAGGTGCGCTCCAGCTGACACGATGGACACTTTATGACTCGACGGAAAGATGTGCACTGCGTTTCAAAATTCTAACATTACCTTTAATGGTAAGGCGATTCAGACCATTTAGATTAAATATAAGAATTTGGGTTAGCCATATGAGTAAAAAAAATACCTCTTTATTTTAGTAGTAACAGTGTCATTTCCTGATATGCGCAGCGTTGAAACTTGACAGGTCTGTGGTCTTTAATTGTAAACAGAACCGGATGATTTGATCACGCAGCTGAGAGCCGCTCATCACCCGCGCCTGTACGGCACTGCCGGCTGTGAGACATGGAGCGTCCGCTTCTCCCCTGGAGGATCATATTTTGCCTGGTCCATGGGCTACGGCATTGTCAAAATCCTCTCCTGGCCAGTGACACCCAAAGAGTGCGTCACTATACACTTATTTTATATAATGAATTGGCTTCTATATTTGATGTATGATGTTTAGTCTCATAAAGTGATTTATATTTTGCAGAAATAACACTGGAATATAGTGGTTAGGTGAACAGAACGTTATACAAGCAGTGGCGGGCCGTGCATTAGAAGTTTAGGCCTTCAGTGTGATTCATGCCATTAAGAAAACACAGTTTCACAATGAATAAGACACCCTATGCCTTTGGGCATCATACATTATGTCGCAGCTAACTAGTAATACCATTTGACATTGTAAAAACACGTCCATGCACGAAAGACAGAACTTGAAACGACACTTAATGCTCAAGCAAGCCTAATTTTAACTGCAGCATGACTGTTTTGAGAAATGAACGTCTCCCAAACAGACATTCAAAATCATAATTTTTCATATGAAAGGAGGTCTATAATCTGTCTAATAATAGTCGCTTGCAATAAATTTCGTTTCATCAGGGTACACGGTTATGCTGCGTTCCATTCAAGTTGGATGAGGGATGTTCCTACTTGATATCTCCGACCATAAATGCATTCCATTCCCCGATATTCAGAACTGATGAATGCAATGCTCCCGTTAGCTTAGCAGGGGTTTGACTCTCATTAGAAATGTCTCCTAGCATTTGTGCTTCAGGTTTACGATTATCAAAAGAGATTATAATGTTTTATACACCTGTTTCTGCAGGCGTTTGTTAAACAAGCTTTAATATCATGTAATGTGGAAACGAACTCATTTATCGATATTACTTAATAAAGTGAATGTTTATCACTTACTTTGTATATCTATCTGAGTGTCGACATGTTTGTGTGATGTCACGCACCTGCATCTCGGTGAAATTGGAGTTGAGAATTTGTGCACGAGCCTACAAGTTGTGATTCTGACTTAAAGATGCATTCCATTGAAATTTTCCTAGTAGGAAGTTGTAAAATCCGACTTTCTGAGTTAATGGAACGCAGCACTATTTTTCAAAACTTGATCTGACACTGAATGCTCCAGCAGCCTAATTTACACTTAGATTAAACTCCTGATGTTGCTATAACAATGCAAAAAGCACTTACCAATTTACTTGAAGTGAAAATCAGTCCTCCTTTCATGATTAATAAATTAAGCAATCACACGGTCATGCAGAACATCTCAGGTTTGTAAATCCATAAGGATCTCTTTCTCAATGGTGATAGCGGCAGTGATGACAGTCGACTCGTCAGCAAGATGTCGCGCTCTTCGCTTTCAAATTAAGTCACTTAAAGCGTGACTGCGTCACTCAAGGCCAGCTAGAAGGCCTCGACCGGGACATATCCTAAAGACCACACCCACAAGAACAAATAAATCAATCTGATTGGCTGATGAATCTGACAATCTGACTTTAGTTGCCCATTCATTTGCACTGTTGAGGAATTCTGTGGAAATTCTGAAGGCCTGATGGGGATGGAGCTCAAACTCACACGCTGCTTCGGCTAATGAGCTTGGTTCAGGCATGTGATTTGTGAAACAGTTGTCACGCTTCGCTTGTAAGCATCAAGGAATAAATTCTGACTGAATAAACTTTTCGTTTTTCTCTATTTGTTTGTAGATTAATTAAGAGTGGAAAGCGATTAAAAATACATAGGCAAAAAGGTGATTGAGAATGAAAGGATGAAAAATATTTATTTAGCATGTTAGGCCAGCAGAGAAGGCTTTGCTGACCCTGAGAATTCACCAGTCTACAAGCCTAAAGGGAACGTTCTATTTTTGTAAAAAATCAGACTAACCAAAAAAGAACGTTAGGATGTCCATTCTGGGAACGTTCTGAGAACCAAAATCTAACGTAAGAGGAACATTACCACTGTAACAATGTAATATTTTAAAGGCATTTTCTGAGTTTAATACAAGTAAGGCTCAATCGACAGCATTTGTGGCATACTATTGATTACCACTAAATAAAAAATAAAAAAAGCAAAAATCTGGGTTACAGTGAGGCACTTACAATGTAAGTGAATGTGGCCAATCAATAAACGTTAAAATGCGAACTATTTAAAAAGTATAGCCACAAGACAAAAACAATATGTGTGTTAACATGATTTTAGTGTGATACAATCGCTGACTAACCTTTTCTCTATAAAGTTATAGCCAGTTTTACAACTTCGTTGCCATTGACGATGTAATGTCAACCCTAAAATGACTTTAAAAATTACAATTTAAACAACTTTACAGCTCAAATAATACATGAGTTTCAACAGAAGAATTGATGTATGTGTAAGTTGTAAGTTAACTTGTATTAAACCCGGAATATTCATTTAATATGGGATCTTCTTCAAACAGTCACTGTAATTACCATGGTAAAAGAATAATGCAGTCATTCAGTACCATTGTGTAAGGTTCCTGGATCAACATCTTTGGTGAATGTTGGAACAGCCCTCAAAAAGCCCTAACTTTACACTTTAACCCTAACCCTAAAATCACAGAGCATTGATTGGTTGATAGAATGTTGATCCAGAACATCATCTTGCAATTTGTCCTCAACTGAATACAGTTTTGCTTTACACGACATTAGTGCTAAAGATGCAAACAGTGAGGAGGAGAAGACGCTTAATTGCAAACAGACAGTGTGGGCTTTGGCGTTTGGACCCTGCCCGTCCAACCGTGTGCACGATTTTCATCAGAACAGACATAAACATGAGCTGCTTCTGGCTACTGGTCTAAACAATGGTGCCATTCAAGTGTGGGTCGTCTCAACTGGTAAGATTTCAAGAGTCTTATGAACTTTGAACTCAGTGATACCATCAAGATTTTTTTTTAAATAATTGAATAAACCTACGCTGTTCTAAATGTTAAGAAGGGGATTATGTTTCAACATAACTTGGCTTTACTTTTATAATATGTTTGTTAAGTATACTTGTTTTGTCTTCAGGAAATCTGCTGTTTACTCTGACTGGACATCAGGCTCTTGTCAGAGATTTGGTCTTTGCTCCAAATGGAAGTCTCACTCTTGTGTCAGCCTCCAGAGACAAAACTTTAAGGATATGGGACTTAGCAAAGAAAGGTCAGAGCATCTGGTGTGGAAGCAGCCCATCCTACATACATGTAATGCATTTAGATCAGAGCCAAATTGTTTTGAAAATTTTTAAGCTTGTAAATAGAACAAATGAAATGCATGATGCAAATATTGTAGTGCTATTATTACTAAAATAATAGTAATAGATCACTATTTTAAACATTTTATTCTTGAATGATATATTTCACCAGAACCACCTTAAACTTTACTGTTGTCTTAACGATCAGTGCACATCTTATTGTCTGTCTGCTGTGCACAATAATCAAAGATACAGTGCATCCGGAAAGTATTCACAGCGCTTCACTTTTTCCACATTTTGTTATGTTACAGCCTTATTCCAAAATGGATTAAATTCATTATTTTCCTCAAAATTCTACAAACAATACCCCATAATGACAATGTGAAAGAAGTTTGTTTGAAATCTTTGCAAATTTATTAAAAATTAAAAACGAAACAAAAATCACATACATAAGTATTCACAGCCTTTGCCATGACACTCAAAATTGAGCTCAGGTGCATCCTGTTTCCACTGATCATCCTTGAGATGTATCTACAACATGACTGGAGTCCACCTGTGGTAAATTCAGTTGATTGGACATGATTTGGAAAGGCACACACCTGTCTATGTAAGGTCCCACAGTTAACAGTGCATGTCAGAGCACAAACCAAGCCATGAATTTCAAGGAATTGTCTGTAGACCTCCGAGACAGGATTGTATCGAGGCACAGATCTGGGGAAGGGTACAGAAAAATTTCTGCAGCATTGAAGGTCCCAATGAGCACAGTGGCCTCCATCATTCGTAAATGGAAGAAGTTTAGAACCACTAAGACTCTTCCTAGAGCTGGCCGCCCGGCCAAACTGAGCGATCGGGGGAGAAGGGCCTTAGTCAGGGAGGTGACCAAGAACCCGATGGTCACTCTGACAGAGCTCCAGCATTTCTCTGTGAAGAGAGGAGAACCTTCCAGAAGAACAACCATCTCTGCAGCACTCCACCAATCAGGCCTGTATGGTAGAGTGGCCAGACGGAAGCCACTCCTCAGTAAAAGGCACATGACAGCCCACCTGGAGTTTGCCAAAAGGCACCTGAAGGACTCTCAGACCATGAGAAACTGTCATGTCTGGAGGAAACCAGGCACCGCTCACAGCAATGTTTTTGTTGGAAAGCAGCTGCTTCTTTTGTGGAGTCCTGCCATGGACACCATGCCTGTTGAATGTTTTCTGTATAATAGGACTCATGAACAGAGATGTTAACCAGTTCCAATGATTCCTTCAAGTCTTTAGCTGTCACTCTAGGGTTATTTTTTTTTATCTCATTGAGCATTCTGCGGTTTGCCCTTTGAGTCATCTTGGCTGGACGGCCACTTCTAGGGAGAGTAGCGCAGTACTAAATAATCATCATTTATAGACAGTTTGTCTAACTGTGGACAGATGAATATATAAGCTCTTCGAGATAACTTCGTAACCCTTTCCAGCTTGATGCAAAGCAACAATTCTTGATCGTAGGTCTTCTGAGATCTCTTTTTTTGTGAGGCATGGTCCACATCAGCAGATGCTTCTTGTGAATAGCAAACTCAAAATTTTTGAGTGCTTTTTATAAGCCAAAGTAGCTCTAACCCACACCTTAAATCTCTCTTCTTTAATGGATGCCAGGTTTGCCAACTCCAGACACTAATTGGCTTTTGTTGACATCATTAGTCTAGGGGTTTGCATACTTTTTCCAACCTACACTGTGAATATTCTAATGATGTATCCAATATGTGCAATAACAATATATAACAGATTGTGTTTGTTCATTACTGTAACTTAGATGAAGATTAATCTAGATTTTAAGACAAATTTATACATAAACGCAGGTAATTCCAAAGGGTTCACATACTTTTTCTTGCCACTGTACTTGCTTATCTTTAGGTTTTGCACTTATGAGCTGTATTTTTATCCACTGATTATAATTTGTATTTCTAATAGGTGCAGGAGCCAATCTGCATGTGCTGAAGGGTCCAGAATACTGGGTATTCAGATGTTCCATATCACCTGACAGCAGTGTGATTGCCTCAGTCTGCAACCTGGACTCTGTGAGTTTCTTAGTTGAATCTGACATCAAGGGGTATTTATTTACCTACCTTCAATTTCAGTTTATAGGCAGGTTAAGAGTTAAAAAGAGACCTTGAAAATGAGTCAGATCCAGCTTCTAATCCAAGAATTGTTTTATGATGAACATAAAAGGCAAAACGTACAAAAAGCATGGATGTTCTGCAGAGCCATTCAGATAAATTCATAACACTATTAAATTGTGAATCACATTGTTTGAATCTCTTTCTCCCAACAGAAAATCTATTTGTGGAGCCTGCGGTCTTATACCTTTATGAGACACCTTATATATGACCACGAACGCACTATGGTATCATGTGACTTTTCTCAAGATGGAGCGCTGCTCGCAGTCGCTTCGTACCATTCTACTACAGGCTGGTGGCTGGATCTGTGGGACCCCTACACAGCCGCTGTTCTGACTAGAGTACAGTATGTTGACCTAACATATTTTGAAACGTGAATAAGAAAAGAAAGGGAATTTGGGCATGCAGATATCTGGGAAAAGGGTTTTTGTTGTTTTGGAATTGAAACAACAAGGGATGGTTCACCCAGAAATGAAAATTCTGTCATCATTTACTCACCCTCAAGCTGTTCCAACCCCATATGACAGGGCTAGTCAACTGATGGCCCACGGGTCAAATCCGGCCCTCCAATCACATTTATCTGGTTCTCCGACTGATTTAGCTAAAATTGCATGGCAGTCTGAAACATCCAAGCGCGCTCTGCGCAAAGCTCAGCAGCGCGTGCAAAAGCATCAGCAGTCGTCAGAAGTTCTGGACCCGAGCGCGCATGTTTAAGCTTGTCTGGGCATAATTCAGTTACACTCTCCAAAACATGAAAATAATAGAAAAGAACAGACATTTTCACTTTTTTATACACCTGTTCTATAAAAAAATACAGTTCTATAGTAGATTGCCATTGTTTTCTTATGTGGGTTGATATAGTCAAAGATACAGACTTCAGCAGATCTAAATGTTCTTCCTCAGTTTTCATAATTTGTAAACAATAGCCTTGAATTGTTCAAATGATCATTATGTTTTGTTTTGTTTTTTCAAAGGAAAGTTCATCAAAACCTATTTGTTAGTTAAGGGTGTGAGGTCATGTTTGTTCTTCAGCCAGATCTTTAGAAGGAATTTATGGCCAGACCTTAAAAAATGTATACCCCTGACTATTTTAATGTAAATAAATGCATAGTATTAAAGGTGTTTAATTTAGTTTTTCATTTTAACATGTTAGTTCAAATGAAAATGATAGCCAAGATACAGTAAATACGTTAAAAAGGTATCTGTATAAAAAGTAATTTGGCCCCCACAAGAAAGTAGTTGAGGAGCCATGCCTTATGACTTTCCAAAAGGACAAAAAAGCACCGTAAAATAGTCCATATGTGTTATGCGCTATATTCCAAGTCTGCTAAAGCCATACAATAGCTTGTGTGAGGAACAGACCAAAACGGACCAATGCTGTTCGCTGAAAGTCTCCTACTCCGCTTCAGCTCTCAAATCTCATTGGCTTCCATTTATATTCAAATGTGGGTTGTTGCATCAGGTTTGACATCATTGGACCTCGTCCATGAGACATGAGCAGCCTATTTCTGTTTAAACCCTTTGGATGACAGAAGACTTGGAATATAGCACAGAGTAGTTTGGACTACTTTTATGGTCCTTTATGGAGCTTTACAATTCGTGATCACAGTATGCTCTCATTGTTTGGAAAAGAGCAGCTTGGACATACTGCCTAAAATTTCCTAACTGAAAATTGTAATGTTTTCATTACAGAATTTTCATATTTGGGTGAACTATTTTTTATAAGCTGGAATGATTGTATGTCTTTGTAAACGTAGGTGCATCTCAGTCGATTTCTTAATGAACTAATTTTGTGTTTTTGTTTCATTTCTCGTACTTTTCATCTGTAATCGATGATATACAGTACTGTGCAAAAGTTTTAGGCACTTGTGAAAAATGTTGCATAGTGAGGATTCCTTCAAAACTAGTGTCAGAATTAGTTTTCATTTTTCAATTAACATCATCCAAAGTCCAGTAAACATAAAAAAAAGCTAAATCAATATTTGGTGTGACCAACTTTGCCTTCAAAACAGCACCAATTCCCCTAGGTACACCTGGACACAGTTTTTCTTGGTTGTTGGCAGATAGGATGTTCCAAGCTTCTTGGAGAATTCACCACAGTTCTTCTATCTGTTTAGTCTGTCTCAGTTGCTTCTGTCTCTTCATGTAATCCCAGACTGACTCGATGTTCAGTGGAGGGCTCTGTGTGGGCCATGGCATCTGTTGCAGGGCTCCCTGTTCTTCTTTTCTATTTGCAAAGTAATGTTTGGGATTCTAAAATGTATATTACCTATTGACACACTAAAGCTAAAGATATAAATAACCATCTTAAGACAAATGTTTTTGTGAAACATCTTATGTGCCTAAGACTTTTGCACAGTACTGTATGTTTGATTTGAGAATGTCTTTTCCTTCCAGAGACTGTGAAATGTGTGCATACAGAAGTGACAATCTACTGACGTCTTTGAATTTTTCTCCTGTTGGCTTGCTGCTGGCTTTCAAAGACTACAGGTGAGATGTGGATCATCACAATCTTTTGAGGAAGGGCAATTCTCTGGTGTGCCTTAACAATTACATAGCAGGACATCACCCTGTGACTTCACAGCTGATCGGTGTCTCTCTGTATTGTTACTGGTGTATCTGTATTGTGTTGTAGGGCGTTACACATCTGGGATGTGGAACAAGATAAACTAGTCACAGAGACAGATCTCAACCGCAGCGGTGGGGTGTGCTGTTCTTTCCATCCACATGGGGGCGTCATTGCTACAGGGTAATTAAAAAAACATTTCCTATTTGATGTCAGATAACAGCCCGAGCCATAGCCAACACACAATGCTTATTCGAGAAAATATGGAGGTTGAAAAGTGTGTTAAAGTAATAGAGTGTTTGTCTGCATGCAAACTGGAGTTAAGTAACTTTTTTTTCCCTTATCTCTCTGATTCTTACAAATAGTTATTGTACCTTGGGTACTTGGGAAATATATATAAGTGCCATTAATAGACTATTATATCATAGAACCATTGATATATTTACTTTGAGAAAGACTCAAAGTCAGAATGTTACAATTGTAACACTTGGAAATACAAATATTTGCCTACTGTATCTACTGTACATATCATTGCTTTATTATTTACCATGACACAGCTTTTTCGAGTACTTGGAGTTGATTACAAAAATAATCGATTGTTTGATTTCGAGGGGTTGAGAGTCGAAGCCGCTTAGGAGAATCGATGCCACTTAGTGGCATTATATGATCTTTTGTTCATACTATGAATGATTAAGTGTGAAGAATGCTTGATAATGCACCGTTGTAAGATTTTTCTTTACTATTACTCAAATTTCTGGAATCGAACAGCCCTAGTTTCGCTTCTATATGGCACTGATTCTTTTAGCAGTCAGGAATAGTGTGTTTACAGCAAAAGTCCCACATGGTACTTATATAATTGTAAAATTAATTAAATCCTTAATACTTTTTACTAAAATATATTTATCGGCGGATGAGTCAAGAACACCAGATACTTTTATAATTAGATACTTTAACCTCACAGCCATGAAAAAGGTATCAACATTTTAGATGGTTAAAAAATATTGGACTACAAAAAAAAAAAACTTGTGTAACTTTTGTACCTCAAAATCAGTTTTTATTAATTTCTTACAAAGTGATGCAGTTGGATGTATTCGTAGGAATAACTACCATGTATGTTTCTAGGTGCAGAGATGGACATGTAAAATTCTGGCGAGTCCCTCATCTTGTTCCGAGCCTCCGGCATTTGTGCCGGGTCGCCCTGAGATACTCCATCTCAACCTATCAGGTGGAGGCTCTTCCCTTGCCGAAGAAAATTCTGGAATTCCTTACATATAGGGACATTCCAAAGCAAAAGAGCTTGTATTGTAAAGAGCACTGCAGCTGAGAAATGTTTGTGGCTCCCAAAAATGACAGGCTTCAAATCGTAACATACTGTAATTTTGCAAGGATGCCTAAATTGTAGTCAATTATGTGTTTGAAAAAAGGGACACTAAATTATTAAATCATACTTCAAATATTTATTCAAAGACTTTATTTTTTACATAACTTGTTTTGAAATGTTGCATATTTTCCCCAAAGCACTGAACCAAGATTTATTTCAAGCATAAAAAAACAATACAGGATTTCAGAGCACAGATATTTTTTTTAATATGTCAAAACCATTGTCAAAACTGACCAATAAAGAACTTCCTCTTCTCATGATATCATTGATCCATGTAGCAACCCTGGTCTATCCATCACTTACTACTATGTCTCTAACTGCCTGGAAAGCAGCAACCATTGAGCTCAGCTGGATCTTCTCATTAGTTCCCGAGGCCAGACGATACCTTACAATTAAAAAGGAAAGAACTGAATTTTAGAAATTGTATATTGGCCTTATAGTGTGCTTTCCCATTTGTCTACTGCTTTGTTGATTTAATAAAGATTTATATATACAAAAAAGATACTCACTCAATATCTGCAAGTTTTATAAGCAAACCCATGCGTATGGAGGGTGGGAAGTCCACTGGAATGGGGAAAAAACAGAAACATTTGAGCAAAATTAACCCCCTCGCGGCAATTTGGACAGACACTTTGTGTGAACCAATAAATTAATTAAAAGGTATTCAAAACTCAAGAACAAACATTTTACTATAGCTTTTAGTAGAAAACAATTGTTAAAGGAATATATTGGGCATTTGTGGCATAATGTTGATTACCACAAAAACAAAAAATTCAACTCGTCCTTTTCTTTTAAAAAAGAAGCAAAAATCGAGGTTACAGTGAGGCACATTAAATGGAAGTGAATGGGGCCAATTTTTGGAGGGTTATAAGTTTATAAAAGCACTTAAGTTAATTCTTCTTTTAAAGCTCATGTATTTGAGCTGTACAGTTGTTTACATCATTTTTACAGTCATTTTAGGGTTTGTTGACATTACATCATTATGGCAACGAAGTTTTAAAACTGTCTATAACTTTACATAGAATAGGTTAAGCGATTTTATCACACTAATCTCATGTTAACATGCATATTATGTCTTGTGACTATACTTTTTAAATAGTATTTTAACGTTTACTGATTGTCCCCATTCCCTTCCATAGTAAGTTGTTTGTGATTTCTGCTTTTTTTAAAGAAAAGAAGTGGCAAGTCAAAATAATTCTTTGTGTTAATCAACATTATGCCACAAATGCTGTCGATTGAGCTTAACCTGTATTGAACCCGGAATATTCCTTTGTTACAATTTGTGATGCTACTTCAGAGTATTTTTTTTATTTTTTGTAGTTTCAAAACATTAACAAATGTACATGCTGTGCAATCACTTTTGTATAATGCACAAAAATAAATAATTACACATATTATTTCTGTATATAAAATCTGACAATAATGTAATATTAGTGGTGTTTATTGTGTTTGAAGCATTTTACACTCTGCCACTTTCAACAGGCGTCATGTAATAACGAGAACAAATGTTTTCCATGACAACCGCAAGAGCATCTCTAGGGAAGCAAGGCCAGAGAAAAAATTTAGCTAGTCACTGTTGCGTATAGACTAGATTTGGGTCTCAACTAGATTTTAGAGCTTAAGTTTTATTGGAATGGACCCGCCCTGAAAGGTTGACTTTCTTAAAACAGTTTTATAGTTGGGATAGATCCTCTCTTCCTGTTGTTCCAAACCTTTATATTTTCTTTTCTCTGTGGAACACAAAAAGATGATTTTTGCATCATTTTTCACTAAAAAAAAAAAAAAGAAAGAAAAGTGGTGACTGAGGCTAACGTGCCTAATATCTTTCCGTGCGCCAAAGAAAAAAATGTTTCTAGTGAAAGAGTAAAGGGTTGCATTAAACCATTTAGTATCATTTTTAACAACAATCATCAAATGTAAATACTATCAGAAATGCTGCATTACAATAGTGTAGGTTTTGAGGTCTTACCGCGGTGTATGAGGAGATGAACTTCTGTTAAAATGTCATGAAGTGCCAGACCTTTCAGAGTTTTGAGTTGCAGAATTTCTGTTGTACTCTGTTAAGAAGTTTTCAAACATCATTAACACTTTAGGCTCTGAAGGGGTTTTTAAAGATTTCCTGTTTCAGTGGCATACCCAAAATTAAAGGCTTACAGTTGAAGTCAGAAGTTTACATACACTTAGGTTGCTAATTTTTTAACCACTCCACAGATTTCCTATTAGCAAACTATAGTTTATATGTAGCTTGATATAGTATAACAAGTCGTTTAGGACATCTACTTTGTGCATGACACGAGTAATTTTTCCAACAATTATTACAGACAGATTGTTTCAATTCTTTTAATTGACTATATCACAATTCTAGTGGATCAGAAGTTTACACTAAGTTAACTGTGCCTTTAAGCAGCTTGGAGAATTCCAGAAATGATGTCAAGCCTTTAGACAATTAACCAATTAGCTTCTGATAGGAGGTGTACTGAATTGGAGGTGTACATGTGGATGTATTTTAAGGCCTACCTTCAAACTCAGTGCCTCTTTGCTTGACATCATGGGAAAATCAAAAGAAATCAGCAAAGACCTCAGAAAAAAAAATGTGTGGACCTCCACAAGTCTGGTTCATCCTTGGGAGCAATTTCCAAATGCCTGAAGGTACCACGTTCATCTGTACAAACAATAGTACACAAGTATAAACACCATGGGACCACGCATCCATCATACCGCTCAGGACGGAGATGCATTCTGTCTCCTAGAGATAAACGTAGTTTGGTGCTGGAGGAAACAGGTAGACAAGTATCTATATCCACAGTAAAACGAGTCCTATATAGTCTCAGCAAGGAAGAAGCTACTGATCCAACACCGTTATAAAAGAGCCAGACTACAGTTTTTCAGTGCACATGGGGACAAAGATCTTACTTTTTGGAGAAATGTCCTCTTGTCAGATGAAACAAAAATTTAACTGTTTGGCCATAATGACCATTGTTATGTTTGGAGGAAAAAGGGTGAGGCTTGCAAGCCGAAGAACACCATCCCAACCGGTATGGGGGTGGCAACATCATGTTGTGGGGGTGCTTTGCTTCAGGAGAGACTGGTGCACTTCACAAAATAGATGGCATCACGAGGAAGGAAAATTATGTGGATATATTGAAGCAACATCTCAAGACATCAGCCAGGAAGTTAAAGCTCGGTCGCAAATGGGTCTTCCAAATGGACAATGACCCCAAACATACTTCCAAAGTTGTGGCAAAATGGCTTAAGGACAACAAAGTCAAGGTACTGGAGTGGCCATCACAAAGCCCTGACCTCAGTCCGAAAGAAAATTTGTGGGCAGAACTGAAAAAGCGTGAGCGATCAAGGAGGCCCACAAACCTGACTGTGGAGGAATGGGCCAAAATTCCAGCAACTTAATGTGAGAAGCTTGTGGAAGGCTACCCAAAACGTTTGACCCAAGTTAAACAATTGAAAGGTAATGCTACCAAGTACTAACACAGTGTATGTACACTTCTGACCCACTGGGAATGTGATGAAAGAAATAAAAGCTGAAATAAATCACTCTCTCTACTATTGTCCTGACATTTCACATTCTTAAAATAGTGATCCTAACTGACCTAAGACAGGGAATGTTTTCTACGATTAAATGTCAGAAATTGTGAAAAACTGAGTTTAAATGTATTTGGCTAAGGTGTATGTAAACTTCTGACCATAACTGTATGTGTTTGCTATCATTGTATAGAAAACTTTTCCATTTTTTTAAGTATATGGATTGATACATTCTGAGACTCTCAGCCTAAGAAACTGCTGAAACAAAACAAAACAAAATAAATCACAAAGAATTAAGCCAAAAATTTACTTTTTTCTTATTTGACATTGTATATCTCTGGGTGTAAATAAGGTGGCTCAGAAAAACTGCTTTTGTTTTGTTCCCAATCATGTCAACTGTATCTGAAACAATTTGTCTTGATACGACAAAGCAATCAAAAGTACAAAAAAAGTCTCCAAGTGTCCAAAAGCCTCTCCAAAGAAATTAAACAATAATTACACATGCAAACACAACAATTACTAAATGTATGCATAGCATGGATACATGATTTTTTTAATGAGATTTCACAGAATGAGTGCCTCACTGAACGGGTCTGCATCGAGTCTGTCATTTACATGGCGCCATCTCCTGGTGGCCATTTGTAACACTGTGCTTCGTATGGATTATCTAATGATCTATGCATCATATTACCTTGTGTGTGGACTCATTTGAAAGATAATCACCTCCTCTAAGTAATGATATGTGATATTATATATTCCGTGAAGTTCTAAGCGAAAACACGGTATATAAGCAACACCAACAAAATTGTCAAAGACGTATACTTAGCTATTACTTGCTATATTTTTGTCTGTTAGTAAAACAAATAGGCTGGTTGTATTCTACTCTTCGAGAGCTTTCCAATAATACATGACACATGGCTATTTGATGAGTTTGATGTTTTTTTTCCTGATTGCAATATGTATAGTGCAATTTAAAAAAAATAAATTATCAAAACGGAACACTTCTGATTGTCTGCAAATTTCAAAGCGCTTGTTCAGCTTTGGTCATTATGCTATCATGCACTGGAAAGTAGAGCCTCTAAGCTTTCAAACGATACCTATTATGTGTTGGTCAAGACTGTAGTTATTAATATACTGATAGGCCCATCCGAGCTTAAAGGGTTAACTAATATTATCAACTCCACAAACAACATTGAACAAAAAATTGCTTTCAGAAAAGCTCATGGTTAGTTCCAAACTAAATATACTTATTACAATAACTGCTAATGAAATGATAAAATATCAATATTAAATGTCTACATTTTCTTCTATAATTTTGCATTAATTATAATATAAAAATTATATTTTAAATGTAAAATATTGTACAATATAAATATTACAAAGTAAAATAATTATTAGTAGTAAAATAAATTATAATAATCCTATATTATAGTTTCAAATATTATGTAATAGACATGAATAATTCATAATATAATTTTTAAGATAAATAATTTTAAAGATAGCCTCTCAACGTGCTTTACATAGTAAAATATATAAAATATACACAATATTAACATGTATTTTTAAAGTAATAATGATAACAATACAAAATAAACCAATCAAGTAAAACCTTTCTGACAAAAAAACAAAACAAAAAAAAACATCATACTTAATTAAAAATAATCACAAGTTCACAAGTGCAGAGAGGATACGGTTATATGCAGCGGTGAAGTCTTTATTGAGAGCCCAGTCCAGTATGTTGGCAATGTCTGATCTAAGAGGATGTCCAGTACAGGTGTAAACAGTCTCCTCTGTCACCTTCCCATAGGCCATATGGGTGCTCTACACATGAAAACATACAATATTCATTACAGATGTGATCCAGCAACATATTACAAGCAAACCATAAAAACGTCACTTTTATACAAATCAACGTGTTTATAAAAACACACTATACACACCTGTAAAATGTTTAGTGATCGTCTCATGTCTCCCGTTGAGAGGGTCACAATGGCCTTCATGCCATCTGGAGTGATGTCAATGCTAGCAGATAAAGGCAGTGAACAAAATAGATTTTGAAATATTTATGAATCCATGTTCGGAAAGTACAATGTTCTGTTTCATTTGCTCAAAGTTGTGTGTGCTGTTCTGTGCCAGAGGGCAGATCTGATATAAAACAAGTGTTTGTGTGTGGAGTGCTTGTGTGAGTTTTCAATCAAAAGGGCTGCAGGGCTGGGTCATTTCTATCTTTTGTGGTTAGGATTTTTCGAGTGGTTCCATCCAATGACTCACTCCAGATATGACCCGAAAAATCGAATGATACAAACCTACACAGTCTTAACACTCATAATTTAATCAGCATGCATAAAATATGTCAAAAATGCTAGATGTCTTACCTCTAATTAGATTTGCAAAAGAAACATGATAAAGATAACTAGATCTGTATATTTTCTGAAGATAATGTGAATCAGAACCATGAAGCTATGGTTTTTTTGCATGTTGCTATGTAGCTGCTAGGGTGTTATGGGTGATTTTTAAGGCATTGCTAGAATGTTCAGGGTGGTTGCTTATTGGCCTTATTCAAAACTGTCCAACCTGAAGTTTCTACGATATTCTGATCTCAACATATGGGCTTTTTAACCTAAAACATATCTCATTAGCAACCACTTGTCCTGGATTTGCATTGACGAGAGTCCTCACCTCTCCTGCTGTATGACGTACTCTAGTCTGGGAATCATTTGGCTCTGAGAGAGTGGACCGAAACGAAACCGCGTGCATCGGGACTGGAGAGCAGGAATAATCTTAGAGAGGTAGTTACAGATCAGACAGAATCGGGTGTTCTCTGTGAACTTCTCAATGACTGAGAGAGAGAGAGAGAGAGAGAGAGAGAGAGAGAGAGAAAGACTATGAACTTCAAGACAGTCTCAAGAGGGACCACAAAAATATAAAATAAGTTAATGAAAAAATTAAAATAATGAAATACCAGTGCAATAAAAACAGTACTTGGACATCACACTGAGCGTGTTTACATGCATGTTCTTACACTGATTATGCTTAACAAGCAGACAACGTCTGTGGTCATGTAAACTGCGTTCCTTTATCGTGTACAGTCATAAACGGCTTGAGAATAAACCGGTCGACACGGGTAGGTTTTTGTCTATTACTGCGATTTTGAGTTGCATGTAAACACCTTTACCAGTGTTCTTGCAGGCTTATCCAATTTGACGTCAAAAGCAGAGAATATCGCGATTATTTCAAATGTCATGCAAATACAGATTTCTTGCTTTGACGTTTTTTTTTAAATAAGTTGATTTTTGGGAGCAATCAGCATATTGGTGTGCACGTAATCACAATCACTGTTGTTGCAACTGAAAAAACAAATCACACATCTCATTATAAATAGCTAACAGAAATCTTTAAAAGGACAGAATCACCCCAAAATGTAAATTCTGTCATCGTTTACTCACCCTCGTGTTGTTCCAAACCTGTTTGACTTACTTTCTGCCACAGAACTCAAAATGAGATGTTAGACAGTATGTTCATCTCAGTCACCATTCACTTTTATTGCAAATTTTTTTCCACACAATGAAAGTGGATGGATGAAAGTTCACTCTGTACCTTTTTTTGACGACTTTGTGATAGGGTCTCAGCCCATTTTTCATCATTATTTTTTGGAACCCAACAATAAGTTAAGTAAAGAATTTTTTTATGGAAATATATTTTTGTGTAATCTTACAGGGATAGTTCACCTAGAAATGAAAATTCTCTTATCATTTACTCACCCTCATCCAAAATGTGTATGACTTTCCTTCTTTAACAGTACACAAACGAAGATTTTTAGAAGAATATTTCAGCTCTGTTGGTCCTTAAAATGCAAGTGAATGGTGATCAGACCTTTGTAGAAACAGAACAATATATAAGTCCTTTTTTACTCTAAATCTCCACTTTAACTTTCACTTTCAGATGTGAAAGTGAAACTAAACATGCACCACATGTGACTTTCAGATGTAAAAGTGAAAGGGTAGATTAAGGGTTAAAAAAGGACTTAAATTTTGATCTGTTTCTCACCCACACATATTACCGATATATCGCTTCTGAAGATATGGATTTAACCACTGGAGTCATATGGATCACTTTTACGTTTCCTTTATGTGATTTTTGGAGCTACAAAAGTCTGATCACCATTCACTTAAACTATTTGGACCAACAGAACGGAGATATTCTTCTAAAAATCTTTGTGTTCTACAGAAGAAAGAAAGTCATCCACATCTGGGATGGCATGAGGGTGAGTAAATGATGAGAGAATTTTCATTTTTGGGTGAACTATCCCTTTAACAACAACAATAATTATTATTATTCTTGTTTTTGTTACCAAACAGTACCATATTTATGTAGTAATTTCTTAACTTGCATGCGGCATTGCTATGCGGTCCTTTATTTTGGCGGAACACTGAATGCTCTCATCCACTCTTCTGTCCACAAAAACCACGTGTTATAAGGTTAATTTACATCTGAATATTAACTAGAAGCGGCCAAGCATATTTGGAATTACATGAATAAGTGAATCTAGAGCGCTGTAAATATAACACGCTCACTCATTAGCCTCATTAAATTGATAATCGTGCTACATCCAATCACGATTTCAATTTTATTTCAATTAATCATTCAACCCTAGTGAAAACCTACCTTGATTTCTCTTAATATATATATTTTTTAACAATCACAAGAATATTGCTCTCATTCATGTGTTATTGTGGACAGTGAAATGGCAGAACCCTATTCTTTTGCCATGGGGCCATTTGGGGGCCCAGCAGGTGAGCTGATGAAGGGGCAGATGGTGCACTACCTCTCCTTAGAGCATTCTGAGCATCCTGGGTCATAGCGTCCGCTTCATCCAGGATCACCAACTTGAAGCCCTTCCTATAGGAGCAAACGCAAAGAATGAGACACAGTGTTTCAATACAGACCAGGTAGATATCACGCAATATATTAAAATAAAATTCCTCAATACCTATAACAGATAGTTTCATGTGCAAAGACCACATCATACATAAGTCACATGTTCACAGGTTCATAAATGGGTTGTTCAGGTGGGAGCTATTCTTACTTGAAGATAGTTCGTGTGCTGGCAAAGCTGAGGATCGGTCCCCTCACCACGTCTATACCACGGTCATCTGACGCGTTCAGCTGATGAATTACAATGTGTAATAGTTCCCCTTAGCAAAATGTTAAAACGTTTTGCAACAAGCAAATTTAGCATAAAAAACCTCAATCTCCTAAAAATAATCTCATTGTAAATTATAATATTTTGTATTACCATTTTGTATTACATGATATACTGTAATTCAACATCTGTTTATAACAATTGTAATTTTTAAAGGAATATTCAATACAAGTTAAACTTAATCAATGTGTGCAATAATATTGATTACCACAAAAATTAATTTTGACTTGCTCCTCCTTTTCTTTAAAAAAAATTAAAAAAGCAAAAATCTGGGTTACAGTGAGGCACTTACAATGGAAGTGAATAGGACCAGTCTATAAATGTTAAAATACTCACTTTTTCAAAAATATAGCCACAAGACATAAACAATATGCATGTTAACATGATTTTAGTGTGATACAATTGCTTACTAACAATTTTACAGCTTTGTTACCATGACCATGTAATGTCAAACGAACCTTAAAACGACTGTAAAAATGACGATTTAAACAACTTTACAGCTCAAGTAATACATGAGTTTCAACATAATAATGAATGCAAGTGCTTTTATAAAATTATAAGCTTCACATTTCTGTCTTTAAACCCTTCAACAATTGGCCCCATTCACTTCCATTGTAAGTGCCTCACTGTAACCTCAAATTTTGCATTTTTCTTTTTAAAGAGAAGGATGTTAGAGTCTAAATTATTTTTTTGTGGTAATCGGCATCATGCCACAAATGCTGTCGACTGAGCTCAACTTGTATTGAACCCAAAATACACCTTTATATGGATGAAAATGCATTTATCGGATAAAAATCAATTCAGTAAGCAAGTAAGTTTGTCTGTATGACAATATTTGGTGTCATATCCAGTACCTCCAGGACCATGGAGTTGAACTCTTTATTTTTGTAGAGTTGTTTAGCACATGCTAATATAGTCGAGGTCTTTCCTGTTCCTGGAGGTCCATAAAAGAGCAGATGAGGCAATCTGTCTTCATTGATAAACTTCTGGACTGTGGAGAAACGTAAACATATTTGTGAAAATATATCAGGCACACCATCACACAAGCACACGCTATAATACCTCATTAAACAGAGATGCTCCTGTATTGTTGCATTACAGCGCAAATCTATATATTTAAAATATATAGAGGTTTGACTGCTGTTTTTATTAAAATAAATCATCTCTGTGCTTACTTGTGCTCAGGATGTCTTGATGAGAGATGAGGTCATCTAGTGTCTGTGGTCTGTATTTCTCAACCCTGAAATTACGAGACACTATTACAAATGAAAACATTTGTTTTGTGTGCATTTGTTTCACTATCATGTTGTTTTATTCTGAAGTGCCAACAACTAATAAATCAGACAATTAATCAATAAGGATAATGTCAGTTTAGTGAATTTAGTATATATAAAACATTTTCTGTCATCATAATAGCCATCACATGCAGGTAAAAAAAAATAAAAAATAAAAAAAATAACTTGTTTCAGATATTGAGCATCACTTGTCTTGGTAATGGGACTGTCCATTAATAATTATATAACCATCACCACTAATATCAGTCAAGATAATGAAGGTAAATTTAGATCTGACACCTGTGGTAACTGATCAACACAAACAAAGTACTTTTTAGTAACAATTTGTTCACATTTTCTTGCAAGAAATGTTGCATTAAGTTAGCACTGCAATAAAAATTCATACATGCTGCATGACACCACTGCAGACTCACCCATGCTTTTTTTTAATTTTTTTTTATACATTTTGGGTAACAAACCCCCTTTATCTTTACCTTAATAAGTAAATATTGCATGAAATCCACATGCTTAAGTAGTATGCATACAAGCAGAAGAAGTGAAAATGTAAACAAAAGCACAAGTATGCAATACTGCACAGAGTAACATAAGACTAGTGACTCGTGAGCGGGGATGTTACAGCCAGCATAAACGTTTGTCTTTTCATGAGCTAAGTATCAGCTGACAAAACACGGAGGAAACTATTACCATGGTAAATTTCTTGTCTGAGTTTGTGTTTTACTTGTTGATGCCATTGTCTTGTCTTGTGTTGTGTTCAATCAGTCCCGCGATATATCTTGGCGCGTTTTTCTGACTGCTCAAAGATTTCCGCCCGTGAGAGTTGTTTAGTGACACTTTCTTGACCAATAAAAAACGCGCTTTTTTTGAAGGCGGGATTTAATGAGGAAGTAGCCTGCAGTAATTTCAAAATAAGTGTTCAAGAGCGATTTAAAAGTCCCGTCTTTAGCCATATTTGTCTTCATTGTGTTTGATGTACTCAAAAAATGTGTATATCTCTATAGAAAATTTACATATATAAAATATATTATACATAATATTCAATTATTTAATGTATATGTATAATATAAAATTATGTATATATATATATATATATATATATATATATATATATATATATATATATATATATATATATATATATATACAGTTAAATAATTAAATATATATTTTACATATTTAAAGTCCTCTCTTTAGCCATATTTGTCTTCGTTGTGTTTGATGTACTCAAAAATTATAGATTTTTATATATCTACAGAATATTTAAATATATAAAATATATTATGCATAATATTCATTCATTAAATATATATTTATAATATTAAATTATTATGTAAAACAAAATATTTAAAATTAAATAATTAAATATTTATTTTACATATTTAAAGTCCTCTCTTTAGCCATATTTGTCTTCGTTGTGTTTGATGTACTCAAAAAATCTAGATTTTTATTAATCTACAGAATATATATATATATATATATATATATATATATATATATATATATATATATATATATATATATATAATTTTAATTTATTAAAATACATATTTAGAATATTAAATTATTATGTATAATAAAATATATAAAATTAAATTATTATATTTTACATATACAAAGTCCTTTCTTTAGCCATATTTGTCTTTGTTGTGTTTGATGTACTCAAAAATTTGGATTTTTATACATCTACAGAATATTTATATGTATAATATATATATATATATATATATATATATATATATATATATATATATATATATATATATACATATAATATTCATTTATTTTATATATTTTTATAATATGAAATTATTATGTACAACAAAATATTAGATATATATTTAACATATTTATATTATCCACTAGGAAGATACTGAAGCATTTCTGACAATGTTATAAAGCACATACAACTTACACTGTAGATTTGTATTAATTGTAGATATTTAAACTAATAATAAAGAAAAAGTACAATTAAATACAAATAACACAATATTTGTGCAGGTTCATTTGCAACCTAAATTAACCAATGAACAATACAATACAACACAAAAAAATAAAAGCAAAAACAGGAACAGATAAATATCATTAAATGGCAAATCTTGTTTAAATAAATCATTTCACAACTGAGAAGCAATAGACAAACATTAAACACTTTTTCCCCTATGTACAGGTGCATCTCAATAAATTAGAATGTCGTGGAAAAGTTCATTTATTTCAGTAATTCAACTCAAATTGTGAAACTCGTGTATTAAATAAATTCAATGCACACAGACTGAAGTAGTTTAAGTCTTTGGTTCTTTTAACTGTGATGATTTTGGCTCACATTTAACAAAAACCCACCAATTCACTATCTCAAAAAATTAGAATATGGTGACATGCCAATCAGCTAATCAACTCAAAACACCTGCAAAGGTTTCCTGAGCCTTCAAAATGGTCTCTCAGTTTGGTTCACTAGGCTACACAATCATGGGGAACACTGCTGATCTGACAGTTGTCCAGAAGACAATCATTGACACCCTTCACAAGGAGGGTAAGCCACAAACATTCATTGCCAAAGAAGCTGGCTGTTCACAGAGTGCTGTATCCAAGCATGTTAACAGAAAGTTGAGTGGAAGGAAAAAGTGTGGAAGAAAAAGATGCACAACCAACCGAGAGAACCGCAGCCTTATGATTGTCAAGCAAAATCGATTCAAGAATTTGGGTGAACTTCACAAGGAATGGACTGAGGCTGGGGTCAAGGCATCAAGAGCCACCACACACAGACGTGTCAAGGAATTTGGCTACAGTTGTCGTATTCCACTCCTGAACCACAGACAACGTCAGAGGCGTCTTACCTGGGCTAAGGAGAAGAAGAACTGGACTGTTGCCCAGTGGTCCAAAGTCCTCTTTTCAGATGAGAGCAAGTTTTGTATTTCATTTGGAAACCAAGGTCCTAGAGTCTGGAGGAAGGGTGGAGAAGCTCATAGCCCAAGTTGCTTGAAGTCCAGTGTTAAGTTTCCACAGTCTGTGATGATTTGGGGTGCAATGTCATCTGCTGGTGTTGGTCCATTGTGTTTTTTGAAAACTAAAGTCACTGCACCCGTTTACCAAGAAATTTTGGAGCACTTCATGCTTCCTTCTGCTGACCAGCTTTTTAAAGATGCTGATTTCATTTTCCAGCAGGATTTGGCACTTGCCCACACTGCCAAAAGCACCAAAAGTTGGTTAAATGACCATTGTGTTGGTGTGCTTGACTGGCCAGCAAACTCACCAGACCTGAACCCCATAGAGAATCTATGGGGTATTGTCAAGAGGAAAATGAGAAACAAGAGACTAAAAAATGCAAATGAGCTGAAGGCCACTGTCAAAGAAACCTGGGCTTCCATACCACCTCAGCAGTGCCACAAACTGATCACCTCCATGCCACGCCGAATTGAGGCAGTAATTAAAGCAAAAGGAGCCCCTACCACGTATTGAGTACATATACAGTAAATGAACATACTTTCCAGAAGGCCAACAATTCACTAAAAATGTTTTTTTTTATTGGTCTTATGATGTATTCTAATTTTTTGAGATAGTGAATTGGTGGGTTTTTGTTAAATGTGAGCCAAAATCATCACAATTAAAAGAACCAAAGACTTAAACTACTTCAGTCTGTGTGCATTGAATTTATTTAATACACGAGTTTCACAATTTGAGTTGAATTACTGAAATAAATGAACTTTTCCACGACATTCTAATTTATTGAGATGCACCTGTACATGTAAGCCAGACTTTTGAGGGGTAATTCTGTTACTGTTAAACTGATCAGAAAATTACAAAAACTGTTGCATCATTTCCCCAGCTATGATATATTACATTATCCACATTCATGCACCTGATATGTGATTTTTTGCAGCCTACTTCAGTGAGGGTGATGCTTGTCAGTTTTAAAGTAGTGCACTATGGAAATGCAGGGGCGCTGTATGTATTTCCATTTGATAGTCAATTAAAATACTTTTATAATAGGCCCCTACTTGACAATATAAAACAGTGGGTTGATTTGAGTTCCAACAGTGAGCTCACTGCATTGATGCTTATCTCGCGAGAACTCTTTTCCCTGCTTGAGTCGGCGATGCAATGCTGTTGCTGCTGATGCTGTGAATTTGATTGACGCGAACATGTCGCTGTGTTGGGGGAGCGCCGGGATGCAGCGGATGATGGTCCAGAAGGGGAGTACGTGCACTCAAATCAGACGTTATCGTTAAAAAATATCACGTAGTGTAGTGTTTCTTCTGAATCATCAGTGACAGAGATGTCTCAATCTGTGTTGCACTTCACAAGCGCGCCCTGGATCTAGCTGATGCCACCGCAGAGAGGATCTGATTTTATTTATATTTTTCCTTACTTCCTTCAGTATCTGTGTATTATGGTAGAAGCTGGAACATCAAACACAAACAGTGCAACCCTGATGAAAACACCGTCAGGATATCCAAAAACCGACAACAATGGAATCGCCTTATACGTAGAGTCTATTTTCTCATGATCACTCACACCATTATCCTTAAATGTAATTGACGCTCACCTGTTTGTGCGTACTATCACAGTGTTTTCTAATCAGATCAAAGGAAAAAAGTAGTCTGCACATAGCAAAAGGACCACTGCTCACAAATGATGGACGAGGAGAATATGACCAATAGCGACGAGCATCATTTGAGTTTGCAAAAAGCCTTGCAGCAGTGCGAACTGGTGCAAAACATGATTGACATCAGCATCTCCAGTTTGGAAGGTTTGAGGACCAAATGTGCCACATCCAACGACTTGACACAAAAAGAAATCCGAACACTGGAGGTAAGCAAATGCGAGTATGTTCATATTTACACCCCAGTAGGCTACCCCCTGCATTTGTACAAGTGTCACGAGAGTGTGTATATTTGTGTGTGTGTGTGTGTGTGTGTGTGCACATTAAACATTTTTGCATTTTTAAATGTGTTCAAATGGAAAGTTGCATCTCGGGGAATGACTGTATTGGATTTATAAGCTTTCGCGTGCGGCGTAATAAGTGAAGAAGCTCTCGCGCTGCAGCAGTGAGAGGCGCGATCTTGCGCATTCTGCAGGTGGAGGAAGGTGGCTCGTGCGCTCACGCTGCTAACATGGACACCGAAAGAGGCCTATTGTTGACATGAATTTACATCCTCATCCGCATCACTAAACAGCCGAACGTAGGCTACATTATAAGCATGAAAATGTTCGAAATTTCGTTACATAACAAGAACTATTGCATCAGATATTTGGTTGTGATACCATGCCAGTTTGTGTTTTGCATATAGCTACTAGTGGGCAGCCAATTTGGGTTTTTCAATGACTGATGATGATACTAATATTTAGAAAGCAGGATGGCCGATATATAGCTATAATCCAATTTAATGACCTGCTTAAAACTGGTGAACAAAAATGAACTCTTATTTCACATAATATTTAATTAACATGAAAAAAAAATATATAAATTTAAAAAAGATATTGACAATTTTTATTTTTTATTTTATTTTATTTTATTTTTTTTATCTCAAGGCCATCATTAGGCCTATTAAGTTTGGCTGACTTAAGGTAGAGGTAAAGCTTGTTAATTATGGTCTGATGCTGATAATCTCAAAATGGCCTGGCCGATATATCATTCTATTACTAGTATATAGCCTACAAAAAGACTTGATAAACAGTTGCTCCTTTATGCACACATTTTTTGTGATATCAAGCAGAAATTCGCTTGGAGTAGCCTATAGGAGCAAGTTGTCACTCTTTTTACTCCAGTGAATATTTCACAGGGTAGGTACATTTTTTAAAAGTCAAGCAGTCACATAAAACATCTTGGCTACAAAATAGCTATTGAACATTTCAACTGTTATATGTTGTCAAACTATATGGGGTTAAGTTACTTTATCACAAAAGGAATCTGCCATTAAATAGGCTATTTCATAAACAGCTATTCAGATAAATGAATTCAGCTGAACAATTCTGAAGCTCAAAACGTTTCATAAAACAGTAAACATTTTAAAAGTATATCAGACCATTGTTTTGACTAATAGAAATGGCAGAATATGTATAATTGTAAAACACGTTACAACCTGCTTCGACCTGATATTTACAGTATGAAAATACCTTTGTTTACCCAACAGCTATTAAAAAAATATGATATTCATAAATTATTCTACACTTATTCTAAAATATAATTGTTTCAACTTAAAAAGTAAGTTTTTTTGCTGCCTTAAAATGTTGTGTCAACTTAAAGTGATTTTTAGAATATAGGTCCATACAGTGCTAGTGAATGGGTACCAACATTTTGAAGCTCCAAAATGTACATAAAGGCAGCGTAAAAGTAAGACTCCAGTGGTTAAATCCATGTCTTCAGAAGCGATATGATAGGTGTGGGTGAAAAACAGATCAATGCTTAAGTCCTTTTTTACTCTAAATTCTCCTCCCTGTCCAATAGGTGGTGGTATGCACGAAGAATGCGAATCGCCAAAAACAAAAGAAGAATGCGAAAGTGAAAGTGGAGATTAACAGTAACACTGCACTTTGAACAATTTATTCATGCAGCAGTGCATGTGTAGCGGTAGCCAGCTGGTAGGTAGCTGTGCAATGTGTAAACCTCACTCCCCTGGCCTCAAGAGGCACACTAGCGACTGACGCTAGGGGCTGTAGCCTTTAGCCTCCTCGTTAGTGCGCCCACCTCCCATGCCAGAGACACTGATTCGAATCCCGTTCAGAGCGGGTCGAACAGGACCGGTTACAATCGTGCCGTGACCCAGATGGGGAGTGAGGTTTGGTGGGGGAGTGTAATGGTAGCCAGCTAGTAGGTAGTTGCGCAGTGTGTAATCCTCACTCCCCTGGCCTCAAGAGGCGCACTAGCTACTGACGCTAGGGGCTGTAACCTTTAGCCTCCTCGTTAGCACGCCCACCTCCCATGCCGGAGATGGCGGTTCGAATCCCATTTGGAGCGGGTCAAGCAGGACCGGTTACAATCGTGCCGTGATCCAGATGGGGAGTGAGGTTTGGTGGGGGAGTGTAATGGTAGCCAGCTGGTAGGTAGCTGTGCAGTGTGTAATCCTCACTCCCCTGGCCTCAAGAGGCGCACTAGCGACTGACGCTAGGGGCTGTAACCTTTAGCCTCCTCGTTAGCATGCCCACCTCCCCTGCCGGAGATGGCGGTTCGAATCCCGTTTGGAGCGGGTCAAGCAGGACCGGTTACAATGGTGCCGTGACCCGGATGGGGAGTGACAGTAGCCAGCTGGTAAGTAGCTGTGCAGTGTGTAATCCTCACTCCCCTGGCCTCAAGAGGCGCACTAGTGACTGACGCTAGGGGCTGTAACCTTTAGCCTCCTCGTTAGCACGCCCACCTCCCATGCCGGAGACGGCGGTTCGAATCCCGTTTGGAGCGGGTCAAGCAGGACCGGTTACAATGGTGCCGTGACCCGGATGGGGAGTGAGGTTTAGGGGGGTGAGTGTAACAGTAGCCAGCTGGTAAGTAGCTGTGCAGTGTGTAATCGTCACTCCCCTGACCTCAAGAGGCGCACTAGCGACTGACACTAGGGGCTGTAGCCTTTAGCCTCCTCGTTAGCACGCCCACCTCCCATGCCGGAGATGGCGGTTCGAATCCCGTTTGGAGCGGGTCGAGCAGGACTAGTTACACATGCTGGGAATCTAAATACGTGAGAGTGATGTGTATAGTTCTCTTGACTTATATTTTTTATTTTAGCTGAATAGTTTTTCTAAGTTCAATCACTTACCACAAGTTCAGCCATTATCTCAACAAGATCAATCCAGGGTAGTTATTCTAACTCTGCATTTTAAGTTATGATAACTAAAAGGCTAAATCATTTATTACACTGTAATTTGAGACAGTTTGAACTAGGATTTTGAAACCAACATGCAAAGCCCCTGCTAGAGAAAAACAAGTTTGTCTAATTGTACATTTGACTCAAAACCTTATAGTTACTGAATTGCGATAAAGCCATTGTGACAACTTTCCTGTGACAAGTCCCGGTCTCCACTATATGAAAAGGTTGGGATATTAAACCACATCCAACCGCAGTTCTGTGTGTTTTGGCACTGATTACCTCCCAAAAGTAAATAGCCAGTTTGTCTTTAATTTCTCTAATTTTCAACATCCTATAGGCTTTAAACATTGTTTTGCATTGTATTGGGTCTGTTTCCCTCTCTGTACATGCAAAAAAATCTGATCTGTGTTTATGGTCTTGATGTGTAGGCCATACCTACGCTATACTCACTTGTAACCTCTAAACATAATATAGTCTGTTGTTTTGCTTTTAAAGTTGCTAAAGTTTGCTTTAGGTTCCAACATCCTTAAATATTGCTTTAGTTTGCATTGGATTGGGTCTGTATCACCCCATTGCAGAATTCACAAATGCACTAAGTTTTAAAGTGGTCCCCTCTTTGGGCGTTTGATGTGTAGGCGCTATGTTTCTTAGAGACCCTCACTTGTCTCTATCTTATGCAACTTATTTAACCCTATTGTATAACATTATAGGCTACTTCTGATTATGATTGTGTGCTGTTATACTGGCTCACAAGTTACAATATTTCATGTGAGGAATTTCTCTATGACAATTCTTGTTGTGGCTTAGAGGCTAGAGTAATAGGGTGTGACATTTGAGGTGATCTTTCATGTTGGCAGACCTTTTAGCTATGTATTCCCGCCCGTCAGCCAGTCTGTTTTTTTAACAGCTCTGTAGTAGTTCTGCACTCTGTTCTCTGGACGTGGGGAAAACCATTTTCATTGGTTGCTGATTGCAGCCGTCACTAATGTCAGGATGTCACAATGAAGCACTTTGTTTGTTCATGTTGATGGAAGAATAATTACAAACATTAGATATTATCAGGGGTTCTTGCTTGTTTACATGATGATGGATGTGCATTACCATCCTGAATTTTCTAGGCACCAGTGATGTTCAGAGCATAATGGCATTTGATTACGGTCACACAGTCATCCTTCTTTACTATATACATGCGGTTTATTTCCCAAATATGATATTAACTTGTTCAAGGTTTAAAATATAATAACGGTTCTGACATTCTGAGATATGGCATTTAGTAATCCTATCTTGTGATTTATGTTTAACAGTAGCCTACAATGTTTGGGGTATAGAGTATCTGTGAGAGTAAATACTTTTTGTGGGATTAGCATTGTGGACTTCTAGAAAGTAAAGTCTCAGTTAAAACATTTGTCACCCTCTTGCAAGTTTTTTTTAATTTATTTTTTTAATTTGTCTACTAATATGTCAACAGTGAATATACATGCATCACAGGAGATTTATGTCATCAGTGTCTTTTCTAGCAGATCTCAAATTCTGTACTGTGTTTAATAGAATTCTGTGATGGAAATGACATTTTTAAAGGAATAGTTCACCCAAAAATGAAAATTCTCTCATCATATTCTCACCCTCATGCCATCCCAGATGTGTTTGACTTTCTTTCTTCTGTTGAACACAAATGAATAATTTTAGAAGGATATTTCAGCTCTGTAGGTCCTCACAATTCAAATGAATTGTGGCCAGAACTTAAGGTCCAAAAAGCACGTAAAGGCAATATAAAAGTCATCCATACGACTCCAGTGGTTTAATCCATGTCTTCAGAAGAGATATGATAGATGTGGGTAAGAAACAGATCAAAAGTCTTTTTTTACTATAAATTCTCCTCCCTGCCCAGTAGGTGGCGATATAAACAAAAAATGCGAATCGCCAAAACAAAAGAAGAAGAATGTGGTGAAAATGAAAATGGAGGGGCGATGTGCGGGACGTCAGTGCCTTCGGAGCGAGTTCCCAGGCTTGTCATCATCTGGTTGATTTTTTGGTCACACTTTATATTAAGTGGCCTTAACTACTATGTACTAATATTAAATACATACAAAACTATGTATTTACTGTGTGACTACATGTTGTTCTGTAAAATGCCCACATTTGCTGCTACTGAGGTTGAGGTACGGGTAGGTTTAGGAGTAAAGGTAGGGTTAGGGTTAGGATTAGGGGTTAGAGTTAGTTTTTGGGGTAAGGGTTGGGTTAGTGGTAAAGTTAACAGTGTAATTACAAATGTAATTGAATGCAAGTACTTTAAATGAAATTACAATGCAACAACATGTATGTACATAATAAGTACATTGTATCAAATGATTAAGTACATAGTAGTTAAGGCCACCTTATATAAAGTGGGTCAGAATTTTCTAAACCAAAATTATTTAGATTGCCCAGCAGCACAATATGTGGGTAGGCTGTTTTTATTCATCCATTGTTAAACTGCTACAAGTTATAACCTCGTAGGTTAATTTGGCGTGCAAGCGATCCATAATTTTTTTTTTAATGTGGAATAAGAAGGAAATATACGGTTGTTCATTCAAATATTGATGCAATAACTATTGCTAAGTATGCACCTCTTTCATGTGAGGCTGTTTTGTTTCAGTCAGTATAGACCTTTGTCATGCTTGTTTAGTCACTTGTTTGATTCATGGCTTATCGGTTAATGGGTTAATAACCATTTAATTAAAAATTTTGGCCATGGTCATGTTCCTGGACACTTTTGTTGACTTGGTAAACAAGTACACTTTGGCTGCTTTTTGTGTTGTGGAAATGACACCATAATTGTAGGACAGACATATTTATTTTTTTGTGTGAAAAATTGATAGAAATCATTTCATCATCATTTTAAAGTCTGGTTCTCAGACAAGGCTAAAACAGATGATGAAAAATAAATGATGAAGGCCTGGTAAAAAAGAATTTCCAATTAAGTTTTAAAGGTGCACTCAGTAACTTTTGTCTTTGTGGCATCTTGGACTTACACTGACACCTAGTGGCTTGGATGCAGCATAATTTAAAATCAATAGTTTTCAGTTACAGATGCCATTGTAGAAATTTTGTGTACACAGTCAGCCATGATTACTTTAATCAATGAATGAAAGTGTCAAAAAACAGGACGGTTACTGAGATTGAGTAAGTGGTATTCAGGTGGTCATGTGATTCTAAAATGGCTGCCCCCATGTGCGGACCCTCTCCATGTAGAATAAAACAGCTTTTATAAGGTTACTGATATGACTGGAGTCTTAAGTTTTATGTGAGTGGTCATGATTTCCAACATACAGTATATTGCAAAATTACATTTTATGTCTTTAGGAGTTAAACGTTTTTAATGAGGAAAAATTACTGGGTACACATTTAATGGGACATTAAATTGCCAGAAATTGAAGAAACTCCCTTAAATTGTGTGTGTGAAAGTAAGTAGGTAGTACATAGTATAAGGTTTGTTATGGCACTTTTTAGAAGCCACTATCCTGTGCTATCTGAATTGTTCTTTCAAAAATAAAATGCTGTCGTCATTTACTGACCCTCATGTTGTTCCAAACCCATTTTACTTTTCTTTCTCCCACAGAACACACACAAAAAAAAATGTTAGGCAGAAGTCACCATTCACTTTCATTGTATGGAAAAAAGATGCAATGAAAGTGAACACTGACTGCAGAAAAAATTCTCCTTACCTTCTCCTTTTGCAATATCTGAAGGAAAGAAAGTCATATGGGTTTGGAGCAACATGAGAATGTGTAAATTATGACGGAATTTGCATTTTGCGTTTCATGAACTATCCCTTTAAAATAATTAAACTGTTCAATATACCTGAGACAGACACCAGAATAATCAAGGCATGTGCATTATGGCATGCAAAGAGTTCATAATTGAGCTTTCAGTGTTGCCATGGGAGATCAACTCTACACCAGTGAATCTGAACAGACTGAAGATGTGGATTGACAATGTTCAATAAACTGATGGCTGAAATGATTAAATAACTGATTGATATTTAGTCATTACCTTGACAGGTCGACATGCATCTTGGTGACAAATCATTGCAGGATGACTGGTATAATGTCATTCTGCTCTTTTGCTAAAAGTGTGGGAGATTCCTCATGTTACTGTGCAAAAAGTGATGCTTATGGCTCACTTGTGGACAATCCACAAGGACACACACACACACACACACACACACACACACAAACATATTTGGCTGCATGTTGTGCATTTTGTAGTGCACTTACACACTTTGGCACATAAATAGTTAGGCTGAGTCTACATTATTTAATCCAAACCATGGCACCTTTTTATCTTCTATGGAACACAAAGGGAGATGTTAAGTAGTATGTTAGATTCAGTCAACATGTAAGTGAATAGTGAAGTCATACTGGTTTGGAACAACACGAGGGTGAGGAAATTATGACAGAATTATTCCTTGACATAAAAAATTGCATAAAGTTTAAACCAGCAATTATTGGTCATATATTAGGAAGAGCATTACATTTATGTTAAAGTTACATGGGCATGCCTACTGTGTATGTGTTCTGTTTATGATTACTGTTTAGCCATCAAAGTAATGTCGTCTTAGTATTCCTCCTTGTTGCCCTGCACAAACACTGTAGTGACATCACTGTCTTGGGAAACTTGTCCAATTTAGAATATTCATGTTTTTGCAACATACTGAGAACAAGTTCAAAGAGATCATGAAATATTGAACAACATGAAGGACAGATAAGAATGCCAAGCATTGAATTTAGAGTTTGCCTACGGCGGCATATCTACACAACTATTCATACTTTACTTTTTTAACGTTGCCTTAAAATATAAGAAGAACACGTTTAACGTTGCCTTATAAAAGAAGAAAGAGTTACCTTGTTTGCTTAATTGTCACGAAAATTGCTTTTGAAAACTCTTTCAGAATGGTTTGAACTGTCAGAAAATGCCACATTTCCACTCCCTATATTTTAATGTCTTGAAATCTGAAAGGTTAGTGAGTCATAATAAATATAAGAAGCTGTAGTGATATAATTTAGGTGTTATATAGAGTTTCTTGTGTTTAATTCTTCCCATGTTACTGTTACTCAATTCTTTCATTCTTTTTTCTGTCTTTCTTTCCAGGGCAAACTGGTGAAGTATTTTAGTCGGCAGCTCTCTTACAAGCGTAAAGTGCCCTTACAGGAGCGGAATGTTGAGCTGGATGGATTCCCACGGCTGGGACACTGGTTCCGCATAGTTAACATGAAGAAAGAAGTTATTGAGGTATTGAACAATCCTGTGTGTGTGTGTGTGTGTGTGTGTGTGTTTGCACATTTTTGTCCCAAATCATGCTTTTAGTTTTCTTTTTAATTATTAAACATTTATTTATAGGGTGTCCTCCTTTATGATTTTGTTATTTTGCATTATGATAGTGTTTATTTGTTCTCTCCAGTCGATCAGCAGTTGTTTACTTCTGTATGGTTTGTTATCAGGTTCCAAAATTAACACTCGCTAAGGGCTAAATGGAAGTAAAAATTGGCGGTGCACTCAAAAAAATCACAAAAAAAACAAAAAAACAACGCTTTGTCTGAACTTGATTCAATCATGATTCAATCCACACTTCAATATGATGGTAACCACCAAAACTACAATATAATGGAAAATCTTCTAAATCTTAACATAACAAAACATTAAACACTAACAAGTATCCCCCTTTATATTCATCTTGCACAAAGACACATAAAATAACACTGAATTTTGACATTTCCCATGCAAAGCATGCAGGAAACTAGAAATCCTCTGGCCAGTTTCAGTTAAACAAACAATAATATTCATGTTGCCTCAATGCAAATGGATTAAGTATAGCTTGCAAGACACATTTTAATAATTGAATCAACTCAGTTATTTTAAGTTCCCTTGGTTACATGCATTTTTTTAATAATAGGAACATGGGAGGATTGAGTAAAACTGACAATAGTGAAACTTCATTCTTTTGAGTGTAATGAGTAAACAAAACGTTATATTTCATGCAAAATAATGCATGTTTTAAGTTTTAAGAATGTAAGAACGATAGTCTGACATATGAATGGTCTGTTACTACTAGAGAAAAGACTAACATACATCATCTTTTACATCAGTGGAGGGTTCACTAGTCGGATTTGCCATTAGAAGTTTGGCAAGAAAACAAGTTATTTTATTGTCATAATTCCAGAGCATGTTGTGACACATTCCTGCTATTGAGCTAACAAAAATGAAATGGAAAATCATCAGCACAATAAGACCTGTGAGGTTTCCCGCCTGTAGGTAAGAGTGCAAAAAAAAAAAAAAAAAAAGCTAAATAATTCCATTGTTATAAGGACAAAATTACTAAGGTAATTATGTATAATAGTGTCTCTAAGGCAGTTCATTTTTTTAATTCAACCACAATTGGCAGTCATGGAAAAATTTCCTTTTTATAGTCTGCCCTGTTAAATTCAGTGCCACTGTACCATATCTGACTGTGCACTTGCTTAAGAAGATGTCAATAAAACTTTTACTGCTCAAAATATGAACCATGAAATTAAGAATTGATTTAATTAAATCATGTTGTTGCCATCATTCTTTATCCCAAGCTGATATTGATGTTAAGAAACTCTCACAAGACAATTACAATATTTCAGAAGCAAGCTGGGAAATACTGCTTCCAGACAATGTATAGTTATACCTTAATAATGCTTAAAAATGCTTATGAAAATATAAAATATGCTTTTTTTTTATTATTTATAATGAAATTATCAATTTCATAACAAAATTCCATCAAACTGATTAGATTTTTAACAAAATTAAATTAAATTTAATTAACTTAAATGAATAAAACTTAAAATATTTAGTTTGTTTTTTTGTTTATTTCAATTTAATGGAATTTTGTTATTAAATTAAAATGCATAAATCTTTAAATTATTTTTTGAGTGAACAAAGTTTACCATCATTTTAAATAAAATGAGTTTAAAAAATTTCAGCTTTCCATATTTTAGAGCTAATTATCACATGTTCAAATTGGGTGGCTGTGAGATGTTTGTTTATAAAAGCTAACAAGAGTATGTGAAGGTGAATAAAGCAAAAAAACTGCATATGGCAATTAAAAACACAATAAACATACAACTGATCACAAAATGTCTCGTTACATATACAGAAATTTGAACATTGTGGTGTAAAATCCAGGTGTGTACAGTATATGAGAGAGTATGTGGAAAGTTGTGCTTAAGTGTCACTAAATCAAGATCATTTGAGGGAAGTCTCTATATTTCTATATTTCTCAGATTTCCCTTCTGATGGATAGAGGATTAGAATCACACTCTGTGCTAAATATCTGTGGCTTTAATTTTACCCACATTAGTGCTGTTAGTTTTTAGTGTTAATGTTACAGTTGGGTAAGCAGCTGAGGTTTGGAGGTAGGACTTGGTCTAGAAAATGCCTTGAGTTTGTCTTCTTGTGCTAATTTAGCTGCTGTCCTCAGTGCTGAAGTGTTGCCACTGTCTAATGTGCTGAAGCCCCCTGCTGATCTGGTGAAGGAGATGCAGCTTTACTGAGATTACACTGTAAAGGGAACAGTACATGTGTATGATTTAGACTTAAAATAGTTTCACAGAATTGTTTTTCTTTTATGTTGCTACCAATAACATTAGCATAAATTTTCATTTTACAAAAGCATTTACTATGGTGGTGATGTTCAATGTTTGTATGCCCCATATGGAGTCATGTGGCCTAGTGGGTTGTGGGGTCATATCATACTACTTACACTATATTTTTTATTAGCATTTTATTATTTTGAGGTAAACTTATAATGTTAGGTTTTGCACCAAAACTGTTGAAATGTAATTTTACATAACCATTAACACCCTCTTTCTGACACTTTCTGACACGGAATATAACAGACTGTTTTTGCTACTGTGAAAAAGAAGTCAAATATTTTCTGTTGATGTTCCTTTAAGACTTATACTGTATAGGCACTTTTCAACTGCACGTTACGGTTTGACTCGACTCTGCTCGCTTTACTTTTCTGAAACATGGCCTGGCATGACAGGGCGTGGGGCATGGCCTGGCGAGACAGGGTGTGGGGCATGGGAACAGGGCAAAGCCAATGGAAAGTGGGGCCCTGAGAGGCTCGAGGGGCGGAGCCATAGGGATGGAGGTCCCCAGTGGAGGCGGGCCTGGACCGTGGAGCAGAGGCGGGCCTGGACTGTGGAGTAGAGGCGGGCCTGGACCTTGGAGCAGAGGCAGGTGTGGACCGTGGAGTAGAGGGTTGCTTGTGACATGGCATGGAGCATTCTGGGTCTTGGCTGAGACATGGCATGGAGCAGGCTGAGGCATGGTTGTAACATGGCATGGAACAGGTTGAGGCAATGTTGTGGCATGGCATGAAACAGGCTGAGACGTGGCTGTGACATGGCACGGAGCAGGCTGAGGCGTGGCTGTGACATGGCATGGAGCAGGCTGAGGCGTGGCTGTGACATGGCACGGAGCAGGCTGAGGCGTGGCTGTGACATGGCATGGAGCAGGCTGAGGCGTGGCTGTGACATGGCATGGAGCAGGCTGAGGCATTGCTGTGACGTGGCATGGAGCAGGCTGAGGCGTGATATGGCATAGAGCAGACTCAGGCGTTGCTGTGACATGACCTGGAGCTGACTCAGGCGTGGCTGTGGCTCGAGGAGCGAAGCCGTAGAAGGCAGAGCCGTGGTAGGATCGAGATTAAGAGTCCTGGATGATTGGGAAAAGACCTCAGTGGTCGTGAACATGAGCAGGGTCTTGGGAGTGACCTCTGTGGTCATGGGCGTAGACAGAGACTCGGAGCCGATCTCTGTGGTCGTGAACTTGGGCAGAGACTTGAAAATGACCTCTGTGGTCATGTACATGGGCAGAGACTCGGAGAAGACCTCAAGTTAAATTTAATATGAATCGTGAAAACCAGAAACCCTAACTCTAAATGTGAACAAAACATAAACATGAACTTGACTAAACTAAACATAACTTGGTAAGACTATGAAAACTAAACATGACTTGACTTGACTAGACTTGACTTGGTCATGGAAC
Source organism: Myxocyprinus asiaticus (assembly GCF_019703515.2). Classification (NCBI taxonomy): domain Eukaryota; kingdom Metazoa; phylum Chordata; class Actinopteri; order Cypriniformes; family Catostomidae; genus Myxocyprinus; species Myxocyprinus asiaticus. Next base: position 8,754,183 of record NC_059346.1, on the reverse strand, counting down.
AAACAATGATACATAAACAATACCTGACGAGAGACATTGGCAAACATGAGGGCTTAAATACACAGACATGGGTAACAAGACAACCAATGAACAGACAGAACTATAAACAATATATCAAAACTAATAAACTTAAACCAACGGCAAACTAGAACTGATAACAAAGTAATCAAACAATGAACCAATGAAAATAAGACACATGAACAGGGGAAACACATGACAAGATCACATGAGGGAACAGGAAATCACATGACATGACAGGAACAGGAACTAAACTTGAAAATAAAAGACATGAAAAAACATGAACAAAACACATAAACGTGACAGTTGGTAGGTCTAGTGGTAGCCGTGTGCGGCCAACAGCTGAGACACTTCTGGAAAGACTTTTTCTTTTCACGTTGTTTCGTTCATCGCTAACGAGAGGAACGTCTGCACCTCGTTTATTGACCACGGCCATAACTTAAAAACTAGCGAGTTGATGTCCTGTGTCGCAAATCCAGTGAAGCTGGTAGTGACGATTCTCTCTGAACAATCAGTGATCTGCAGGGTTTTGACGTCACATTTATTATCGGCGCAGCTCGCTTGGAACCTCGACCGAGGTGGTACTAAAAAATGTATCAGGTACCAGGTACTATCCACAGTGGAAAACACCCAAAAAGCGAGCAGTGTCGAGTCGAGTCGAGTCGAGTCGAGCTGTACCATGCAGTGGAAAAGCCCCATGTGTAAACCTTCTATTTGCATATTCTTACTAATGGTTTAGGAGTTGCAGTCAATAGTCCAATTCTTGTAATAAGCTGGATAAAGATCAGTCAGACGGTCATTATTATTGTATCGAACCCGGAATATTCATTTAATGCTACTCACCAGTACTCAAAAAAATGTGGGGCCTGAGTAACTCATTGAGTATTGACGCTGAATACCACCTCTGGAGTCGCGAGTTCGAATCCAGGGCATGCTGAGTGACTCCAGCCAGGTCTCCTAAGCAACCAAATTGGCCCGGTTGCTAGGGAGGGTAGAGTCACATGGGGTAACCTCCTCGTGGTAGCGATTAGTGGTTCTTGCTCTCAGTGGGGCGCATGGTAAGCTGTGCGTGGATCACGGAGAGTAGCATGAGCCTCCACATGCTGTGAGTCTCTGCGGTGTCATGCACAGCGGGCCACATGATCAGATGCGCGGATTGACTATCTCAGAAGTGGAGGCAGCTGAGACTTGTCCTCCACCACTCGGATTGAGGTGAGTAACCGTGCCACCACGAGGACCTAGTAAGTTGTGGGAATTGGGCATTACAAATTGGGAAGAAAAGGGGATAAAAAAAAAAAAGTTGTAAAAATGTTTATATTTTTAGGCTTATTTATTATTGTCATTATTATTATTATTATTGCTTCAGTAGTTTTTGTTATCGGATGTTAAAGTAATGGGTTCTGTTCAAATTTTCATTCCTTTCAAAAGACTACCTGCGTTCTCTTTAGGCCGAAAACCGAAAAAGGCATTTTATGGCATTTGCAGCAGATAATTTGTCAAAGTGGTTGAATCAAAGTGATCAGCAGGGACCTTGTTAAAAATAAACAACAGCCATTGTTTTTGATGTTGGGAGTCATAAACAGCACAAAGTTGGCCAAACTTTCCAATAAACATCCAATATATTATACTTTTTGTTAGTTTATGTATAATACAGTACAGGTATCTTTCCCTTTGGGTGTTTAAAATGCTAGTATCTATCTTATGGATTTCCTCCTCAATACCATCCTGTAAAATGTTTTGTCGGGTAATCTAAATTGTGCTTTATATGGTAACATCGAAGTTAAATGGTTTTATTCAAGTCAGTAATATTACTCATCATGATTTAATCAATCGGACTTCATTAGGTTACACCAACAAAAGTCATTTTTAAGGGTTAGATCAAGTAGAAATACCTTAAGGTAACAACTGCATGTTATTACGTTTTTCAATGTAATGTGGGTGGGCCAAACTTCTGAATACAGAATAGGCATTGTTGTTGTGCACATGTGGGCGGTCAAGTTTAATTTTTGCATCTGTCAAAAAGTTGCAGAATGAGCTGTTTTAGCAGCTTAGTTTGAATAGATGTTCTTTTTGGACTGGGAAGGAAGTTTGGAGCACTGAAATATGTACAGTATGTTTACTTAGTAAGTTCATGATGTGATGCTGCGTAACTAAAGGGCTGTCGGGTTGAACCCTGCAAAGTAAAAGTATACTTTAAGTAACTTTTAAATGACTTGTTAGTAATTGTATGTGTTGTGCATTCATGTCTTTGTTTCAGGAAATTGCTCCAGGAGATCTGACTCTTGAGGCTCTGTTGGATATGTCTGATGAGCAGGTGTGCGAGTCGCTGCAGAAGTTTGGAGCGAGTGATGAAGAGTGTGCTCGTCTTAATGCCTCACTCACATGTCTACGATCAGCCCACAAATCAGGTGAGTTCAGAAGACACAGCTACAAATATAACCAGACTATACTGTAGGCTTTCATTCAGATCCAAATATAATGCTGGACAATCCTATACAAACACTATCTAAGTTACTATGTCAGTACACATTTTTTGGGTGCTTTTATATAGCGAAAAAAAAAGAAGACAAAGAACAGTGATTTAAATATTTTTCAATATACAGTATGTATATATATGAAACAGGTAAAAATGAAATAGAGGCAATTATCTGCTTCAGATTATTTTATAAACATTAAAATCTATAGCACTTCAGGAAAATCATTTTTGCCAGAGATAAGAATGTGTTACTGGTTTTGAGGATAGCAAATAACTGTAGTAAACTTTATTCAGGCTATAATAGATGATATAGGTTATATTTAAGCAATATTATTTGAGCAATAGTGCAGTTGTACTGAATTGCTGAAAACAAGTTTTGGTGAATAATATTTTCAAGCTGACCTTTTCAATACAAGAATAATAAGAATTAAGTTCAGTTAAGAACTTATTAAGAAAATATTCATGAATGTCTAGGAAATATGCAATTTTCAGGTTTTTTTTGTTGTTGTTTTTTTTTTGTTTTTAGATTTCTTGTTTCAGTGGTGGTTAATTTTGGTTACATTTTAAAGAAAATGTTCCAATATTTTCAATGTTATAGATTATGATAAATCCTGAGAGCCTAAGAAACTGCTGACAAATAAAAAAAAATAAAAAAATTTGTTTCTTATTTTTCTGATTTGACATTATATATCTCAGGGTGTAAATAAGGTGACTCCGAAAAACTGCTTTTGTTTTGTTCCCAATCATGTCACCCGTAACTGAGTACATTTTGTGTTGATACGACAAAGCAATCAAAAGTTATAGCATTACAAATATATTGTATCATAGTGTTTAAAAACGTCTCCAAGTGTCCAAAAGCCTCTCCAAACAAATAAAAAATTACAATTGTACATAAAAACTAAATTCACATGTAAATACAACAATGACTAAAACATACTACACCATTTCCGATTAAGTCATGTGATCTTGGAGACCTAACATGTTTTTAGCCAGATGGCGTATTATGTGCTGTGTGCACATTGTGCTTCGTGTGGATAATTTAATGATCTATGCATCCGATTACGATGAGTGTAGGCTTGTTTTACGGGAATCCCCTCTTCTAAGTAATGTTATGTTATTTTATGTTCTGTTTATTTTTCGTGACGTGAAAAAGCGGCTTATAAACGACACCTATTTTCATGTAACATGAATGTCAAAGTCATATACTTAGCTATTACTTGATATATTTTTGTCTGTGAGTAAAACAAATAGGCTAGTTGTATATAGGCCTGTTGACTTTTTTATAATTATGTGTTTTTGTGATGGCTTAGATGTTCAGCTTCCACTGTTTTAAGTTCTTGTTTTGTAGGACTGTTAGCTATTGAGCACTTACCTCACATACAGGTGCATCTCAATAAATTAGAATGTCATGGAAAAGTTCATTTATTTCAGTAATTCAACTCAAATTGTAAAACTCGTGTATTAAATAAATTCAATGCACACAGACTGAAGTAGTTTAAGTCTTTGGTTCTTTTAATTGTGATGATTTTGGCTCACATTTAACAAAAACCCACCAATTCACTATCTCAACAAATTAGAATATGGTGACATGCCAATCAGCTAATCAACTCAAAACACCTGCAAAGGTTTCCTGAGCCTTCAAAATGGTCTCTCAGTTTGGTTCACTAGGCTACACAATCATGGGGAAGACTGCTGATCTGACAGTTGTCCAGAAGACAATCATTGACACCCTTCACAAGGAGGGTAAGCCACAAACATTCATTGCCAAAGAAGCTGGCTGTTCACAGAGTGCTGTATCCAAGCATGTTAACAGAAAGTTGAGTGGAAGGAAAAAGTGTGGAAGAAAAAGATGCACAACCAACCGAGAGAACCGCAGCCTTATGATTGTCAAGCAAAATCAATTCAAGAATTTGGGTGAACTTCACAAGGAATGGACTGAGGCTGGGGTCAAGGCATCAAGAGCCACCACACACAGACATGTCAAGGAATTTGGCTACAGTTGTCGTATTCCTCTAGTTAAGCCACTCCTGAACCACAGACAACGTCAGAGGCGTCTTACCTGGGCTAAGGAGAAGAAGAACTGGACTGTTGCCCAGTGGTCCAAAGTCCTCTTTTCAGATGAGAGCAAGTTTTGTATTTCATTTGGAAACCAAGGTCCTAGAGTCTGGAGGAAGGGTGGAGAAGCTCATAGCCCAAGTTGCTTGAAGTCCAGTGTTAAGTTTCCACAGTCTGTGATGATTTGGGGTGCAATGTCATCTGCTGGTGTTGGTCCATTGTGTTTTTTGAAAACCAAAGTCACTGCACCCGTTTACCAAGAAATTTTGGAGCACTTCATGCTTCCTTCTGCTGACCAGCTTTTTAAAGATGCTGATTTCATTTTCCAGCAGGATTTGGCACCTGCCCACACTGCCAAAAGCACCAAAAGTTGGTTAAATGACCATGGTGTTGGTGTGCTTGACTGGCCAGCAAACTCACCAGACCTGAACCCCATAGAGAATCTATGGGGTATTGTCAAGAGGAAAATGAGAAACAAGAGACCAAAAAATGCAGATGAGCTGAAGGCCACTGTCAAAGAAACCTGGGCTTCCATACCACCTCAGCAGTGCCACAAACTGATCACCTCCATGCCACGCCGAATTGAGGCAGTAATTAAAGCAAAAGGAGCCCCTACCAAGTATTGAGTACATATACAGTAAATGAACATACTTTCCAGAAGGCCAACAATTCACTAAAAATGTTTTTTTTATTGGTCTTATGATGTATTCTAATTTGTTGAGATAGTGAATTGGTGGGTTTTTGTTAAATGTGAGCCAAAATCATCACAATTAAAAGAACCAAAGACTTAAACTACTTCAGTCTGTGTGCATTGAATTTATTTAATACATGAGTTTCACAATTTGAGTTGAATTACTGAAATAAATGAACTTTTCCACGACATTCTAATTTATTGAGATGCACCTGTATTTATGGAAAGACCAGCAAAAAGAAAAGCCTTTTCCACAACTCTGAAAATAAATGATAAATCAGAAAATAGAGAACTATGATTAGTGTGCTGGCACTGAGTTATAACTAATCCTGTTATATTTGTGGAAATCTAAAAATCCTGAAAATTTGAGGAAGGTTTACAAGTCAAATACTGTATTTTGAAGTGTGAAGATCAAGTCCTGTAGTAACAGAGAACTTCCAGTAGAGGACATCCCAACCTTGAGTTTGATTTAGTTTGGAGAGTTATAATGGAAAAAAATTTAACTTAATTCAACTCTTTTCGAGAATTTTGGAGGGTTCCCAGAGTCATGAAAATATCAGGGAATGTTAAAATTGTGTTTTCCAAGCTGTAAAAGTAAATTGAAATGAATAAGTTTGTAAAAGTAATTGAAATGTGTTTAACGAAGGTAGTAAAAGTTGCTTTTAAGTTAACCCATTGTGATGTCTGATTTGTGAGTGAATCATCTTGTGAGTTGGTTCTTTTCAATGAATTGTTCAATGCGGTTCACAAATCAGCCGAACGATTCATTAGTGAGTCGATTTGAATGATTCTGATGCTACTTAGTATAATGTGTTTACATCAGTGATATAAGGATTTATGTTTTGGGGAGGTTTGTCTTTTAATTGGAAATAAATAAGCCCCTAAATATCACACGACTTGTCAAAATTAAAGACACTGTATACAAATTATATTCTGATACACATATTCTGATTATATTTAAATAATTTTAAATTTAAAGAAGCCATATTCTACACTTTTTGTTGCATATTGTAACATGCACTTATAATGCTTGTCTAAGCGTACACCAAAAACAGTCATAATTTAGTTTTACATGATCATATTCCAATCTCTCTCTGACCCTTGAAATAAAAAAAGTGTTTTTGCTTCTGTAGTTTTAGAGAACAAGTCTTCTCTGTTATACTGTAATTTGTTATCCTCTATGTATTGGAGTGGTTCACACTGTCTCTCATTAGGATGGGCGAAGTTGCTGAATACCTGACGGTTTAAATAACCCATTTTTGCAGTTTTTTTTTTTCTTCCAATAAATGTTCACTGTGCACCGAAGAGGGAACTTTGTGTTGTGAACATCAGAGTATGTATAAGTAGTATGGAACAATGGGCTAAAGGCACTTTTAAATGTGATTTTCTCCCAAAACACTAACCAGCAGAAAAAACAACCACAGTACTTACCTTAACACCTGTTTGTCACTATACACTGCAAAATATTCCAGATCCTTGAGATCCTTGAGATATATATAAAAAAAAAAAAAAAAAAAAAAAAAAAAACGAGGAACACCCCCCCCCACCATAAAATACTTAGTTTTTAAATTTTTATTCAACCCCTATTCCAAAAGTTGGGACAGTATGAAAAATGCCAATAAAAACAAAAAGGAGTAATTTGGAAATTATATTTGCTATATTGAAAGCACTATAACACATTATATGATGTTTTACCTTGTGAATTTCATAGTTCTTTTGAAAATGTACAGTAATTTCAAATCAGATGAATGCAACACGTTCCAAAAAAGTTGGGACAGTCGAGTGTTTACCACTGTGAAACATCACCATTTCTTCTAATAACACTTTATAACACTACACATTTGTGCATTGAAGACATGAGTTTGTTAAGTTTAGAAAGTGGAATTTTCCCATTCATCCATTATGAAGGTCTTTAGCTGCACAATTGTACAGGGTCTTCATTGCCATATGGTGTGCTTCATAATGCGCCACACATTCTCAACTGGAGACAGGTCAGGACTGCAGGCAGGCCAGTCTAGCACCCACACTCTCTGCTTACACAGCCATGCACTTGTAATCTGGGCAGTATGTGGTATGAAGTTGTCCTGCTGGAAAATGCAGGGACGTAACTGGAAAAGTACATATCTGTCTGCATTCATGGTGTTCCCACAGATGTGCGAGTTACCCATGCCATGGTCACTGACACACCCCTGGCCCATACAGACACTGGCTTTTGGACCTGATGCTAATAACAGCTTGGATGGTCCATTTCCTCTTTGGCCCAGATAACACGAAGGCTGTGTTTTTCAAAAACTTTTTGAAATGTGGACTCTTCGGACCAAAAAACACAGTTCAACTGTTCTACTTTCCATCTAAGATGAGACCGAGCCCAGAGAAGTCAGCAGAGCTTCTGGACAGTGTTGATGTATGGCTTCTGCTTTGCATAGTAAAGTCTTAACTTGCATCTGTGGATGCAGTGGCAAGTGGTGTTGACTAACAAAGGTTTACTAAAATAATACCAAGCCCATGTTCATGATATCCATTACAGATGAATGACGTTTTATAAGACCGTGACATCTGAGGGATCAGAGATCACGCGTATTTAGAAGTGGTTCTCGTCTTGCCCTTTACGCACCAAGATTTGACCGGATTCCTTTAATCTTTTAACTATATTGTGCACAGGAGAGGGTGAAATGCCCCAAATCCTTTCAGTTTGTCTTTGGGGAACATTGTTCTCAAAGTGCTGGATTATTTGCTTAAGCATCTGTTGGCAAATTGACAAGTCTTGAACGATCCTTGCTCTTGAAGGACTAGGCTGTTTTTTGAGGCTCCTTATATACTATGACATGATTGCCTCACCTGTTTAACATCTCCTGTTTCACATCACCTTGTTATTTCAACTTGTCAAATTGTTATTAGTCTTAAATTGTCCCTGACTCAACTTTTTTGGAGCGTGTTGCAATCATCGGATTTGAAATTCACAAGGAAAAACACCATATAATGTGTAGTTGTAGTGCTTTCAATATAGGAAAGGGTGAATATAATTTACACATCACTCCTTTTTGTTTTTATTAGCATTTTTCATACTATCCTAACTTTTTTTGGAATTGGGATTGTAAATTTGTCATACATAAAACTAGTTTGTAAATATTTCTACAACAAAGCCTTACAGGTGCTTTGTAAATTCATTGATAGACAGGATGGTAGCAGAACAACCAGCAGCACAGTGAATGTAATTGTAGGATTGACTATTGTAGAATAACACAGGGGCAAAGGGTTTTTTTTCTGTGAAGGGTTCTGAACTTTGGAACATACTTCCAATTGAAATCAATTGAATACAAGATATAAAATCTTTTACAATAATGCTTAAGTGCTGGCTTAAAAGAAACTAGAGCTGTAATAAATGTTTTTTTTTGTTGTTTTTTTTGTTGCTGAAATCATGTTTGTGTACTTTCCTTATACAAACAAACAAATAAATACAAAATGTCATTGTTGTATTAGAACAAACTTAATTAAATTAAGTTTCTTTTTTTCTTTTTTTTTGGGGGGTCGGCAAGTACAGTGTTATTAGTTTTGTGTCTGGATCTCATAATTGCAAGTCTAAAAAAAAAAAAAAAAAATTCCAGATGCATTTTTCTCAGTAAACTGCCATGAGCTTAAAGGCTGTTTGTTTACACATGACCTTGTTACTGTAATTTGTGTGTTACTGTTTTGCCACGGGAGGGCAGTGTAGTATCACACTCTGAAATACAGCACAGTTTGATAACAGCGTTAGGTAATGGCACACTTGATTTATCAGAAGGATCTCTCCTGCATTGTTTATTTTATACCTCCACAACATGAAGCTGATTAGAGTTGCTCTAAGGTTTGATTGAAGGAAATGTCTCTGAAGATGTTGAATTCTCATTCAATGGCGTCACTGCTTTTTGATGAAGTTAGAAAAGATTGATGATTGATGTCAAATCATACGAAGTACGTGTGCAAAGCATTGAACTATAAATCGATCCATTCATCTCTAACGTTTAGACTGCTACAGACAATGAAAGAATTTGCAGATCAGTTTATCTGCACCAGTGCATGCATTGTATACCAGTAGATACTGTATGTCTAGCAGCAAACATGTTTTGCAAGTTCAGTGTTGCATATAATTAGCTATAGACCTATATATTGGCCAGGGCGATTCGTCAGCTGATATCTGGGCATTTTGAGATTGTCTGCATTGGCTGATTAAAGTACCTGCTTGGCCAATAAACAAATATGACAGCCTTGTCAATAGATAATGCACACAAAGAGTAAACATTTTGAGTAAATATTGTTCAAAATAAGTTTTAAATGAATTTCAGAAATCTTATTTGCAGCTCATTTGCTTTAAATAACTTATAATGGTATTATACTCGTATTATAATAAATTAACCTGATTTCTATATATTAGCCTTAAAAAAAAACAAGAAACAAACAAAAAAACAATATCAGTCGACTACTATATACGATATTGCTCTTTATAATTCTCCAGTTCTTTGGTGATTTTGTTTTGTATTAATTAGTTAACAATGACACAAGCACATTTTGTCACAAAAACGTGGATTTTTGTTTCGATATCATCTCATTTTTGTCAAAAGAAACTGACGTTCTCTCAGAAATTCTACAAAATGTCTGTGTTGTATAAAACTTGGCAAACAGAGGGCTGCAAAGCTCTTTCAATCAGATTGTATATTGCGTAAATGTTATAATAAGGATTTAGAAAAACAAAACAAAGAACAATTTTGGCATATTCTTTAGCTGGTGAATTATATCACATATATAAGGCTACTTAGCATGATCCTCATTGTGCTTTTCTCAAGTTGAACTTCTATTTGAGTTTATTCTACTTCTATTTGAATGTTTGTTTAAAGGCTTTCCCCCCCATCTTCTCCAATTGTCACAACAGGTATCTCTGAAGTAATAAGATATAATGCAATCTGTTGTCATTGAAGCGCTTCCCCAATTCTACAGTACCCTCCCGTCCTGTCTATCTTCCCTCTATTGTGTTACTTTAGGTAGCGATCAGTGCGGTCGCCCTGGAGTGTCTGAATTTTCTCAAACACGGATTCCCCGCTGTGATAGAGCGTTAACCGGCAGTTGCACCACAGAAATTGAGATCAGCTTGGATTTCTTTGTTTAAAGAACGGCTTAAAGATGCTGTTGGGCTTTTAAGAGGCTTGTAGCATGCTGAGGACCCTGCATGAGAGGCTGTGCGGAGGGGCTGATTCCAGCCGCCAGAGAAGTGTGGTGTATAATTTAGAAATCACACCTATCTTCATCTGGGGTTCTCTCTTTCTGTTTCTCTTTCTCAGACAGTCTTTGTATACCCTTTGTTCCCGTCTTTGCTGTTTATTTATTAAGACCCTGATTTGTTTCAATTCTCTGTGTTTGCCTCCTTGTCCTCTCACCACGGCTGGGCGATACAATGAATATTCACTTTATAATCACGAATATAATTTTGTATAATGTTTAATTTTACTTGCGATATAAAGTTTGCATCATCGTGAATTTTGCAATGATTTTAATGTGCTTTTTATTTGGCCATTAAGTTTCTCGTGGGAACGAGAGCGTTATGACCAGTGTTGGCTAAGTTACTCAAAAAGGTAATCCACTACAAATGACTAATTACCTCCACAAATTTTAATCAGATTACTTTACTGATTACTTCATCAAAAAGTAATCACATTGCTCATTTCTAAACTTTTAAGTTACTATCTAAAACACTTTTCACAGAAATATTTTTGTTTTTCCACTCAACGAATTCAAAATAATTCTATATTCTACGTTCTATATTTAATTCATCTATATTTCCTTCACCCTTCAGCTGTCACACAAACTCAAACAGACGTACATATGAACATATTACTTCCTATTTTAAATATATTATACATAAATAATAATATTTTAGAAATGTACTTAAAAGTAATTAACTTTTTATTGAAAGTCAGTAGGCTAACTGTAATCTGATTGCAAGAATTTAAAAATGTAATGTGTTACACTATGTTTTGGATTTAAAAGTAATTCAATTACAGTAACTACTTAATTTGAAATCAAATTACACCCAACACTGATTATGATAGAGATGTTTACTTCAGTAGCCAAAATGGTGCTAGAGTTGGTAAGTTTGATTCATTTCCATCAATAGGTTCAAACTCTCCAAAGTGAATCGATACAAAACTCAGATTCAATGAAACAAAAATGCTCACATATTACGGGTTTTTGCTATATTAAATTGTTTTATTTTTGCATATAAATGAATTGATTAAATGTCATTTAGTAACAAAGTGTGGAACATATGCCATTATTATTTGAAAAAACATTTTTTTTTAATTTTTTTTTTTTTAAATAAAAACTAAAATTAAATTAAAATAAAAAGTTTAAAATAGTATTTTCCAGGCCTGGAAAAGTCATGAAAATTGGATGAATATACTGTTTTGTAGTTACGCTCTTCTGATAAATATTTCATTGACTTTTGTTTAAACTAAAACGTGCCTGCAAGCCATAAATTTTGTCTGATTTGTGAATGAATTGTTCTCGTGTCGGATCTTTTAAATGAACAGTTCAGACTGGTTCACAAATTGGTCTGAATGATTCATTAGCTAATTGATCTGAATTTCAAATAATTCTTAAAAAGTCTTATCCAAAAATCAAATGACTGGAAAGAGCATGGAATAGTCATGGAAATTAATTGTTCTAAAAGTGGGAAAGAAAAAGTGGGTTTACTGTTTTCACATTTCTGGGTTTGGAACACAGAAGTGGAATATATATATACATTTATGCATTTGGCAGATGCTTTTATCCAAAGTGCCTTACAGTGCACTTATTACAGGGACAATCCCCCTGGAGCAATGTGTCTTGCTCAAGGACACAATGGTGGTGGCTGTGGGGATTGAATCAGCAACCTTCTGATTACCAGTTATGTGCTTTAGTCCACTACGCCACCACATCAGGGTAAACTTCTATAGCAGTGAAAGGGAGACAACAGCATATATTCTTTTTACATTCCCATTTGCTCCAAAAGCAAAAGAGAAACTCCACTATTACGTTTCCACGACTTTCTAAAAGAGGAAAAGAAATAGAGAGATGTAGATTACGGCTGTCAGAACAGAGAAAAGTGTCAGATTTACTGTCACTGCCTCAGCAGCTGTATTAGAAACCTCATCACAGCTGTGGTAACTATTTTTTTTTTTCTAATTAATGCTAGGGTAATAATACACAAAGTATAATGTTATAAATGTACACTAAATAATAAAAAAAAAAATTGAAATATAAAAAAAAAAAAAAATGGTTACAAGATTTACGATGCTATATTAGGCAGAAATGTGCCATCACAGTCTGTGAAAGGGTCCATTTTATTTATTGCAGTAAACATTCTGAATCTAGGGGGTCGCACACAACGGACACGTCTGGCAGACGACATGACGCATTCTAAAATTTGAAACAGTTGTTTTCTATGAATGTACGCACACCGCTGCCGCCACTTGCCATCTGTTGGCGGCGCCCACCTACAACTTCAGAGACTGCTCAAATTTCTGCCACGCCACGGAGTGCAACTCGAATATGTTCCATTAAATTCGACCCAAATCATTATCAGTGGACATATATTATATACTCTAGCCTTGTTCATTCTTTAAGAAGGGAAAAACCTTGGTAACTTTTGTGTGTAATGTCTGCCACGTGAATCGCATCGACGTGCCCTGTGTTTGATGCCTGTGCTGTGTCCTAGCCGCGACGTGATGCAGTGTGGCTCTTCTCGTCCGGTGTGCAGCCGCCTTCTGGCTGTTTCAGAATTATCTGCATATTGAAAGAAAAACATTTTGAACAAATATTGAAATATAATGAAGCATACAGTACTGTATAAAATATATATACAGTATATTTTTGCTATTTCACCCAGCTCTACCTCTCATGCTCCTCCTTTGTTCCTTTATCTCAGCATCTGTTTCCAGCTCTCTCCTTCTCTCTTTTTGCTCTCTCTCTTTCTCACACTCTGGGTCTGCAACTACTAATGGGCATCTTGGAAAGGTATGAACATAGGAGCTCCAGGAATATAAGGAGAAAGGCAAGGGTGTTGGGCTCATCAGGGAGGACACTAAACTGAATTTGTGATTTTTAGTGTGAACCTCACACCCCTCTGCTCCCCTGAGCAAAAAATAATCAAATTAAACTGGGTTCCTTGAGGCAAACTAACGCAACTAATGATTTTAGATTCAGAATTGCTGTAAAAAGTAAAAATCCACAGTTGTTACCTTAAGGAGCTATTTCTACATGATCTGACCCTTAAAGGCACACTCAGTATTTTTTTTCCTCATTAAAATAGTGTAACTCCTAAAGACATGAATTGTAATTTTGCAATATATGTAGGAAATCATGACCACTCACATAAAAATGAAGACTCCAGTCATATCAGTAACCTTATAAAAGCTGTTTTATTCTACATGGAGAGGGTCCACACATGGGGGCTGCCATGTTAGAATCACATGACCAGCCGAATACTTAATCTCAGTAACTGTCCTGTTATTTGACACTTTCACTCATTGATTAATCATGGCTGACTGTGAATGCTCAATTTCTTCAAGGGCATCTGGAACAGAAAACTATTGATTTTAAATTATGCTGCATCCAAGCTGCTAGGTATCAGCGTAAGTCGAAGATGCCACAAAGACAAAAGTTACTGAGTGCACCTTTACAATGTACCTTTGTTTGCATGACCTTTTGTAGACAGGTATATGTCTTGTAGTCTTATTAAAGGAAAATTCTGGGTTCAATACAACTTAAACTCAATTAACAGCATTTGCGGCATAGTTTTGAGTACCACAGAAATTAATTTTGACTTGTCCCGCCGTTATTAAAAAAAGCTAAAATCCTGGTTACAGTGAGGCACTTACAATGGAAGTGAATGGGGACAGACCATAAACATTAAAATACACATTGTTTAAAAACTATAGCCACAAGATGTAAACATTCTACATGTTAACATGATTTTAATGTGATCAAATCATGTACTAATCTTATCTTTGAAAAGTTATATGCAATACAAGGATTTCAAGGTGTCATTGTCATGACAAAGCAGTTGTAATATTGAATAGAACATTACACAGATAAGGAAGTAAGTGATTTTATAACAAGTTTGACTAAACTTGTGAAACGGTGTGTATTTGTATGTTTATGGACTGGCCCCATTCACTTTCATTGTAAGAGCCTCACTGTAACCACATTTTTGTGATTATCAACATTATGCCACACATACTGTTGATTGAGTTAAGTTGTATTAAACCTGGAATATTCCTTAAAATACTATTTTTGTCTCAAATATAATCAGTCAGTTTAGATAATTGTATATCTAACACATTATCTAAAAATAGTTAAATTGTGCATACTTCCTCCAATTCCTACCTTTTTTGTGGCTTCTTTTCAATAGTAGTTATTTTATTTATTTATTTTAAATTTATCCCCTTTTCTCCCCAATTTGGAATGCCCAATTCTCACTACTTAGTAGGTCCTCGTGGTGGCGCGGTTACTCACTTCAATCCGGGTGGCGGAGAACAAATCTCAGTTGCCTCCGCTTCTGAGACAGTCAACCCGTGCATCTTATCACGTGGCTCGTTGTGCATGACACCACGGAGACTCACAGCATGTGGAGACTCATGCTACTCTCTGTGATCCATGCACAACTCACCACGCACCCCATTGAGAGCGAGAACCCCTAATCGCAACCACGAGGAGTTTACCCCATGTGACTCTACCCTCCCTAGCAACGGGGCCAATTTGGTTGCTTAGGAGACCTGGGACCTCACTCAGCACACCCTGGATTCGAACTCGAGACTCCAGGGGTGGTAGTCAGCGTCAATAATCGCTAAACTACCCAGGCCCCCACAATAGTAGTTATTTGAAATAAAACTGGTCCAGCGTTAGTTCCTAGCTTATACACAGGCACTTACAATGGAAGTGAATGGAGCCAGTCCGTAAATGTTAAAATACTCACTATTTAAAAAGTATAGCCACAAGACGTGTGTTTGTTCTTTTCCCTTAATAATGTGAGGGACTTATTATAGAAATAAAATACTAGTTTTTCTCTCTCGCTGTCGCGTGCCAGTGCCACCCCTCCATGTGCCAATGATGACACGCGTGTCATAGGGTGCCGACCCATGTATTAGAGCATATGTTATTTAACATAATTAGGATATTACTTGTGTCATGATGTATGAGCAAACTGTGGTGAGAATGTGTCGTCTTGACACCTCGAGTTGTTGGGTGATATTAATGGGAGTGTCTTTGTCCTTTGATAATGGCATTGTCGATCAAGCTTCTAATAGAAGTATCTATGCCTCCCTTTGTAGTGGTTTTGTAAGACACTGTTGCCAGGCAATGGATATGACTGCAGTTGCATTGTTTCAGAAATGTTTACTCGATCTCATTAGGATTTGCTGGATCATTATCGGTCAACTTTCCTTCTTTCTTTTGTTTTCTTGCTTGGACATTAGCTGTCATAAAAGGGATAGTTCACCAAAAAATGAAAATTCTGTTGTCATTTACTCACCCTCATGTTGCTCTAAACCTGTATTAACTTTTTCTGTGTAACACAAAAGGATATTTAAGGTAGAATGTTAGTCTCAGTCACCATTCACTTTCATTTAATCTTTTCCAATAAAGTGTAAGTGAATGCGTGGTGACTGAGGCTAACATGAAACCTGGCATCTTCTTTTGTTGTTCCACAACATTTTTTATCCATCTGTACTTGCAGGGCCAGCCCGTGGGTTGTTGGGCCCTAGGCAAAATCATGAAAATGGGCCCCTGGTGTGAAAATGGCCAACTTGATGAGCAGATTTTTAAAATAAAAAGCACTAAAAAAGAAGCACTATACTGTATAGCTCAATAGATGCCAAATAACGTGTCCAATAGCTTTTTTTCCCAATTTGAAGATGCATGCATAATGGAATGTGTATTTTAGGTGCTGTGTCACGTCACCATTTTCAACTTATTTGAGAAGTACAAATAAACCAGTGTCTCTAATATGAGGTCATTAATATGAGGTCATGGAAATTGCAAGTATGATAATTACTGGGTAACAGTAATTAAATAAAATGACATATTTTAAATAGGGCCTCTAAACACAACACCTTGAAATACAGTATGTTCACTCTATTTGAGTTTTTGCATCTTTATATCTGCAGTGCTTTAATTCCTTCCTCAGCAGTTTCTGCTATCCTTTACACAAAGTAAGCCTCAAAGTCTCAAATAGCTACAAAGCTATATTTTAACGTAACTTATTTCCTGTGTTTCTGTCATACGTATTATTCAGCAAGGTGCGATCAGTGTCTAATAATACTGTGAAAAGAAGCCGCACAGCAGTTCCCAGCAATGCTTTGCGTTATGAATAAATTATGCAGATTAGTGTGTACTGCTTAGCTTTATTTCTTGATGATTTTAGATAGACTGCTGTTATTTTATTTGTTGTAACTTTCAGTTATTTGTCTTTGTGTGATTATTCAGAGCTCATTTTATACTTAATATGTTGCTTTTAGATTTCACCGTCATTGTGATTTGTATGGTAAACGATCAGGTCCACGCGTGTTGCATGTTCTCGTGTGTGTGCGTGCGTGCGTGCGTGCGCGCGCGCGTGTGCGTGTGCGTGCGTGCGTGCGTGTGTGCGATAGAAACCGTTGGACTGTGGAGAATTTCAAAACAAAAGTCATCAATGTTAATCTTATGACTTGTTCATTTACTTTGCACGTGTTCGTGGGGCCCCCCAAGGCACGTCGGGGCCCAAGGCGGCTGCCTGTATCGCCTGTAGGATGGACCAGCCCTGTGTACTTGGGAAGAATGTTTATAACACTTTTACCAGACTATGCACACCTTCAAGTGAGATTAATTATGAAGAATGAAATCTTTGACATCTGCTTCTGCTGTTTCTTGTTTTGCTTTTTTGTGTAATAAGATACATTCATCAATTTAGAAGAACAAACACAGGAATTATTGACAGCCGAAGCCAGGCCACAATCAACTGTACAACAGACAGATTCATTTGCACATTTCTGTAGCAAGAAAGTGGTGCTTATCGTCAAAAATTGACGATAGACAAAACCACCATGGAGTGTTGAGAAGAAGATGTTTAGAAAAATACATAAACAACCTTTTGAATCTCTTTATTTCATACGTGGAACACTAAATGAGATGTTTAGTAGAACGTATACACTGCTCTTTTCCATGTCCAAGTGAGCAGTGATTTATACTACCAAGCTCTACCATTAAAATAGTCAGTATGACTTGTAGGCTAGGCTATAATCAGAAGAACAGACCAAAATGTTAGTCATTATTCACTAAAAATCATTTTTGCTAAATATTACATGGCATTTCTTGTGTGAAATATCCACTGATTGGCACTAAAAGTGAGTTAAATGTTCTCGTAAACAGATGAGGTTACTCAGGTTTTAAAAGGATAGTTCACCCAAAAATGAAAATTCTCTCATCATTTACTAAACCTCATGCCATATGTATGAATTTCTTTCTTCTGCTGAATGCAAACAAAGATTTTTAGAAGAATATTTAAGCTCTCTAGCTCTATACTATGCTAGTGAATAGTGGCCAGAACTTTGAAGGTCCAAAAAGCACATAAAGGCAGCATAAAAGTAATCCATTAGACTCCAGAGGATAAATCTATCTCTTTAGAAGCGATGCGAAGCGAAACATGTCAATAATTAAGTACATTTTTACTCTCTGATAAACTCTGCTCAACCAGCCAAGTAGTTACAGTGGTTATTGATTTCTCAATAGTGTTAGCAACCTGACATCACAAACTTCACACAACTCCTGGCAGGTCAAGCAGTAGTCATGCCTAAAACTTTGAAACTTCAAGTAGCTTGTTTGTCATCTAGCCTGTAATTAAAAATGCTAATATGAGCATCTCTCAGGCCATGTGAGGACTGCAAGAAGGGTCCTCCAGCTGTGCCCACTGCACCCCTCCTTAGGAGTGGCAAACACTTATCTCCCATCATTCTCAAAGAGTAGGAGTGTGTCCCCTGGAGTGAATATGTCTTGTAAGGCTTGGTTGTAAAGGGCCCTCAATTGTGTGTAGGGCACTGTGCCCACTAAGCCACAGACCAGGGGAAAACCACAAGAGGGAGGAGCCTGTAATCATTGTTTATTCATGTTTAGAGTCTGTGGAGTGTGTATTGTGGGTTCCAAGCAATTTTTTGACAAACAATCTTTGAAAGAAATTGACAGTTTTTACTCTTTAAATACTTTAAATACCTTTTTCCTTTGAAAGTATTAGTAGCTAAAATGTTCAGTTTGCAACATGGCTTATGCCCCCGACATGATTAGTTGTGAAGCTCATGCGGGCATTATGCATTCGAATCAGGTTCATCATATTTGCCAGTCACATTCTTCGCTCATTTCCCTATCAGCCCTAAAAATAAGCGTAGCGAAAAAAATATAAAAAAAATATTTTTTGTTCTAATGTTGATTTTTTTCTATTCAAAACAGTAACACTAAGTCTTTTGACAAGCAAACAGTTGCAAATTACAGTTACACAGTATGATTACATTTGCTTTATAATCGAGATACAGCAGGTTTTTGCATAGTTGAGCTAGTCAACTAGTCTTCATCTCTCTGTCCATATACACATTACACAATGCATACTCGAATATTTGAAAGAAGGACATCAGCTGAGAAAGTGTTAAAAACACGTTGCACGTCACCTCTCTTTCGAAGCATCCGAACAACGCGTGCTGCAAAATGTACAGATTATTTTTATGCTTTCTCATGAGTACAAGCACATACTTTTTAACCAGGTTATTAATATTGCATGTACAGCAGCCCCAGGAATGGATCAGTGTAATATTTACATTTATGCATTTGGCAGATGCTTTTATCCAAAGCAACTTATAGTGCCCTTATTACAGGGACAATCCCCCTGGAGCAACCTGGAGTTAAGTGCCTTGCTCAAGGACACAATGGTGGTGGCTGTGGGGATTGAACCAACAACCTTCTGCTTACCTGTTCAGTGCTTTAGTCCACTATGCCACCACCACCACCACTCAGAAATGTTTGTTTATTTGCAATTTTAAACCAAGCATTTTTTTGTTTAGAATATTTTCATATTGTGCCATTATACTGGGTAGAATGTTATTTTGTATGTGTATGCATTTTTTAAACAAGTATTTTACTTTTTCATAAAGGGACAATAATTGCCCCCTGGATTTGATTTTCAGGGCATTTTCTACATTTATGAGGGCATTTTTTTAAACATAAATAATACTATAATACACTGTATCCTGCTTTTATTCAAAACTTCTACTAATTCAATCTCTTAACATAAGATCTCAGTGAATAATTAGATTGAGAATATATTACCTTATAAAATTTAATCAAATATTTTTTTATGTGATAATGTGTATTACTAGGCTTAGAATAGAATATTAAGAACTATATCAGATGTTATAAACATAAACAGAGAAAATCATTACGGGGGCATTTTCTGCCCCCACAGTTTGAATTTCAGGGGCATTTTTGTCCCTTTTGGTGGCATTCTTTTCCCTAAGCCCACTTTATCTTTTGACACTACCTGATACAGTCTGAATGCAAGTACGCAAACCTGTCCCATTCTACTTACTGAACGTGCACTCTTGTGTTGGCTGTAACAGCCCTCAGTTCTCAAGGGGTTACTTTAAAACGTCTTTGCCATTAAAACGGATTAATTATTATTTAGGTAGCTTACTATAAACATATCAGCTTTAACTTGCTCAAACTGCTGGTCGCATGAAAGTAGTTGACATTAGACCCCAATTCCACCTGGTATTACAATGTGTCTCGGGTGATCCGATCACATGTAGTCAGGTGAGACACATCACTCTTTACACCTGGTCACTTTAATGCATCTTCTGTGACCACTTGTGTTTGGATTTGGAAGGGAGTGCGAAAAAACAGTGCGCTGTTTCTCCCATATGCGGTTGAAATTTAATCTAAGCACAAACATAACATGTCAAGCAGAATTATCCATTATTTTAGTGGATTACCTGTATTAAAGGAGCTTCAGGTGTTCATGCTTCTTGTCTGTTTTGATATCAGACACACTAAAGAAGAGCCGTGAAGCTCTCGTGATTGTGTATGTATCCTTTTTTAAATTTTCCGATCAGATGTTTATTTCCTTTTAAAGCCGCTCGTAACCCGCAAACTTTAAACTCTTGTTTTAATGCAGCGGTTAATTGACAGATGAGGGGTGGCGCTTCACTGCTGCCGGGACGCATACAGGATGGATTAGCATTTACACCTCAAATGCGATGTGGTCAAATGCGTATTTGAGCACATTCGTATGTGGTTTTTGTGATCTGATCAGAAAATGTTTTAGATCTCGTTCAGACCTGTATTTAGCGTTGACCACATGTGATCTTATCACCCAAAACGCATCTGTGGTGATGTGGGCGTGGCCGAGCGACGTCTGTGCAGAGCGAGGCCGGGAGAGGAAGAGCGGTAAGGATTGACACCTGTGGGAAATGATCTCTAACAGCTGTTCTGTGCTTCAGTGAGAGCTGGAGGGGGATAAAAATGGTGTCCAGACTGCCGGAGGAGAGAGAAAGAGAGACGCATGATGCTGATGGAGTGTGATTCTGTTTGGGCTGAAAAGCCATTCATTTGTGTGTTGCACTGAAAGAGTGTTATAAATAAAAGACTCACGTTGGATTGTTCACCCGGCTCCCACTTCATCCTTCAGAGTGTTAAAAACCTTGTCACAGCATCACAGCAGGTAAGAACGGGGTCTAAAAGAGAAAATTGACCGTAGATGAAGATAGTTTACCCTAATGCCCGCCCCTTGTGGCAATGCTGAAAATGCTAACATCTTCCAAACCCGTATGACTTTATTTCTTCCATGGAAGGAGATCTTAGGCAGAATGTTAGCCTCAGTCACCATTTATTTTCATTTCATCTTTTTCCATACAATGAAAGTAAATGGTGACTGATGCTAAAATTCTGCCTGACATCTCATTTTGTGTTCCATAGAAGAAAAAGTCATATGGGTTTGGAACAATAAGTAAATGATGAAGTGAGTAAATGATGACAGAATTGTAATTTTTGGGTGAACTATCCCTTTTAAACAATTTGCTTCAATTACATGTAACCATTTTTTTTACAATTAACATATTTAACCAGTTTGAAAAATAATTTATTTCACTGAGTCGTTTCCATCCATCTACCTGTCTTTCAGCTGTTCTAATTAAAAATGGCATCAATCAAATCACAGGAGCAAACCTGCTCTCCCAGAGTAGATGACATTTCACATTACTCTGGCATTTAATTTCAGCATACGTTTTCGTCTATTCCAGAAAATACATTTAGAAAATGTACTAAAGGGTTAAACCAGAAAAAACTCCACATGTTTAATATCAGTGTGTTTGTTCACAGTAATGCGAGGTTAAAGCAATAGTTCACACAAAAATTACAATTCTGAGTAATCTTGAAGAGAAATTTTGAATAATGTACTGGCCGCTCTTTTCAAATCAGTTACAATGGAGCATTAAATCGTTATAAAGGACACAAAAGCCCCTTAAAAGTACCATAAAGGAAGTCCATCTGACTCATGCGCTATATTCCAAGTATTTTGAAGCCATATAATATCTTTGTTTGTGGAACAGGTGATGTAATTTTTCTTCATGGAAAGGTATGCAAATTTTTTTTACTGCGCCCTGAAAGATATTAATGAAATAAGTGTCCTGAGATATCTCACCGATCTCTGTGACAGCTCTAGACTTTGTAAACAGCAAACAAAAAAGACACTTTCTGCCTGTCAATCATTTTGCCCATTCTCATAGTATTGTAGCTGCAGCAAAATATTGAGGCATAATGCCATTTTTATGCCATGTTGCTCATAACATTTGTCTGTTGAGGACACTGTTTTATTGCTGTTGTTTTTAACAACCATTTCTGCTCGGTGTCGGTGTCAAAAAAGCTAATTTGGTATCTTTGGAGTGTGGGGTTTTGGAAAAAGGGGGTGTGGCTAATCCAACGGCTCAGCTTGTCGAAATTCTAGAATGGCTAAAATCGCTTACAGCACATTTTAGTTCACTGTAAATCTTCCTCTCCAGTAAACTAAATCTGCGAGTCAGTGAGTTGAACTCAAGAACTGGATCAGATTTATGAATGAATCATTCTGAATGGTTCTGTGAACTGGATCATTTGATTCATTAAAATAATCTGCTTTAAAAGAGTGATTAGCTCACGAAACAGACATCACTATTTCTCTCGTGAATGTGCCAAGGAAAGCTAGAAAACTTGGCATATAGGGCATGAGTCATATGGACCTTTTTTTCCTGACACTTTTATGGTGCTTTTTTTGTAATTTTGGAGCCTAACAGCCTGTGGACATGCACACTTCATTATTTAGAAATGAGTGGCGTGTGATATTCTTCAAAAATACACTTTTTGTGTTCCACTGAATAAAGGAAGTTATACGAGTTTGGATTGGCATGATGGTGAGTAAAAATGACAGGATTTTCATTTTTGGGTGAACTATTCTTTTAATATCAATGCAGAACAGCACTCATATGTGTGTGTGTGTGAGAGAGAGAGAGAGAGAGAGAGAGAGGGGAAAGAGAGATGGAGGAAACATTAAAAACTAGCGATCGACCAATATGGGTTTTTTAATGGCCGATGCTGATATCCAGAGAGCAGAGTGGCCAATAGGCTGATACAATGCCGATATATCACACTAAATATAGTATTAAATATGGTAAATAACATAAACATAAACTTGCGAAAAAATATTTAGCACTATATTTACTCAATTTCACACTAAACTTTAACTTAAAAAAAGAATCTAAAAAAATGTATATTGTATTTTAAATGGTAGATAGCAGTTTCTTCTGATTTCTGTTTAGTCATCAAATTTTAGTAATTTATTTGCACATGAAGAAATTGTTAATATATTAGGAAGAAGGAAATAACAGTACACACAGTAGTCCAGCAACCATGGATGGCATGTCCACATTAGCAATCGCATTTTCTCAAAAAATTCTGAATCAAACTAATTGCACCTACAGTGCATAGTGAATAAGACATTTACTCATAGCATATGTGAAGTGCTTTTACTTTGAAGTTGCACTCCCGCGCTCATGCGGATCCAGCGCGAGCAGCAATCTCCTGACAGTTTAAATGGCCTGGATCGCCTGCTTGGATTGACTGTCATGATTTGTGAATCAGAGGAACTTTTGATCCTGATCATGAAGTTTTTGATTCTGGCTGATGGAATACACGCTTCAGAGGAAGATATTAGATGAGCTCTCGATGGGAAGAAAACGCTGGATTTTTGTGAGGTTCATGAATTACATCTTTTTAAACGAGACATCTGCATATTTGCACTTGGTATATAATAGAAGTTTTACAAATTTTTGCCTTTTATCATTAGAAAAGTTACAGGGAACTGTTGAGGAGAGACTGTTAAATATGTGCTTCAGAGGAAGATTTATGAGCGTTCCACAGGATGCTGAAGTTGTGTGAGGTTGGTTTATTACATCTGTTTAAACGAGATATGCGCATATTTGCAGACAGTATATGATATTAGTTTTATTGATATTTGCCTTTTTATCATTAGACAAGATAAAGTTAAAAGTGACAGGGAACTGTTGTGGAGAGAGAGGGAGAATGAAACAGGCGAGTACTTTAACATTATGAGCTCAAACGCGGCTGCCGCGGCTGTTATATGCGGGCTATTTAAATGAGACTGTGTTGCACACCGATCTATTATTGTAGTAACACGATGGCATGTAGTAACAAAACTAACTGTGACTGGTCGTTTACATGTCTCAGTCGCTTCACATGCAAGCAGGCGATTTTCAGCGCCCTCAAGAAACAAATCGGCAAAGGGGAAAATGTATCGACCGAAGCCAATAATTTAACAATTCTGAATATTGTCCGATTTATTGGCCTCTGCGATATATCGGTCGACCACTATTAAAAACACAACATGATGGAGGTTTCTCATCCTGTGGGTCAAAAAGTGGATCACTAATACATAAAGCTAACTTAGAGCTTTGTGTTTGTGTCATTTAATAGAGAGTGAAATTATCTTTTAATCTCCCTGTCCCTCTATTTCTTCTGCATGAATGTTGTGGATGCAAAGGGATTAGCTCCACAATGACTGATTCAAAGAGGGTTAAATAAGAAGTCCATTTACATCACATTAATTAAAATACATCAAGTCAAAATTATGGTCATAAAAAGGGAATATGGGAGAAATGCACCTGAAATACGATTATAATCTGATAAATTATATGATATGAAATTGGTACTTATAGAATGGATCTTTGCACTTACAATGTGTAAAAATGTGTGAAACTTGTTTTACTTGTACTTATTGTAATCATCTACAATAACACCATCCAAAACAGTCAGACACCTAGGGGTAACCATCAACAACCAACTCAGTTTCATCGACCACATCTCAAAAACAGCCCGATCCTGTAGATTTGACCTCTACAACATTAGGAAGATAAGACGCTTCCTCTCTAATCATGCTTCACAACTTCATGTTCAGTCTTTTGTCATATATAGACTGGACTACTGTAATGCTCTTTTAGCCGGCCTTCCTGTATGCACAATTAGGCCTCTGCAAATGGTCCAGAATAACCCAAGAGAGCCCATGCTACACCCCTCCTTGTCTCTCTACGCTGGCTGCCGTTTGCTGCACGCATCAATTTCAAAGCTCTGATGCTGGCATACAGAACAGTCACAGGGTCTGCTCCAGCTTACCTAAAATCATTCCTACAGAGCTACGTTCCCACCAGAAGGCTGTGGTCTGCAAATAAGTGACTTCTTGTGGTACTAACACAAGGCACCAAATCACTTTCCTGGACTTTAGGCTTCACTGTACCTCGTTGGTGGAACGATCTTCCCAACTCCATGTATGAAGCAGACTCTCTCTCTGTCTTCAAAAAACTGCTAAAGACGCAACTTTTTCATTACCACTTGACCTTCCACTCATAACATATTTATATATATTTTATTTATTAAAAAAAATTTTGTTTTTACTCTAATCTCTGTCTTGGCTTGTACTTTTCTAAATACAATTGAAACATTGTAATGCAGCACTTTTCGTGTTATTGTCTCCTTAGGATGAACCACTTATGTTGTATCCTTCCTCAAGCATCAGCTAAATGAATTTAAACCAGAATATTCCTTTAATTTCTTCATTACAAAAATATTTTGGTACTGTTTAATAAATAGGTAAGTATACTAAATATGTATTTGCATTTGAATATGCAGTAAGCGATTTTGTATTAATGTTATTTTTTTTTTTTTTTTTTTAAGAACAACTTGATGACGACAAATTACACAGTAATGGAGGTGAGGCACCATCAGTTTTTTCTTCCTTTTCTTTTTTAAGTCTGTCTGTTTTCATCATTCTCGTATGTCTGCTTTAGTGTTCATTACATTCAGACATTTCAAATTCACTTTACTCTCAGTCACACATTTTCCTTTAATCTTTCTCTGTCTGTTTGCCATGATAGATGCAGTCTGAGTTCTCTACACTGTTGACATCCCTCATCTGGCACTTGGTATCAAACTCATTTTCACTTCTCTTCTCTTCTCTTCTCTTCTCTTCTCTTCTCTTCTCTTCTCTTCTCTTCTCTTCTGGTGTTTGGTCTTATTGTCTCACCTGGTCTCTTCTCCTTATCTCTTCTCCTGTCATTTTCTTGTCTCTTTTTGTCTCTACTGTTCTTGTTTTGTCTAATCTCATCTCTTCTCTTCTCATCTCTTCTTGTTTCATGTTTTTTCATCTAAATTTTTCTCGTCTTGTCTGTTCTCATCTATTGTCTTTTCACTTCTCTTGTCTTGTCTTCTCTTCTTGTCTCATCTTATCTCTTTTTGTCTCATTTCTTTTTCGTCTCTTCTCTTCTTGTCTCATCTGCTCTCTTCTTGTCTGGCCTCATCTCATCTCTTCTTATCTTGTCTTGTCTTATTTCTTCTTTTGTATTTTCTCTCCTCATCTAATCCCTTCTCTTCTCATCTCTCAATTCTTTTCTTTTCATCTCTTTTATCATTTATTTTCTTGTCTCATCTCTTATTGTCTCATTTCTTACAACTCTTGTCTCATTTCTTTTCGCCTCTACGTTTCTAATTTCTTCTTTTTTTCATCTCTTCTTTCATCTCTACTTTTCTTGATTTGTCTCATCTCATCACTTGTCTATTCACTTGTCTTGTCTTGTATTCTCTTATCGTCTCATCTGGTCTCTTCTTGTCTCTTTTTGTCTCTACTCGTCTCTTGTTTCATGTTTTCTCATCTAATCTTTTCCCGTTTTGTCTCTTCTCATCTCTTGTCTATTCACTTCACTTCTCTTGTCTTGTTTTCTCTTCTTGTCTCATCTTGTCTTAACACTTCTGGTCTCATTTCTTTTTCGCCTCTTCTCCTCTTGTCTCATCTCCTCTCTTCTTGTCTGGCCTCATCTCGCCTTTTCTTGTCATGTCTCATTTCTTCTTTCATGTCTTCTCTCATTAAATCTCTTCTCATCTCTTCTTGTCTTGTTTATTTTTGTCTCTTCTTTTCTCATTTATTTTCTTGTCTCATCTCTTCTCTTCTGCTCTCTTCTTTCATCTCATCTCATCTGTTCTCATTTCATATCTTCTCATCTCTTGTTTTCTTGTTTTGTCTCATCTGGTCTCTTCTCCTATCCTCTCTTTTCTTTTCTTTTCTTGTCTCATCTTTTCTTGTTTTGTCTCATCTCTACTCATCTCTTCTTTTTTCATGTTTTCTCATCTTTTGTCTCTTCTCTCCTCATCTCATGATATCGCTTTTCTTCTCATCTTTTCCTGTATCATTTCTTTTCATCTCTATCTTTCTTATTTACTATTGTCTTATCTTTTTTCATCTCTTATCCTCGTCTCATCTTTTCTCATCTCGTCTTTTCTTGTTGTCTCCTCTCTACAAAATGTTTTCTCATCTAATCTCTTCTCGTTATTTCTCTTCTCATCTCTTATCTATTCACTTCTCTTGACTTGTGTTTTATCCTAGTTTCATCTGGTCTCTTCTCGTTTCATCTCTTCTCTTCTCATCTCTTCTTGTCTCTTTTTTTCCCTTTTCTTTTCTTGTCAGGTCTCCTCTCCTCTCCTCTCCTCTCTTCTCTCCTTTCCTTGTTCAGTGTCTTGTTCTTTCTCTTGTTTTACCTCATTATATTGGTGTATATTCTAACACCACACTCTCTGTCCAAAGGATCCAGTGGAAACCAACCCAAGCAGGACTGGTCCATTCAGTGGCCCACTTCTGAGTCGGGTAAAGAAAACACCCCAGTGGGGCCAGCAGACCACAGTCAGTGGGTCCGTCTCCAGCTCGCCCAGAGCCCTAAATTGCACTCCCGCTATAGCCAGCACTTGTGCCAGAGCCCACAGGCACTGGCACCCCCTTTCTACTCCCCTCACCCACAGTTCCAGGCGGATCGCCTAAATGTGGACCCTCACTCTGGCCTATTCCCCTCCCCTCTGGATACGGGACATCATTCTCTCCCTCCATCCCCAAGACAGAGACACTTTGCCCACACCCCTCCCCGGACTCCCTTAGTAGTGAACACCATGACTCCTCCAGCAACGCCTCAGGTCAGGCGCAGGAATAAACTTAAGGCCCCTGGAACTCCACCGCCGGCCAGCCGGAAGCTCATCCACCTTCTGCCAGGGTTTACAGCTCTACACCGCAGCAAATCTCATGAGTTTCAGCTGGGAAACAGAATAGATGACGCACAGACACCCAAGTAAGTCATACTACATTATACAGTACTCAGTGTCCTATATTATGCAATGCATTTTAAATGTTGATTGCTAATATCTAATTATACAAAATTTTGTGCGAATTGCATGCTGGTTATGTTGGTCTTTTTAGCAGGGAAGATGTGTTCCTAGACATCATTTACGTGTGATTTTTAGGTATGATCCAGAAGCAAAAGCCAAAAGGTAGACAGCAAAATTATGCTGCCTTTTAAGATAATTCGTTTGGGTGAAAATGTAAGGCAACATCATATAAATCCTTCACAGATAAATGTGAATCATAAGGTATTTAAAGATTCTGGTTCCACTTTAAGATTTAGTTTCCTTAAAGATTCCATTAATGGATATACCGTATATCATAAATGTTGTCATAAGAACAGCTGTCTCTCAAAGTACAGCATAACACAGTAACAGTTCTTGGTTAAATCGAGTGAGAGTCAGATATGACTGAAAGTAATGAGTGAATCAGATTTTATATTCAGTAACCATGTCGACTGATTTGGTAAATGAGTGAGCTGTTTTATAGTGCTGATTCCTCTCTTTTGATCCCTATTTGTTTGCCGTGTTAAACCATTTTGGAAGTTGCTGCCTATGTAGATCCTTTAAAATCAGTCACATATGAGGTTACTTGACTGTAAGAATGCTGCCTAAGAAGGTAGCAGCCTATGTAGACAGTAAACAGCAAGGCAGCTCTCTAGATTTTGGAACAGAGCTTATGTGTGTGTGAATGAATAGAGAGCGGCATTAGGTCAGTGATTACCAGTCCCCCTGTTCTGATGTATTCCAGACCCTCTCCATGTCCCTTTAATAAGGGCCTGGATTCTGAGAATGCCAGCAAATAGGGAAATCCAATCAGGACAAAACTATCCCTATACCACCACTAGACCTGATTTGGGACTTGTATTATCCATTTGAGACTTTGTAGTTTAATGAACAGGACAATTTGTGAACAGGCACTGATAAGGCTTGTACCAAGGAGGTCATCGTTTTGTATAAGTATCAGTAATTTTAGGCATG
Source organism: Myxocyprinus asiaticus (assembly GCF_019703515.2). Classification (NCBI taxonomy): domain Eukaryota; kingdom Metazoa; phylum Chordata; class Actinopteri; order Cypriniformes; family Catostomidae; genus Myxocyprinus; species Myxocyprinus asiaticus. The sequence continues at coordinate 8,725,180 of NC_059346.1, read as the reverse complement.
CACATGCATGGAATACGAAAAAGGGCAGGCAGGTCTCATAGTTTGGTGTAAATGTATTGCTTGAGTGCATTTGGTTGTAAAAAAGTACAAATGTAGAAACCAGCACTCCACTTAAAGTCCCTGTGAAGTGTCTTGACGAGTGCAGTTTGGACACCTGTTTTCAATTTCCGGTCTCCAGTGTTTTCACTTGCATTGGCATTTGTTTTTAGCGGATGATGTGATGTTTAGAGTATTACATTTGTAAAAATGATCAAAAAAGCATGTGGCTCCATAGTGCCGATACTTTAGAGTCACAATGACCATTTTTTGACAGTGCCTCACCTGTCAAAGTTTAAGGAGTGGGTGCATGAAGTGAAGCTATGAACCGAGGTGAGTTAAATTGAAATCATAAACTACTTTGAGTTGTTATGACAGCCAACGACTGCACAAGTTGAACCTGAACTCATTTTTACTACAACTAACACTTAAAATGGTTGTTGTTCTCCATCTGGAATGCTTGTATTGGTATGTTTTACATTGCTTCTTATGGAGACCAGAACCAATAAACAGTCCAGCAGCGATTAGAATCATCATGGCGGCGTGCAGTGGTTAGTCAGGAAATCTTTGGATAGGCCTAATCTGCAAGTTATCAGACATATATTTTTTATTATTATTTACAACCAACAACAGACCATTTTCATTTTTTAATCTGAATTTTAATACATTCATACCAAACGAGCACTGTGATTGAGTGCTGTCTTTGACTGCTTGTGTCTTTCAGCATTTCTGCACGTTTAGATGAGCGGAAGGAAAAATAGATCCAATCGTATGCAACTATTTGCTTATATAGTTTTTTTTTACTTTGAATCTTATGAAACATGGTAAATAAATAATAAAATCACTAGTTTATTTTTATGTGAGTATTGATTCTTGCAATATACCATCAGTATAAGAAGTATTCTATACAATTTTTACAACCTAATGAACTTGTCTGTCAAACCTAAATTGTTGCTCTGCTATTGTTGAAGAATAATTTCTGTATGTAGCCATAGTTAAAAGAATCATAATGTTTCACTTCATGTGGACATTTTCACCATGATTGTTCTCTGACTGGATTTACACATTTGCTTCAGCTGACTAAGAAGTGCTGTTTTGAATTCTCTTCTTACCTTAATAAATGATGGGTTAGCACTACAGATATCTCATTAGAACAGCTGTTTAGCTGAATCCAAAAATAATGAGACATCATAACTAATAGCTACTCTCAGCACAGTGAAATGAATAAGTTACACACCTATTGACAATGGAATTGGAATTTCTATTGATTTTATAGAATCATGGCTGCATAAAACATGTATAGCTCTTCTGCAGTATATATACTAACATGAAATGATTATGATTATGAATGATAAAGTTTAAATGAGATTACATATTGAAGAGGCATGCTAAGTTACACTATTGACAATTAATGATTAATTAATTTTGAAGACGTACTGCATTATTGATTATTGTGAGAATTACAAATTGTAAATGAAATCCAGACCAAGACTTTAGGTTTTTAGATCCAGACCAGGACTTTAGAATTTGAGATCCGGACCAAAACATTGGGATTTGAGACCCAGACCATGGCTTTACGTTTTTTTGTTATTAAATTTTTTTATTGATTCCAGGACAGACAAAAATAAATTTAACCACAAAATTATACATTAGGAATCAACTTAAAACCCTTTATAACCCCCCCGCCTGCACAAATATAAAATAACTAAATACCCACATATAAACAGACACACAAATATTACATTAAAAAAAGACAAAGTTCAACATATAGGAAAAATAAAAAAATAAAAAAATAAAACAATTTTGTCTCCCTCCTCTGCCCCACACTAGGACCTCTCCAAATGAGACAAAATAACTGCCCCATTTTCTGCCATAACTCAACAGGTTCTCCAGCCGTCTGGAAGTCATCTCCTCGAAAGCTGCCACTTTACCCAACTCGGTGCACCACTCACGAAATGAGGGTGCAGCAGTTGACTTACAACCCCTAAGGATTAGCTGTCTGCCAATCGTCACGCTGGTTAGGACCCAGCTTTTCATATATTTATCTCCTATATTCAGGACCCCTCCATCACCCAAAATACAAAGTCTGGGGCAAAATGAAAACTGAGTGTCCAGTACGTCACACATAAAACGCTGGATACTCAACCAAAATTTCTGAATCTTAATACAACCCCAAAAAACATGGATTATGTCCCCGTTTTCTGACTGGCATCACCAGCAGGTGGGTGAGTCTTTAAGACCAAGCCTGTACAATCTAGAGGGGGTCCAGTAGAACCGATGCAAAATCTTAAATTGCATCAGATGGATCCTTGCATCTCTAGATGCAGACCTGATGCTTTTTAGGATCCTAGCCCACACAAATTTAAATATTCCTCCCATAATCTTTTGAGAGAATTTAAAGCTCCGTCCCCCAGACTCTGAATGAACAGGGAGTAATACACTGATGCCTCATGACCCTTCCCAAAAGCAGCAATCACCACTTCCAGAGTATCTGCCGCTCTAGGGGGGTGTATGCTACTCCCACAAACAGAGCAGAGCAGGTGGCGCAGTTGTAAATACTTATAAAATTGAGATCTGGGAATCCCAAAATGTTGAATCAAATTTTCAAAAGATCTCAATACTCCACTCTCATATAGGTCACCAAGTGTATTAACCCCCCTCACAATCCAATCTGACCAACAGAAAGGGGACTTATTAATACATACTTTAGGGTTCAGCCATATGCTCGGGGCTATGTTTAAATAAATATCAGAATTAAACACTCTGGACACTTTTGTCCATATCGAGTGCAAATGCAAAATAACGGGGTGCGACTTAACCTCTCCGGCTAGTTTAATCGAAAGGCTTTGCAGTGGCGAGATAGGGGCAAGAACTTCCTTTTCAATACAAAACCAGGGAGGAGCTCTCTCAGGTGGAAGCGACCAATGAGCCAAATGTCTAAGACTGAATGCATAATAATAAAACAAAAGGTAGGCCTAATCCTCCTTTGTCAATCGGCCTATGTAACTTATTGAAATTTAACCTGGGAAGCTTACCATTCCAAATGAAGGACTTTGCTATGCTATCAAATTGCTTGAAATAAGAGAGGGAGAGACTACAGTAAGTAATTTAATTTTGGAATACAGTTCATTTTAATAACATTAACCTTCCCAATCATCGATAAGTGTAATGAAGCCCACCTGTCCACATCATTCGAAAACCTTTTTATTAAGGGATCAAAATGAACTCTGACTAAATCTTGATTAATCTAAATCCTGACTACAAATTTGCTGGGAATAAAATCCCCAAATACTTAATGCCCTGTTTGGGCCACTGGAAGGCACATGGCTGGAAGGACGTTACTGGACAGTACGCTGTCAAAGCCAAAGCTTCGGATTTAGACCAATTGACTTTGTATCCTGAGAATTTGGAAAAGGAGTTAATAATTCTGTGGAGGCAAGGCATAGATCTAGTAGGGTTGGAGATGAATAATAAAATATCATCTGCGTAAAGCAGAAGCTTATGCGCCACACCTCCCACCGTCACCCCTGGAAAATCTTCCTCCTTTCCTATCGCGGCTGCTAATGGTTCCAGGGCAAGACAGAACAATAATGGGGAAAGAGGGCAACCCTGCCGGGTGCCCCTATCCAGAGTAAAATAATCTGAAATTAAGCCATTTGTTTGCACCGCTGCTACAGGGTGTCTGTAAAGTAACTTAATCCAACCAATAAATGTACTCCCGAACCCATACCTTTCCAAAATCTTAAAAAGATAATCCCATTCTACCATATCAAACGCTTTTTCGGCGTCAAGAGAGATGGCAGCGACCGGAGATTGATCATTCGCTACTGACCACGTGATATTGATGAGACGCCTAATATTATCAGAAGAGCTACGGCCTCCAATAAACACCACCTGATCTATATGTATATGTGATGTCATAACTTTACTTAATCGATTAGCCAGAATTTTGGACAAAATTTTTACATCTAACTGGATCAGGGAAATTGGGCGGTAACTTTTACATTCGCTTAGATTTTTGTCCTTTTTTAGAATCAGACTGATCCGGGCTTGCGTTGTGGTTGGAGGAAGCTTTCCGTTCTTTAATGATTCTGTATAAACTTCTAACAAAAGTGTAGCCAGTTCTGTAGCATAGGATCTAAAAAACTCAGAGGAAAAGCAGTCAGGCCCCGGAGCCTTGCCTGTAGGCAAGGCCTTAATTACCTCATCAAGCTCCTCCAAGGTTATCTCAGAATCAAGAGAGTTTTTTTGCACAGTCGTCTGTTTAGGGAAATCTAATGGTTTCACAAAGTTCCTAATATCTTCATCAGTGGATGAAGACCTGGAACTATAGAGATCAAAATAGAATTCTTTAAAAGCATTATTAATATCAATGGCCGAGGTAAATATTTCACCACCAGCAGATTTCACTGAGGGAATGGTAGAGAAAGACTCTCTCTGCTTTATATATCTAGCCAAAAGTTTTCCTGCTTTGTCCCCCGACTCAAAGTATGACTGTCTTGCCCTGAATAACCAAAACTCCACTTTCCATGACAAAATAGTGTTATATCTATATTACAATCGGGTCAATTCTCTGAGGCCATCAGATGACATACGGCGCTTCAGCTCTGCCTCGGCACTTTTAATATTTCCTTCCAACTCCACAAGTTCTTGTGCTTTGGATTTTTTAATGAATGAGGCATACTGTATGATCCGACCCCTAAGAACCGCCTTAAGTGCCTCCCAAGCCACGCCCACAGTGGATACTGAGGACCAGTTGGTTTCCATATAAACATTGATTTCAGTCTTTAACATTTGTTGGAAATCAGGATTTTGCAAAAGGGTCACATTAAGGCGCCAACTATATGATTTCTTTTTCTCTGTATATGGCAACAACTCTAAACTCACCAGAGCATGATCTGAGACTAAGATATTTCCAATTGAGCAATCAACAACAGATGAAATGAGGGACTTGGACACACAAAAAAAAAATCTACTCTAGAGTAAATCTTATGGACTGATGAAAAAAATGTATAGTCCCTACCGGATGGGTTCAAAAGTCTCCAAATATCTGTAAGACCAAGATTTCTACACATTCTGTGAAGCGTCAGTGTTGCTCTAGGGGGTTTACACACTTTTGCTTCACTATGATCAAGGACTGTGTCCATCAAAAGATTAAAGTCTCCTCCCAATATTATATCATGAGGGGTGCCAGCGGCTTGCAACATCCCTTCAAGATCTATAAAAAAGCCCTGATCATCAGCGTTAGGTGCGTAAATATTATCCAAAATAATGCCCTTGAATTTCAGCTAAAACAATAATGACTCTTCCTATTTTATATTTAATCTGTTTGAGACATTTGAATTGTAGATGTTTATTTACCAATATAATGACTCCCTTGCTCTTACTTGAGTCAGCACTAAAAAAAAAATGCCCTCCCCATATCTTCCCAAATTTTTCAGCTTCATGCGGGGAGAGATGTGTTTCTTGAAGAAACACCATATCATATTTCTTACGTTTAAGAAAAGTAATAACCTTCCTTCTTTTTATGGGGTGCTCCAACCCATTCACATTCCATGTGGAGAGAGACAATCCACTTATATTAACATTTGACATTTTGATATAGTAGAAAATATAAATTGTGTGTCAAAAACAAAGTTATACAGACCACATTCCCCATTAGTGAAACAATCAAACCCCGAACTTCCCCCGAACAAAACAAACAGAAAAAAGAATAACGTGCGCATTAACCCCGCACACGACAGCGCCAACCGGCGACGATCCCTCTAAACTCAAAAGGTCCATGAACGCCCATGAGCCCCCACGACAACTTTGCCATCGGATTGCTCAATTTTGCCTCACAAATTTGTGAGGCAAAATTACATAACAGAAAATACTTTGTAAAATAAACCCAGAAAATAGGAAGAATGAACACAAAGGACATGTAGATTCATTCACAGAACTGTCTCAAAGGTGTGATCTTCCACAAAACAAATTCCAGCTGATATAAAACCATTCAGATTCCTCGGACAGACAGACGAATGTTCAGTGAACCAGCTGTTATGAGTTCAGCGGATGACGTAATCATTCCAATGTCCCGTAAAAATACTCAACAAAACAAACTACAGCCAGCAGGAAGAATAAGCACGAAGAACGAACAGATTAATCCACAGCTGTTCCAAAGGAGTGTTATTCAATAGAACAAGCTCCAGCCGCTAGGCGGAGCCAACACAAAAAGAAACAAAACCGGCATCCCGGTTGCCTGGATGGTCGAGTCAATTCACTCGGAGGCCGCATAAAGGTATATACCATGACTTACACAATCCGTCAACTTTATAAAAGACATCCTTTGTTTGAGCATGTAGATATTTTGTGGTCATCCGTAGTGTCCATTCTCAAACTGTCCGGGAACTTCAATGCAAAAGTAATCTTTCATCAATGCAAAAGTTTCTTTAAGGAAAAGTTTTAATCCACAAAACAGGCTCCAGCTGCTCGGCGGAGCCAATGCAGTTTACTCAGTCATTGATTCAATAAAAGACATTGCATGATTGGGACATATAAATACTTTGCGACCGACCTTCGTTTCTGTTCTCAGTTTGGCAGGGAACATCAGAGCAAAAGTGATCTTTTTCTGATGTGAGTTTCTTGCATTCCTTGAACCGATCGCGTTTCTCTCTTGTCGAGTTCCCAAAGTCCGGGAACAAGAAAATATTATGGTTCATCCAAGAAAGCTTCCCTTTGCTCCTCTCCTGGCGCAACACCAGATCTTTATCGGATGATCTCAGAAATCTGGCCAGAATCAATCGGGGCCTGTCTCCCTCAGCAGATCTCTGAGCCGGGACTCTGTGAGCTCGCTCGATTTCCAGCTTGTGGCCTGTTATGTCAAGCAGACTCGGGAAAAGCTTGTCTAGAAATTTCACCATATCTCTGCCCTCCTCATGCTCAGGACGTAAGCATCTATTCTCCTGCGGCTTCTATTCTCAAAATCTTCAAGCTTTTCAAGGAGATGTTCCAAATCAACTTTGGTCGCGGGCGGATTAGCGGTTAATTCCCTCTCCGAAGATTCCAGAAAATCGATTCGTCTCTCAACATCTGACACTCTTGTAACTATCTCAGAGAATTTTATTACCATCGCCATAATCGATCGACGTATTACAACGAGATCCTCCAAGTCAGCAAGAACCTTCGTCAACATCACCGACATGTTGAACAACTGACGCCGGATCACCTCTTCTGCCGTGCCATCCAAATCGAGTCCCCGGTCTGTAAGCCTGTTGGGGCTTTCATCCTGAACATGTAAGTGTCTTTTAATATCTCCAGAGCCCAAGGATTTTGACTTTTTTGCCATGTTTTGCCTCAAAGAGCAAATGTGTAACTGGGTATATCAAAATTCACCAAATTATAACATGAAAATAATCAAAAATTTAGCAAAGTGCGCAGAGCTCATCGCTCACACGTCTGCTTCTTGCATGGCATCACGTGACCTCCCCATGGCTTTACGTTTTGAAATTCAGACCAAGACTTTAGAATCTGAGATCCAGACCAAGACTTTAGGTTTTGAGACCAAGACTAAGACTTTAGAATTTGAGATTCTGAACAAGACTTTAGGTTTTGTGATGCAGACCAAGACTTTAGGTGTTGAGACCCAGATCAAGACTTTAGAATTTGAGATCCAGACACAGACTTTAGGCTTTGAGAAGCAGACCAAGACTTTGGGTTTTGTGACCCAGACCAAGACTTCAGGATTTGAGATCCAGGCCAAAACCTTAGGTTTTGAGATCCAGACCTAAACTTTAGAATTTGATATCCAAGCCAAGACTTTAGGCTTTGAGATCTAGACCAAGACTTTGGGTTCTGAGACCCAGAACAAGACTTTAGGATTTGAGATGCAGACCAACACTTTAGGTTTTGAGACCCAGACCAAGACTTTAGGGTTTGAAACCCAGACCAAGACTTTAGAATTTGACATGCAGACCAAGACTTTAGGTTTAGAGATCCAGACCAAGACTTTAGAATTTAAGATCCAGACCAAGACTTTGGGTTTTGACACCCAGACCAAGATGTTTGGTTTTGAGATCCAGACCAAGACTTTAGGTTTTAAGGCCCATACCAAGACCTTAGAATTTGAGATCCAGAACAAGATTTTAGGTTTTGAGACCCAGACCAAGACTTTAGAATTTGAAATCCAGGCCAAGACTTCAGGTTTTGAGATCCAGACCAAGACTGTTGATTTTAAGATCCAGGCCCAGACTTTAGGTTTTGAGATGCAGACCAAGACTTTAGAATTTTTAATCCAGACCAAGACTTTAGGTTTTGAGATCCAGGCCAAGAATTTAAAATTTGAGATCCAGGCCAAGACTTTAGGTTTTTAGACCCAGATCAAGACTTTAGAATTTGAGACACAGACCAAGATTTAGGTTTTGAGATCCAGACCAAGACTTTAGAATTTGAGATCCAGGCCAAGACTTTGGGTTTTGACAGACAGACCAAGAATTTAGACTTTGAGATCCAGGCCAAGACTTTAGAATTTGAGACCCAGATCAAGACTTCAGGTTTTTAGATCCAGACCAAGACTTTAGAATTTAAGATCCAGGCTGAGATTTGGGTTTTGACACCCAGACCAGTACTTTAGAATTTGAGACACAGACCAAGATTTAGGTTTTGAGATCCGGACCAAGACTTTAGAATTTGAGATCCAGACAGAGTCTTTGGGTTTTGACAGTCAGACCAAGACTTTAGAATTTAAGATCCAGACAGAGTCTTGAGCTCACCATGTTCCTTTCTCATAATTACTGACCTTTTGACATTAACCTCTGACTCCCCCCCCCCCACAAACACACACCAGAATTCCTGATGAGGGAATTTTAATGAGCAAGTACAGAAGAATACTCTCAACATTCATAAGTGTGTCTAGCACAACGCTCCATCTGATTAAAGAATCTGTATTTTGGAGACTATGAGAATGTGTCTGTTTGTCCTTCAGTCATGTCATACAGTGCTAATAGGAATGCCATGTTTTCTCTGTTCCTTATTCATGGTGTCATATGATTCTGTGTGGAATCCTTTTCTGTTTTCTGGGTGCTTTATTTTCATGCGTATGAGCGTGAGGAGATATTTTTTGAAAGGAGTTTGGAGTGTGGAATGCTTGACAGCTGCTTTATCATATTTGGCAGGTTTGAAGGGGGAAACTGTTGGAACGGAAATGCAGGAGATGATGAAATTAGTGATGTTTGATTTACATGTCATCCAATTCCACAACTTTGCCATTGTGATTGGATCATAATTGATGGGATTTTTTTTAGATTCGATAGCTTGTTGAAAATGAATCTTGTATGTTTGTCTGGGTTCATTTGTATGGGTTTTACAGCATATATTTGTCTGTATGCTAGATTGATATATCAATCAGACCAATTAATCAGTCAATATTTGATGATTTTAAGATTCTCGCATTGGTCAATAAGCATGCCAGCTTGGCAGATTAACAGAAGTGTTTCATTTTAAAAATCAAAACTAGACCCTTTGAGATCTAGACTAAGAGCCTATCACAAGACTCAGACCCGAACCAAGACCTATTATTTAAAGAATCAGGCTGTCCATTTTAATGAACTGAAATAGAGAAATTTTTAAATGTATTAAAACATTTATGTTGCTCGCCAAGACAGTTTTTCAGTCCATAATTTTTGTGAATTCTCCATAATGGGAAAGATCCATTCCAACAAGTGGTTGAGGATACGTTTATCGCCTTTAGTGCACTTTAAATTAATGGCATTCTTGACTGAGACCATATGCCGAGACCCAGATTTAGGCTAAAACCAAGTTTGGAATCCCCAGTCCAGACCAAGGCCATGTTTATGTGGTCTCGAGAGGTCTTAAGAGTAAGACCATAAACACAACATTACATAACAAAACAAAGACTCTAATTCTGATATATACATATGTATATTTGTAAGTCAGTATTATATCAGCCTTTGGAAACCCTTCTGTTAAAAAAACACTGGTCTGTGTTTCCAATATCCCATTTTTGGTTTATGTTTGGTTTTATAAAAGTGCGAAAACTTGTCTTGAAAGCTTTTGTAAATTCCCCACTTGCTGTATCTTGCGTTTCTTGTGTTTCAGTATTCTGTCCAGTAGATTTCCGCCCTTTGTTAATACATGCAGTGCTCAGTGGTCATCATATTCTCTCTCTCCATTTGAAAACACACTCCCGTCACCTCTTAAACTTTTTATACGTGAAGTGGATGGCTATTCATTTTGCTTATATTCCCGGGCCACCTCTCTCTCTGCCCTTTTCAAGCTGAGTGCTGCTCACCGCTGTAGAGATAATTAGCAAGGCTTATTTGCTATGCTAATGAGCGTCAACATGCATCTGCATAAAGTCCAATGTCTCTCCAGGCCTCTGTGCTAGTCAGCTAGTTGATAAGATGGTTTACATTTAGCAGTGTTGAGGAAGCTACTTTGATACTGTAGTTTCCCCAGTTTCAAGCTACTCATATTTCAAATTAGCTAAACTACAGTCAAAATACACTTTTAAAAAATGTACTTCAAGTACACAGGTACACTTCTAACAGAAAGAAGTCATTCACTCCACCCAAATCGCACTATTCTACACCATTTTGTAGTGTAAGTAGTGTGAGTTGTGTGTTCACAATGAAAATACAACAAAAAGAAGAGTACTACGAGTACCTGGATGATGTACTTTTTCAACTGAAAAAACAAGCGTGGAACGTTGGACACTTTATGCAATCAATGGTTATGGCTTGTACTACATAGCGGAAGGGGAGGGGTTAATTGGCTGTGATGCTGGCCTGACAAAACAATTGTAATTAATTGTGAATGTGGCAAATAGTGAAACGTTTTTGTAGACAGCACCTTGCAAATGTAAGTGCATAGTGTAAGTGCACAGTGTATAGTGCGTCACTTGGGACACAGCTAATATATTTTTTAATACAATGTTATACTTCAATACAAATTATATACAATGAGGGAATTGTAAGTATTTCAAGTAGGGCATTAAATAAAAAATTGACACCAAATACTGTTCAGCTAATAAAATTTGTGCTGTTTTCTGTCCTGTGTTGATGTATTTCTTATTGAAACAGGAAGTTTGGGTTAGACATATTGAAGAGCTTGGCTCTTTTTTTTCAAATAGACAATTGGGTTTAGTTATGTCACAGCCATGAACCAGGATTTGCTAATCTGTTTAAGGGGGAGGGATATTCTCATTCTAGAGAGCATTTGATTAGACAAAAATCTGTGTAGTGCAGCATTAATAATTTTAGTCAATTGTTTTTTTTTTTTTTTTACTACAGCTGTCAGAATTAACATGTTAACGCATGCGATTAATTAAAAAAAGTTTAACTTATTAATTTTTCTAAATTGCGATGAACAAATTTACTGCTAATAAACCAGCAAAAATACTTGTTGGAAGGGCGGAACCTCTGCGATTTATCCGCCTGAAGTCATTACACTGACGCACACTTCACAACACACACACACACACACACACACACACACACACACACACACACACGCGCGCGCGCGCGCACACACACACACACACACAAAACAGTGCTTCCGTGTCAGTGATAAAATAATGGAGAAAGGAGCTCTTAATGCTATTTTGTGTACAAAAGAAGCCCAGATGGGACTTGTGACAGAAATCAAGTATTTTTCAGACTATGTAAGGTGCATTTTAATTACCACAGAAGCAGGTCAAGTCTTAACTAAAATGCAGAATGAGATGTTTTTGTTTCATGTGGAGTTCAAAGTGCTGCTTGAAGCTGGTGTTGCTGCTCTGATGCGAGTCATGAACGCAGCTTCATGATTGCTTTAACAAAGCGGAAAACCACAGTCTGCCAGCTGATTATTAATGTGGAGGATGAGAGTTTATGCATTTTAATGTGCATTGCAATGAATATGCAACCTATGCGGGGACTAGTTCTTTCAATTAGTTAACCTCCCGATTAGACTTTGGGAAACGTTTAATGATACTTGAAGTGGTGCTATTTTAGTGCAGTTCTATCTTTATACTATGGTAGGCTTTGTTTGGAAAAAGTTAATAAAGCATTATGTTGTTACATATTGTTTTGTTTTCTTTCCTAATATGGAAATAAATCATATTTGAGAGGTACATTGCATTCAGAAAGTATTCAGACCCCTTCATATTTTTCACATTTTGTTATGATGCAGCCTGTTATGATCAGTCTACACTCCATACCACATAATGACAAAGCAAAAACCAGATTTTTGATAACTTTGCAAATTAATTAAAAAGAAATATCACATTGACCTAAGTATTCAGACCCTTTGCTATGACACTTGAAATTTAGCTCAGGTGCATCCCATTTCTCTGGATCATCTTTAAGATGTTTCTACACTTTGATTGGAGTCCACTGGTGGCAAATTTAATTGATTGGACATGATTTGGAAGGGCACACACCTGTCTACACCAATCAGCCACAACATTAAAACCACCTGCCTTATATTGTGTAGGTCCCCCTCATGCTGCCAAAACAGCATCAACCTGCATCTCAGAATAGCATTCTTAGATGCTGTTCTTTTCACCACAATTGTACAGAGTGGTTATCAGAGTTACCGTATACTTTGTCAGTTCATCCGCAGAACTGCTGCTCGCTTGATGTTTTTTATTTTTGGCACCATTCTGAGTAAATTATAGAGACTGTTGTGTGTGAAAATCCCAGGAGATCAGCAGTTACAGAAATACTCAAACCAGCCCATTTGGCACCAACAATCATGCCACGGTCCAAATCACTAAGATAACATTTTTTCCCCATTCTGATGGTTGATGTGAACATTAACAGAAGCTCCTGACCTGTATCTGCATGATTTTATGCACTGCACTGCTGCCACATAATTGGCTAATTAGATAATCGCATGGATGATTGTTGGTGCCAGACAGGCTGGTTTGAGTATTTCTGTAACTGCTGATCTCCTGAGATTTTCACACACAACAGTCTTTAGAATTTACTCCAAATGATGGCAAAAAAAAAAAAAAAAAACATCCAGTGAGGGGCAGTTCTATGGATGGAAATGACTTGTTGATGAGAGAGGTCAACAGAGAATGGCCAGACTGGTTTGAACTGACAAAGTCTATGGTAACTCAGATAACTGCTCTGTACAATTGTGGTGAGAAGAATAGCATCTCAGAATACTATTCTGAGATGTGGGTTGGCACTGTTTTGGCAGCACGAGGGGGACCTACACAGTATTAGGTAGGTGGTTTTAATGTTGTGGCTGATCGGTGTATATAAGTTCTCACAGCTGAAAATGCATATCAGAGCAAAAACCAAGCCATGAGGTCAAAGGAACTACCTGCAGAGCTCAGAGACAGGATTGGGGAAGATCTCGGGAAGGCTAGAAAAAAAATTCGGCTGCATTGAAGGTTGCTAAGAGCACAGTGGCCTCCATAATTCTTAAATGGAAGAAGTTTGGAACAACCAGGACTCTTCCTAGAGCTGGCCGCCCGGCCAAACTGAGCAATTGGTGGAGAAGGACCTTGGTAAGAGAGGTGACCAAGAACCCGATGGTCACTCTGGTTGAGCTCCAGAGATCATGTGTGGAGATGGGAGAAACTTGCAGAAGTACAACCATCATTGCAACACTCCACTGATCTGGGCTTTATAGCAGAGTGGCCAGACGGAAACTTCTCCTCAGAGCGAGACACATAAAAAAGCACCTAAAAGACTCTCAGACTGTGAGAAACAAGATTCTCTAGTGTGATGAAATGAAGATTGAACTGTTTGGCCTCAATTCCAATTGTCATGTCTGGAGGAAAACTGGAACCACTCATCACCTGCCCAATACCATCCCAATGGTGAAGCATGGTGGTGGTAGCATCATGCTGTGGGGGTGCTTTTCAGCAGCAGGGACTGAGGGACTGGTCAGGGTTGAAGGAAAGCTGAATGCAGTAAAATACAGAGATATCCTTGATGAAAACCTGGTCCAGAGCGCTCAGGACCTCAGACTGGGCCGAAGGTTCACCTTCGAACAGGACAATGACCCTAAGCACACAGCCAAGACAACGCAAGAGTGGCTTAGGGACAACTCTGTGAATGTCCTTGAGTGGCCCAGCCAGAGCCCAGACTTGAATCCAATCGAACATCTCTGGAGAGACCTGAAAATGGCTTTCCACCGACGGTCCTCATCCAACCTGACAGAGCCGGAGAGGATCTGCAGAGAATAATGGCAGAAAATCCCCAAATCCAGGTGTGCAAAGCTTGTCGCATCATACCCAAAACGACTTAAAGGCTGTAATCGCTGCCAAAGGTGCTTCAACTAAGTACTGAGTTATGGGTCTGAATATTTTTTTTGCTTTGTCATTATGGGGTATGGAGTGTAGATTTATGTTAAAAAATAATAATTTAAAGTATTTTAGCATAAGGCTGCAACATAACAAAATGTGAAAAAAATTAAGGGTCTGAATACTTTCTGAATGCACTGTATATTCTGTATAGAGTCATATTTCAGCACTTTCAAAATCTGCAATTAATTGTGATCTACTACAAAAAATTATATGATGAATCACGATTAAAAAATTTAATCGACTGACAGCACTAATATTTACTAAACTTGACAGACATCAAAGCTAATTTTTTTCATGAGGTCTTTAAGGCCACGTCCCCACTTATACATTTTCTCTAATTTTCTTCTCATGCACATAAGAACAATATTTCCTCCACCGAAAACGGAGCATTTAAAGAAAACCCTTCTTTACCACATACTTTAGAAAATGATGAATTTAGGAAACTTAAAACAGAGTTTTCAAACAAAAACAGATTAGTGAGCAGAAAGTTAAAACCATAGAAATCTAGATCTCCATTTATGGAGGGGTTGAAATTTACTCCTGTTCAAAAAGTGTGAACACCTTTACATTCAACTTTATGGATGTGTGAGAACGTTTATAAAGTTCTCTGAGAGAATATGTGTGCACACTTCTTTAAGAGTCTTATAGTGTGTTTGTGCAGTATAATGGGAGTGTGTGTATGTGGGGGAAACACTGCCTTTATGGCAAATGTTAAGCTCTCCTTTTATTTATTCTGATGAGTGCGGGAGACGACAGAGAAATGGAGTAAATACAGGAGAAAGAACAGGAGAATGCATAGAATACGGGGGAGGAGACGCATGAATCACACTGTGTCGCCTTTTCTTCTTCAAGTAATTCCACCGTGGATTACTTGAAATTGAGAAATTTGCATCTGCTTCAGTGCAAGTCTCTGTGTTTGGATTGATTAGGTCTGTTACCTCCTCTTTTCTCTCTGTTTCACTCTCTCCAGCTCTCTCACTTTTAATGAGAGTGGTTATATTGCCGCAAACTGAAATTAGATGAGGAGCAGACCTGTGTTTGATCATCGTGTTGGGTGTGCGGTATAGTTCACGGCTAATGCAGCATTGGGGATTCAATATAAAGGATATGGAAATAGGAGAGTGTTGCCTTGGGCACACTGAAGTCATGCAAAAATGAGTGAATCAAGCATATTATGATGCAAGGGACTGCCAATACACATTTGGTGTATTTGTTTGTATATACATTTTAGATTTCGATTATCAGTGTATAAACTAAAAGGCAAAATTTAGCAAGTAATTAGGTTATATTGTTTGAGTTGTGCAACCAGTACCGATTACTAAAAGCAAAAAGGCTTTGCCAAATCAATTAACTGTTTTTTTTTTTATATATATATATATTTGAAAAAATCAATCCACAAAATGAAAATGTAATATTTATGTACACGTAGGATTGACTGTATGCAATAATACTGCAAGTGTTTATTGAATTACAGTGATGTTTACATTAGTTGTCCTTAAACTGACGTGGGAAATGACGTCCTGATTTTAGGGTCTTTAGCATAAATACCTTCATGAACATGTTCATCTAAAAGCAAATGTTTGTTGTTTGCCGTTGTCTAAGAAGTTGGAAAGCACTAATGAGCCAAATTAAGTTCTTTGGTTTTGACTTGTTTATAAAAAAATAGAATAAAATAAAAAAACGCTAAATATTGGAAGAAGGTGACTGAGGACAAGGGGAGATTTGATGTTTGATCATGCCTCTTATATAAAAGTACTGTGGCAGAACTATTAGTTCAAGGTGGTTTTAGGCCCAGATGTTACTTTGATATACAGTTGCGCCTTCTACTAACTAATGGTACTTCTGTCCCATGGACATTCTATGGGCGGAACTGTCTTAACACGCTTGTTGACCATTATGCTCTTTCCTATGATAGAGCCGCGGAGGTTGTTATTTAGATAAATAAAAGAATCTCTGACAGCGCTTCCCTGTAAGTGATAAAATGATGGAGAAAGACCTCTTAACACTGTTTTATATACAAAACAAGCACAGATGGGACTTGTGATAGAAATCAAGTATTTTTCAGCCTATGTAAGGCACATTTTAATTACCACAGAAGCACACCAAATCTTAACTATCATCAAAAAGCAAAATGAGAAGGTTTTTTTTGCAAGCGCTTTTCATGGTGAGTTCAAAGCAGCGCACAATGCTGGTGTTGCCGCCCTGATGCGAATCATGAACCCAGCTTCACGATTGCTGTAACAAAGCGGATAAACACTACTGGCAAATTAATATTGTTGAGGATGAGAGTTTGAGGGATTTAATGCCCATTTTTTCAATTAGCCAAACTACCATTTAGATTTTGTGAAACCTTTAATGTTACTTGAATTGGTAGATATTTTAGTGCATTGTCTTTATATTGTGGAAGGCTTTGTTTGGAAAATATTAATAAAGCATTATATTGATACATATTGTTTTGTTTTCCTTTCCTAATATGGAAATAAATGAATTTCGACATGAAAAGAAGTATATATAGTGTCAAATTTCAGCACTTTTAAAATCTGCGATTAATCGCGATTAAACATTTTAATCAACTGACAGCACTGATATATGTGTATATATATATATATATATATATATATATATATATATATATATATATATATATATATACACAATGGCAGCTAAAAGTTTGGAATAATGTACAGATTTTGCTGTTTCAGAAGGAAATTGATACTTTAATTCACCAAAGTGGCATTCAACTGATCACAAAGAATAGTCAGGACATTACTGATGTAAAAAACAGCACCATCACTATTTGAAAAAAGTTATTTTTTATCAAATCTAGACAGGCCCCATTTCCAGCAGCCATCACTGCAACACCTTATCCTTTAGTAATCATGCTAAATTGCTAATTTGGTACTAGAAAATAACTTGCCATTATATCCATTATATCAAACACAGTTGAAAGCTATTTGGTTTGTTAAATAAAGCTTAACATTGTCTTTGTGTTTGTTTTTGAGTTGCCACAGTGTGCAATAGACTGGCATGTCTTAAGGTCAGTATTAGGTCAAAAAATGGCAAAAAAGAAACAGCTTTCTCTAGAAACTCATCAGTCAATCATTGTTTTGAGGCTATACAATGCTTGAAATTGCCAAAACACTGAAGATTTCATACAAAGGTGTACACTACAATCTTCAAAGACAAAGGACAACTGACTCTAACAAGGACAGAAAGAGATGTGGAAGGCCCAGATGTACATCTAAACGAAGATAAGTACATCAGAGTCTCTAGTTTGAGAAATAGACGCCTCACATGTCCTCAGCTGACAGATTCATTGAATTCAACTGTACACAGGGGTGCAGGCCTTATGGGAAGAATTGCAAAGAAATAGGCACTTTTGAAACAGAAAAACAAAAAGGAAAGGTTAGAGTGGGCAAAGAAACACAGACATTGGACAACAGATAATTGGAAAAGAGTGTTATGGATCTTAACCCCATTGAACTTTTGTGGGATCAGCTAGACTGTAAGGTGCGTGAGAAGTGCCCGACAAGGCAGCCACATCTATGGCAAGTGCTACAGGAAGCATGGGGTGAAATGTCACTTGAGTATCTGGACAAACTGACAGCTAGAATGCCAAGGATCTGCAAAGCTGTCATTGCTGCATGTGGAGGATTTTTTTGATGAGAACTCTTTGAAGTAGTTTAAGAAGTTCTGAATTTTTTTTCCAAATTGTAATAGTAATTTCTCACGTTATTAATGTCCTGACTATACGTTGTGATCAGTTGAATGCCACTTTGGTGAATAAAATTACCAATTTCTTTCCATAAGAGCAAAATCTGTACATTATTCTAAACGTTTGGCCGCCACTATATATATATATATATATATATACACATACAGGGTTGGGGAGTAACGGAATACATGTAACGGGATTACTTATTTAAAATACAAAATATAAGTAACTGTATTCTACTACAGTTACAATTTAAATCATTGGTAATTAGAATACAGTTACATTCAAAAAGTATTTTGATTACTGAAGAGATTACTTTGCATTTTATTGTTATTTGTTTCATTTAATATTTAGTCCTTTCAGATGGAAAACATTTATACATATAAATGATGTGATCCAAAGTGTATTTGAACAGCGGTGAAACACTTTCTTATGATGTGTTACATTCATACGAGCAGACAGAGAAATAAGTTTGGAGCAGAAGAAATAAACCTTGTGTAAATTGTCAGCTTTATGCTAAGCTAAAATGCTATTTCTAGCCATTTTACATGCACGTTACAAGGCACGATCATATTTTTTTAACAAGAAAATTCATTTTCTTTTTTTCTAGTAAGACCTTTGATATTAGGGCAAAAATTGTATTCTTGATAATAATTTTTGTATTGTTTTCCTGTAAAAATATAAAAAAATCCTTAAAACAAGATCAATTTGATTGATCTTGTTTTAGAAACAGCACTGCATAAGATATTTAGGTTTTTCAGAGAATGTATTTTTAACATGTGTATTTTGTCTTACTGTACTGGCAGAGTTTTTATAGTCAAAACAAGTGAAAAAAATCTACCAGTGCTGAAGAAGTAATCCAAAGTATTTAGAATACGTTACTGACCTTGAGTAATCTATTGGAATACGTTACAAATGACATTTTACAGCATATATTCTGTAATCTGTAGTGGAATACATTTCAAAAGTAACCCTCCCAACACTATATATATATATATATATATATATATATATATATATATATGTATAGTATATATACACACCGATCAGCCACAACATTAAAACTACCTGCCTAATATTGTGTAAGTCCCCCTCGTGCTGCCAACCCACCAACCCGCATTCTGAGATGATATTCTTCTTACTACAATTGTACAGAGCGGTTATCTGAGTTACCGTAGACTTTGTCAGTTCTAACCAGTCTGGCCATTCTCTGCTGACCTCTCTCATCAACCAGACATTTCCCTCCACAGAACTGCCGCTCACTGGATGTTTTTTGTTTTTGGCACAGTTCGGAGTAAATTCTAGAGACTGTTGTGTGTGAAAATCCCAGGAGATCAGCCGTTACAGAAATACTCAAACCAGCCCATCTGGCACCAACAATCATCCATGCGATTATCTAATCAGCCAATCGTGCAGCAGCAGTGCAGTGCATAAAATCATACAGATCAGGAGCTTCAGTTAATGTTCACATCAACCATCAGAATCGGGAAAAAATGTGATCTCAGTGATTTGGAGCGTGGCATGATTGTTGGTGCCAGATGGGCTGGTTTGAGTATTTCTGTAGCTGGTCCTGATTAAATGATTTAATCAGTTACAATAATGACAACTGTGCATGTGCACAATTTTATTTTTTACTCTGTGCTTGTGCATTGTGGCTCGAGTGTTTTGACTACGTTCACCAAAATTAGTTCAATCCATTTAATAATTCAGTGACCATTTCTGGTGATGCCAGAAGGTGGTGACAAATGAGTGACAAATGAGTTGGTCACTGAATATTTTTTTTTTTAATCCTTTAAAAATTGAATGTCTGGAGACCTTCAAAGAGACTAAAGTACAGGTTTTAAGCAATATAAGAACAAAGCAAATCTATCATTTCCTTATAGTTTGTGAGCTGCTGAGCATGACTTTTATTAAAGGACAACAATAATAGTCTTATAATAATTATAATGAGTTTCAATAACGTCTGTACATTTTCATGTATAATAAAGTGTGTCTACATATCAATTCACTTCAGTAAAATGCATAAATGTTCTAAGAACACAGCAGATCTATCTTTTTTCCTACAGTTTGTCGACTGCACACCAACACAGAGTTAAAAAACAGGAGCTGATATTAAAAATAGCTTTACAGGGGGCCTGGGTAGCTCAGCGAGTATTGACGCTGACTACCACCCCTGGAGTCGCCAGTTCGAATCCAGGGTGTGCTGATTGACTCCAGCCATGTCTCCTAACCAACCAAATTGGCTCGGTTACAAGGGAGCGTAGAGGTCAATGGGGTAACCTCCTTGTGGTCATGATTAGTGGTTCTCGCTCTCAATGGGACACTCGGTAAGTTGTGCGTGGATTGCGGAGTGTAGCATGAGCCTCCACATGCGAAGTCTCCGCGGTGTCATGCACGACAAGCCATGTGATAAAATGCGTGGATTGACGGCCTCAGAAGCGGAGGCAACTGAGACTTGTCCTCTGCCACCCGGATTGAGGTGAGTAACCGTGCCACCACGAGGACATACTAAGTAGTGGGAATTGGGCATTTCAAATTGGGAGAAAAGGGGATAAAAAAACAAACAAAAAAACAGCTTTACATATTTAACCAGCCGTGGCCCGTGCATTTTAAGTCTAGGCCTTCAGTGCGATTCATGCCATTAAGAAAACACAGTTTCAGAATGAATAAGACACTGTATGCCATACATTACAGTGGCAGTCAACTAATAATACCAATTGACATTTTAAAAACACGTCCACGCACGAAAGCCAGAACCAAGGAGGTCTAATACCAAGAAAAAGCTCTCTAATAATATTGGAGATTTAAATTTTGCTTGCAATAAATTTTGTTTCGTCAGGGTACACAATTACAGTCTCAAAACTTGATCCGACACTGAATGCTCAAGCAGCCTAATTTACACTTAGAAAACTCATGATGTTGCTATAACAATGCAAAAAGCACTTACCAGTTTGCTTAAGTGAAAATCAGTCCTTCTTTCCTGTTTAATTAATCAGTCGCACAATCATGCAGAACATCTCAGGTTTTTAAATCCATAAGGATCTCTTTCTCAACGGCAATAACAGCAGTGATGACAGCCGACTTGTCAGCATAATCTTGCGCTCTTCGCTTTCAAATTACGTACATCACTTAAAGCGTGATTGCCTCACTCAAGGCCAGCTAGAAGGCCTTGACTGGGACATATCCTAAAGACCACACCCACAAGAACAAATAAATCAATCTGATTAGCTGATGAATCTGACAATTTGACTTTAGATGCCTATTCACTGCAGTGTTGAGGGATTCTGTGGAAATTCTGAAGGCCTGACGGGGTGGAGCTCAAACTCGCGCGCTGCTTCGGCTAACAAGCTCATTGGGCTTGCAATTTGTGAAACAGCTGTCACACTTTGCTTGTAAGCATCGAGGAATAAATTCTGACTGGATAAACTTTTTGTTTTTTGCTATTCGTTTGTAGATTATTTATGAGTGGAAAGCGATTGAAAACACATAGGCAAAAAGGTCAATGAGAATGAAAGGATGAAAAAGTATTTAATAATTAGGCATGTTATGCCAGCAGAGAAGGCTTTGCTGGCCCTGAGAAATCACCACTGTATTTAACACAGATCTAGTAATCTGCTTAAATTGGCAAACAACCAATCATACCATTACCTCACAAACATAATGTAAAAAGCATAATTTAATGAAGACTCATGCACTTATATAAACTCCACTAAATATGTGTGCTTAAAAGAAGGATTGTCATTTGTGTGTTCCTCATCTCTAGATTACTCATTTAGATCAACATCAATTCCGATAAAAAACATGGATAAATGAGCATTGCTGAAAGCAACTTTGTTGAAATGAACGGAGCCGCGTTGATTAGACTGTCTGACTGACTGCCTATTACGTAAGGGTTCTTTCGGCTCATGAAACTCACCTGTGATTGGCTGGATGGCTGCTCAATCAGCCCAAAGTAACAAAACACAAAGAATACTGTATACAAATCCACCATTTGGACTCGGAATGGGTTTAGCTTGGAATTTGTCGGACATTTCCAGCTAATGGAAACCCTGCTGCGCACAGTCTCCAAGGTTCTGTCACAGTGTCTCTGCATAATAATGTGTTTGATAGTGCACTAGCCAATGTAGAACAGCAGAAGATGCTGGAACCCTGCAGGTAATTTATACTCATTAGCCCATTTAATCCCACCGAATGGGGTGAAAGGGGTCTAAAAGGAGTTGTTGATGTATTTTACAAAGAGTTGTCAATTGTAAATGACAGTGCAGACTTTTTTTTTTTTTTTTGCATGAGTGGTGCAAATAGTCACATGACCAGAGCTATTTAATTCCACTGTGCTCCTCTAAACATTATGTCTGTTAAAACACCATAAAAGGAAGCAAATAAGTCCTGTCATAATACAAACAACTATATATATATATATATATATATATATATATATATATATATATATATATATATATACAGGTGCATCTCAATAAATTAGAATGTCGTGGAAAAGTTCATTTATTTCAGTAATTCAACTCAAATTGTGAAACTCGTGTATTAAATAAATTCAATGCACACAGACTGAAGTAGTTTAAGTCTTTGGTTCTTTTAATTGTGATGATTTTGGCTCACATTTAACAAAAACCCACCAATTCACTATCTCAAAAAATTAGAATACATCATAAGACCAATAACAAAAATATTTTTAGTTAATTGTTGGCCTTCTGGAAAGTATGTTCATTTACTGTATATGTACTCAATACTTGGTAGGGGCTCCTTTTGCTTTAATTACTGCCTCAATTCGGCGTGGCATGGAGGTGATCAGTTTGTGGCACTGCTGAGGTGGTATGGAAGCCCAGGTTTCTTTGACAGTGGCCTTCAGCTCATCTGCATTTTTTGGTCTCTTGTTTCTCATTTTCCTCTTGACAATACCCCATAGATTCTCTATGGGGTTCAGGTCTGGTGAGTTTGCTGGCCAGTCAAGCACACCAACACCATGGTCATTTAACCAACTTTTGGTGCTTTTGGCAGTGTGGGCAGGTGCCAAATCCTGCTGGAAAATGAAATCAGCATCTTTAAAAAGCTGGTCAGCAGAAGGAAGCATGAAATGCTCCAAAATGTCTTGGTAAACGGGTGCAGTGACTTTGGTTTTCAAAAAACACAATGGACCAACACCAGCAGATGACATTGCAACCCAAATCATCACAGACTGTGGAAACTTAACACTGGACTTCAAGCAACTTGGGCTATGAGCTTCTCCACCCTTCCTCCAGACTCTAGGACCTTGGTTTCCAAATGAAATACAAAACTTGCTCTCATCTGAAAAGAGGACTTTGGACCACTGGGCAACAGTCAGTTCTTCTTCTCCTCAGTCCAGGTAAGACACCTCTGACATTGTCTGTGGTTCAGGAGTGGCTTAACAAGAGGAATATGACAACTGTAGCCAAATTCCTTGACACGTCTGTGTGTGGTGGCTCTTGATGCCTTGACCCCAACCTCAGTCCATTCCTTGTGAAGTTCACCCAAATTCTTGAATCGATTTTGCTTGACAATCCTCATAAGGCTGCGGTTCTCTCGGTTGGTTGTGCATCTTTTTCTTCCACACTTTTTCCTTCCATTCAACTTTCTGTTAACATGCTTGGATACAGCACTCTGTGAACAGCCAGCTTCTTTGGCAATGAATGTTTGTGGCTTACCCTCCTTGTGAAGGGTGTCAATGATTGTCTTCTGGACAACTGTCAGATCAGCAGTCTTCCCCATGATTGTGTAGCCTAGTTAACCAAACTGAGAGACCATTTTGAAGGCTCAGGAAACCTTTGCCGGTGTTTTGAGTTGATTAGCTGATTGGCATGTCACCATATTCTAATTTGTTGAGATAGTGAATTGGTGGGTTTTTGTTAAATGTGAGCCAAAATCATCACAGTTAAAAGAACCAAAGACTTAAACTACTTCAGTCTGTGTGCACTGAATTTATTTAATACACGAGTTTCACAATTTGAGTTGAATTACTGAAATAAATGAACTTTTCCACGACATTCTAATTTATTGAGATGCACCTGTATATATATATATATTACATATTTTGAATTGTGCGGTGTTCATTTTAAGTTGTACTCGGTTGGTAGTGTAGGTTGTGAGTAAATTACTGAAAAACAATAAATACATCTGAATGAAGCATATTCTGTCCACTCATGAGATATTGCGATTAATCGCGATTAACTACAAGAAAACATGCGATTAATCGCGATTAAAATTTTTTTATCGTTTGACAGATATATTTATATATAATTTAAAACATAATGCCACTTAATTGTATATTTTGTTATCTAATGCAATAACATTCATAAATATTTAAGTGTGGCTTACATGTTCAAATACATTTTGTGGCCACTGTATACCATGTTACCATCTAATTACCATATTAAAATATCATGATATACAGATTGTGAGGTATTTCAAAGAATACCATGGTATTACCATCATGGTAGTGATATTACCATAGTTTTCTATGATGTACTATATTTATTGTAATACCATGGTACTTTTTGTAAGGGGCATTAGTATAAATCACTATACCATGAAAAGAGCATTTTTCATCGTGTTCATCGCATTAAACATATTAACCTTGATTTACTAAAATCCCAAATAACGGGTACTAATTTGTTTGTGCAATCTATCAAATTGTGTGTGTGTGTGTGTCGTGGGAGTATTGTGGTTGATTTACAAAAAAAAAAAAAAAAAACCTGCACAGATTACTACACGTGCAAATATGTGTGACATACCCTCCATAAGGAGGCTTTTGTGTGTGCACTCTTAATAAAAATAGTTCTAAATAGTACCAAATAAGGGTCCTTCGGCTTGAAACAATAGCAAAACCCTTTTTGGTGCTAAATAAAACCCTTTTTTTAAAGGTTCCATAAAGAACTTTCCTTTGAAAGTGCTATTTAGAACCTCAATAGTGCTATAAAGAACCTTTTTTTATTTTTTATTTTTACCCCTCTATGTATCTGCTCCTATAAAATATTATAGCCTAAATTATGGTTTTACATTAACTATAACCAACCAACCAAACAAACAAATAAATAAATATATAAAAGCAAGGCATGTGTGCCAATTAGGAACTTTTATTTTCTATTTAAATGAAAAATTGTAGAAAAAATAACAATGCTTTTACAGCAATCATTAGTTGAATACATTAATAAATTATGACAAAAAAATTAAAAATGCATAAATCACTCGCATGTATACATTTAGCAAATACATAACGTGAAAATGTCAATACATTTATATGCAAATGAAATAGCAGACCCCCTACATTGCTCCACATATTAAGGCTGGGTAGAAACTTGTCTTTGTCTTTTACATAGAGTATTTTTCTTCCATACTGACAACCAATCCTTCGAGGAAGAACAATGTCCCATGGAAACACAAAATAGATTTAATGAAGGCTAAACTAAATTGAAGGCTTCACTAAAATATCTGCACAATCCTCTATGATGTCTTCACCATCCATCACTGTGTATTTTGGTGTATTTGAGTGGCAACCCCTCTCTGCAGGTAATGAGGTTGTGGGGTCCAACAGTGTCTGTCTGAATAGAAATACACAATTTGGAGTCAGTGTTTCAGTATATATGGACAATGTAAGTGAGCCCTTCACAATGTGAAAAAGAAAAAGTGAAATATGGTGTGATGGTTTATTTTTATTTTATTTATTTATTTTGTGACTGGGCAAAAAGTTTATGCATAAACCCAAGTAAAAAAATTTAAACATTCCAAAAGTCTCTATGGATCACAAATTCAGTCTTTATCACTCACGTGCTTAGTGGAGAAGCGGAGAGAAGTATCCTCACCAAACACAGCTGGAAGACATAGTGTAGCTGCGTTTTAACTGTAAACCTATGACACAAAGAAATTACGTTGCATTAATTAATTACAGTGTATAAATTAATGGCAAAAATAGATATGAAAAAAGAAAGAGAGATAAAAGTACTTAAAACTCACATAATCTGATACACTATATTGCCAAAAGTATTCGCTCATCTGCCTTTAGACGCATATGAACTTAAGTGACATCCCATTCTTAATCCATAGGGTTTACTATGACGTCGGCCCACCCTTTGCAGCTATAACAGCTTCAACTGTTCTGGGAAGATTTTCTACAAGGTTTAGGAGTGTGTTTATGGGAATTTTTGACCATTCTTCCAGAAGCGCATTTGTGAGGTCAGACACTGATGTTGGACATGAAGGCCTGGCTCGCAGTCTTTGCTCTAATTCATCCCAAAGGTGCTCTATCGGGTTGAGGTCAGGACTCTGTGCAGGCCAGTCAAGTTCTTCCACACCAAACTCGCTCATCCATGTCTTTATGGACCTTGCTTTGTGCACTGGTGCGCAGTCATGTTGGAACAGGAAGAGGCCATCCCCAAACTGTTCCCACAAAGTTGGGAGCATGGAATTGTCCAAAATCTCTTGGTATGCTGAAGCATTGAGGGTTCCTTTCACTGGAAATAAGGGGCCAAGCCCAGCTCCTGAAAAACAACCCCACACCATAATCCCCCCTCCACCAAACTTCACAGTTGGCACAATTCAGTCAGAAAAGTACCGTTCTCCTGGCAACCGCCAAACCCAGACTCGTCCATCAGATTGCCAGATGGAGAAGCGTGATTCGTCACTCCAGAGAACGCGTCTCCACTGCTCTAGAGTCCAGTGGCGGCGTGCTTTACACCACTGCATCCGACGCTTTGCATTGCACTTGGTGATGTATGGCTTGGACGCAGCTGCTCGGCCATGGAAACCCATTCCATGAAGCTCTCTACGCACTGTTCTTGAGCTAATCTGAAGGCCATTTGAACTTTGGAGGTCTGTAGCGATTGACTCTGCAGAAAGTTGGCGACCTCTGCGCACTATGCGCCTCAGCATCCGCTGACCCCGCTCTGTCATTTTACGTGGCCTACCACTTCGTGGCTGGGTTCCCAATCGCTTCCACTTTGTTATAATACCACTGACAGTTGACTGTGGAATATTTAGTAGCGAGGAAATTTCACGACTGGACTTGTTGCACAGGTGGCATCCTATCACAGTACCATGCTGGAATTCACTGAGCTCCTGAGAGCGGCCCATTCTTTCACAAATGTTTGTAGAAGCAGTCTGCATGCCTAGGTGCTTCATTTTATACACCTGTGGCCATGGAAGTGATTGGAACACCTGAATTCAATTATTTGGATGGGTGAGCGAATACTTTTGGCAATATAGTGTAGCTTTTAGGCAGGCATGTACTGTTATCAGAGCAGACAATTAATCATACCCCGGGTAGGATGGATACCTGAAATCACAATAAAAATCCAAAATGACCCCCTTTTTCTGAACATTATGTCATTATTTTAAAGAAAATGACAAAATGACAGCTCACCTCTTGAGTTGGTCACTTGCATTTTCTGGTAGAGAGAAAAAAAAAAAAGACAATCTTATAGCCAGGAAACCACCAGTTACAGAAAGATTACTTTGTAAAGGTTTAAATTTAAACCGCTTTCCCATGTGCTGTGCTGTCTTTATCAAGCAGTGACAACATTGTCTGTTGTCTGATAACAGGCATAGTTTTATTCATTCTGTGAAATTATCAGAGGTTACTAAAATTGGTCCATCAGTCTCATGCCCAGCAGTTAGAAAAAAACAGATGTCACGAGCTCAAGGTTGTATGACCATGAATTCCCTTCAAGGTTATTAAATATATTTGCAAAAAGTAACTAAATGCAGGTTTTTATTTGGAATATGTAGGGCTACATTTCTAATTCTAAAGGTTAACAAGCTCTGAGTAAAATAACGTATAATTATTGAATGCGTAGAGGACAATGTTGCAACGAGAAAAATAATTTTGCGCAATTAGTCATGCAAATGCTTAAAATTAGGGATGTTCGATTGCAACTTTTTTTTTTTAGAGTCGACTCCCATTCCCGACTCTAGACATAAAGGTGCATGAACATCATCTATCTCTCCCTCTTTCCTTCTCTCACTATTAGAATAGGTTTAATTGGCCATGTACGATTGCTTTTTGACTTGGCACTCTCTCATTTAATTTTAAATTTCAGTTTAGTGTGCTTTATTGGCATGATAAAAAAATGCAGATTTGTATTGCCAAAGCAGTTCAATTTAAGTAAAACTAGTAATTGAGACAAACTTTGATGTTGGTTTGATAAAGCCTGGTCTGAAAGTTTAAAAACCCATGACGTTTGGAAGTTGTATAGGCCTTATATACTTGAAAACAGCATTATGGGTTGTATAAGAATTGGAGTGGTTGCTAGGATGTTGCTAGGGCAAGGGGCTTCTGCCCTGCCAAAATTAATATTCTTACACAGTATTTTTTTTGTTATTTTCCAGTAAATAAACATCCTTAAAAACAAAACACATTTACTTGAGCTGAAAAATTACATAAGATATTAAACCTTGTTTTCAGAGAAATCGAAAAAACATTTTTGATATTAATAAAAAAAAAAAACATCTATTTGCCAATGGCGTAAGAAAAATTACGTAAACGTAATTAATTAAAAAAATTGTTTTTATTTTTCTTACCAAATGGCAAATTATGATATGCAATAGATAGATAGACAGACAGACAGACAGACAGATAGACAGACAAATATGCCAATAATAGTAATACTTTACGTTAAAAAAGTTAAAAAAAAGAAACTAAATGATAGTATTATGAGCATACGTTAAAATGTTAGAGACACAGGCACAAGGCAGATCACTCACTGTCCCACTCTCTCTTTCTTTTACATTTTGTGTTTAAATACTCTGTGTTTGAGTGGTCAGTCCTCATCCATGTTAATGCAGTCTTTTTTCTCTGTCCCATTAATAAGCGGTCAGGTTAAAGGTACATAAGCGCACCAGTGCGGCTGGTTTCCTCTCCCCAGTTTGGCCCTCATAATGAGCCGCTCTTCTCTCCCCGCCGCCCAGACTGGAATCATGATTATGAATTTAAATGAGTGTTAAAGAGTCACTGGTCCTAGGTCGCATCCCCACACATCATTTATTTATCATAGCCGTGGCCCAGTGAATGTAATCAAGCTGTTGGACACAAACATGCCGGGAGCCCATGAATGAGTGACTGGAGACCACCAGTATCAATGAATCAGCCCCCATTTCCTGTCTGTCTTTCATCTAAGTTAGATGTATGCAGTGCAGTCTGACAGAGATATCTGAATTATTAGTTCCATCACAGTATGAAGTGTTGCTCATTTAAAGAGCCACGCACAAACATATTATTTTATATTATAAAATACACCTTTATATTGTATTGCTTTCCACTCTTTATTATCCTTATTAGCACTGCTGAAAACAAACAGCTTAAACCAGACTAAGGTTGTTTGCTGGTCTTAGCTGATTAGTTTGATGGTTTTAGAAGGGTTTGAGGCACCTGTGAAGAACTGGTAAAACTGAGAGATCAGCTGGCCGACCAGCTAAATGGCAAGATAAACAAGCTTATCCCGGCTAAGACCAACAAACCATGGTTTAAAAATTTGTATTTTTTTTTAACCAGCAGAGAGCTTAATGAGAAATAAAAAATAAAAAAAAACAGCTGGAGTTATCAGTCCTTTATTCCCTAACAAAAATTCACCATGATAGCTATAGTTTCTGATGAAATTACATAATTACTGCAGTTATTAGTAACTATTAGTAGCTACAATTAAAACTAGGGCTGGGTAAAAATAGCAATTTTCTGATTAATCGCGATCTTCCGATACTGATTCTTAAAATCCTAAGAACTATCTTTTACTTTAAAGTTTACTTTATTTTTGTTCATTATTATATCTAGGGGTAGGTGGATATAACCAAAACCTCATATCATAAAATTCATAATTTTATATCACAATAATGATATATATCACGATCGAGTAAAAAAACAAACAAAAAAAAAAAATTGTGTACACACACACACACACACACAGGTGCTTCTCAATAAATTAGAATGTCGTGGAAAAGTTCATTTATTTCAGTAATTCAACTCAAATTGTGAAACTCGTGTATTAAATAAATTCAATGCACACAGACTGAAGTAGTTTAAGTCTTTGGTTCTTTTAATTGTGATGATTTTGGCTCACATTTAACAAAAACCCACCAATTCACTATCTCAAAAAATTAGAATACATCATAAGACCAATAAAAAAAACATTTTTAGTGAATTGTTGGCCTTCTGGAAAGTATGTTCATTTACTGTATATGTACTCAATACTTGGTAGGGGCTCCTTTTGCTTTAATTACTGCCTCAATTCGGCGTGGCATGGAGGCGATCAGTTTGAAGCACTGCCGAGGTGGTATGGAAACCCAGGTTTCTTTGACAGTGGCCTTCAGCTCATCTGCATTTTTTGGTCTCTTGTTTCTCATTTTCCTCTTGACAATACCCCATAGATTCTCTATGGGGTTCAGGTCTGGTGAGTTTGCTGGCCAGTCAAGCACACCAACACCATGGTCATTTAACCAACTTTTGGTGCTTTTGGCAGTGTGGGCAGGTGCCAAATCCTGCTGGAAAATGAAATCAGCATCTTTAAAAAGCTGGTCAGCAGAAGGAAGCATGAAGTGCTCCAAAATTTCTTGGTAAACGGGTGCAGTGACTTTGGTTTTCAAAAAACACAATGGACCAACACCAGCAGATGACATTGCACCCCAAATCGTCACAGACTGTGGAAACTTAACACTGGACTTCAAGCAACTTGGGCTATGAGCTTCTCCACCCTTCCTCCAGACTCTAGGACCTTGGTTTCCAAATGAAATACAAAACTTGCTCTCATCTGAAAAGAGGACTTTGGACCACTGGGCAACAGTCCAGTTCTTCTCCTTAGCCCAGGTAAGACGCCTCTGACGTTGTCTGTGGTTCAGGAGTGGCTTAACAAGAGGAATACGACAACTGTAGCCAAATTCCTTGACACGTCTGTGTGTGGTGGCTCTTGATGCCTTGACCCCAACCTCAGTCCATTCCTTGTGAAGTTTATCCAAATTCTTGAATCGATTTTGCTTGACAATCCTCATAAGGCTGCGGTTCTCTCGGTTGGTTGTGCATCTTTTTCTTCCACACTTTTTCCTTCCACTCAACTTTCTGTTAACATGCTTGGATACAGCACTCTGTGAACAGCCAGCTTCTTTGGCAATGAATGTTTGTGGCTTACCCTCCTTGTGAAGGGTGTCAATGATTGTCTTCTGGACAACTGTCAGATCAGCAGTCTTCCCCATGATTGTGTAGCCTAGTGAACCAAACTGAGAGACCATTTTGAAGGCTCAGGAAACCTTTGCAGGTGTTTTGAGTTGATTAGCTGATTGGCATGTCACCATATTCTAATTTGTTGAGATAGTGAATTGGTGGGTTTTTGTTAAATGTGAGTCAAAATCATCACAATTAAAAGAACCAAAGACTTAAACTACTTCAGTCTGTGTGCATTGAATTTATTTAATACACGAGTTTCACAATTTGAGTTGTATTACTGAAATAAATGAACTTTTCCACGACATTCTAATTTATTGAGATGCACCTGTATATATATATAAGAATAAAAATTGGTTTATATTTAATAACCATTTTGTAATGCCTATTTTTGGATAATCCAGTCAGTGAATTAACTACTTTATAAATGAAAACTAGTTCCTCTTTTATAATTTTCACTTTATTTGGATCTTGACACATAGTCAAAGTAAAAAAATAAAAATAATTAAAAAATAAAACAATCAACTTGGTTTTAAATCAGCCTTACCATAATGCAAAATTTCACATTATACCACTTTTCAGTCTGATATTCTATTGACAAATATGCTGTTTTCCTTGTCAGTGGTGATTAGAATGTTCGGCTGTCTATAGCCATTTGATGTTTTTTTTTTTATTATTTGACTTCATCCATAGTTATTTAAGGTAAAAAAAAAAAAAAACACACACAAAAAAAACAACTCAAGATTTCAAATGGATCAAGTAAGTTTTGTGGTCAGCGCCACGATTTTTAGGAGTGTGAGCGATCCACCTCTGCATTCTCCTATATCTGGAGCACAAATATCAGGATTTATCTCTGGAGCACGAAAGTGCATGTGAAACAGATGCGCTTGTCAGATGAGAAGCATGTTTAGTGCTTATGAAGCGCCGAACGCAAAATGAATGTCATTGAATTTGCTGAATTTCATAAAAAATTTAAATGCCGGAAAAACCCTGTACCATGTCACTTCAATTCTCTCAGTCTCACGTGAAGCCCTGCCTGCTGATAGATACACACTCCACGTACATGGATATTTACATATCGCGATATACACTATATAGCAAAATCTCTATCGATTGACACTTTATATCGTTTATATCATTATATCGTCTAGTATCAACTAGATTTCTACTTTTTCTGAAGAACATTTTACTGGTCCTTTACGGTGCAAAACTTGCCGCTATGATGCTATGAACAAAAACAGTGTGGCACAAGTTACCCTCCAAAGTTTAATACTTACGTTTAGCGGTTCAAATCCCTAACCCTCAGTATGAGAAATATTAATAGTGATGCTTGCTGTAGACAGCACCACAAATAACAGAATTAACTGCTATTTTAGCTGCAACAATGGCTACCATGGTAAATAATTTAAGGGTCTCATCCACACACACACACACACACACACACACACACTCTGTTTGGGCTCACATATCTCTGTGTTGTGAGACTTATCTTGAATAGAAATCCTTATTAAGTGGATAAATTATTTTCACCCCCTGCTCCTTTCTTCACCTCTATGACACATGCTTCTCTGCATTCTGCAGAGCAGAATTGTGAATAATGAGTGTAGGTGAAGTTTAATGAAGCCTAACTATCCCTGTTCCTCCCTATTAGCACTGCTCTTACTGAGAGGAGAGTCCAAGGCAAGCATTATATTCCTCTAGTCTGACCATCGGCATTAAGTCTGGTCCACATTGCTCCTTAAACTGGACAAGAGCCACCCACTTCGATGGAAAAAGGTCACCTGACCAACATGTATAATTATCAACCATGGTTTGTTTCTTATTTATGCAACCTGGTTTCATAGAATCAACTACTATAAAAAACTAAAGTTTTGCTAAATGATTTGGCTTGTCGTGCGTATCGTGGATGTTTCCTGGTGAAATTAACACTAGAGGCTCTAAAACACCAATGACTTTAATTCACTTTCACACAAATCATAAAACAACAGATTATCAGTTCATAAACACTTAATTTTCACCCTGTTCCTCACAAAATGTTATCTTATGATATCAAAACACTTTTACTACAGCTCATGACTTGTATTGGGAAAAATTAAATATACACGTAATATTTGCATGACATACATTTACAAGCATGATCAAATTGCACAGTAGCACAACTGATAGAGCGTTGCACTTGTGATGAAAAGGACCGGGGTACGAATCCTGAAAATCATGCAAGTCGACATGTCATAGAAGCACCATAAAATGACGTGGTTGCTTCAGCAATTGAGTTTTTCATCTCACATTTGCTTTTTCTGACACTATCGGTTAGGTTTAGGTTAAAGGTTTAGGTTGGGGAGGTTGGCTTTGTTGATTTAAAACTCAAGCATTAACCTTAAAAACCTCATCTGTTTGGGAGAACATTTAAATTGCTTTTAGCACCACACAGTGGGCTTTTCACCTTGGAATTGCCGCGATATGTGTAAGGATCCACGTAATATCATTTTGCAAAAATGTCGGCACAATCACATAATTTTCATGAGATCAGGCTATATTTTTGCAGTATTTAGTGGAGATTTATGTGGTACATTTGAAATTGGATATAAGCTTAAGAACAAAGTGGAATATACAGTTGTGATCTTATTTACTTAAATATCTTTCAAAGATTCACTGCCTTGAAGCTCACAAACCTTGGTGAATCCAGCGACTAGTTCTTCCATGAAAGTGCTAATTGTAGCAGCCTATACCTTGTGCCAGACAATCAGATTGCATCTTGCCTTTTTGAAAATAATCTTGCCATTTTTTATGTTCAGTAAGCATCACACGGCCTGTGAACTCTTCAATACACTGCAAAAAAAAAAAAAATAAATAAATAAAATTATATATATATATATATATATATATATATATATATATTTAGTAATTTTGTCTTGTTTTCCAGTAAAACTACCTAAACATTCTTAAAACAAGATATATTTACTTGACCAGCAAAATATCATAAGTTTATGACCTCTTGCTTTAAGAGAAATCTAACTAAATTAGTGAGGTTTATGCTTAAAACAAGGAACTACTTGCCAATGTGGTAAGAAAAAGTAACTTAATTCAAAGGGAAAACATGTTTATTATTTTTTTGCTTGTTTTAAGCATGAAGTTCACAAAAGTTTGTCATGTTCCTCTGAAAATAAGAAATGTATTTATTTATTTATTTTACAGTATAATAACCCACCATCGTACACCTGGAAGGAATCTTTGTGTGTGTGCATTTGTGTAATGAGCGTTTTACATGCGTATGCATGTGTTTTAGTGTCTAGAGATATATGGAGATCCTATCATGTGGCTTTTTTTAAGAGAGGCATATGTTACTTTTCTAAGCTTAAAATTATTGGCCTGAGAGACAATAAACAGCCGGCAAAAAAAAAAAAAATTCCATAGACTTTTATTGAAGGAGGGACCTGAGCCATAGGGACTAGAGACTTGAGGTTGCCTCCTTTGAGTTGGTTCTGCAAGCAACCACCAAGCAATCACGTGAACACCTTAGCAACCACCCAGAATATCACGGCAACTACATAGAAATGTGCTAAAAACAACAACATCCTAGCATTGTGGTGGCAAGTTTTGCTTGGGAAAGCACAGTTAATTTTTTCACAATTTTTTGTTTTAATCATAGTTTTAGTCTTTTGACGAAAATCTCCTTTAAAATTAGTCAATATTTCATCATCTTATTTTCATTAGTTTTAGTCTGATGAAAATGACATATAATTTAAGTCAACGAAAATCAAATCTTTTAGTTGATGACAATGTGCAAAATGGAAAAAAAAAAAAAAAAAAAAAAAAAAAAAAAAAAAGTCAAACTGTAACAGACCAAACTTTAATAAAATATTCAAACATTTAGGGAAAAAAATTATAAACATTTTCTAATTTAAAAATGTATGAAACATAACTATACATTGCCTACTCTCCTTGTTGTGAAAAAAACTGAACTCCTAAAATAATAATGAATAGACTGAAGTATTAGCTACTTTTTAGAAGTTAGCCTACTGTACTCTGATGTAGGAAATTAGCGACTTTGTGGCAGGGTATATTTACAACTGCCAGCTTTCATCACCAATAGTATGTACGGAATTATATAAAATACAGCACAAAGACTGAGTGATTTGCAATATGTTCACAATTTAAATTAAACTGCTTGCATATCTTCACCAGTAATAAGTTGGATTTTATATGTGAATAATTAGTTTAAGAGTCTTGGCTGCGTTCGGCCACCATTATATGAAGGATAAATGAAATGATCAGATTAGAAATCTGAATATAAATTCACCACCATTAAATATGCAATACAACAGGCATGTTGTATCTGCTCACAATTTATATGTAAGGAATTTTAGCTCAAGAAGGGAATTATGATTAATTCGGGGAATATTGAAAGAATTAAGGTGTACGTCTAATCACTCGGCCACGCAGAGTTGATATGCCACATCTGTTAACTCTTTAGAGTAATACTATTCTCATAGCCATTGAAAATAATATCACGAATATGTTGAAATATTGTTCGAGCATGGAGCGTAGATTTTAAGAATCAATTGACGAGATTATTTAATCAAAATATACCACAGTCAAATTATCTTTGAATACATACATACATACATACATACATACATATAAGACTTTATTGCTAATCTACAACTTCAAACTAAACTACCACTCATAGACAAACATAAAAAACAGGTTGCTGAGTGAGCTGTAACAGAAGGTGAATGGAAATAATCTGTAACAGAGAAAATTGAACTTTATGATTTCTATAGCCTATGCCCTGAATCATTGATACTTCATTTAGTATACCTCGATTTGCAATCGGGTTACCCGAAGTATTTAAATAAAACACCAGCACTTTCTAGCAAAAGTTTGGTTGTCTAAAGGTGCACATTAGGCAAGAAAGAAATACAACAAGTGTTTTTCTTTTGCTTTATTAATTGAAGTTTGCTTGATTTTCTTCTTACCTCTCTCTGGGTTCATGACGGCAGCATGGTTCCGGGGGTGGGTTTTAAGAGAATGTGCAGCCTTTCTGTTTCCTGTTTTATACAGTAATCATGGAATTGTGGGTAATGTAGGACTAGGTCAATTAGGCCTTCTGTTGAGGAGCGATCACTGTTTATAGTATATGTACTGTTAATGTTAGATGTGGTAGTTTATAGTGTATGCGTTATTTTCTGTATTGATGTTGATGATTATTTTATGTTTTAATGTTAATTGTTAAGAGTTTGTTTATTTATGTATTTATCTTGTGTTGTGTTGATGATCTTTCCCCTGGGAGGGTCAAATGGTTTGATCCTTGGGTTAAAAATTTGGTGTCTTTGTCTTGCTAGTCAGTCCTGAAGTGGGCCCTCCATGAGGAGGGTCAAAGGTTTTAGCAACCCTATTGCAGTTTGTTTTTCTCCTTTGTATGTAAGTTTGTCCAATATACATATATATGCAAAGAGAAAATAAAAAGTGCCAATAAAATGTTTATGGACTCAGAGCATTGTCTCCTGATGCCTTTCTGATCAACACCCCACACTCGCACATGCTTTGTCAGTTCTGCCCACAAATTTTCTATCGGATTGAGGTCAGGGCTTTGTTATGGCCACGCCAATACTTTGAATTTGTTGTCCTTAAGCCATTTTGCCACAACTTTGGATTTATGCTTGGGATCATTGTCAATTCGGAAGACCCATTTGCGACTGAGCTTTAACTTCCTGGCTGATGTCTGGAGATGTTGCTTCAATATATCCACATCATTTTCCTTCCTCATGATGCCATCTATTTTGTGAAGTGCACCAGTCCCTCCTGCAGCAAAGCACCCCCACAATATGATGCTGCCACTCCTATGCTTCACAGTTGGGATGGTGTTCTTCGGCTTGCAAGCTTCACCCTTTTTCCTACAAACATAACAATGGTCATTATGGCCAAACAGTTAAATTTTCGTTTCATTAGACCAGAGGACATTTCTCCAAAAAGTCAGATCTTTGTCCCCATGTGCCCTTGCAAACTGTAGACTGGCTTTTTTATGGCAGTTTTGGAGCAGTGGCTTCTTCCTTGCTGAGCAGCCTTTCAGGTTATATCGATATAGGACTCATTTTACTGTGGATATAGACACATGTCTACTTGTTTCCTCCAGCATCTTCACAAGGTCCTTTGATGTTGTTCTGGGATTGATTTGCACTTTTTGCACCTAACTACGTTCATCTCTAGGAGACAGAATGCATCTCCTTCCTGAGCAGTATGATGGCTGATTGGTCCCATGGTGTTTACACTTGCGTACTATTGTTTGTACAGATAAACATGGTACCTTGGAAATTGCTCCCAAGGATGAACCAGACTTGTGGAGGTCCACAATTTTTTTTTCTGAGGTCTTGGCTGATTTCTTTTGATTTTCCCATGATATCAAGCAAAGAGGCACTGAGTTTGAAGGTAGGCCTTAATATACATCCACAGGTACACCTCCAATTCAGTACACAGAAGCTAATTGGCTAATTGTCTAAAGTCTTGACATCATTTTCTGGAATTTTACAAGCTGCTTGAAGGCACAGTTAACTTAGTGTATGTAAACTTCTGACCCACTGGAATTGTGATATAGTCAATTAAAAGTTAAACAATCTGTCTGTAAACAATTGTTGGAAAAATTACTCATGCCATGCACAAAGTAGATGTCCTAAATGACTTGCCAAAACTATAGTTTGCTAATATTACATCGTGTATGTTAACTTATGACTTCAACTTGCACATTATTATACATTGTATAATTGAGCATCATGTATGCACGAGGTCAGAATAATGCATTCTATGATTCTAACCACAGTTAGACATCATGGGATGCATGTTAGCATATGAAACTTTGTCATGTGCATTGCAAAGAATGTAGAATGTAGAATGATGATACAATGGAGTCATTTGATAGTGTTATAGTTCATAATATATGTATATCCATTGTGAAAACCCAAGAAAAGTTGGATTTGTGCCTTTGGAGATGATAGAAAAACACTAGTTTTGTTCCAGCTAAAGAGAGTTTCCGAAAGTTCAGATCCATTGAGAGTCTGTTCAGTCTTGGATGAGAAGCATGTGATGGTCATGCTTCCACAGAAAATGTCTCGTGCTCCCTTATTAGTCTATTTTCTAAGAGTAGAAAATTGGTTATATCGAAGGACAAAGGTTTAGTTCTGAGTGGGGTTTGGGAGAAGGTTTTTCCTTCATCGGAGAGGGTAAAAATCATTCTTTTGTTCTGGAAGACAGTTGACACTCAACAGAGCAGCTTTTATGGACTCTTTTCAGGCCTCTTTAGCTCATTTATGCCCGGTTTTAATAGATTTTTGTGTGTCAGCAGAGCAGAGTCTTTAATTTATGACACTGAAGAATTTCGGGAGCCTCTCTGTATACTTTCTCTTACTCTTCTTCTGTTTCCCAGCTCCTCAGATCTTACACTGAATTCTTCATGCTTTAGAGACTTATTAATGTTCCATGAAAGGATATTACAGTGCATGTAGCATGTTTTTTACGGAAACATTGTATTCACAGCGCAAGTTACACAACATAAATTGCGCATAATCTGACTAGCTTGTCATTTATTTCAAGTTCACCTGTTCATTCGCTTCACTGTGCAGATGTATTTTGTTATGTTACATTTATGTTGTGGATATAGGCTACTATAGTGATTAAAATCATGTATAAATAGGATGCGTTTGAATGAGGTATTTATTTACCCCATTTTGAAGCAGTTCATTTTGCCTGTGTTCAACTTACACAGCTCAAGCAGAGAAATCCCCAATTATTGATTTGTTAGATGAATCTATATCTAATATCTTCTTCTATATACAGATTCAATAGATGTTTCTTCTCCTTTTCATAACTTGCACTGTTAATATCTTGCAGTATCATTTTGATCTTGTCATATTTTCATCAATAGTATGTTTTAATAAAATCGTTTAATTATCAGCATGATGCGCCTTTTTCGCGTCGTCTTCGTTATCGTTGACGAAATCATAAAACCCTTCAACAACAAATGTTTTCGTCAGTGATTTCGTTGACGAGATTAACACTGGGCAAGCACCACTTTTTTTTATTTTTTTTTTATCAGTAATTGTAAAATCATATCTATTAGTGATCACAGAGCCTACTATTCTGTGTCGCATGTACATTATGTATTCCCTCCCCCAAAGAATAGTCTTATAGTGTGACATTCCGTTGTGGAATACATGCTTGTCTCCTTTCCTGGTATGTGCACTGTCACCTGGATTCACTTGTTAGTATCTGTACATTTCTTATATATAATTGGTGTAAAAAGCATTGGTTTCCATATGCCATTTAACACTGAAGAAGTTGCCTCTAGTTCCAGCTTATTTATTTACTGGTTGATTATTTTGTCTTTTAAAAATAATTTCTCTCAGTAACTAGATGTCAAGGACTTCCACTGTGACCGCACTGTTTCTGGCTTGCATCATGTTCCAAAACATTCAGCACTCACACACACACACACACACACCTTGAAGAACATCTGCTGTCAGTATTTGTCAGATCCGCACACTAATGCCTTCTGCACTTGGACACTTACATATCATTTTCATCAGTGACAGCACTGCCACACGCAAACACATCATTTCCGAAAAGATTTGTCAGCTCTACAAAACAGCACACTTACTGTGGCTGCATTCACTGGTGTCTTAAGTGACCATTAGAAAACATTATTTTTCCCATTTTGGAAATATATTGATTTTGTTTTCTTCTTTACAGAGATATTTTCCCCAAAATATGAAAATAAACCCTCATATTGTTCCAAAATTCAGTAAAAACACAAAAGTTCCAGGGCTGTCAAGCTCCAGAAAAGCACCATAAAAGTAGTCCATATGACTAGTGTGCTACATTTCTTCTGAAGCCATATATTAAGTATGAGTAAAAGACCGACATTTTAATTTTTGGAACATGTTTATATTTCTTTTTAATGTTGCTTTATGTGTAAATGCCAAATAAGCAAATGCCTGTATATACACTATATATATATATATATATATATATATATATATATATATATATATATATATATATATATATATATATATATAAAATTTCAAACCACATAAAACATTTTGAAGACAGTTTTAGACTAGAATGCAGGCTATTTGTCTTATTTTAAACTTAAAAACCAGTCTTTAACCACAAAGCAACAAAATAAAGCAAGCAAGAGTGAAAGGAAGACAAAGTAAAAAAAGAAAGAAAGACTAACAAGTGCAGAACAAGCATGAAAGAAAGAATGAAAATGTTTCATCAAAAGTTTGCTGCCAGTCGGCTGTATTCCCCATCAACCTGTTGATCCACTTTTATCTGTCTGTTTGTATATCTCTTTTTCTTTATCTTTCTCTATCTCTCTCTCTAACTTGTTCATACACCTTACCATCTTGGTTTTCCTTGTGCAATAAGAAAGCCTACCTCTCTCAGATGCACACTGTCAGCATTTGTTATATCCTCACACTAATGCATTCTGCACTTGGAGACTTACATATCATTGTCATCCATGGTAGAATTGCTACACACACACACACACACACACACACAAATGTTGGTGTGGCTATCCTTATGAGGACTCTCCATAGACATAATAATTTTTATACTGTACGAATTATAGAATCTATCCCCTATACCTACCCCTAAACCTAACCCTCACAAAAAACTTTCTGCATTATTACATTTTCAAAAAAACATTGTTTAGTATGTTTAACTATTTGAATTATGGGGACACTAGAAATGTCCTCATAAACCACATTTATAGCATAATACTCTTGTAATTTCCAGTTTGTAACCTAAAAAGATGTCCTCGTAAACCACCCAAACCCGCCCTCACATGCACACACACACACACAATGGCCAAAACTACAGAAAAAGACATAGTATAGTTTTACCACAGCTGCACACTTTATTAACTATTGGTGGGTGATCAATAGATTTATTTTTGTAAAAAAAAAAAAATTGGGTTTAATTACACATAGTGCTGGGGATGCAGCATCATGCCAAAACAATAGCATTTGTTAACCAGTGCAATCATAGAATTGCGCTTTTTGCAGTTATGATTAATTGATTAATTCCGTGAATGAAAGTGTTTGATAATTGGGGTTACTGAGAAAAAATAGGTAGGTAGGCTGATGTAAATTATACATTTAATAAATAATATAGCAGCTTTTATTAGGCTACTGATATATGCCTGGAATCTTCATTGCATCTGAGTGTACATGGTTTTAAACATATTTTTCAAAAGTACTGTTCATTTATTTAGGGTTAAAAAAAGAATTAATGAGGAAAAACACTGAGTGCATCTTTAGATTTGCTGTTAGTTTACTAACAACTTTATATATCTCTCACTTTTAAGTTCAAAGCTTAGTAAACATCCTCTTCTTCAGATGGAAACCTTGCTTAAACAGACTAAAATCAGATCCAATTTGTTCATTCACATTATTGTTGCAAGTGGCCTCTGTGAGTGTTCCATGACCATTGAAAATAACCAATCAGGGATCCACACACTTTTTCTTTTGATGTTTTTTAAACTGATGTCGCAAGGACTTTCAAATGTTACAAATTGTGTTGGTGTCATTAGGGCTCCAATTACAATTTAGTATGAAGAACAAACAAGGAAATTTCTCTGTTTTTAATAGTCCATGTCGGTCTGGACACATACATTTTTTTTATTTTTTATAATAGTTTCCCACCATTCTAAACACTCAAAAAAGTTCTGGATAGTTCACCTAAAAATTAAAATTCTGTTATTGACTCACTGTCCTGTTATTTCCACTGTTTTATTTTCTTTCTTCTGTTAAAGGGATAGTTTACCCCAAAATGAAAATCCTTTCATCATTTACTCACCGTCATGCCATCCCAGATGTGTATGACTTTCTTTCTTCTGCAGAACACAAACAAAGGTTTTTAGAAGAATATTTCAGCTCTGTAGGTCCATACAATGCAAGTGAATGGTGACCAGACCTTTGAAGCTCCAAGAATCACATAAAGGCAGCATAAAAGTAATCCATAAACTCCAATGGTTTAATATAGGTCTTCTGAAGCGATGCAATCGCTTTGGTTGAGAAACAGATCAATAATGAAATCCTTTTTTACTATAAATCTCCACATTCATTTTCCCTTTCGAAATGTGAAAGTGGAGATTTATAGTAAAAAAGGATTCAAAAATTGATCTGTTTCTCACCCAAAGTGATTGCATTGCTTCAGAAGACATATATTAAACCATTGGAGTTTATGGATTACTTTTATGCTGCCTTTATGTGATTCTTGGAGCTTCAAAGGTCTGGTCACCATTCACTTGCATTGTATGGACCTACAGAGCTGAAATATTCTTCTAAAAACCTTTGTATGTGTTCTGCAGAAGAAAGAAAGTCATACACATCTGGGATGGCATGATGGTGCGTAAATGATGAGAGAATTGTCATAGGGTGAAATCATAAAAGTAGTTTATTCAATAGCACTAGATTTAAGAGCTGCGGCAGATGGAAAGATTATCAGTGAACAATGACTTAAATTACATTTTAGTCTGTATCACATGCAAAGCTATCATACAAGATGTTTTCAGAAGATCTGGAATGTAGTGCATGAATCGTATGGATAACTTTTATGTTGCTTTTTGGAACATCTTTTATGTTTAATGGAAGCAATAAAATAATACAGGAAGTACATGAGGGTGAGCAAATGATGACAACAATTTCATTTCTGGCTGTTCTGTATATTTTTGTTACTTTTCCTTTAAATTGTTGATCCATATTTGTCTGTCTCTTTGTCTTCTTGTCATTCGCAAATTCACTTACATAGAGACATCTCTTCTGCACATTAAGAAATCCTCTCTTGCACAAACACCCACACAAACAAGCAAACACACACATGCACAGAGAAGATGAATGGGTCTAATTGGATTTGAATGGAATAATGTGTTTTTTTTTGTTGTTGTTGTTGAATTGCTGTCAGAGGCCTCACAGTGAGGTGCTGATAACCTGAGCTCTGTTTATTCATAGTGTGCAGTCAGAAATCTCAGCTGGAGAAAAGCTTGTGTCTAAATAAGATGTTTCTCACAGATGCTCCAAGCAACATTATTTATTAGCAGTGTGAGATTATTGTGTGTGTTTTCCTGCTTAAGCTACAGTATGTGTGTCAGAAGTACTCAAATTGTTGTATGCAAGATCTTAAAAACCAGATACTGTACAACATTGTGAACATTGTTATCTTGTTTACTTGTGCGTTCATTGTTTTTTCTTCTGAAACTCTTTGTAGAGCAAAAAAGAAGAACAAGCCGTTGAACCTGAAGATCCACAGCAGTGTGGCGGGCAGCTGCGAAAACCTGCCGACCCAGCGTTCACCTCTCCATTCCGATCACTCTCTCCGCTCCTTCTTCTTCCCCAATTTTGTCCCTTCGACGCCACCCGTGCACTCGGACACCCCTTCAGCAAGTGAGTAACACACTCATTCACCTCATTTTTGGCCCTCATGTCAGCCATGTCTGTATGGGCAAAATGTAGTCACCATAAATGTTGGCCTACAAGAAATCAACACTATCTTTATTTTTTTATATTATTTGAATTAGACAACCTTTGCCTAGATCAGGGGTTTTCAAACTTTTTAATGACAAGGACCCCCAAAATATGATAATTCCCTTGCAAGGGAAACCCCCTTACTAAAATATAAAAGCAGCTTTGTACAGCATCATAAAATT
This sequence comes from Myxocyprinus asiaticus, assembly GCF_019703515.2. Lineage (NCBI taxonomy): Eukaryota > Metazoa > Chordata > Actinopteri > Cypriniformes > Catostomidae > Myxocyprinus > Myxocyprinus asiaticus. Next base: position 8,681,244 of record NC_059346.1, on the reverse strand, counting down.
AAAGTATGATATTATGAAGACAACTTGTTGTTATAAATGCAAAATAATAAGATTTTACTTGTCATTGTAAACTCAGCAAAAAAAGAAAGGTCCTCTCACTTTCAACTGCTTTTATTTTCAGCAAACTTAACATGTGTAAATATTTGTATGAACATAAAAAGATTCAACAACTAAGACATAAACTGAACAAGTTTCACAGACATGTGACTAACAGAAATGGAATAATGTGTCCCTGAACAAAGGGGGGGGGTCAAAATCAAAAGTAACAGTCAGTATCTGGTGTGGCCACCAGCTGCATTAAGTACTGCAGTGCATCTCCTCCTCATGGATTGCACCAGATTTGCCAGTTCTTGCTGTGAGATGTTACCCCACTCTTCAACCAAGGCACTTTTCTAGGGGGAATGGCCCTAGCCCTCACCCTCTGATCCAACAGGTCCCAGACGTGCTCAATGGGATTGAGATCTGGGCTCTTCGCTGGCCATGGCAGAACACTGAAATTCCTGTCTTGCAGGAAATCATGCACAGAATGAGCAATATGGCTGGTGGCATTGTCATGCTGGAGGGTCATGTCAGGATGAGCCTGCAGGAAGGGTACCACATGAGGGAGGAGGATGTCTTCCCTGTAACGCACAGCGTTGAGATTGCCTGCAATGAAAACAAGCTCAGTCCGATGATGCTGTGTCACACCACCCCAGACCATGACGGAACTTCCACCTCCAAATTGATCCCGCTCCAGAGTACAGGCCTCGGTGTAATGCTCATTCCTTCGACGATTAACGTGAGTCCGACCATCACCCCTGGTGAGGCAAAACCGCGACTCGTCAGTGAAGAGCACTTTTTGCCAGTCCTGTCTGGTCCAGCGAAGGTGCGTTTGTGCCCATAGGCGAAGTTGTTGCCGGTGATGTCTGGTAAGGACCTGCCTTACAACAGGCCGACAAGCCCTCAGTCCAGCCTCTCTCAGCCTATTGCGGACAGTCTGAGCACTGATGGAGGGATTGTGCATTTCTGGTGTAACTTGGGCAGTTGTTGTTGCCATCCTGTACCTGTCCCGCAGGTGTGATATTTGGATGTACCGATCCTGTGCAGGAGTTGTTACACGTGGTCTGCCACTGCGAGGACGATCAGCTGTCCTTCCTGTCTCCCTGTAGTGCTGTCTTAGGTGTCTCACAGTACAGACATTGCAATTTATTGCCCTGGCCACATCTGCAGTCCTCATGCCTCCATGCAGCATGCCTAAGGCACGTTCACGCAGATGAGCAGGGACCCTGGGCATCTTTCCTTTGGTGTTTTTCAGAGTCAGTAGAAAGGTCTCTTTAGTGTCCTACGTTTTTATAACTGTGGCATAATTGCCCACCGTCTGTAAGCTGTTAGTGTCTTAACGACCGTTCCACAGATGCATGTTCATTAATTGTTAATGGTTCATTGAACAAGCATGGAAAACATTGTTTAAACCCTTTACAATAAAGATCTGTAAAGTTATTTGGATTTTTACAAAATTATCTTTAAAATACAGTGTCCTGAGAAAGGGACATTTCTTTTTTTGCTGAGTTTACTAAATCAGGGGTACTGAACTTTAAAAAGCCCAGTTCCCTTTAGCCTTGAGGGCTGCACTCTTTTTTGTTTTATTAAAACATTATTTTAATTACTTTTAATTACTAATAAAGCAATTATATGTATGTTAAAATGTTATTTTAATACACCATGGAAACATGCTATTAATAAGAACAAATAAAAGCCATTTCTGGGAATATACACTCACTGAGAACTTTATTAGGAACACTATGGTCCTAATAATGTGCCCAGTGTGGTCTTCTGCTGTTGTAGCCCATCTGCCTCAAGGTTCAACATGTTGTGCATTCTGAGGTGCTATTCTGCTCACTACAATTGTACAGAGTGGTTATCTGAGTTATCGTGGTCTTTCTGTCAGCTCGAACCAGTCTCGCCATTCTCTGTTGACCTCTCTCATCAACAAGGCATTTCCATTCACAGAACTGCCGCTCACTGGATGCTTTTTGTTTCTGGCACCATTCTGAGTAAACTCTAGAGACTGTTGTGCATGAAAATCCCAGGAGATCAACAGTTACAGAAATACTCTAACCAGCCCATATGGCACCAACAATCCTGCCACGGTCCAAATCACTGAGATCATATTTTTTCCTCATTCTGATGGTTGATGTGAACATTAACTGAAGCTCCTGACCCGTATCTGCTTGGTTTAATGCATTGCAGTCCTGCCACACAAATGGCTGATTAGATAATCGCATGAATAAGTAGGTGTACAGGTGTTCCTAATAAAGTGCTAAAAAAGTATTGTTCATTGTTAGTTCATACTAACTAATGTAGTTACCTAATGTTAATGAATACTGGTACAACCTTATTGTAAAGTGTTACCAAACACATTGGTCCGGTAGCGTGAAGAGTAGGCTACTTGACATTCGAAATTTGTCATGTTTTTTCATTAAAACAGAATAATTTACAGAATTTCAAAATCATTGGTGGATAATTCAGAATGCCTAATTTTGACAGTTACAAAACTAATAAATTATATTTGGTCGATTGCATTTCTCTACTTTTGAAACATACCCACAGTACATGATGTTATAATTAGAAGTAATAAAAGGTGAGAAATTATGTTTTAAAACACAGCCATGAATACAGAACTTGAGTAACCTGTGAAAGGAGCCACACTGATATTAAAACGGAATGTTTGTCACTTGAGATGCACATTCTCCACAGCTTTACCCCACATACTTGTACCTGTTTAAAGACACTGAAACAGCTTTCTAGCTTGGTCAACATCATTTAATCACAGCCAGTGTTGACAGACATCTGATGACGCACTTCAGGCAATTACAACTTTCTTTGTGGTCTCTGTTCACAATATGACTTCCCGTCTCATCACCTATTAAAGGTCGTGTCCCAAGACACCTGGCTACGTGTGAGCGCATATTGTCCAAACCCAATATCTTCTACTGCGGGGCCTCTTAGCATGGGCTATTAGAGGAATAATGGGCCGAAGGCAGCCAGTGTGGATGTGAGAAGACTGAAAATGACACATGTGGTAACACTCTGTTTTAAAATGACATTATTCCACAGATGGACCAAAAAGTTTTGACTGCTTGTTTCCAGAATTATGAATTATAGACCCCTCCACGCTTTGGCCTGTATGTGACAGTCTGGTGTGTATATTGTACATGAGTGCTTTTTTTTGTGTGGATTTTTCCCCTTTTTCACCCAATTTGGAATGCCCAATTCCCAGTGCGCTTTTAAGTTCTCGTGGTCGCGTAGTGATTCACCTCAATCCGGGTGGCGGAGGATGAATCCCAGTTGCCTCCGCATCTGAGACCATCAACCCGCACATCTTATCACATGGCTTGTTGAGCGCATTGCCACGGAGACATAGCGTGTTTGGAGGCTTCACGCCATCCACCGCAGTATCCGCGCTCAACTCACCACGTGCCCCACCGAGAACAAACCACATTATATTGACCACGAGGAGGTTACCCCATGTGACTCTACCCTCCCTAGCAACTGGGCCAATTTGGTTGCTTAGGAGACCTGGCTGGAGTCACTCAGCATGCCCTGGGATTCGAACTAGTGAACTAGCGAACTCCAGGTGTGGTAGTCAGCGTATTTTACCACGAGTTTACCATGAGTCCTTTTTCTGTAACATGTGAATATTTTGTCATCATTTACTCACCCTCATGTTGTTTCAGCCCTGTATTGATTTCTTTCCTTTGTGAAACACAAAAAGAGATGTTAGGCAGTATGTCCAAGCTGCTCTTTTTCATAGAACAAATGTGGTTGGGTATTTATACTACCAAGCTCCAAAAAGGACAAAAAAGCATATGATAATCCATATGATTGGTGCGCTATTTTTCCAAGCTGTAGTATAGCTTTGTGTGGGAAACAGAGAAAGCCGTTATTCACTGATAATCTTGCCCTCTCATTCGCAAATGTGTTCAATTAAAAAATTGTGCGTCAAGCCAAACAGCATCAGTTTTCGCTTGTTAAGCGACTTAACGCCACTGTTAATCTCATCAATGAAATCACTGATGAAAACATTCATTGACGAATGTTTTTTTGATTTCTCAAACGACAATGAATACGAGACGATAAAGACGCATCATGATGATAATTAAACGATTTTATTAAAGCATACTGTTGACAAAAATATGATGAGAAAAAATAATACTGCAAGATATTAAAAGTGCAAGATATAAACAGAAAAAACATATTAGATATGGATTCATCTAATCCAATAATCCAGTATGCTAGGGATTTTCCTGCTTGAGCTGTGTAAAATGAATGCACTGGACACCGGCAAAATGAACTGCTTTACTTTATCCACAACATACAGTATATGTAATATTACAACTTACATCTGCACAGACATGGAAGCAAATGAACAGGTGAACTTGAACTAAGCTACACATTAGTCATAATATGCATAATTTGCAATGCGTAACTTGCAATGTGAATATGCTGTTTCCGTTAAAAAAACACTTTACCTGCAATGCAATATCTTTAACTGACTAAACATGCAAAATCAATAACAGTCTCTAAAGCATAAAGAATACAGAATACAGAAGGCTAACTTCTAAAGATTAGTTAATACTTCATTATATACATTATATGCTATTTCAGGAGCTGATCACGAAAACAAATTATATTATGGTATTACTCAACAACCAGTAGGTTGATCTGCACAAAATATGTGTTGTTTTAAAGCTTAGACTCTTATCTTTACAATGCATAAAGATGATCTTATCAATTCTAAAATATTTTTTTTTAATTTGATGACAAAGTAGAACTATTACATTATTCGCAATTTTGCGATCACAACAATCATATTTAGAACCAGTAAAAAGATCAAAAAGATCACACAGCCATGTGTCATATATCTTTGGAAAGGTCTTGATTAGTTGAATGTAACAAGTAAATTTGTTTCACTTAGAGATCAAACTACACTGAGTATTAGCGTGTGAAATGCAAATGTATAATAAACAGAGAAAACAGAATTATTATCACATTTTGGTTTATAACTTCACGATAAATTAACATGATATACAAAATGGCATATCACAACTTACAGCAGATGGCTCCGAATCAAACAAGCCCACATTTGTTGTAATATGATATATATAGATCCTGAAATATTGCTCAAAGAGTGTCATCATGACAGCTATGGTGGCTATCACTTATTGCGTCTCTATGGCGACAGATTCACTGAAACATGATCCTTTACGTCATAGATGTGTCAGATCGTCCTCACTGGCTGTCTAGAGAGTTAGATTACATATTTGGAAACAAGCATTATCCTAGATGGGGTAAACCACCCAGAGAGCGCATACACAGACTGCGCACAAGAGGGCGCTCAACGCACATTTTATGAAGTGATGGCATAAATTGGACATGAGAGCTGAATTTCATTGTTGGGTGCTTAGTTGATAGTTGATATTTGTATATGTTTGTTTTAGATTTTTGCATTCATAGTTTTCAGTTATTCTGTATGTTCATTAAAACCTGCTTGGAGAGGTTGATAAAAAAGTCCCCTATCTCCACCTTTGTTCCAAATACTATATCTTTGGATTGCTTTGCACTATCAACAATTTTTTTTTTTGTGGTATAGTCATGTTGGAGAACAAGACCAAAGTTAATTTGATGACCTTCCATACCTTCTGTCTAAAAGGTATCATGTCAAACATGAATAATAACTGAAAAGTGTATTTTAGCGCTCATGTTTTGTGTGTTTTGTAAGCAGTGTTGTATCATGAGTTTCTGAGCGTGATCCAAATATATTTTCGGTAACACTTTCTATGAAGCCCATATTTGTAATGCATTGTAAAGGCATTATACATGCAATATAGTGCATTCATAATGTCTCATATTACACCTTACAATAAGTTATAACTTCTTATAAATAATTATAAAATTCTGGTTACTTGCGTAACCTCCGTTCCCTGATGGAGGGAACGGGATGTTGTGTCGATGTAGTGACACTATGGGTCACTCTTGGGAGCCCGAAACACCTCTGGTCTTTGATAAAAGGCCAATGAAAATTGGCGAGTGGTATTTGCATACCACTCCCCTGGACATACGGGTATAAAAGGAGCTGGTATGCAACCACTCATTCAGGTTTTGTGCTGAGGAGCCGAGACAAGGTCCCGGCCATTTCAGCGGGAAGTTCATCGTTGTGGCAGGAGGGACACAACGTCTCGTTCCCTCCATCAGGGAACAGAGGTTACGCAAGTAAGCAGAACGTTCCTTATCTGTCACTCACTCGACGTTGTGTCGATGTAGTGACACTAGGGGTCCCAAAACGAAACGCTGCAACTGGCTGAACTGTGTTATGTGAACTGGCGGTGTGTGACGGGCAGACCACTGTGTGCCTCGTAGCCAGCGCACCAGGCCGACACGTAACCTCCCCCAGCACTGTTATGAGTGTCGAACGGCCCTCTGGGGACAAGTCGACTGCCCAAAAGATAGAGACAGGCTAGCCCAGTCGTGGCCTCTTATCCTCTTATTTTTTCTCTCCCCAAAAAAGGAATTAACTGACTGGGGCCACCAGGTCTACATCGGGGGGTGTCCCTCCCAAGGGGAAGACACTGTGGAGACCACACCTGGGGGGCGGGTATTTGAGTGGAAATACGTCACATGGTCTTGCCGAGCTTTGTCGGAAGTATGTCATGTGGAGAAGTCCAATGGTAGGTCCTACCCTATGGGGGAGGAGTTTCTACAAGCATGGTGACTGGGGCAGAGGGGCCTCTGCCCAAGGAAGACGCAGTTTACCAACAGGGAAATGAATTAGCAGAAGATATACGTCGCATGGGGTTACCTACGGAGAACCACCACATGCGGAGCACCTACCCCAGTACAGGGCTTAGTTAGCACGTGTACTGAGCCGGCAGCGAGTTTCTCCGCAAACTTGTCTGCCACAGGGCTCGGAGGAAATCATCCAGGGAACACAGTTTGTGAACACTACTGGGGTGTTGCCCAGCTCACTGCTCTGCAAATTTCTGTTAGAGAGGCACCACTGGTCAAGGCCCAGTAGGCCACTACACTCCTGGTAGAATGGGCTCGTAGCCCTGCCGGGGGCGGCACGTCCTGGGCGTGGTATGCTATTGTTATGGCATCAATGAGTCAGTGGGCAATCCTCTGCTTGGAGACAGCGCTTCCTTTCCGTTGTCCACCAAAGCAGACATAGAGCTGCTCAGAGACTCTAAAGCTCTGTGTGCGATCCAAATAGATGCGTAAAGCACGCACTGGACACAGTAACGTCAGGGCTGGGTCTGCCTCCTCCTGGGGCAGTGCTTGCAGGTTCACCACCTGGTCCCTAAAAGGGGTCGTGGGAACCTTTGGCACATAGCCCGGTTGGGGTCTCAGGATCACGTGAGAGTAGCCCAGACCGAACTCCAGCCATGTTTCACTGACAGAGAATGCTTACAGATCTCTTACCCTCTTGATGGAAGTGAGCACAGTCAGGAGGGCAGTCTTCAAGAGAGTTCCTTAAGCTCAGCTGACTGCAGGGGCTCAAAGGGGGCTCTCCATAAACCCTGAAGAACTACAGAGAGGTCCCATGAGGGAACGAGGCACGGTCTGAAGGGATTCAACCTCCTGGTGCCTCTCAGGAACCTGATGATCAGGTCATGCTTCCCTAAGGACTTACCATCCACTGTGTCGTGGTGTGCCACTATAGCGGCTACATACACCTTCAAGGTGGAGGGGGACTGCCGCCCTTCCAACCTCTCCTGCAGGAAGGAAAGCACTGATCTGACTGCGCATCTCTGGGGGTCTTCGCTTCGGGAAGAACACCACTTAGCGAACAGATGCCACTTTAAGGCATACAGGCACCTCGTAGAGGGGGGCCCTAGCCTGAGTTATCATGTCTACCACTGCGGGTGGTAGGCCGCTTAAGTCTTCCGCATCCCGTCCAGGGGCCAGACATGGAGATTCCAGAGGTCTGGTCACGGGTGCCAGATGGTCCCCCGTCCCTGAGAAAGAAGGTCCTTCCTCAGGGGAATTCGCCGGGGGGGCTGTCGCGAGGAGCGTGAGGTCCGAGAACCATATCTGGGAGGGCCAGTAGGGTGCTACCAGGATGACCTGCTCCTCGTCCTCCCTGACCTTGCACAGGGTCTGTGCAAGTAGGCTCACTGGGGGAAATGCATATTTGCAAAGTCCAGGGGGCCAGCTGTGTGCCGGCACGTCTATACCGAGAGGTGCCTCGGTCAGGGCGTACCGGAGTGGGCAGTGGGAGGATTCTTGGGAGGCAAACAGGTCTACCTGTGCCTGCCCGAATCAACTCCAAATCAGCTGGACCAACTGAGGGTGGAGTCAGGAGGAGATGGCGGGTGTGTTGTGACATACAATGGGAGCGCAGACCGCCTTGACAGTTGACATATGCTACTGTTGCCGTGTTGTCTGTCTGAACTAACACATGCTTGCCCTGGATCAGTGGCTGAAACCTCCGCAGAGTGAGCAGAATTGCCAGCAACTTGAGGCAGTTGATGTGCCAATGTAGCCACGGGCCTGACCAGGAGCCAGTGGCTGCGTGCCCATTGCATACAGCACCCCAGCCCGTTTTGGAGGCATCTGTCATAACCATGATGCACCTGGAGACCTGCTCTAGGGGAACGCCTGCCCGTAGAAACGTGAGGTCGGTCCAAGGGCTGAAGAGGTGGTGACAGATCGGCGTGATAGTCACGCGATGTGTCCCGCGGCGCCATGCCCATCTCGGGACTTGAGTCTGAAGCCAGTGCTGAAGTGGTCTCATATGAATCAACCCAAGCGGAGTGGCCACCGCTGAGGATGCCATATGCCCCAGAGGCCTCTGAAACAGTTTCAGTGGAACCGCTGTCTTCTGTCTGAACACCTTCAAACAGGTCAGCACTGACTGTGCGTGCTCGTTCGTGAGGCGTGCCGTCATTGAGACTGAGTCCAACTCCAAGCCGAGAAATGAGATGCTCTGAACCGGGAGGAGCTTGCTCTTTCCCCAGTTGTCCCGAAGCCCTAGTCGGCTGAGGTGCGGGAGCACCAGGTCCCTGTGTGCACACAACACATACCAAGAGTGAGCTAGGATTAGCCAATCGTTTAGATAGTTGAGGATGTGAATGCCCACTTTCCTTAGCGGGGCAAGGGCTGCCTCTGCGACCTTCGTGAAGACGCGAGGGGACAAGGACAGGCCGAAAGGGAGGACCTTGTACTGATACGCCTGACCCTTGAATGCAAACCGCAGGAAGCGTCTGTGTCGATGTAGAATCGAGACGTGGAAGTACGCGTTCTTCAGGTCTACCGCCGCGAACCAGTCTTAATGCCAGACGCTCTCTAGAAAGCGTTTTTGCAGACAGGGTGCAGGATCTTGAGCCGCCCTGGGGCAGGATGTGCCGGATAGCCTCTGTCTGCTGCTTCACCACTGAAAACTGCTGGGAAAAGTCCTCAACAGTGTTGCCGGACTGGCCAACCTGGGAAATGGGGGTGCCAAGGAACCGTGCCTTGTCTGCCTCTCCCATCTCGACCATGTTGAACCAAAGGTGGTGCTCCTGGACCACCAAAGTGGACATCGCCCTCCCGAGAGACCGCGCCGTGACCTTCGTTGCCCAGAGAGCGAGGTCGGTCGCCGAGCGCAGCTCCTGCATCAATCCCGGGGCGGAACTACCTCGTGCAGTTCCTTTAGCGCCTTGGCTTGGTGGACTTGCAGGAGAGCCATGGCGTGCGGGGTGGAGGCGGCTTGTCCAGCGGCACCATAAGCTTTGGCCGTCAGGGATGACATAAACCTATAGGCCTTGGACGGTGGCGGCACTCTGCAGGCATAGGTGCACCGCTAGCGCCTTATCCACTGGGGGGATTGCCGAATAGCCCTTGGCCGCCCCACCATCGAGGGTAGTGAGGGCGGGGGAGCTGAAAGATCGGGACCGGGCAGTAAAAGGTGCCTCCCACGACCTTGTCAGCTCCTCATGCACTTCCGTGAAGAAAGGAACGGGGGCGGGGTGTGGCTGTGAGCGGTGCCGCGAGCCTAGGAACCAATCATCGAGCCGTGAGGGTTCAGGGGAGAGCAGAGGGTTCCACTCTAGCCCGACATTTGCGGCTGCCCGGGAAAGCATGTCCATCATCTCCACGTCAGCCTGTGACTGGGCAACCGCACCCGAAGGGAGGAGCTCAGCTGAGGCTTCCGCGTCCGACTGGACGAGCCCACTCTCCGATGCTGCACTCGAGAGCTCATCACCTTCGTGTGCTTCGAATAAGAGGTCGAACTCTCCGTGAGACGAGCCGGTGGACTCATCCGGAAGCCCGATCGGGGCAGATGAGTGTGCTGGGGAATGGGAGCTCCGTGGGGGGATACCCGGCGGAGGTGGTCCCATTGGGGTCCCCAAATCGCCCCCAGTGCTAGCCGCGCTGGCCTCATACCCGTGGATAGAAGGACCGAGACGGGGAGCCTCTGGGGTGGCTTGCTTTCTTACGAAGGCAAGCCGCGACCGCATCGTTGCCAATGACATGTTCTCGAAATGAGTACATGACCCATCCACGAACGCTGTCTCCGTGTGAGCAGTGCCCAGACATGAAAAACAGTGATCGTGGCTGTCAGAAGGCGAGAGATAACGAGCGCAACCAGGAATAACACACAAACGGAAAGGCATCTTTAAAAAGACGTTCCGTGTGTGCCGCTCTTTTAGAGAAATATACTCTTTTTTAGAATATACTCTTTTATTTCTGCTGAAGCACCCAGGGGCGTTCTTTGCAGTGCACCCGTGCAGAGGGGGGAGAAGCCGATCCAGCAGAGGTGAATGAACAGCCGTGGGAATTCAGTTCAGTGATCATTGAACATTCGGCTCCGAAGAGAAAATCTGAATGAGTGGTTGCATACCAGCTCCTTTTATACCTGTATGTCCGGTGGAGTGGTATGCAAATACCACTCGCCAAATTTCATTGGCCTTTTATCAAAGACCAGAGGTGTTTCGGGCTCCCATGAGTGACCCCTAGTGTGACTACATCGACACAACCTCGAGTGAGTGACAGATAGGGAACTACAGTTATAATACATTATAAGACTTCCCCTATTCCTAGTAATACTTTAAAGTATAATGCATTATGTCACAAGCAACAGTTAATCGTATAAGTGCTGTCATGCAAAAGCAGCATAGTGTAAACAGTCAAAAGTCTTTATGATATGATCATATTATAAGTGGTCTTTGTCCACTTTAAGTTACAAAAGCAATATATCTTCTTATAAACAGCTATAACATTAACTTTTAACATACTATACATACAAGTCAAACTTATACAATGGAAGTTTATAAAATAGGTCTCCAAATAAGATGTGCAAACATTATAGTTACTGAACAGAGTCCAGTATAGGATCAGTTTGATTTTTTAATTTTATTATTATTATTATTCTTGGGTGTGTTTACACCTAAGAAGACTGGCTATGTGTGATCAACATACATATTTTTTTCCTCAAGAGAGAGTTTCTGATATATTTTTACCATTTACCTTAACAAATGTTTTTTGTAATATCTCAAAATTTTCATTGAATGTGTGTTATTTTGTATTTTGTGCATGTGTAATGCATACAACTTCCAGCATGACTTGTAATGTCTTATAACCACTTAAACATGGATGTTTATAGGAACACATTGCTTTTGTCACTTTACTTAAAGCATACCTATTATGTATATATATATATATATATATATATATATATATATATATATATATATATATATATATTTATTTTTTTATTTATTTATTTATTTTTTTCAATATACTGTATATAATACTTTATAACTTCTGCAGATAAAATTGGATGTTACTTGTGTTATAATGTATGTATAACTATAAATAGGTAAGTATTATAATGTATTATAATTGTGGTTATAATTATTTATGAGAAGTTATAGCATATTATAAGGTGTATTATGAGAAATTACTAATGCATCATTATGCCTTTATAATGCATTATTAATATGGGTTTCATAGAAAGTGTTACTATATTTTCTTTAAATTTTGAAAGGTTTTCTAAAAACATATACCATGCAATTGACCCTCTTTGCTATTTTTAGAGTTAAAAGTTCTTTCTTTTGGGTATGCTATTTAAGCATTAAATCCTTAAAAATGCCTTCAGGTTGTAAGGGGTTACATAAAAAAAAAAAAATATACTGTATATACTGTATATTTTTTTAAATGTTTAAATAATTTATTAAAGTTTGGTCTGTTACAGTTTGATACAGGTTTTTGTCATTTTGCACATAATAATCAACTTAAAGATATTATTTTCATTGACTAAATTATATGCCATTTTAGTCAGAGTAAAACTGTCTAAAATTTATGAAAATGACATAACGAAATATTGATTAATTTTAAAGGACATTTTTGTCAGAAGACTAAAACTATGACTAAAACAAAAAACTATGTAAAAATTAACACTACCAGACACGGTGTAACATCTGTTTCTCACAAAAATGTGCTGTATGGTTTGGAACATACCATACAAGTCATACGGACCACTTTTATGACGTTTTTATTGTGCTTTTTTGTCCATTTTGGAGCTTGGTGGTATTAAACACAATCCACTTTTGGAAAACTTTTATGAAAATTCTTTATGAAATCCCACTGCTATTTATATATTTATATATTTTTACCTATTCAACTAAATTCCTCCAGAGCTTGGGTTTTGAAACCAGATGAAAGATATTTATTTAGTTGAATTTCCGATAAGCCAGTTGCAGAGGTCTAATCTCATTGGGTTTTTGGCAGTCTCTGTAATGGCATTACTTGGTTTCTGGACCTCCTGCTGGGGCTCCAGGCCGGACACTGTGGCAGTAAGCAGACCTCACGAGTGTCGTCAGCCCTGGTAATGCGTCTGCTGTTTTTCTGCATGCAGTGACAGTTTTATTCAACACAAAAAACAACAGTGTGCCCGAGGCCCATACTCCATGGTTTCAAGTTTATTTGACATGGGCACAGTAAACAAGTAGTGTATGAAATACTATAAAATGCTTACATAGAGTATAACTCTGGACAACAAAAATAACCCTGTAAAGCCTGACATATGAAATAATTGTCTTTTTCTTCTTTCATTAAACTGTTTTTAGTACCTTTAGACAAACTATAAAAATAAATCGTAAAAAACAGAAACATTTGTACATGTTTTTTTTAATGTATCATATTTGATAAATTAGTCTTTAAAAGTCATTATCATCCCGAGGCCTAGCAATTAATTTTTGTATAGGACATTTATTATTTATGTTTTTCTTAGCCCATACATGCTACAGTGGTAAATCTTGGGGTATTATCAGAGGACTCCATGGGCTTTTCAGAGATACCAAATGTTTTGTGGATATGGATTGAAATGTATCACAGTTCAATTCAACACATCAAATACAATATGGATAAAATATACTTTTTTCAATAAACGATTTTTATCATAAGTATTTTATGCACCAAACACTATATTTATATTTAAAAAAAGGGAAATTGTAAAACTTTTTAGCTGGGTCTCAGTAACTTATGGTAAGATGACATCATAATAGCTTGTAATGTAAAATAATGAGATCTTTATAATGACAGAGCAGGCTGCATGTATGAAAATACACAGAAATATTAGTTATATGTAATGGTGATTGAGAGATATAACTCAAAAGCCTGTTGTATCATATTTGATACATAGATTTCAACTGGCTTTTTCAATGAAATAATATACAATAGTTTAAACAAGCACAAGTTGCTTATATTCAGCAAATACTCATTTTAAAATATCAGTAGCAATATAATCTTTACTGTCACTTTTACTTTATTAAAATCAGCAAAGATTTCACATAAAAAAAAAATTAAATTTTTTTTTTTTTTAAAAAACAAGTGCATGTAATACAAAAGCAGACATTTTTGGAAAATGTTTAAAGATATTTTTCCATCAAGAAATGCTGGAAACGTCCACCAGGTGGCAGCAGATATCTTATACATGGCAGACAACAGGATTTTCGGCAAACATTTTATTATGTTAGTGATGCACAAGCTTTAGAAAATAGCGTATATAATTTGATACAAAACAAACTAGATACAAATTTTATTGCTTTTTATTTTATTCATTTTATAGGTTATAAATAGCGACCAATCATCGTTATCGGCCAATAAAAGCAATTATCTGTGCTATCCGATATCGCCCAGTTGTTAAAAAACAGTGAGCCATAGACAGAGATTAAAATGTATTTTGAAGTTGTGTAATTAACCATGATTTGAAAGAAGGTAGCATACCTGAAAAAAAGTAGAACTACCAAACCATAAGTATTGATACTGGCCAATTTTGTTCTGCATAATTGTATATTTTGTATTGGTGCATTCTTAATTATAAATTAATTTATTGTTATTAGTGTATTTTATTTATTGATCAGAGGTTGTGCTTTCATTGCTTAGAAGACTTAATGGAGTTCTTAGTTACTGTATGATTCATTTATCAAGTATCAACCAATAAAAACATAAACGAGACATAAAAGTATGGAATGATTGTTTTAAGAATATACAGTAGAGCTATACTATTAATGTAGAAACATTTATACATCTTGGAAAAAATTGTATGAGAAATATTTGAGTTCATATTGAGATCTCTGACTTTTGATGTCTTGGCAGACTTTAATATCTTGGCAAATCTGAGCAAAGTTTGAAACATTGTTGAGACCTTTTCTTTAGAGGAGACACATGTGATTACTGGGGTTTTTACCCAGGAGACAAATCTGAGTAGCAAGAGGCCTAAGCAAATGTCTCTATTTGCTTTCAATTTTTCTCATTGCTGTCTAGGAGAAAGAATTGACATTTTAAAAATTGTTAAATTGTCAAGATTTCAAATGTGATTTTCTTTCCCAAGGGAAGGCACACCAAAAGAATAAATGCAAAATATGTTTATATATATATATATATATATATATATATATATATATATATATATATATATATAAAACATGCTGGACTGTGCAGCTATTCAAATGAACAAAGATCTATAACTTTCTAGAAAGTGTTTAGATTGCTTTTAATGTCATTCTTGTTTCTACTTTTAACAAACCTGAATTATGAAGAACAGCAGAGCATGCAAGCTGACTTCTAGCTAGTGAACACATTTTAACTATATAATACAAAAGCCAGCGCTTAACTGTAATTTTGAAATGACTATGACAATTTATCTTCATGACATAAAGATGCAATGTAGCACTTTTATAGTGTAATTTCTCCAGCTATCAATCAAATCCACAGCATTATTAAAGAGTAGGTCTACAGCAGGTGTTTAAAGTACTTAGTGTCGCTCAGTTATTTTCCCCCTTTTGAATAAGACTCGGTGTGCTGTTATTTGAAATCTTATCAAATCATGAAGACTGTAAATCTACAAATGGGGATTTGTAGTGTTCTACAAAGCACTAAGAAGTGGATTCCTACAATATATAAGTAATTATTTTACAAATCATTTTGTTTTGTCTAGTTGCTTCTAAGATGCCTGTGATATTTATATCACAAACATAGGCATGTGATTGGTCGATCATGACAACTGGCCAGCTGTTGCTTCATCTGGTATGAACAGAGTCGAGAATTTGTCTGAATTATGTCTAAACTTGATACAGTTAATGGGATTGTTTATCCTCAAAAATAAAAGTTCTGTCCTAATTTACTCTCATGTTGTTCAAAACTCAAATGACTCTCTTTCTTCAGTGGAACACAAAAAGGAAATGTTAGGCAGTTTGTCAGTCACCATTCACTTACATTGCATCTTTTATCCATACAATGAAAGTAAACGGTGACTGAGGCTGCTATTCTGCCTTACATTTCTTTTATATTTCACAGAGGCAAAAAAAAGACATAAGGAATAACACGAGGGTAAGTAAAGGATGACAGAATGTTCATTTTTGGGCAAACCATCCCTTTAATAGTGTGATTAAATCAACATGATGTATTTTAATGACTGGTTAAAAAAAGACGAAAAAAAAGCAGCATGTGAATGATGCTATAAATTAGACACATGCCTCTGGTGAGTTTGTTATTTTTAGTTACATTTGTAGAATAGTTTGTTATTGAGATGCACCAATTAAATACAAATTTACCTAGAGCGAAACAGGTTTGTGTTCACAAGCATGTAGGTCTGTTTCTCTGCCTGCGGAAAAAACACGCCTGCAGTGAAACTGTTTTTCAGGTGAAGACTTGAATGAATTTTCTCTTTTAACTTACAGTAGTTCTAAAAGAAAGACTGCTCTCTCTTTCATTGTTTATTTCAATCATTCCACCATTCTGGGGTGACATGATTTGATTTCTATTGTATTATTTGTATAACTTTGAAGTACCATGTAAATACCATTTTACATGAATATGGTAATCATTCAGTACCTTGGTACTTATCAAAGTACCACGGTATTAACATCTGATACCCTCACTGTACCTTGGTATCGTCATATTAGTTTTCTGTGTGCTGTTTTTAAAGTCTGCAAGTTGTTGCACTAAGCAATAATCATGTTTCTTTTGGACTTTTTGGAGGCTTACGTCATCACTGGCGAATAAGGCCAACGGTGCCACTGGACAGGTCGCCTCTGACCTGCACGCCATGGCTCTCCAGCAAGTGCATCAAGCCAAGGCGCTGAGAGAACTGCACGAGGGTAGTTCTGACCCGGGATTGATGCAGGAGCTGCGCTTGGCGACTGATCTCACCCTCCGGGTCACAGCGCGGTCTCTCGGGCAGACGATGTCCACCCTGTTGGTCCAGGAGCGCAACCTTTGGCTCAACCTGGTCGAGATGAAGGACGCTGATGAGGTACGATTCCTTGATGCCCCCATCTCCCAGGTTGGCCTATTCGGTGACACCATCGAGGACTTTTCCCAGCAGTTCTCGACGGTTAAGAAGCAGATGGAGGCTATCCAGCACATCCTGCCGCGGCACGGATCAAGATCCTGCACCCCGTCTGCTCATCGCCAATGGCGTCCCCCTGTGGCAGCAACACCGGCTCCGCTGCAGCCTGCCCCAGGAGGCCGGCCCTGGCGTGGAGCCACCTGCAGGAAGCAGACACCACCCATCTCATGGCCCGCTGCTAAGAACCCGAGGAAGGCTTTGAAGTGCCCCTGAGATGGGCAACCCAGGGAGATGGTGAGCCACTACAGATCTGGAGCTGGTAAACAGACCACTCCATCCCCCGGTGGAGGGCCGGGAGGAGAATCTTTGTTTTCCTTTTCTTATGATTTCGGCACACGCCCAAAGGGCTGCGGTTCCCACATTTTCAAGAAAAGAGCGGTTTCCTCACTTCCTGGGTCACACATTCGGTGTCCACACCCGTCGTTATCACGACCACCGGGCACCGCACCTTTATGGCAGGCATGGCGCTCCGGAGGCGGACCCCGAGCCCCTGCACGCCCAGCTGTGGCACAATTGCACCCACACCAGGATGGTTGCAACAGGCCGCGAGGATAATTTCCCTCCTCCCCTGGTCCTATGGTGGGTATATGGAGCCAGGTAAGTGCTTCGATGTCCCCAGACTCAGCACAGCCACGAGTTCGTGGCTTGAGCCCCCCCCCCAACTTGACGCCTCAGGATCCGCCACGCTGCGAGGCCCCACCTGCCGGTACGTCCGACGCGATTGTTCCCTTGGTCCCTCTCACCTGGAGCTTGGGGGCATGGCTTGCGCTCCCCAACCCATTGCGGTGGCTGACCAGGACCATCTGACTCGGCTACGCGATTCAGTTCGCCAGGCGTCCGCCCAGGTTCAACGGCATCCGCTTCACCTTGGTGATGGGCGAGAACCAATCTGCTGATGGGTGAGATCGCGTCCCTTCCACGGAAGGATGCGATAGAGCCTGTCCCTCCTGCCAAGCTGAAGAAGGGGTTTTACAGACCCTACTTCATCGTACCAAAGAAAGGCGGTGGGTTGCGGCCAATCTTGGACCTGCGAGTACTGAACCGGCCTTGCACAGACTCCCATTCAAGATGCTGATGCAAAAACGCATTTTAGCGAGCATCCAGCATCAAGATTGGTTCGCGGCGGTAGACCTGAAGGACGCGTACTTCCACATCTCGGTTTTACCTCGACACAGGCCCTTCCTGCGGTTTGCTTTCTCATAGGGAATGTCCTGGTTATTTTTGTAACCTGTGTCCCTCCTGCCACAACACTGAACTACCCGCTGAAATGTCTCGGCTCCTCAGCACAAAACCTGAATGAGTGGTTGCGAGCCAGCTCCTTTTATACCTGTATTTCTGGGGGAGTGGCATGCAATTTCCACTCGCCAATTCCCATTGGCCTTTTCTCAAAGATCAGAGGTGTTTGGGGCTCCCAAGGGTGACCCCTAGTGTCACTACATCGATACAATGTCTCGTTTCCTCCATCAGGGAACGGAGGTTACGAAAGTAACCAGGACGTTTTCTGTTGCTGGTTACCATGTCTCCTTTAAAACTTAGTGTGGTTACCATAGGAACAGGTAAGCAAGGGGTTTGTCTAAAAATATCACTGCATTCACTGATATATATATATATATATATATATATATATATATATATATATATATATATATATATATATATATATATAACTGGATTGCTCATGACGTCATATCAGTGAAGCCACTGCGCCGCCATATTGCTATGCACAAACATTCCAATGTCCCTAATGACTTAATGGGAAATCATCTCATTTCAGCGAGTAAACATTAGTCATTCAGTCACCGATTTTATATCTGAAATCTGCATGTACATCCCTACAATGCAAACGTCCTACACACGTAATTATTTATTTAAAGTCAGGAATTTGTCCTGTTTCTTGAAAGCCAGAGCATGATATGTATAGATATCAAACAGTATACACCTCTAACAAACTTCATCAGCGAACAGACCAGCTGAATGTAAACAAGTTCACTGAAACTGAGGTAAGATACAAACAGACATTTTCAGACTTATGTATTGTGAACATCGAAGTGTTTGTTCAGAGTTACTTGTTTTATGTTTTTATCAAAAAGTGCCTTTTTCTCACGGTCACTTGAATAAGAGTGCATGCTCTCTCTCCCTCTATCACACGTGCAGAGAGTGAGGGAGACACGCAAAGAAAAGCTGGTTCAAATGGCAAATGAACACGTATTTATGACATGTATCCATGAATGACTACAGAGAGTGCTTCAATATGAAAACAAGCAAATCCCGGGCATTTAAAGCGATTTAAAAATTTCAGTCTGACTTTTTTAAAGTCCCTTTCAGTGGTTCGCTTTTGAAGGCTTTTGTTGGCAAATATTTTGTTTTTCCAACAAATATTCCATTTTAAGTGAGTGTACTCAATCCTATGACCAAGATGATGCAGGCAGAGGTCAGTAAGGGGCATCGCAGTCTGGCTGGAATCTTGTGGCAGTTCATTTCCAGTGAAGTCCATCCTAAGGCCAAGGTTCAGGCAGTGGCCAGTGAAGTATCCCATGTTTTACGGTTGGAGTTGGCAGCAGTTCATCTTCTGTGAATTCCATCATAGTAGACTAAAGTGATGTCTGGCTGGCACAGGCTGCAGTTAGTAGTTATCACTCAGCAGTTTATCATTGTAATCACCATAGAATACTGACAGATACTTATTTTTGTTTAAAAAAATTTGTCAAATATTTACATACACAACAGATAAAAATGTCTTTAGAGTAAACATTACTACATTACTTTAAACATGACTAATTTATTTTTGTTTTATGAAATACCTTTAACCTATTGAGGCCACCCCCATTTTGGAGTACATACCATGAATTGGCATACCCTAACTAAAATGGTTGTAGTTTCTGAACCCTTTGGGCTACAGGCATAATTTATGTATCCTCTGAAAGAAGACACTTGGGCTTTAATGACCCCAAATTTATATAACAGACAAGCCTTAATTTACTGAAACTGATTTTTTTTTTTTTTTGTGCTAAAATGGCTTTGACATCCAGAAAAGCATTGGTCTCAAAGCCACAGGTCTCAATAAGTTATATTTCAAATGTTAGGTCTATAGCACAATCAGTGAGGCTGTTGCAAGCTTTTTTTTGTGTCTATGAACATTTTCAAAACACACCACCTGGTGACTCTCAAAATCCCTTTGGCAACCAATTATATCAGGGGTAAAGAAACCTGTTAGATGTGCCTTGACATGTACCACATGTAATAGACCTTTTTCAAAACACACAAATATTTACATACCATTTACAAATTATATAAAATCTGCCCTTGTCAGTTTTTATGAAAAATCATAAAACACATAACCATAAGTTATGCCAGTCATACAGAATAATGATATAATGAATAATAAATAACCCAATTAATAATCTTCTCCACAACAAAACACAACAACAAAAAAGCACACATTGACTTTGATCACCAGTGAAACATAAAACAAGAAAGCCCATTTGTTTACACCAATACGAATGTAACCAGTCCTGCTTGACCCGCTCCGAGCGGGATTCGAAACAGCATCAAGCCCCGTTCACACTGTCAGCGACTTTGTCGCTAATTGTCTCTAGTCTATGTATTTCTTATCTCTATTGAGCATTCCTACTGCTGTCGCTCTAACGTTATTGGTTTACTGCACAACTGGCCATAGCTTCAGAAAATCTGATCACAGATGAGCTAGATTGCCAGTAAAACAAATATATCATTCTTATTTGACAAGGAATAATTTGTTTTGCCTATAATAGTTACTATAACAGATAGTTACCTCCTATAAATATCTTGGAGAGCTGGGCCACCAACACAGACATTATATATAAAAAAAGGCCAGAGCTGACTCTATTTTTTGAGGAGGCTGAGATATTTTGGTGTTTGGGGGGTAATGCTCCATTCCTTCTATGAGTCTGTGGTGGCAGCAGTACTCTTTTATGTTGTTGTGTGTTGGGGGAGCGGCATTAGGGCTGGTGACTTGAACAGACTGAACAAACTGATAAGGAAAGCCAGCTCTGTTTTGGGGATCAGTCTTGACCCCCTAGAGGTGGTGATGGAGAGAAGAATGCTGGCTAAGCTCACAGCCATTATGTACAACACCTCTCACCCATTACACAGCATTGTTGTTGCACAGAAGAGCACATTTAGTAGGAGATTGATTCCTCCTCGATATAAGAAAGAATGCTACTTAAGGTCTTTTATATCTGCAGCAATTAGGATGTACAATAGTACACTGAACTGAAGCATGCACAGTAGAGTATACACATTAATGCATTATATCAACACAAAGATCGATCTTTCAATGTATCAATCAAACTCACTCAGAATGCTGACAATTTCTGACACGGTTTTCCACGCATCACTGTTTTATTATATCCATGTTAGTTGTTACAGAAACATGATATAGAACAGTGAAATCGATGACAACAACAACTCCTCCATCTTTCCTGCACTCATCTCCATTATCTCACAGGATACACATGATGAGAGCTTCAGTGTCTTTTCTCATTGGCTGTCGCGGTGCAATATCGCTCTGTATTTGCATCAAGTTAAACTTTTCTCAACTTTGTCTCGTCGCTTGCCCACATTCTTTCGTCAACTGTTGCTGTCGCCCGTGTCGCTGGAAGTCGCCAGCTCTCATTGAAAATTAATGGTGTCCTGTTGCTTGCAGCAACAAATTCACTGACAATGTGAACGGGGCTTCAGCCGGTGTCATGATAAATTGAGTCCGCCCGGTAAATCGAGTACCCATGGGGGTAACCGCTTGTAATGCCTGAGCAAAATCCTATCATGTTATCGTGATAGCATGTCATTGAAGTCTAGGCTAACTGAAAAACACCAACAATGACACATCTTTAATTTCACAATCTATAACTTAAGTTATATACTATTATGTGTAACTTATGGTTTAAAAGTCATTAAATGTCGTATTTACATAGTTATATCGACATGCATCATCAAACGATTTTTAAGGATTTCTACTCAGACAGTGAATATAGTACCCATTATAGGTCCCTCAGCCAATGGAATTGCTGTGAAGTCAGAGGGAGACCCGATTTGCAGGGGGGGACTCAATTTCTCAGACACCGGCATGGGAGGCGGCCACGCTAAAGAGGAGGCTAAAGGCAACTGCATCAAGCGTCAGTCGCTAGTGTGCCTCTTGAGGCCAGGGGGGTGAGGTTTAGACACTGCACAGCTACTTACCAGCAGGCTACCGTTACAATACATAAAGTACAGTTTGTTCAGAATAAACTTAAGGTAGCAAGTTCAAATAATTTTTTCTGTGATGTTATTAGTATTCTTAGGTGTTCATTTTTAAAATTTACACATACATTTGGATGATATGTAAATAAATGTATGTGCTAGAACGACACATGGCTTGAAACTGCTTGAACGTAGGCTTTTTGTGCTTGCATCTATAAAATTATAGTAAAATTAAATGAATCCATTATTTTAATGAAAAAGTTCACCCAAAAATGTAATTCTCTCATTATTCATTTACCCTGGTGCCATCCCAGATGTGTATGCCTGGTAGAGGTCTACACGGGCCTTAAAATGAAACTCGAACCTGACCCTACCCTACCCAGCCCGAACAATATTTTATATTTCATATTTTAAGCCCGAATCCGACCCGAACCCGAAATCGCTTACTATCTAATTTCTTCTCCTAGCAAGTACTGTTGCAATAGGCTGTATTTTATATAAGCATATAGGCAACATTCGTAACAGTACTGAAACAGTAAACATACACAGTTTTAACAAAACACGGCAACCCCTTTAGTACACTAGAGCAGAAAGGGAAAAAAGCATTGACTTATAGTTTATGCGCTGAAACTTCACCTGGTGCACAACAATCTGGAATAAAATGAAACAATACAACAGTTCCCTCTATGCACCCTGTCCCATCGGGCCCGGGTCAGGTTGCAGACCTCTAGTGCCTGGCTTTCTTCAGCACAATACAAATGAAGATTTTTAGAAAAAGATAGAGCTCTGTCAGGTCCTTATAATGGAAATACACGGGTGCCAGCACTTTGACGGTCCAAAAGTCACATTTAGGCAGCAATAAAATAATCCACACGACTCCAGTCGATCAATTACTGATCTGACAGAGCTCTATCTTCTTCAAAAAAATCTTTATTTGTGTTCTGCTGAAGAAAGACAGTCATACACATCAGGGATTGCATCAGGGTAAGTGAATAATTAATTTTCATTTTTGGGTGAACTATTCCTTAAAGGCACAGCATCCAGAAAATTAGATCTTCTGTGATGATAATTAAACACACTAGCAGCACCAAACGGATTTTCAAACTGATAATAATTAAACACACTAGCAGCACCAAACGGATTGTTTGAGTGACACGATATGCCAATGTTGGCCCAACCAGTGGTGTGTGTTTGGGGCTGGACTACTTGTTTGGCCAACTAATGGAAAATATGAAGCATGTTTGGGAAACCTGTTTTAAAACAGTCACTATTTTTGCAATTCTGTTTGGTGCCGCCAACACCCCGAAATTATATACGGCACCTTAAAATGGAAAGATTGTAGATTTTATAGCCTCTAACTCAACTTTATCCGTGGTCAAAATCATCATCAATCATCAAAATATTCCAAAGCTCCTGTACTTATAAACCACACCATGCAGACCAAACCCTATATATTTTTGCCATTCTTCCTCTCAAGATCACTTCAAGAGAGGTCCAGCAATTCAAATCATAATATGACATCAAAGGTCTGGTCAGATTTGGATTGTCATATATGTCCTGATCTATCTGAAAGAGCCAGTCGAGCAGAATGCTGAGGTCAAGATGGAGACAAGCTCACATTCATATTTGATATGGAATGCACGTTGACAGAGGCAGTCATTGGAAATCTCAAGTATATACAGTATATACATATATATATATACAGTATATGAGATTAGGACTCCTGACGGTTTTGCTGTTGTATTGAACCGCCTAGCGGTGGTCTGTTTCTAAGTGGATGCAATCAAGGGCATATGGTTATGTGCACAAGGTTCATCATGTCTTTTCATATCTTACCCTTAGAGAATAAGTCAGAGTGGACTATTGTTTGTGTTTGTGTATGTGCGTGCGTGCTGTGTTGTTGTGTGGGCATGTGTGCTTGTCCTTGTATCTCCCACTTAATCATAAAATGGAGTATAATTGGGCATGAGCAATCTGATTAACGGCCTTTTGAACTAACAGGGCTGTGGGAGGCAAATGTGATTATTGTCTATCAAGCCTCCATTTAGCTTTTAGCAGATCTTTTCCATTTAAACGATGACAGCAGACGTCAGATTATTATAATTCACTGTGATTCATCTATTTAAGAATTTCAGGATTTATCTTTTAAATAATGGTCTCAGTTCCTTGAATTACCTTGCAAAAATTTGGTTTGCTATTATTGGTATTGTCTCGAACTACTACAAATCATGTTAAAGTAAAATTATAATGCAGTCTGTGCGGTCTTGCTTTACATTTTATGTTTGTTATATGTTTTTTATACCTAATTTCAAATACTTTAGCTGTTTGTTTTGTTGTTGTTTTGGTGCAAAACGGCTCAAGATATTGTGTGTTAATTTGATTTTACCACCTTTAAGGGGTGTTGTTTGGAATTATGAACTTGGCATTAATATGGAAATCATTATGAGGTCTCAAGTTTATATATATACAGTATATACAAAATATATACACCGATCAGCCACAACATTAAAACCACCTGCCTAATATCACGTAGGTCCCCCTCGTGCCACCAAAACAGCTCTGACCCATCGAGGCATGGACTCCACAAGACCTCTGAAGGTGTCCTGTGATATCTGGCACCAAGACGTTAGCAGCAGATCCTTCAAGTCCTGTAAGTTGCGAGGTGAGGCCTCCATGTATTGGACTTGTTGGTCCAGCACATCCAATAGATGCTCAATTGGATTGAAATCTGTGTAATTTGGAGGCCAAATCAACACCTTGAACTCTTTGTCATGTTCCTCAAACCATTCCTGAAAATTTTTACAGTGTGGCAAGGCGCATTATCCTGCTGAAAGAGGCCACTGCCATCAGGGAATACCATTGCCATGAAGGGGTGTACATGGCCTGCAACAATCTTTACGTAGATGGAACGTGTCAAAGTAACATCCACATGAATGCCAGGACCCAAGTTTTCCCAGCAGAACATTGCACAGTGCATCACACTGCCTCTGCCGGTTGCCTTCTTCCCATAGTGCATCCTGCTGCCATCCTGCTGTGCATCTAAACAATGCACACTCACCCAGCCGTTCACATGATCTAAAAGAGAATGTGATTCATCAGACCAGGCCACCTTCTGCCATTGCTCCATGGGCCAGTTCTGATGCTCACGTGCCCATTGTAGGCACTTTCGGTGGTGGGCAGGGGTCAGCTTGGGCACTCTGACCAGTCTGCGGCTAAGCAGACCCATACGCAAGCAAGCTGTGATGCACTGTGTGTTCTGACACCTTTCTATCATGGCCAGCATTACGTTTTTCAGCAATCTGTGCTACAGTAGCTCTTCTGTGGAATCGGACCAGACAGGCTAGCCTTCGCTCCACATGCGCATCGATGAGCCTTGTGCGCCAATGACCCTGTCGCCGGTTCACCGGTTGTCCTTCCTTGAACCACTTTTGGTAGCTACTAACCACTGCTGTTTGACCTGCCTGACCTGCCGTTTTGGAGATACTCTGACCCAGTCGTCTAGCCATCACAATTTGGTCCTTGTTAAAGTCTCTCAGATCCTTAGGCTTGCCCATTTTTCCTGCTTTCCTGGCAGCAGTGCAGTGCATAAAATCATGCAGGAGCTTCAGTTAATGCTCACATCAACCATCAGAATGGGGAAAAAATGTGATCTCAGTGATTTGGAGCGTGGCATGATTGTTGGTTATTATGTGCATTATGTACACTCTTACGATATAAAAAATGTTTCTACTAACAATGTCCAACAGTGTGTTTAGATTTATCACAGGAAATTGATGTCTTTTTTTTCTCCTGAAAGTCATGGAAATTCCCACTACAGTGTCATTTCTTGCACATCTCAAATTCTGTATTGTGTTTAATAGAATTCTGTGGCGGAAATGACAGTGATGGAAATGACATTTTTAACATTTCTGAAATAATAAGAAAAAAACTAATTTGTCTTTCTAAGGCTAATTTCATAGCTAACATTTTATGCGTCATAAATACACACAATTTAATTATATAATATGCTTTTTGCATAATTTTGCATACATTTACAGCTTGATTGGAAATAACAGGCAATACAAATATTCTCCTCACAAGTTATATTTACATTTAATTTTCTTAAAATTATCTTTTGTTTTCTTCAAACATCACTTGACTCATATTTCAAGCAACGTCTTCACTAACACTTTTGTTGACTTAGTTATCAAGTACACTAACTTTTGCAAAATTATGATGGCAATTACACCATAACATTGGGAAAATTTTATAGAAATCATTTTATGGTTATATTTTTTTTATTTCACTCTTTGTCTAGATTATCATAATTTGCACATGTCTTAATTTATATTTTTATAATGTCTTGGACAAGACTAAAACAGTAAAATATTTACATAAAAGTCATTTGAAAATCAAAAAAAGAAAAAAAAAAAATCACTTTTTATTGTCACACAACCATATACACAAGTGCAATAGTGTGTGAAATTCTTGGGTGCAGTTCCGAGCAACATAGTAGTCGTGACAGTGATGAGACATATACCAATTTACAATAAACATCAGATTTACACAACACAATTTAAAATCTAATATACACATAATTACACACAACACAATATACAAATAATAACATATAATGTACAGTATACAATACACACAATATAGAATACACATTATACAATAAAAAAGTATATATAGTATATATAAAATGTACAGTAGGTTGTATTGTACTGTATTGACATTCAGGCTGTCGGTTGATAGTAAGTTGCCAGTGTGTTGTTAAGAGAGAATATAATATACTAATAATATAATTTGTGAGATATAAGAGTAAGGGTAATAAAGTGCAGTGCTGATGTATTTTGATCGTGGGAGATCAAGAGTTCAAAAGTCTGATTGCTTGGGGGAAGAAGCTATCATGAAGTCGTCTGGTGCGGGTCCTGATGCTGCGATACCTCCTGCCTGATGGTAGCAGTGAGAACAGCCCATGGCACGGGTGGCTGGAGTCTCTGATGATCCTCTGAGCTTTTTTCACACACCGCCTACCAGGCGGAGATGCAGCCAGTCAGGATGCTCTCTACAGTGCAGGTGTAGAACCGTGTGAGGATGTGGCAGTTCATTCCAAACTTCCTCAGCCGTCTCAGGAAGAAGAGGCGCTGATGAGCCTTCTTCACAACGGCTTCAGTGTGGATGGACCATGTGAGTTCCTCAGTGATGTGGACACCTAGGAACTTGAAGCTGCTGACTCTCTCCACTGGTGCTCCATTGATGGTGATGGGACAGTGTTCTCTATCTCTTCTCCTGAAGTCCACCACAAGCACCTTTGTCTTACTGACGTTGAGGGAGAGGTTGTGCTCCTGACACCAGTGTGTCAGAGTGTGCACCTCCTCTCTGTAGGCTGTACCACTGTCGTATCATCAGCAAACTTAATGATGACATTGGAGCTGTGTGTTGCCACACAGTCATGTGTGTACTGGGAATACAGGAGTGGGCTGAGAACACAGCCCTGTGGGGCTCCAGTGTTGAGGGTCAGTGATGAGGAGATGTTGATGCCCATTCTAACCACCTGACGTCTGCTTGACAGGAAGTCCAGGATCAGCTGCACAGCGAGATGTTTAAGCCCAGAGCCTGGAGTTTCTCATCAAGCTTGGAGGGCACTATGGTGTTGAATGCTGAGCTGTAGTCTACAAACAACATTCTCACATAAGTGTTCTTTTTTCCAGGTGGGAGAGAGCAGTGTGTATTGTAGATGCAATGGCATCATCAGTGGAGCGGTTGTTGCGGTAAGCAAACTGCAATGGGTCTAGTGATGGAGGCAGCACAGAGCAGATGTAATCTCTGATTAGTCTCTCAATTTGCTGCATTTGCTGATGATGGGGGTCAGAGCAACAGGACGCCAGTCATTTAAGCAAGTGATTTTGGATTGCTTTGGAACAGGCACAATGGTGGACATTTTAAAGCATGTGGGGACTACAGACAAAGAGAGGGTAAGGTTGAAAATGTCCGTAAAAACACCAGCCAGTTGGTTCGCGCACGCTCTGATGACGCGGCCCGGAATGCCGTCTGGACCCGCGGCTTTGCAGATATTCACCCATTGGAAGGATCGGGTTACATCCGCTACAGAGACGGAGAGTAAACTAACCTCTGTAGCTTCGGCCACGAGAGCTCTCTCCGCGAGAGCGGTGTTATTTCCCTCGAAACTAGCATAAAAAGTATTTAGCTCATCCGGGAGAGAGGCAGCGGTGTTCACGTCGGAGTTTTTATTCCCTTTAAAGTCTGTGATGATATTAAAGCATAATAAAGATATTATGAAGACTTAGTAAACTGATACCAATTCAGTTTTAATATGACCTTCATATAAGCAAAAGAAAAAAAAAGTAGAAATCTTTTTGTTTTAATAAAAATCAACCCCTGGGACATGAATGTGCCTGACACTGAAGACCCATATACAGTACTTCTTGCCAGAAGAATTGTTTTTTGTGATTTATTATTCTTAATAAATGTAGTTGTTTATTGAACATTTCTGTCTTTTGTCATATTTCTGTTGCCACTGTTTTATTATAGCATCATGTTCTGCATAGAAACACCCCTTTTAACTGTGGTAAAATCATTGTAGTGCACAGCCTCTCGTGGCTTATTTATTTATTTATTTAACAGCTTTGTGGCTCATCCAATCAAGTTTGAGAGCCGAAACTATAAAACATTTGTTATCCTTTTTATGAAAATAAGTTTTAAAGTTTATCAAAACTGTGTTTCCTTAATGTTTAATTACCTGAGATGTTCTTTGTATTCTGTGTTTTTACCATGTATTTACCCTGTTTTCCTCAACCAATTATGTTCTAGATACTCTGTCCGTTCCTCGCTGGTCCCCTCAGATACCTCGCAGAGACCTCGGCAACTCCATAAAACACAGGTAACTTTTTGTACAAGTGTTTGCGCATATGCTAGCATGCATGAGTGTCTAAATAGGGTCTGTGTGTGTGATAGTGGCTACAAAATGTCAAGCCAATTAACTCGTGGAACTCCAGTCACTCCTGAGCACTGTCTGACAACTTGATTACCCCAAATGCCACTGATCCAGTCAAACAAAGAGATCATGGTTGTGCTGAGACCAAGAAACTCTGCGGCTTTGGTGATGAAAGGTATAAAGATATAATGAGAACTCAACGTGGCTTAGCAGTCAGAAGGCAAAGTTTGCCAAAGCTAAGAAATGTCTCATCTATCACATTTCCTTTTTTTTTTTTTAACCTTTTTCCTAGATCTTAACACGCAAAAATCAATGTCTATAGCTCTCTTCCTAAAGCTAGTGAGCTGCCTTTGTAGGCAACATTTTTAAGGCATCATAGACACGCTCCAGATATAAATTTTGCTCAGAAGATAGGGAACTTACCTATCTTTTTGGCCAGATTCATTCATTGTGATGAGCTAAGTGAAAAAAAAAAAAAAAAAATCCAATATAGTGGACAGAGTGCAAGAAATGTCAATTAGAAATATAGTTAAAATTCATTCAGTACCAAAACTCACAATTAAAAATAGTATGCAATTTTGTCTGTGTTAAAATACTTTCTCCTATCCCAGCTTAATATGCAGAAACAACTGTAAGCACTATGTTTCTCACTTAGACTATCTCTTTGTTTGACCAACCGCAGATGGGGGACATATTCAGAAAGCTGTTTTGAAAATGAAGTCTATTTTTGCAATTCCGTTTGGTGGCGCTAGTGGTGCAGAAATGACATACTTCAGCTCTAATTAAAAATGGACTATTTGACCCAATATTTGTGTGCATCAATGTATTTTTATGCTTATTAGGGCATTGTGCCAATTCCAGAAAGGTGCCCCAATTTATACCTGACAGGCTTACCGTTATGTTTGCAACATGTTAACTAGGGTGGGGAACCGATAACCAGTTCTTATCTACAGCGGAACCAATGTGGGCCGATTCCTGAACAACTGACTCTTATGAGCCAATTCTTTTGAATCTATAGCGTGAAACGTACAGCGTGACCAGTGTAGTCCGATTCCTGAATGAATGACTCTTATGAGCCGGTTCTTTTAAATCTATAGCGTGAAACATACAGTGTGACCAGTGTAGCTAGATTCCCGTACTAATGATTCTTATGAGCTGAAACATATAACGTGACCAATGTAGTCTGATTCCCAAACAAATTACTCTTATGAGCCGGTTCTTTTGAATCTATAGAGCGAAACATACAGCGTGACCAGTGTAGTCTGATTCCCGAATAAATGACTCTTATGAGCCGGTTCTTATGAATCTATAGTGCGAAACATACAAAGTGACTGTGTTGTCTAATTCCCGAATGAATGACTCTTATGAGCCGGTTCTTTTGAATCTATAGCGCGAAACATACAGCATGACCAATGTAGTCCGATTCCCGAACGAATGACTCTTATGAGCCACTTTTTTTAATTTTTTTTATCTATAGCATGAAACATACAACGTGACCAGTGTAGTCCGATTCCCAAACTAATGACTCTTATGAGCCGGTTCTTTAGAATCTATAGCATGAAACATACAGTGTGACCAGTGTGGCTACAACGTAGATTCCCAAACAAATGAATCTTATGAGCTGGTTCTTTTGAATCTATAGCACGAAACATACAGCATGATCAGTGTATTCCGATACCCGAGTCCAATTCCTCTGAGGTTCCATTTCTATAAGGATGCTGCTTTAGAAAGCAGCTGTCTATGTAGTCAGTTTGGCAGCTCAATAGTTTTAGGAACAGACCCCATGTGTCATCAGAGACGGACAACTGCCATTGTTTCAAAACACAGGCAAATAAACAGATCCAAAAAATTGAAACGCTCATGTCAACTTTAAACTGAGATGGGGACGGACATTTGAGCTGTGTATTAAAGCCAGCCTCCACTTTTTTGAGACAGCACGGATTCAATCTAATGAAGACACTTTGACACTGTCAGAGCCCATTAGTCATATTCTATTAACTGTCAGCCTCTATTCATATCAGAGAAATAGATTGGCAAATACACAGTGACCCTTTGGAAGAACTCTATTTGACGAGATTTAAATGGCCCTTTCATTGTTGCGAATGGCAAATGTGACAAGATATAAACAAAGAGAGGCACCTATGCTTGTAATCCTCATATCTCTCCTGAACGATCGCTCTATTTCTGTGCTAATGTATCCATATGGCCTTTGTCCTGGTATATATTTGTCAAATGCAGATGCACAGTTGAGTGCAAAGGAGGCATTGAGAGATACTTGGTTACAATTAAATTACCCTGCATAACTTTGTGCATTCGGCGCACATATCTGTCTCGCAATGAAAGGGTTACTTGGTAAAAATGATCGTTGCTCTTTCGTCTGAAGAGCTTACAAGTGGTTGTCAAAAGGTCAAAACCATCTGCTGATAGTTAGGCAATGAAGCAATGCAAACATATATGCATTTTTTTTTTTAAATTGTTTTCTTGGAAAGCATCTCAGAAATGCCATTGTGACGAATCACACTGCTGATTTGGGCGTTTGCAGGTTTTCCACAAAGTACTGGATGTCACAGACGTGCATCGTGTGCGGAAAAGGAATGCTATTCGGCTTGAAATGCAAAAACTGCAAGTAAGTGCTTAATGGGAATCGACAAAGCTAACAGTGTTTGTTAATTGTTCAAAAAAGTGCCAGACAAATCCATACGTTTATCAGCTTGTTTTGCACTGAATAATATACTATGATAAATGTTATTTTTGGACATTTTTATTTAGAGGAAAAGTTTACCCAAAAATGAAAATTCACCCACTTTGCTCATCCAAATGTTGTTTCAAACCCATAAGATTTTCTCTCTTAAGTGGAACACACAAGGAGATGTTTTGCAGAATTTTAGAGCAGTTCTTTTCCCTACAACAAAAGCAAATAATGACCAGTGGCTTTCAATCTTCAAAATGGACAAAAAAGTAGAGATGCACTGATATGATTAAAAAAAAAACTACATGCTGATACCGATATTTTGCCACTTACCTTATTTTGTCATCAGATCAGTTTTATTTAGGAATTATGCTTTAAAAATATACAAAGAGGTACAACAGCAAAAACATGATGATTGATATAATTTTTATTTTATTTTGTACTTTTAAAACACTTGAGCACTTCTGCTTTTGCGGTTCAAAACAACAGATCTCACATTTTAAATGTATGTACTGTATATGATAGAACATTACAAATTCATACTATGCATATGTAGGGCAATTCCATGGAAATGTCAATCACACAGAGTAAGGGATAATGTACAGTTTGCAAAATAAACCCCCGACAGGGTGATCAGGACCTCGATGCGAATCCATGTGCGTTTACAAATAAATAAGTAAATGGACATGAAATATTGATTTGCATTAAAATTATGTTATTATCTGAGAAGAAACAAATAGCATAACAGCTGATTTGCACCTCCGGTGTGCGTCACAGTCCTGATGGTGTTTATTTTGTGAAAATTACTCTCTGACTGCTCATTATCCCGCTTATTACAATTCTACTTGCCAAATAAACAAATACATGAAACATTGATACCTGTTGAAATTATTTTATTAGCTTACTTGTAGAGATACAAGAAGTAGGAAAGATGACTTGCAACAGTATTGCAGAGAGCTGTGTAATAAAGTGATATAATGTATAATGACGTCCAGATCGCTAGAGGGCGCCACTTGCTCGCACAGTGCTGACTGAAGCCCTAACTGAAACGTTGAATGCAGACTATATTTTAAAAAGTAGCCTTTTTTAGGTTTAAGCGCAAGGCCATATTGCGATTTCAATCTCAGTGCAGCATAAATCGATATCATACCAATGTCTCAGAAGGCAAAGTCTGCTTGTTCAAAGAGTTTTAGATAGTTTCCCTTATCATGTAGCCTGTAAGTGCAGCTTTCACAACTGTCATATCCATTTATGGCGTTTCCACATTAACGTGAGAACGAGAAAGAATAAAAATTTAATATTACATGTTCTGAGGAGTGCCAATCCTTCTGCATATTGTGGCTATTATTACTAATTAATTAGAAATAAACCATCGGTTTTTCATATCTGCGTTTTCATGCTCACAGCATAACCAATATGCAGATGGTTTTAATTTGGTCAATAATTGTCAGATAAATAATTCAAAAATGCACCTTAAAAGTAGTTCATTCAACTAGTATGCTATATTCAAAGTCTTCTGAAGCAGTACCAAAGCTTTGGGTGAAAAACAGGCTAAAATTTATGTCACTATTTGGTGAAAGTCTTCCCCTTCACCACAGCTCTAAAATCTAATTCGCATACACTTTTAAGGTGTTTTCTTGTGCAGGTTTGTAATTTGGGGAGCTTGACAGCTCCTGGTCACTATATACTTTTTGGAATATTTTGCACTATAATATATTTTTTTGTGAAAGAAAGTTGGGTTTGGAACAACATGAGGGTGCGTAAATGATGATAGAATTTTCATTTTTGTGTGAACAATTCCTTTAAAATAGATAAATGCTTTGCTCTCTTCTTTTGTCATATCATCAAAATTAATTTTGGTAACATTTCGGATATGATTTGATGTTGTTGTTTGCATCAAAGCCTTTTTAGAATTCAGTGTGAGACTTTTTGTGCCTGCGGTAGTGTCTGAACATTCAAATTAAGCATAATTATCATTATCATTAAAAGATTATCTGAATAAATTACCTACCTAATCATTTCCACTCTACCACCCTTGACTATGGCATCTTGTTACCAAGTGGCTTTTGCCACCCTCAAATTGATGGCTGAATATTATGCATTTGTTATGAATTTTAATTTATTTGCTTTTACAAGAGCAAACGAATAACCCTTTCTATTATGGTTTTATCTGTCAGGTTGAAGTGCCACAACAAATGCACCAAAGAAGCACCGCCCTGTCATTTACTTATTTACCACAGAGGAGGTAGGGACTGTGTTTTTAAAAGCTTAAAACCTTAAATGCAATTAATTATGGTACAAATATATCTTGAAACAAAATGTGTTTTCTCTGCCCACTGCATGTTTACAAACTCATAATTCCTTTATATTCAAATTTACATATTTAAATAATTGCTGACTTTATCACTGCACAGAACATTGAGTTTTGAAAATTGGTTTCCAAACACAAGAATATATTAAAAAAGAAAGAAAAAAATTTATTGTAGTGTAAACAATAATGAATATGCTTTTAAAAGACAACTATTGTCAATGGCGTCACATCCGCTTAATGCTTTGCATTAATGTACAAAGAAAGCAATTTGCATTATTTTCTGAGAAGCATTATGAGTAACCTTCAGTCTATACCAATCGTACTGTTCCTCTCTCTATCTCTGTCTTTCTCTCTCTCTTTCTCCAACTGTATGTTGTTGTTCTTTTACCACCGTATGTTGAAGATCAAGGGACATCTCAAGGTAAGGCAGCAGGTTTTTACATCTATTTTACACCTTAAACGTTTTCGAGGAGAAGGTTGCTAACACATTGACTTGTATAAAAAGTCAGATGAGCCTTGTTCAACATTTTTGAAAAGACTAAAGGACATTATGATGAATTACTGGTTCTAAGAATAATTTAAAGACGCTTGGACAGGGGGCCTGGGTAGCTCAGCGAGTACTGACGCTAACTACCACCCTTGGAGTCACGAGTTGGAATCCAAAGCATGCTGAGTGACTCCAGCCAGGTCTCCTAAGCAACCAAATTGGCCTGGTTGCTAGGAAGGGTGGAGTCACATGGGGTAACCTCCTCGTGGTTGCTATAATGTGTGGTTCTTGCTCTCAGTGGGGCGCGTGGTGAGATGTGCGTGGATGCTGCGGAGAATAGTGTGAAAACTCCACACGTGCTACGTCTCCGCGGTAACGCGCTCAACAAGCCATGTGATAAGATGCGTGGATTGATGGTCTCAGATGTGGAGGCAACTGAGATTCATCCTCTGCCACATGGATTGAGGCAAGTCACCATGGCACCACGAGGACTTAGAGCGCATTTGGAATTGGGCATTCCAAATTCTTAAAAGACACTTGGACAAGCGCATTTTTCCATCTGAAATATTTCTTATTGCAACAGAAAGTTTGGGGACATATCGAAGGGCTCATACATACTTTTTTGGAAAATTCCAAGTTAAATACAAGTAGACAGCATTTGTGACATGCTGTTGATTTCCACAGAAAATAATTTCGACTCATCCCTCAGTGTCACAGTCTGTCTCCCTCATTCTTCTTCAAGGACTCTTATTTTGAAGTTTTCTCCCCAGAATCCATTTCCCAGGATTCACTGCCCTTATCGCTTCTATCAGTTCTTTATCATCTGCACCTGACTTCTATTCCCTCTTTAGTTTCTCAGTGTATAAATACCCTCTAGTTTTGTTAAGTCTTGGTCAGTCCTTGAAGTGTTTCGTTATGAGGTGTTATGTTAAGCTTAGTTTGAATGTTAAGATTTAGTGTTTGTTCCAGCGTTTGTTCCACTCCAGCGATTACTATTGTTGAGCCTTTCTTCTGTTTCCACTCCTGCGTTTGTTCTACTCCAATGTTTATAATTAAAAGGAATCTACTCCTGCGTCTCCTCTGTTCCTCTTCCTCTCCAAGACACCATTCTTACAGAAGGACTGACTCACAACAAAGAAATATAGATTTACTTACCGGTTCCTCCCAATGTCCTCCTCTACTCCAGCAATCCCTCTAATCCTCTCCCACTCGTCCAGACCCAGACAAATCATGGAGTTTACCGGATTATACATGGACTTATTTAAACAAGACCTTCCTCTCCTGGAATACACTGCCAAGTTCAGTCAACTCGCCACTTCCTCCAATATCTCGGACCCCTACCTCTGTTCCATCTATGGAATGGGCTTGAACTTTCACCGCCCAACAGCACTTCTGCAAGTGGAGAATCTTTCATTTTTGGAATATGTCAGAGCCACACTGTCCCTACATCTCCTCTCACTTCTACCTACCCATAAGTAAGATCCCTCACAGCCTTCCACGACTCCTCCCTCCACGCCTTCCACGGCCCCTATCTCCACACCTTCCACGGCCTCTATCTCCGTGCCTTCCATGCCCCCTATCTCCATGGTAACTCCTCTCCATCCTATTCCCCTAAATAATTTTTTTGGGGGGGCTCATCCTCTGCTGGTTCCGGTGGTCGATTCTCTGCTGCAGTTAGTGGCAGCGACCACGGTTAACGAGCCAGTGCCCAAGCCTGCCACGGTTAACGAGCCAGTGCCTGTAGCCTGGACCGTCCCAGAGCCAGTGCCTGTAGCCTCGACCGTCCCAGAGCCAGTGCCTGTAGCCTCGACTAAACCCCATAACCACGCTCCTCCTCCTCCCTCATTCTTCTTCAAGGACTCTTATTTTGAAATTTTCCCCCCGGACTCAATTTCCCAGGATTCACTGCCCTAATCACTTCTATCAGTTCTTCATCATCTGCACCTGACTTCTTTCCTATTAGTTTCTCAATGTATAAATGCCCTCTATGTTTGTTAGTTCTTGATCAGTCCTTGAATTGTTTCGTTATGAGGTGTTATGTTAAGCTTAGTTTGAATGTTAAGATTTAGTGTTTGTTCCAGTGTTTGTTCCACTCCAGTGACTACTATCGTTGAGCCTTTCTTCTGTTTCCACTCCTGCGATTGTTCTACTCCAACGTTTATAATTAAAAGATTAAAAGGAATCTACTCCTGCATCTCCTCTGTCCCTCTTCCTCTCCAAGACACCAATGTTACACTCAGAAACAGCACCAAGAACAAAAATGTGTTTACAGTAATGCATTTACAAGAAAAGTCAATGGGGCAAGTGTATGGTGATTACAAACTGAGGGCAAGTTGAAACTATTTTCTGTATAAAGTGATACAGGTTGTGTTTAACCCAGGAAATTCCTCCAATGTGTCTTATTTAAATGCATGAATGTTTCTTCACCATCTTATTAGGTTTATATGAAATCATAGATTCATATTATATTAATTCATATATTTGATTCATACTATGAAACTATGAGTCCAAAACATACAAAAATGCATTTTTCTTTGTTGAAAGTAGCAGTCATATAATTATATCTTACATGCCCCAATCATTCCCATTGTCATAGAATTGCCATGTGTGTCATATGTGCTATTTTTGACATGTACTAGGTGTACATAATACATGGCTTATTGGCTCTTCCATTAAAATGTGACAAGACTTTTCAGAGTTTTTCTGTTACCGTGACAACTGCCTCCTGTTACCGTGGATACTATGCTGTTTTTCTCTCAGCTCGTCAGCTTGTCAGGACCGAGTCGGTACCATGTGACATAAACAATCCTCTCAGGTACTCCGACCTCCACATTAGCCAGACTCTCCCCAAGACCAACAAAATCAACAAGGTGAGCCTATTATTTCGATAACATTTGCTAAATATTATTTAGGAGTGTTTAGACTAACAAAGTTCAACACTGTTACCTCCCTCCACTGTAAACACTATTACAAACCGTTTTGGGCAGACTAGAAGCAAACATCCGTCCTGTAGTTTTTAGCACAACTTGTTTACTTCCATGTGTATTGAAATAACTTGGCATGACAAGAACACAAATGGCAATTTTTTGTTGACCAAGATCAAAAATCCTTCTTGGAGAGATGTGTTATTACTTTTCTAAGTGACCAGACTTATGTTTTTGCCTAGCAGGCGATATAACAGATGAAAAAATCCTACAGACTTGCATTGATGGAGAGACCCATGCCATACTGTATTTAGGGACGAGACTTGAGTGGTTTCTTTGACTTTGGCCAGTAAGCAATCACAATAGCAGTCAAAAAGTCTTTATTGACTGGCATAACATAGAGCTATGTCAGTTGTGTGGCATTTCTTTATTTGGCTTTCTGTTGTCTTATCACATCTATATGCCACTCAGTCATTCTTATGACAACTCTGCTTGGTATTGATATGTTCCTCTCTCTGACATGATGTTGGGTAGTTGTTGATATGTAACTGGGCTGCCCAGTGCACTCATGGGAGATCATTACTTCTAAATGAAATGGTTTTTATTCAAGTTCCAACAAATATGTGATACGACTGAATAAATCTGGCTACATTAGGTTACATGGCTGAAAAATAAAATATAAAATAGCTTAAACCAGCCTAAGATGGTTCGCTGCTCGTAGCTGGTCTCCTAACTTGGTCAGGCAGGTCTGTTGACTGGTTTTACTGGGGTTTGTGTCTCTTTTTAGCTTGTCAGGCTGATTGACAAGCTGACCAGCTAGACTGGCTTAAATCAGATAAGACTAGCCTAACCAAGTTTGGCAAGGCTGAAAAACCAAATAGACCATCTTGAGACCTTCTTGGGCAGAATGGAAGACCAGCTAGACTATCTTTAACAAGATAAGACCTTCTTAAAACAGCTTGGGCAAATTAGGTTACACGCTAAAAAAAAAAAAAAAAAAAAAGCTTAAACCAGCCTAAGATGGTTTGCTGGTCTTAGCTGGATTCATGTCCTGGTCAGAAAGGTCTGTTGACTTGTTTTATGGGGGTTTTGGGCTCTTTTCAGCTGGTCAGGCTGGGAGACCAGCTGGCTGACCAGCTAAACCAGGTGGGAGACCAGCTTAAACCAGAAAAGACCAGCCTAACCTAACCTTGCTCGGCCAGGCTGGGAGACCAAATAGACCAGCTAAAGACATTTTTGGGCAGAATGGCAGACCGACTAGACCAGCTTGGCCAAGCTGGGAGATCAGCTAGACCATATTTAGCAAGTTAAGACCATCTTAAACCAGCTTAGCTACATTAGGTTACATGGCTGAAAAACCCTCCAGCTTAAACCAGCTGTTGTTGTTATGTTGGTTACTAGTCAGGCAGGTCTGTTGACTGGTTTAATGTGGGTTTTGGGCTCTTTTTAGTTGGTCAGGCTGGGTGACCAGCTAAAACAGGTGAACACCACCTTGGCCAGGCAAGGAGAGTAGTCAGACCATCTTAAACAAGATAAGACCATCTTAAACCAGCTTTACCTGGCCGGGAGACTAGCTAGACCAACTTGGCCAAGACCGGAGACCAGATATACCAGCTTAAAACAGCTTGGCTAGGCTGGAAGACCAGCAAAACCAGATAAAGACCAACTTTGCCCGGCTCGGAGATCAGGTAGACCAGCTAATTGCCCCCAATTAATGTCATTTTTAAGAGTCAGATCAGATAGAAATAGCACCTTAAACTTGCCATATTCACTTTTTACAGTATATAGTTCCACACACCTGGTTTTAGATTTATCTTTAACTGTGCTAGTGAAGCTGGGTGTATTGATATCTGACCACACCAGTAATGAGCAGGGATTGGGTTTCTGAGTGGATTTGTGTCTTATGAAAGGTCTCTCTCCCTCTCTCTCCCTCTGTGTTTCAGGACCACATCCCTGTGCCGTATCAGCCCGACTCGAGCAGTAACCCCTCCTCCACCACCTCCTCCACTCCGTCATCTCCTGCTCCCCCTCTGCCACCCAGCGCGACGCCCCCGTCTCCTCTACACCCTTCCCCACAGAGCGCTAGGCAGCAGAAACAGTCCAGCCTTACAGGTACATATCTGAAACATACGCTTATGTAATACTTTCTCAATAGTTCCCTAAAAAGTACCTGATCACTGATTAATTTAATTCTTTTCCCCTATGAATGTACTTAAATAAAGTGGGGTCCAAAAGTCTGGGACTACATTAAAAATCTTGAATTCAAAAACGAGTTTAATCATAGAAATAAATAGAAACTAATTAATTTTATTTATTTTTTTATTATGATGTAATGTTAAAGTTAGTAAGAAATATTTAAATCAATGGTTCTAAACTGGATTTGCTTCAAGACCCAGATTTTTGTTAGAACATGTATTTTAGTTGATGATAATATGCAAAATGACAAGAACACATTTCAAAATGTAACAGACCAAACTTTAAACCAGTTATTCAATTTTTTTTTAAAGGGGCACGGTGGCTCAGTGGATAGCACTGTCGCCTCACAGCAAGAAGGTCCAAGGTTTGAGTCCTGGCTTAACTGGGCCTTTTTGTGTGGAGTTTGCATGTTCTCTCTGTGTTCATTTCCTGCTCCAGTGCTCCAGTTTCCCCCAGAAGTCCAAAAACATGCAGGTTAAGTGAATTGGAGTCTCTAAATTGCCCTGTAGGTGTGAGTGAGAGACTCTAAATTGAGTGAGAGTCCCCCAGCCACTGGGGGTTGTGTCAGGAAATGCATCCGGTGTAAAACCTGTGCCAAGTCAAATATGTGGATCACAGATGGTCTGCTGTGGTGACCCCTTACAGGAGCAGCCGAAAAAAGTTCAAATATTTTGAAAATGTAGCAACTACTTACAATTATTTAAATATGTATCAAACATATTTATGATTAATATGTATAAATGGTAAATGGTAAATGGTCTACACTTATATAGCGCCTTTTTTAACCTTAGCGGTTCCAAAGTG
Source organism: Myxocyprinus asiaticus (assembly GCF_019703515.2). Classification (NCBI taxonomy): domain Eukaryota; kingdom Metazoa; phylum Chordata; class Actinopteri; order Cypriniformes; family Catostomidae; genus Myxocyprinus; species Myxocyprinus asiaticus. The sequence continues at coordinate 8,640,803 of NC_059346.1, read as the reverse complement.
CTTTACACTGTGTCTCATTCACCCATTCACACACACACTCACACACCAATGACAGCAGAGCTGCCGTGCAAGGTGTTAGCCTGCCATTGGGAGCAACTTGATGATCCTTGTTATTCCCAAAAATGTTTGTTGACTAAGGGTTTGTAAGAAACATGAGAAAACTGTCCTGAATACCCAGGCTACTGAAATAATAGCATAAAATGAATATACTGAAGTATAAGCTACTTTTTAGAAGTTACACTGTCATGAATTCCTCATTTTAAGAAAGTTTAGGAAATTGTGTGTTGCATGCAGCATGTTTTTAGTAAACAGTGCATACTGACTAACGCATAACTAAGTTCAAGTACACCTGTTCATTCGCTTCATTTTCTGTGCAGTTGTAATATTACGTTTATGTTATGGATATAACTGGTTAATCTCACATATATAGAATGTGTTTGTGTGAACTAATTAACCCTTTACTAAAGTGTATTGTAATAAATAAGGAAGTGTTAATGCATTGTAATATCTTGCAGCGTTATTTTTTCTCATCATATTTGAATGAAAACCATTTGATTATCGTCATTATGCGTCTTTTTTGTCCTGTCTCCTTTACCATTGACAAAATAAAAAAAAAACCTTATTCAACAAATATTAACAAGGTTCATCAGGTTTTCCCAAAATTATGAAGTCCATGCCAGCTTGAGTGCATGTCATTATAGCAAAAGGGGAACATATAGAATAATAAGAAATTCTGAAATTCATAATAATTCTTTTATCCAACTTTTCACTATGTAATGATAAAAGAAAATTATTAACTTAGAAAAATGCAATAAAGAAGGATTTTCACCTGTGGTCTCAGGCTTTCGGACCCCACACTTCTGACATATCTTTGTTTTGATGATCTCAGGTGAATTTTGCATTGCAAAAACACACCAATAATCATCCACCAGTTTGTTGAATTTTATTGAATTCTGTCTGCTTCTCCTCTGTGCCCCCTCTCAGCATCTCATTACTTCAAATACAAGCAGCAGTTCATCTTCCCCGGTAAGTGCGTCATAATTGGTCATTACCCCTACCCATAATGCAGTGCAACAATGCCGAGGCGAACTTTTTTGATGTAATTTTTTATGCCATCTCTTCTCTGAGGCGCCACAAACCCCCTCTCCCTTTCTCCCACACTCTTTTCCTCTCCTCCTCCTTGTCTTCTCTTAACCAGCAATGCTGTATTCTCTAATGATGGTTTTTTTAAAGGCAAGGTCGCATGCGCCTGGCTGACAAATAAAGGCTGATAAGTGCCTGCATTCTGTGGGAGGCACTCAGCTCAGTACATGTTTTTGATGAATGTGTCTAGTGAGGAAAGATGTGCTGGTAGACTTATAGTTTAAAATAAAGGCTGATGACACCAAATTTGCTGGTTCATCTCCAAGATGGGTTAACCCAGGTGAGCTAATGAGAGCATGGTCACCACTGTGCCCTTGAGCAGGACACGTAGGGTTTTAATCTAATCGTGATTATTTGAGATAACCGTGATTATTGTGAACTTCAAATTCCAATTACATTTTACTCTCTAAATAATGGAATTTTAACGAATATAGAAATGCCACAAACCCTGCGTTTTTGTGTCTCTTTTTCCAATGTTAATGCATGATGTTAGCAATCCAAATAAACTACGTTCGTCTCACTGACCTGAACCGTGGACCGTGCTCAGAGCAGCTCCTGAAGATTGCATGAAAATTAAACACTTCTGAAGCGCTCTGATGTGCACACCATCTGCGGAGGTTCGCACCAAACGCCCGCGAAAATCTAAGCGAGGATTTTGATTGTGAACGTACAGCGCTCCGGTTTCACTGTAATGTATGGTTTGCGAATGGCAAATGTTTCTGGTCATTGAGGTGATAGTTGGTCATTGAGTTCATGCACGCAGTGTTAATGACATGCAGTGACACAGAGAAGGAGTCGTCCATTTACTCTTATTTCTGTGGAGATGATAGAATGAAGAAACATATTTTCAAATACACACAGAATCATAAAGAATTTCCTTCATGTGAAATAAGGGCTCATGGGTATAATCGGAAAGCCTTAAAAGAACGTGTGAAAGTGATGAATTTAGGGCAGAAATATATTACTAGAATATAATATAATAACAGGCCTATGTATTATATATATATATAAAACACTAACGGTCAAAAGTTTTGAAACACTCATTCTTTATTATAATTATTTTTCTTCACATTTTAGAATAATAGTAAAGTCATCAAAACTATGGAATAACATAAATGGAACTATGGGAATTATGTTGCGACTAAACAAAATCCAAAATAAATCAAAACTGTGTTATATTTTAGCATCTTCAAAGTATTCACCCTTTGCCTAGAATTTGCAGACATGTACTCTTGACATTTTCTCAACCAACTTCTTGAGGTATCACCCTGGGATGCTTTTTAAACAGTATTGAAGGAGTTCCCATCTATGCTGGGCACTTATTGGCTGCTTTTCTTTATTATTTGGTCCAAGTCATCAATTTCAAATCCTTTTTTTTTTTCCAATTAAATTTTAGTTTTATAATGAAATAAATTAATATGTTGGCACAATTATATTTTTGTCTACAAAACTAATTTCAAACATTTAAAAATATGCCTTTAGATCAAAAGATTTTTAAGATCATGTGAAACATTTCAGTCAAGTGTTTCAAAACTTTTGACCGGTAGTGTATATATATATATATATAAAATCTTCTCTTGTTGCAAAGAAAAATCGGGACAAAATGTTGTTGTTCTCCGCGGTATTCATGAACGTTTCCAAAATATGACACATTTATTTTCCTATTAGACTATAAACATAGGCTATATCTCATCATTATCTCTATTTTTTCTCTGTTTCTGCCTTCTGTATATCTTTTTACCCTCCCTTTTTGTAGATGTGGCCCCTGAGGTCCCCAGCAGAGCCCCTCAAGTCATTCTACATCCTGTTTTATCTGAGCCTGGGTGAGTGTGTGTGTGTGTGTTTGTGTGTCTGGTTCAGTTTAGTGTCGATTTGATGTTTTAAGATGCATCTGAACTAATCTAAAAATGTGAAACAAGATGACATCAGTATGCATGGTAAATATTGCTGACTGAATATGTGAATAGTACATGCAGATTATCCAGATCATTATGACTTGTTATGACAATTCCATTGTCTCTTTGTGTAAAATGTATCTAAGACACATTTTAGCAAGTAAAATAATAATAAAAAAGGAAAATAATCAAAAGAACTTGAGCAAAGAAAGGATGTTCCTGTGTTATACAGTAGTTGTTGTATATAGACTGATTTTCTATTCTGATTGGTAAAAAAAACAAAAGCAAAAAAAAAAAAAAAAAAAAAAAAACAACAACATCTAGTTTTAAAACTAGAACTAAAGATTTGATTGATGAAAAACGTGGATCAGTTTAGATGCGTAAAACCATGAACTAAACTGGTTAAAAAGCCTCTTATTAATATCAGAACATAGATAATCCAAGGCTGTCTGAAATATTATGTTCTGAAAATGTTTTCTTGCGCTGTGTCCATATTTAGAGCGATGGCCAACGAGAGGCCACAGACATGTCAGACAGTTTCGACATTGCTTGTGTCTATTTATGGCTGAAATGAACATTTTGGATTACAGAATTATTGGAGCAAAAATATTCATGGTGCAAAGACTGATGTGACTAAAGACAAGTCTCACACATGCATACACTTTTGCCAAACAGTGGAGCTTGACTTTACGCTACACTGATGTTGTCAACCAGATCTGCAACTGTTTTGGAAAACCCAAAGACCCATAAACAAAAATGCCTTCTTTAATTAGCTCAATCAAGATACAGTAACTACAAAAATACCTTATACATGGAAATAAAAGGAACTGCATTACGTAGTATCATATTGCTGTTGAAATGAATTGTCTGACACTGTTGTAGAGTACAATTGGTAACAGACATGTGCACATCAACAGACTGACAGATCTTCCGGCACTGTCGCCCCATATCTTTCAACCCAAACAAGGGTAAAAGGCATGCTATATCTGTTACCACTGACACTGCTTGTCTTATATAAACGCATTGACTGCTCCTGGTGGTGTCAACACCCAGGTTGAATAAGGACTAGAGTTTTATACGATTCTAGGCACTGCATCTTTTTGTGAGTACAAGATGTTCATTATATGCCAGACCTGCTGCATGGAACTTTCTGTTCTGCATACTAAGGTCTTGAAATAATTTCTATTCCCCATGTCAAATAGTACCAATAGAAGTGGTTAATTGTAAGCCACTGAGCAAGTTAATAGCATAATCAAGAACAGTTTGAAAATATATGAACAATATGCAGATAATTATGAAATTATGGAGATATAAGAATATATTTGTTATTTTATCCTTTCTGATGGAGGACTGTAAACTATGTATTTTAATGCATTTATAAAAATTGTTGAAAAAGAAAGATTTGTTCTGCTGAAGTAAATTACTCTCTTTTAATCTTTTTATCTTTTTATCACACAGTACCAAAGGGAGTCCCTTGCTACAAATTGCAGTTGAGCCAATGTCTGATGTGAGTCATCCTGTTTCTTTTTAGCCTTGCTGACTGGTTGCTTTAGAAAACAAGAAATCAATTTTTATACCCTTACAAAAAAGTATTTTGATAGTACCATATCACAGTGATGGTATCATATGGTAATATCATGGTACTTTGAGATATTTCATAGTCCTAAATTATTATTTCTATCTATCTATCTATCTATCTGTCTGTCTGTCTGTCTGTCTGTCCAATTTATATACCTCTCTATTCATCTGTCTGTTTGTCTGTCTGTCTGTCCAATTTATATACCTCTCTATTCATCTGTCTGTCTGTCTCTCTGCCTGTCCAATCTATATATCTCTCTATTCATCTGTCTGTCTGTCTGTCTGTCTAATCTGTCTGTCTAATCTGTCTGTCTGTCTGTCCAATTTGTATACCTCTTTATTCATCTGTCTGTATGTTTGTCTCTCTGTCCCTCTGCCTGTCCAATCTATATATCTCTCTATTCATCTGTCTGTCTGTCTGTCTGTCTAATCTGTCTGTCTAATCTGTCTGTCTGTCTGTCCAATTTGTATACCTCTTTATTCATCTGTCTGTATGTTGTCTCTCTGTCTCTCTGCCTGTCCAATCTATATATCTCTCTATTCGTCTGTCTGTCTGTCTGTCTATCTAATCTGTCTGTCTGTCTGTCCAATTTATATATATCTCTATTCGTCTGTCTGTCTGTCTTCTTTCTATCTATCTATCTATCTATCTATCTATCTATCTATCTATCTATCTGTCCGTCCGTCCAATTTATATACCTCTCTATTCATCTGTCTGTCTATCTCTCTGCCTGTCCAATCTATATATCTCTCTATTCATCTGTCTGTCTGTCTGTCTGTCTGTCTAATCTGTCTGTCTGTCTATCCAATTTATAAATATCTCTATTCGTCTGTCTGTCTGTCTGTCTGTCTGTCTGTCTGTCTGTCTATCTATCTATCTATCTATCTGTCCGTCCGTCCGTCCGTCCGTCCGTCCAATTTATATACCTCTCTATTCATCTGTCTGTCTGTCTGTCTGTCTGTCCAATTTATATACCTCTCTATTCATCTGTCTGTCTGTCTCTCTGCCTGTCCAATCTATATATCTCTCTATTCATCTGTCTGTCTGTCCAGTTTATATACCTCTCTATTCATCTGTCTATATGTTTGTCTCTCTGTCTCTCTGCCTGTCCAATCTATATCTCTCTCTATTCATCTGTCTGTCTGTCTGTCTGTCTGTCTGTCTCTCACTCTTTCTTTTCTATCTCTCACACTTTATTTTCTATCTGTCTGTCTGTCTGTCTATCTTTTCTGTCTGTCTATCTATCTATCTGTCATTTGTCTGTCTATCTTTTCTGTTTGATCTGTCTGTCTGTCGTTTGTCTGTCTTTTCTGTCTGTCTGTCATTTGTGTGTCTAATCTATATATCTGTCTTTCTATCCATCTAATCTAGAAAGAAAATTTTAACATTTAAATACTAAGAATGATTAAATGGAATAAAAAGACAAAATATATACAAAATAGGAGAATATATACAATATGAATTAAATGTATAGAATGAATTAATCATGTCTAACAGTGTGAATGACATATTTAGCAGCCAGTGCAGCTGTGCTGTCGTCGTCTCCAAGTATATAGGGGATTTTCTCTTTATCACTGAGTATAAGGAATGATGGATTCAGTATTTCAAATTTGGGGAAAAACATTTCTCTCACAGTGTGGTACTTGGAACAGATGAGAAGAAAGTGTTTCTCATCCTCTATTTGCTTTAGGTCGCAGTGTCTGCATATTCTCTGCTCTCTCGGTGTCCAGGCTTTCTTGTGTCTTCCTTTCTCTATTTCTAGGTCATGATCACTTCATCTGTATTTTGAGAGATTTTTCTCTCTTTAAATTGTTTAATTGATAAGTAGTTTGCCAATTTTGTGGTTCTATTTAGGGCTGGATAACATTGGAGTTTGTTTTGGAGGTCAAATTGAGTATTTAATGTTTTATCACGAGTATCTTTTAGATTTTTCTCAATGTCTTTAATAATGATTTTAGAGTTGTACCTGGAGTTAATCACAAGTTGATTTTCATTAACTAGTTTAAGAGCCAGTGTATTTAGAGGATGAGACACTGGTGGGATCTCATTGGCGATGAGGGCTTTATATTTTATAGACTCAGGATCAGACTGATGGAGGTGATGCCAGAATTGAACAGATCTCTTCTGTATTTCAATGTTTAGGAGATATAAGCCTAACTCAGTCCTGCAGCTGGTATTGGAAGTGCCTCTATGTACCCCCAAAATATTCTTTGCAAATTCCAACAGAATTTTTTCTACTGCAGTTTTATCCCAATTTTGAAAATTTAAGGCTGGTCCCCAAATTTCACATCCATATAACAAAATTTCTTTAATGACTGAGTTGTACAATTTAATCTATGTTTTAATTGGTAATTTCATATGGCAGAATTGTGATTTAACTGCATAAAATGCCCTCTGAGCCTTTTTAATCAATGCTTTTACAGCCAGACCGAAACCCCCAGATGCACTGATCTCAATGCCCAGATAACTGTAGCTGGTGCTGTGCTGTAGGACCTCTCCTCTGTAGGTGAACTGGTATTTGTTTCCCTGATATCTGGCCTTCTTCTGGAATAACATGACTCTGGTTTTGTCCAGGTTGAATGTAAAGGCCCACTGCTGACAGTACTCTTCCAGCAGGGACAAGCTCTGTGGAAGACCCTCTGCTGTGGGAGACAGCAGGACGAAATCATCTGCATACAGCAGACATTTGACCTCAGTGTGATGTAGAGCGAGGCCAGGGATACTGGACTGCTCCAGAGCTGCTGCAAAATCATTTACGGTATATAGATGTTAAATAGGGTTGTACTCAGACTGCATCCCTGTCTCACTCCACGTCCCTGCCGGAAGAATACCATTCTGTGATTTCTCATTTTGATTGCACATTTACTGTTTGCGTACAGGGATTGTATAATATAAAATATTTTTCCGCCAATGCCAATTTGAAGAAGTTTGTAAAATAAACCATGCCAAATCGAATGCTTTTTTAAAATATATAAACATGCGAATATTTGTCTTCGTTTGTCATTGATGTTTTTCTTAAAGTATGAAGAAAATAAATGCGGTCGGATGTGTGCTGTTTTGGTAAAAAGTCAATTTGTGATTTATTTAGGATGTTGTGTGACTATGCGGCTATTTATTATACTGCAGAATAAATTCCCTAGGGCACTACCCATGCAAATGCTGCGGTAATTATTGGGGTCAAATTTATCTCCTTTTTTAAATATGGGGTGATCAGTCCTTCAGACCAGATCTCAAGGAAGATACCAGACCAAAAAAACAGATTGACTATTTTGACTTAAGCTTTGATTATGTTGGGGCTGCCAAGTTTAGCATTAGCATTTCGTTGCTAATGTTGTCCTGTCTACATGCTTTCTTTAATTTAAGAATGTTTGTATGCTCTATTATTTCTGACATTGTTATAAATCCAATGGATCCAATGGATTTTGATCATTTTTAATTGTTTTCTTTAAAATCTTCTATTTTCTGCTTTATTTGTCTTTGAGGCTGGTTGAGGTCTGTGGGTTAAATTTTTTGATAAAGATTTTTGAAGTAACATTTCCAAATTGAGCCTCTCTGAAGTGACATTTCTGATTTGGGGGTTTCAAATTTCAAAAAGTGTTTTGGTGTATTGATTCATTAATTTTGGATTTAAAATATGTTTCTCTTTTGTTGCATAAAAGTCTTTTGTAATTCTTCAGACAGTTTGAGTAAGAAACCCTTATTGCCTTATTGTCTGGTTCATTATGTTTTTTGTTAGAAAGCCTTCTTAGTTCTTTTCTGAAACATTTACTTTCATTATCAAACCACACATCTTTTTTCCCTCCCAGTCCTTGCATTTAAATCTCCACATATGAGGATATTTCCTCTGGACTGGACGTGTAAGATATCAGTCTGTAACTTTAGAAAGCACTCCTCTAAGTAATAGGGAGAGCCATGAGGTGGAATATAAACAGCACAGAGGTAAAGTTTACTCTGTGGTAGGACTGAATTTATTTCAAGCCAAATAAATGAATTTTCAATTTTGACTATTTTAAAAAAGTGGTTTAGATTGTCTTTATGCCATATAAGTATTCCACCTGAATCACGGCTGAATTTTATTTGAGATTTTTTTTTTTTTTTTTTAATGAGGAAACAACAATTTCTCTCTATCCTTTTGGACAATGTAAAGTCTCATTACTGTGACACCATGTCTCATTAAAGATAGAGATATCAATGTCTGTTAAACTACTTAGTACAACATGGTCTACAGTCTTGCTACCAAAATTAGAAGAGTGCAGACCCTGTATATTCCAACAACTGATTTTAAATGATTTAATGGTTAAGTTTGTCTATAATGTGTGTCTTATCTGGTTGAGTTCAGGAGCTGCAGGGTTTTGTGGTTGTTGAACTGCCGCTGCATAGCTCTTGAGTTCTGATGAAGGTCCTGTGGCTGGTCTGGACTATGGTGGAGGGTTCTTGATGGCTGAGAGCTTCTGTTGCCAGTTGAATTTCTGCTGTTGCTTCATGCGTTGCCAAGGGCTGTGCTTTTTAGCACTATGGCAAAGACATTTACTCATGCGTCATACATATGATCAGGCCGTATATCTTCATGATGGGCGAGATGAACGTTTGGAAGAAGTGCACAGCTTCTGGAGAGTTCCATAGTATTTCCATAAATGATGTGGAATGGTACATCACTGCATGGTAGTAACATGGACGGGGTTATTTTTGCCTCTGGCAACCATTGTGTAGCTCTAATGGCCACCTCTCTGAGCACAGGAGCCACATGCCCTTTTGTGGCCCTTAAATCATTTGTCCCTGTGTGGATTGTAATGTGCTTGTAAGTTTCATTTAGATGTTTATCAGATCCTTTCAGATCCTTATCAGATCCTTTCTTGCACTTCTTGTGTTCGGGCACCACATTTTCTGGGCTTTCATGTTTGGGAACAAAACTTTCTCATTGACATATTTACCACTTGATTCTGTCAGGATAAGAGCCTGTGTTTCTCTAAGGTCCTCTGGAGCAGAGCTGTGGATCTGGGCTGGTGGATCAGCTGAGGAGTGAAGCTCTTTCTGCACTAGTGATTCTTCAGGTTGGGGATTTTCAGTGAGCATCAGGGGTTTAGAAGGAGATTCTTTGGGTGCCGAAACAGAGTTGAGCTGTTCTTTCAGATTATTGATGAGTTCATCTTTGGTGTGGAGTTCTGACTTCAACGTAAAGAGTTCCTTCTGCATTTCTGTCTTAACTTCTGTTAATTGTCTTCCAAAATTAGATTTTTCTTCTCTCAGGTCTTCTTTAGCTTGCTGAAGTTCCTTTGGCATCTCTTTTTTTGTCTCTCTGTAGGTATTCAGTCTCTTGTCTTAAATTCATGATGTAATTTTTAAGCTGTTCCATGTTGTTGTTGTCTTTCAGATGGGACAATATTAATTATTTTAGCTCCAATACCTCTACCTCCAGGAGGTAAAAATTGTCTTTCATTCTCGACATTGGAGATGGAATTATAGTTGCTGCAGGCAACAATCAACTGAAGAAAATGCCTTTTTTTATTTTGTTTCTTTTTGATATTACACTTAGTGAGTATATTAAATGTATAAAAATGAACAAATAAGCCCAAATAGGAAAAAAGACCATGTTCACTGGCTTTGTTGCTTAAAAAAATTCCAGTTGTGTCCAAAATGGCTCTCTATGCTGCTCCTTTAAAGAGAAATATGATTCAGCACTGTCTGCTCCTGAAGCGAAGATCACTGACACTGACTGCTTAAAATATGTCTTTACCTTTCTTTTCCAGTGAGTTTTTCCTTTTTAGTTGCTGTTGCTTGATGTTGTCTTTTCCAACATGAATATCCTCTTCTGCAGAGGTTACCCTGTGATTAGCTTATCTCAGACTTCACCCATATTCTGTTGTGACAGGATAAAAAATAAATAAATAAATAAATAAAAAAGAATAACAAATCTGTCGAATATCAACAAAAACTTCTTCCTAGATGTTGTTTGGATGTGTTCTATGTTGAATTGTACCATTTTATCAATATTTCTAGCAATTTATCTGGAGTTCATCTCAAGGATGACTGCTCAGTATCGCCGGAACTCTCTCTCTATGCATCTATACATCTGTCTCTCTGTCTGTCTGTCTGTCTAATCTATCTATCTATCTGTATGTCTGTCTGTCTGTCTGTCTGTCTCTGTCTAATCTGTCTATCTATCTGTATGTTTGTCTGTCTGTCTCTGTCTAATCTATCTATCTATCTGTGTGTCTGTCTGTCTGTCTGTCTGTCTGTCTGTCTGTCTGTCACTCAGTCAGTCTGTCTGTCTGTCTGTCTGTCTTGACATATTTGGGCTTTGGACTCATTCAGAGGGGGAGTTTTATACATTTGTAGAAATTTTAAATACACATCATCCCAGTATCACTATCAAGTACAACCTCCAAAATGAAAGATTGGAATTTTTAGACACCCAGGTTTTTTTTAAAGGTGGGGTGGGAGAACGAAAGGTTTGGGTACAAAGGTGTTTTTTAAGTCTACTGACACACATGCACTTTTGCACAAAAAGAGTTTTCACCCTAAATTATTAAATCTCAATTGATCTGATTTCATAGAATTTGTTCCCAACCAGATGATGTTGAATAGGCAACACCGGTACTTTTTAAATCCCTCAGACCTAGAGGTTATAGCAAGAGATTTCTAAGGGGTATTAAAGTGGAGGTTTGTAGGGAGTTTAATGTAGAAAGAAATGTTATGAATGTCCCAAAGGTTATGAATAAGGGAACATCTTTGATTCCATTGATTAGTTTATTTTCACCAGTGGCTGGGAAATGGAATTCTGTTGTGAAGACCCATTTTCAGCATACACAGGACAGACACGATGTTTTGAGACCCTTTAAGATGATAGCAGCATTTTGAAGAAATCAAAATTTGAAAGATATGTTAGTGCATGCTCGATTTATACAACATTCTGCTTATAAACCAAAGTTTCTATCTAGGCATCTAGACAACATCCAAGACAAAAAACATAAGAATTGTGAACAAAACAAACAAAACATTACTATGCTCGCAACGCAGCAGCCATACTCGGCGCTATCTTGAGTCCAATGTATATATGTGTGTATGTGTGTGATATATATATTTATATATATATATATATATATATATATATATATATAACATTTTTTTTTCTCAAATTCCTCCCAGGAATGCATTAAGCATATCCTTCACAAAAATGTGTGCCAGAGCATGTCTGTAAATTCTGACCTTTTAAACGTCTTTTGTTTCCAAACCTAATATTTATCTTTCTCTATGCATCTGTTCGTCTGTCTGTCTGTCTGTCTGTCTCTGTCTTTTGGTCTGTCTGTCTGTCTGTCTGTCTGTCTATCTATCTATCTATCTATCTATCTATCTATATATCTGTCTGTCTGTCTGTCTGTTGTTTTCCTGTCTGTCTATCATCTATCTATCTGTCATTTGTCTGTCTAATCTATATATCTGTCTGTCTATCCATCTGTCTGTCTGCCTGTCTGTCTTTGTCTGTCTGCCTGTCTGTCTAATCTATATACCTGTGTGTCTATCCATCTGTCTGGCTGTCTGATCTATATATCTGTCTGTCTATCCATCTATTCATCTGTCTGTCTGTCTGTCTGTCTGTATTAGCTGTCTGTCTGTCTGTCTAATCTATCTGACTTGTGCACAATCAGAACGAGGAAGGAAATGATGAAGCTGAGGGCTCTGCGGATGAGTTCGAGGAGATGAATCTTTCCCTCCTGTCCGCGAGGAACTTCCCACGCAAGGCCAGCCAGACAAGCATTTTCCTGCAAGAGTGGGACATTCCCATGGAGCAGCTGGAGATCGGAGAACTAATTGGGAAGGGCCGTTTCGGACAGGTCTATCATGGACGTTGGCACGGAGAGGTGGCTATACGGCTCATTGACATTGAAAGAGACAATGAAGAGCAGCTAAAAGCATTCAAAAGAGAGGTGATGGCATACAGAAACACACGGCATGAGAATGTGGTCCTGTTCATGGGTGCGTGTATGAGACCTCCTCACCTGGCCATCATCACCAGGTAAGTTTTGCTAGTGCGAAATGCCAGTTTGTTTCTTGATGTCATTGGACTTACTTTCCAACTAGAGGAAATAATGTCCTGCCTTTTCCTTTATTAAAATATTTACTGTATATAAATAAAAATATATATTATATATGGGTCACATTGAATACCAATATTAATTAAACGTAATTAATTTCATGTGTCAATATTCGGTAAGAAAAGCCCCCATATGAAGATAATTCAAAAATATTACGTTATAGTGGCATTGACTAAAGCATTGAATAGACAGCACAAAAATATTGTTTATTTTATTTTCATATTATTCAACATAAGTCTATCATTGGCCTTTAGTTCAGCAATCCTTTTTTGTCCAATTAAGTTAAGTCAATCTGCAGTAGATATTGGGGCGCTCACACAAAATGTTTAAGTTTTTGTCTATGTAAACATGCATCAGATGGATGTCTTTGGCTGTTGTGTCATGGTTTTACAGTGCCTTGCAATTATATATATATATATATATATATATATATATACATATACTGTATATATAAATGCATGTTTGTTATTGATAGCAAAAGAATAAAGATGATACAAAATGATGGGGAGGGGGAGATATAAATATACAGTAATCAAGACACAATTTTGGCCAGATTCTACCCTGCATTTTTTACATGAGCACTATAGCTCAATGCGTCTGGAGCACACGAGCTAACCGCTAGGCCACGGCTCCACCTTTTTATTTTTAAAAATTATTAAATAAGGTTATGTAAACCTTTAATGCACTGGTATTTTTCTCTAATTTGCAGTCAAATATATCTTAATGTATTTTATGAAGAAGCTGACTCACTTTTACACTCTGATCAACATGACCTCATAGTTTGCATAAGTTGCTGCTTTCAACATAACTTGAACAAGACTAGATGTCTTTGAACTGGATGCAAATGTTTTTATTTAATGTGGGAATGTAAAGTGCTGTGAAAAACAGGTGCTTATTTAAACAGGAGATGGACAGTATTATTTCTTTCCTCCCGCCACACAGATTGGTGCTTCCTGTCTGTTTGTCTGCCAACAGATGCTGTGGTGCTTGGCATAAAATATTTGAGAAATTTTTTTTTCTTAGTGTTTGTGTCTTTCTATCAATTTATCAAGAATAAAAATGTATCCAAATTTATAATATTTTTTAATTGTTTTAATTTTATTTTTTTTAACTTACTTAACTTACTTAATAAAAATAATGTTTTAGTTAAAATCTGTGTCCTTAATATTTTTATTGTATAGTAACCATTTAAGAAAAGTTATTATGGCAGGAACTCCCCTGTATGTTGTGCATAACAATGCCTTATAGCTGTGACTATATTAGCAATAAAGCACATCCTCTTGTACCTTATTGCTTAAATATAATTTTATATTTATTATTTTATTCATATATACAGTATGTATATATATATATATATATATATATATATATATATATATATATATATATATATACTGTGTATGTATATATTAGGGCCAACCACCTCACGATAAGATACGTATTGCGATACACATGTCACAATTCGATATATTGCGATACATCACGATATCATGTTTCGATTTCACTTTTAATTTCAGTTAATTTGAAATTAGTTAGATAGTTCAGTTATAATGCCCATTTTGCTTGCATACAGTATGAAAGAAGTTCTATTTCAGCTAATGCTCTTATTCACTATACAAGGGACCTTCTAACTTGTTAAATTATTACATGTCAATTTAAAAAAAGTTATCATTCGTTTTTCATCATTTTGGTGACATTTTAGCTTTTTTTTTTAAATGTAGTCTATGTATTACATCAATAAATGTGGTGTATTGAAATTGCATATATTATACATGTTTGCTATTTACATGCCTAATTTGTTCTATTTACAAGTATTTACTCTTTAAGACCAGTGGCAGGGACTTTGACTGTAGTTTTTGTTTGGTCCAATGGATTCTTTGATGCATCCATGCTACAGTATGTGTGATTAGAATTAAATGTTTCTTTTGTTGTTTTTGATAAATAACTGACTGTAGAGAACAGAAAGCATATTAAAATAGATATTATTAAACACCAAATGGTTTGCTTGGATCTAGTCTTTGGACTCACATTACACAGAAAGTGTAAAACATTTACTTCCAGCACGCGTTGAAAAGATCTCATTGCTGAACTTCTTCACCACTACACCACTCAAACACTGGTGAAATCAAACAAATTACCAGCCAGTGGATAATCACAGACATTTTTTGTAGCGTATGGGAAGTATTTACGCACATCTGATTGTTGGGGATTGCAGATAGAAAGAAAGAGCGATCTTGGCATTTTAAGAATCAACATTGGGATCGTACAAATGAAGATTAAGTAGAAAATCAATATTTTTGGCTGGCCCTAGATCCAAACACATGAGAGAGGTCCAGCATGTCCGTGAAATAAACCGTATATCCTGTATACATGGATCTAAGTATCGATACAATATCGTGAGAAAAAGTATCACGATATATCGATATTTGATTGTATCAACGTAGCCCTAATATATATATTTACAGTACTGTGCAAAAGTTTTAGGCACTTGTGAAAAATGTTGCATAGTGAGGATGTCTTCAAAAATAATGACAAATAGTTTTCATTTATCACTTAATGTCATACAAAGTCCAGTAAACATTAAAAAAGCTAAATCAATATTTGGTGTGACCAACTTTGCCTTCAAAACAGCACCAATTCTCCTAGGTACACCTGGACACAGTTTTTCTTGGTTGTTGGCAGATAGGATGTTCCAAGATTCTTGGAGAATTCACCATAGTTCATCTATCTATTTAGGCTGTCTCAGTTGCTTCTGTCTCTTTATGTAATCTCAGACTGACACGATGTTCAGTGGGGGGCTTTGTGGGGGCCATGACATCTGTTGCAGGGCTCCCTGTTCTTCTATTCTAATATTTTCTATTTGCAAAAGTAATGTTTGGGACTCTAACATTTATATTTCCCATTGACACACTAAAGCTGAAGATATAAATAACCATCTTAAGACAAATGCTTTTGTGAAACATCTTATGTGCCTAGGATTTTGCACAGTACTGTGTATATATATATATATATATTAGGGCTGTGTCGATACAATCAAATATGAATGTATATATATATATATATACTGTATATATTGCCTTGGTTGGAGCTACTTATATCAAATGTAGCCACCTGAGCCACAGACATTAGCAAAACTGTGTGGCTTTAAACATTTATCAATGTCTAATCCCAAAATAAATTTAGTGCATGATTTTCTATGTTTCTGTTAAAAAGGACAAAAGTTTAAATTATTTTATTCATAGTCTCTAATCATAGGAGAGCAGGCCCACACAGCCCAAACTGAAGTATAATTGTCAGAAAACCTGGTCTTTAAGAGTTAGAGCAAAATAAATATTGATTGTTTGCATTCGCATTGTCTTGAGTGATTATGCATCGATTGTTTTCCAAATCACCCCTGCAGTGTGAATTGCTTCTGCTCCAAAGGTGTTTCTTCCATGTAAAACATAATTGCACACAGAATGTCAGAGCCTGTTGTTATTGGAATAGTTTGAACTGACATTATTAGTGTTAACAGACGATATACAATGCATGCGAGACATTTTCATACTGTCGGTATAAATATGGAGCTCAGCATTTGCGTTGTACCGGTGCGTCACTGGTTTGAAGTGTCCCACACTGCAGAAGGCCAAAAGGCCAGAGTGATGCAATAAATAATTACCGTACCCTGATTAAAAAGTTTAAAGGGAGGAAGAGGGCAGCCCGAGGAAGGATGCAGGCATTTTCCTCAGGTAGCACAATAGTTGCTGAGGTGGAGGGGTCTATTTCTACTGCTTTCTTTGAAGGTGAAGCTCACTGAGACATTGTTCACCCAAAATGAAATCTGTCAGAATTTACTCACCTTCATGCTGTGCCAAAACAATATGATTATCTTTCTTCTGTGGAACACAAAATTAGATGTTTAGCAGAACTCTGCACAGAGACCTAGAGCTAATTTGAATGGTAAATGTACATTCAGATTCATATTTGCATGGCGTATTGGTAAAGTTTATGTACACAACCCTGTAATGCTACTGTTCTTTTCTAAATCCACAATATGCTCAAGCACCTTTTAAGTTTACATGAATTGGACACATCTTGATGTCATGGTTTCCACTGATGTCTAATATGTGGTTTTATGTGTATTCTCTGTTGTAGTTTGTGTAAGGGCAGGACCCTGTACTCAGTGGTACGAGATGCAAAAGTCGTTCTTGATGTGAACAAGACCAGACAAATCGCACAGGAGATAGTAAAGGTAAGGCTAGTCAAGGCTGTCATCTAAATGTCATATAAAATGTATTCACATAGTTGCAAAACATTACTTTTTTAAACACTATAATACTGTTGGGACGGTTTCATATCTATACCGAAAGCAGGTAGTCAACCAAAATGATCCTAACCACCGCACGTGAGACTTGTTCGCAAAATCGATGCCAGGTGGCACAAAGGGGCACTTTTTGCACCATAGTTTAGTGTGAAGAAAGTAAGAGTTATTATGATTAACATTGTTAAAATTATTATTTTTATTGTATTTTTTACATTTTGATGTGTAGAAGGTGCTAAATTAATGGCAGCATTAAAGTCATAGCCTAGATAATGAATTTACAACTATTGGAATATATATATATATATAAATGCTAGAATGTCAGCCTTTTATAGTAAATGGAAACCATTGCTTCATAGATATTGGTTAACAATACCTCCTTCCTGAAAATGAACCAAAAATACATTGTGAACAATCATAATTTGATTTGTTGTCCCTACTAAAAACAACGACATTGCAGCAAATTAATGGTGGCATTATCCCGTGTTATAATTGACCCAATTAGTCTGTAGTGGTAGACTAACATTGAGTGGTTTAACTGAAACCCCTCTCAAAAGCGTATAAAAGTGTAAATGTGTTTATATTGTTGTTATTGTTATTGGCATGCGTGTAAAGTTATGGGGGTGGTTTAGATTAAAATAATAGTCCTCCTAAAATCCAAGTGAGCTGGTGGTCATGCGTTTTCAATGCTGATGCAAGAGACCATAGTTTGAGACTTGGTTACCTTATGTTTGTTTGTATACATGTGGAAAAGTAGAATGCTGACAAGTGATATTAATTGCATAAAAACACATTTGACCGCATAAATATTAATATTTGATATTGGTGACTTTGAAGTTGTCAAAACAAATTCAAACACATATTTTTTTAGCGTTGCATGGTTTTTATTTTCATATCCTTTTGCAAAAAGCCATTTTAAGCTGTGGCTGAAACTAACAATATACAGTTATATATTATACAATAGTATGAGATTACTTCAGTAGTTTTCACAATTGAGTAGCTTTTCCATGAACAAGCTACTTTTTACAACGAGCATTGGTATAACATGACAAAACAGTATTGCTCTTTCTCACATTGTATTGCAAACGCTGCAGCCGAGCAAACGTAGACAATGAGCCCTGTGATGCATGTAAATAACGAATATGATGTCTGAGGAAGGCATCGGAAGATTTTGTTCTCTATTGCTTTGCTTTATTTCCAAATGTTCCACAGTTGCTTCTGTGTTTGTTTCCTTATCTTTTCTTCGCACCTGATGCTGCATTGCGCTATAATAGTGGGGGTTCCCTCTTACGTCATATTCTGGGATTCTCCCAGCGCACTTTAATGCAAACGCGGACACGAGTGACAGTAATTGATTTTAAAGTTTATGTGTTCTAGTGATTCATTTGGACAGTTCATATAAATTGACCAGTTCATAAAAAAAAAAAAACCCACTTGATTCACTTGAGCCCCTGCATAAAAGTTTTTTGAATAAAATGTTTATCACTGTTTTCGACTCGATAAAATTGTGCATTTTTAATACCAATACCAAACTCACAGTATCAGTTGTGTGGCTTTAAACCATTTTTATTTAATTAAACACATATACATCCGTCATCTCCTTGTCGTTCACATTGCATGAACCAGGGCTTCATCCACAGCCTTCTCCTTTTCACTCACATTCTTTAAAAGCAAACAACAAGTATGTTGGTGTTTATTAGTGCATTATGAATATAAGACAGTTGTTTCCCAGAAGCAATCTACTTCTCACGAGAATGAGCTGTGGCGCGTTCAGCATCAGCATGTTGATATAGTATGGTTACAGTTGCATCTAGCTGTTTAGAGCAGCAATTGGACAGTTTCCACGGCAACCACGGCGGGGAAAAGTTAATTCTGGTTGAGTACCATCTGTATCTAATCAATACCCATCTATAGCTGTACTTTACCATAATACAAGCATGTGATCACATTTAGAACATTTTATTTCAGGGCATGGGATACTTACATGCCAAGGGGATCCTTCACAAAGATATGAAGTCAAAGAATGTGTTCTATGACAATGGGAAAGTGGTCATCACCGACTTTGGCCTGTTCACAATATCTGGTGTTCTACAAGCAGGCAGGTAGGTCAAAACATACACTAACACACACGTACTTTCATTTTTTCACGATCAAATAATTTTCATTTCTTTTTCTTTTTTATGTAGAAAATATTAATAATTGAATGTAAGTGCTAGCCATTTTCAAAATTACTCTCCTAAACTATTTGTCAAAGAAGTCGTTAGACAATTTAAGTAATTTCAAGGGCAATTTCAGAAATGGACTTTGATGTTAACCAGTCTTTTTGCAGACAAAAGCTCTGTTCCAAAACCTGTTGAGCTGCCTTGTTTTCTACTGCCTATGTAGGCAGCTGCATTCTAAGGGCCTGTTCACACTGAACATGTTTTTGCATCCTTTATGGTGTTTTGGTATTATTTTTCTGTTAACGTGTGCTAGATGGACATTTTTATCCGTTGCACCATGTCTCGCTGATTTTTCAGTGTCACGCGCACGAGCGGCACATTTTTAAGAGACCATTTCAAGTTTAAAAGAACTTGAAGATTTTTTTTCTCTTAAGTGACTGATTTGTAGTTAGTATGCTGCTTTGTTAATAACGCTAATACTTTAATTGTCAAAATATGCCTTCACAAATATAATTTAATTGTATTTATTTATCACACATTTGCACATACTGTATACAGTGAAATTCTTTTTTTCACATGTCCCATTTAAGCTGGGGTCAGAGTGCAGGGTCAGCCATGATACAGCAACCCTGGAGCAGATTGGGTCAAGGGCCTTGCTCAAGGGCCCAACAGTGGCATCTTGGCAGTA
Source organism: Myxocyprinus asiaticus (assembly GCF_019703515.2). Taxonomy (NCBI): domain Eukaryota; kingdom Metazoa; phylum Chordata; class Actinopteri; order Cypriniformes; family Catostomidae; genus Myxocyprinus; species Myxocyprinus asiaticus. Next base: position 8,620,943 of record NC_059346.1, on the reverse strand, counting down.
CTGGGGCTGGAACCCCTGACCTTCTGATCAATAACCCAGAGCCTTAACCGCTGAGCCACCACTGCCCTAATATGGGGTAAAATGGTCAATTCGTCATTGGTTTGATATATTTATAAGAAACATTTCTGTTGATTTGTTGGTTGGATTTTTTTACATTCTAGGGCTGCCTTCTCTGCAACAGGTACTTGTGATGCTACCTTATGCTTTTCAGTTGTTTTTCTATGTAAACATGCATTAGACAGATGTCTTGGACTGTTGTGCCGTGTCTCGCTTTTTTTTCAGCGAGCCTCACGTTTTGTAGACAAAACGTTTTCTTAAGTTAAAAATGCATTTTGCTTTATTTCGTTATACTGCATATAGCTTTTTTTGTTCTTTTTTTTTATACGCAAGAACGTGTTCTGTCTGAACAGCCCCTTATATATTGGCCAAAACTAGCTATCTTAGAAAGCAGCATTATGTTGCTGCCTACCTTCTAGAACAGCCTTACGGAGAGCTCCTATAATGCTGTCTAAATAGGCAGCTTACTACAGTAGATAGTTTCTAAAACTAGAGTAGTCCACTATATGAAAAGAGCTCAATTTATTATCAGTGGATGAGTGGCATACGTTAAACCCACCACACTGCACATGACAGGTCATTAAGAACGTCCTGAAATTCCATAATGACTTTCATAAGTGCTTATTAAAACACCAAGCCGGTAATTATTAGAGTGTGAGCCACAAAGCTAAATGCAGTTTCACCTTCAGTATCCTCATAGTTTTTGATAAACATCTGCTTCATTGAGTTGAGGTACTAACAGATGTTATCAACATATGAGTTTGTGGAAATCTCATTTGATGAGACTTTAGACTTTCTCAACATAACTTTAAGTCTCAGGAAACTCCCTCTAGCAATATAAATTCAGTGTGCTGCAAAATTTAAGGAGTAATTTACACCAAAGCGAACATTCTGTCATCCTTTTTTTAATCACTATCACGTCATTCTAAGACTTTCTTAAAAAAAAAAAAAATAAAAAAATAATAATTGTAGATGTTAAATCTTTCCCTCCACTGTAGCTCTCAAATGCTTTTCATGTTTCAATGTTGTTTGGCAATATTAATATCAAACCTGCCTTGTGTGGGGGTGAGAGTGTTTGCGCTACCGTTGGATGTATGGGTGAAAACTGGGGGTGTATTTTACGTTGATGAAGTGGCGCAAAGCGCAATTTTCTATTTTTGTTTTTCTTGAAAAATAAGTCGTTGCGCTAAAACGTTTCTAAAGCATGTCTGTTCCTGCAACTCAGTTCCTGCATTTGCAGTTTAAAGACTCCACCAGCAGCGAATTTGTTTGCTAATAAAATTCATGTCCAAAATACAGTGGAACATCAAATTTTGTCCATGACATACGAATGTCATACGGACAAATATTTATGAGATTTGTGTTAAACTATCTTTAGGTTGTGGTGAATTTTTCAATTATTATTATTATGCTTATATTTTTACAATTGTATTTATGAACTAATTTGTATTGGTAATTTTCCACCTGTCGTCATAGAGTGATTTTCAAGTTGGAGAAAGTAAAATGATGGTATGATTTTTTTTTTTGTCCACTACTTATTTTGATTATATTTTTGTTTCATTTGAAATTTTATTTTTTTAATTTAGAAATATTTTTGGTTTAATTTCTTCGTGTTTTAAGAAATTAATTTATTTTTTCAAAATTAAAATTTACTGGTAGAAGTAAAGTGATAGTCTGGTAGATAGTCAGTTAAACTATGCATACAGTTAAACATTTTAAGGTAGGGCCCAGTCGTTACGGGCCCCCTTAGACCGTGGGCCCCAGTGCGGCTGCCCCGCCTGCCAGTAGTTACGCCACTGATTCTGACTAATTTAACAGAGCATAAATCCAAATCCTGATGAGAAACACATTTTCCATGCCTATAAAAGGAGCGTTATTGCACAAAAGTCCAAGAGTCCATATTTCTATTCTTCTAATTCATTGCATACAGTCCATTTACACTACCAACTTATTATAAATGTGCTGTCTTTGTTTATATCACTGGTGCTTGACATGGAATGGACTCCATAATAGGACGTATATGGTTCTGGAGAAGAATTTCTAAATTAAATTGCACTTGACCCAGCCCATTAACACTTTGTGCGCGCAATTTCGCCAAGCCTACTTGTGCCTATACTTAATGCATGCTTGCATGAAAATACCAAAACTTCATGGCCATGCCCTCTGACTTTGTATGTATGACTTATGGCATAGCACGGCGCTTAGCACTAGCGCTCTTAAAATAGGGCCCATCATTTCATTTTTGGGTAAACTATGCCTTTAATTGAGTGGACTCTACCCTTAGGATCACATCATTTCAGTTTAGATCCCAGTTCAACATTCAGTGGTGAGAATATTTAATTTATTATGTCATATGCCATTTTTGTCAACTAATTAATTCCATTCCACCTCTGCATATATGATGTGGAGGAGTCGTTTGGTGTAAATTGATTTAGGATCAGGTTTCGTAATCCACATTTTAAGCTATAATGAGCAAAAAGAACAACACTGGTTTCAGATCACAACAACAGCTAACTGAGGGGGAGTCTGAATTTAACATCCTGCTTTGTGCTGTACGAATCACCTCCACCTTCTTAATCGAGCACCACACGGTCCTTAGAGATATGAACCTCTGTCTATACATACCATATCTACATCCAAAGACAAAGACATGAAAGAAGCCTTTCTCTGCCACACTCCTTTGAACACGGATATCAATGAAAAAGGCTTCTGATGGATGTGTTTTGTTGCTCTCTTGCAATGTATGAAGAGTAAACATTGTCTTTTTTATGGCTGGCTGAACTCAAAGACATTCCTTCCTCCAGGCAAGACCACTGAAGCACAGTGAATGGTGGCAGACTTTTGATTTGTTTGGTAAACCTGTGACAAATTCCATAAGTCTCGATTATTTATCAGTTTTGAAAGTGTTTCATAGTGCAAAGTGGAGGGTTATGGGAGGACATGTCTTTTTGTACAGTATGTAAAGGTGTCATGAATTTTGAAGCAACATGAGCAATTCTCATGAAAACATGTCCTGGAATAAGAAAATTAGGAGCAAGAAAATTAGGCCTGTTTTTAGGAGCGTGAAATTTAGACTATTTAGTACATTTTCCATCCAAATGCTCATTACTGTAATACATCCGGATGCTTCTGTTTTGCTTTACGTTTTGGTAACACTTTATATTAAGGTTGTATTTGTTAACATTAGTTAATTACATTAGTTAATATGAATGAATTTTACAGCACTTATTAATCTTGGTTAATGTTAATTTCAACAAAATAATAAATTTTTAAAATAAAAAAGTTGTATAAGTTAACATTAATGCTTTATGAAAATCAGGAAATAACAATGAACAATTGTATTGTCATGAATTACAATTAACCATTATATATAATTATATAATAATAATTTCTATGCTTACACACACTGGCGGACAAAAGTTTGGAATAATGTACAGATTTTGCTGTTTCGGAAGGAAATTGGTACTTTAATTCACCAAAGTGGCATTCAACTGATCACAAAGTATATTCAGGACATTACTGATGTAAAAAACAGCACCATCACTATTTGAAAAAAGTAATTTTTGATCAAATCTAGACAGGCCCCATTTCCAGCAGCCATCACTCCAACACTTTATCCTTGAGTAATCATGCTAATTTGCTAATTTGGTTCTAGAAAATCACTTACCATTATATCAAACACAGCTGAAAGCTATTTGGTTCATTAAATGAAGCTTAACATTGTCTTTGTTTTTGAGTTACCACAGTATGCAATAGACTGGCATGTCTTAAGGTCAATATTAGGTCAAAAATGGCAAAAAAGAAACAGCTTTCTCTAGAAACTCATCAGTCAATCGTTGTTTTGAGGAATGAAGGCTATCCAATGCTTGAAATTGCCAAAAAACTGAAGATTTCATACAAAGGTGTACACTACAGTCTTCAAAGACAAAGGACAACTGACTTTAACAAGGACAGAAAGAGATGTGGAAGTCCAGATGTACAACTAAACAAGAGGATAAATGCATCAGAGTCTCTAGTTTGAGAAACAGACGGCTCACATGTCCTCAGCTGACAGCTTCATTGAATTCTACATGCTCAACACCAGTTTCATGTACAACAGGGAAGAGAAGACTCAGGGGTGCAGGCCTTATGGGAAGAATTGCAAAGAAAAAGCCACTTTTGAAACAGAAAAACAAAAAGAAAAAGTTGGAGTGGGCAAAGAAACACAGACATTGGACAACAGATAATTGGAAGAGAGTGTTGTGGCTCTTAACCCCATTTTTTATTGTAATAGTAATTTTCACGTTATTAATGTCCTGACTATACATTGTGATCAGCTGAATGCCACCAATTTCTTTCCATAAGAGCAAAATCTGTACATTATTCCAAAGTTTTGGCTGACAGTGTGTGTGTGTATGTATGTATGTATGTATGTATATATATATATATATATATATATATATATATATATATATATATATATTAGTTGAAGTCAGAAGTTTACATACACCTTACACAAGTCCTGACATTTAATTGTAGAAAACATTGCCTGTCTTTGGTCAGTTAGGATCACTACTTTATTTTAAGAATGTGAAATGTCAGGATAATAGTAGAGAGAATGATTTTTTTCAGCTTTTATTTTCATCACATTCCCAGTGGGTAAGACGTTTACATATATTTTGTTAGTATTTGGTGGCATTGCCTTTAAATTGTTTAACTTGGGTCAGTCGTTTTGGGTAGCCTTCCACAAGCTTCTCACAATAAGTTGCTGGAATTTTGGCCCATTCCTCCCCACAAATTTTCTATCAGATTGAGGTCAGGGCTTTGTGATGGCCACTCCAATACCTTGACTTTATTGTCCACAAATTTGGAGGTATGCTTGGGGTCATTGTCCATTTGGAAGATGCATTTGCGACTGAGCTTTAACTTCATGGCTGATGTCTTGAGATGTTGCTTCAATATATCCACATAATTTTCCTTTCTCATGATGCCATCTATTTTGTGAAGTGCACCAGTCCCTCCTGCAAAAAAACACCCCTACAACATAATGCTGCCACCCCCATGCTTCACGGCTGGGATGATGTTCTTCGGCTTGCAAGCCTTACCCTTTTTCCTCCAAACATAACGATGGTCATTATGGCTGAAAAGTTTAATTTTTGTTTAATCAGACCAGAGGAAATTTCTCCAAAAAGTAAGATCTTTATCCCATTTGCACTTGCAAACTGCAATCTGGCTTTTTTATGGCAGTTTTGGAGTAGTGGCTTCTTCCTTGCTAAGCAGCCTTTCAGGTTATGTCGATATAGGACTCGTTTTACTGTGGATATATATACTTGTCGACCTGTTTCCTCCAGCATCTTCACAAGGTCCTTTGCTGTTGTTCTGGGATTGATTTGCACTTTTTGCACCAAACTACGTTCATCTCTAGGAGATAGAATGTGTCTCCTTCCTGAGCAGTTTGATGGCTGCATGGTCCCATGGTGTTTATACTTGCGCACTAATGTTTGTATAGATGAACGTGGTACCTTCAGACATTTGGAAATTGCTCCCAAGGATGAACCAGATTGTGGAGGTCCAAAATTTTTGTTTCTGAGGTCTTGGCTGATTTCTTATTTATTTTCCCATGATGTCAAGAAAAGAGGCATTGAGTTTGAAGGTAGGACTTAAAATACATCCACAGATACACCTCCAATTGACTCCAGTTAGCCAATTAGCCTATCAGAAGCTAATTGGCTAATTGCCTAAAGGCTTGACATCATTTTCTGGAATTTTCCAAGCTGCTTAAAGGCACAGTTAATTTAGTGAATGTAAACTTCTGACCCACTGGAATTGTGATATAGTCAATTAAAAGTGAATCAGTCTGTCTGTGAACAATCGTTGGAAAAATTACTTATGACATGCACAAAGTAGATGTCCTAAATGACTTGCCAAAACGTCATGGTTACTTGCGTAACCTCCGTTCCCTGATGGAGGGAACGAGACGTTGTGTTGATGTAGTGACACTAGGGGTCACTCTTGGGAGCCCGAGACACCTCTGGTCTTTGATAAAAGGCCAATGAAAATTGGCGAGTGGTATTTGCATGCCACTCCCCCGGACATACGGGTATAAAAGGAGCTGGTATGCAACCACTCATTCAGGTTTTTTGCTGAGGAGCCGATATAAGGTCCGGCCATTTCAGCGGGTAGTTCAGCGTTGTGGCAGGAGGGACACAACGTCTCGTTCCCTCCATCAGGAAACGGAGGTTACACAAGTAACCAGGACGTTCCCTATCTGTCACTCACTCGACGTTGTGTCGATGTAGTGACACTAGGGGTCCCTATATGAAACGTCACAATTGGCTGAACTGTGTTACGTGAACTGGCGGTGTGTGGTAGGCAGACTACTGCGTGCCTCATAGCCAGCACACCAGGTCGACACGTAACCTCCTCCAACATAGTTATGAGTGTTGAACGGCCCTTTGGGGACAAGTTGACTACCCAAAAGATAGAGACAGGCTTAACCCAGTCGTGGCCTCTTTTCCCCTTCTCTTTTTCCACTCCCTAAAAAAAAAGGGGGATTGTACGACTGGACGATCAGACAAGCCAGCGAACTCATCCGGAAGCCCGATTGGGGCAGACGAGCGTGCTGGGGAATGGGAGGTCCGCGGGGGGATACCCGGTGGAGACGATCCCATTGGGGTCCCCAAATCGCCCCCAGTGCTTCTTACGAAAGCAAGCCGCGACCGCAACGTTGCCATGGTCATGTTCTTGCAGTGAGAACATGAACCATCCACAAACGCTGCCTCCATGTGGGTCACGCCCAACGATCATGACCATCTGAAGTTGAGAGATAACGACCGCAACCAGGAATAACACACCGTGTTAGTGTGTGCCGCTCTTTTAGAGAAATATATACTCTTTTAGAGGGGAAAAGGCTCTTTCAGAAAATATACTCTTTAGTTTTTCTGCCGAAGCGCCCAGGGGCGTTCTCTGCAGTGCACCAGTGCAGAGGAGGGAGAAGCCGCTGAAATGCGCCGTCAGATCCAGCAGAGGTGAATGAACAGTAGTATTCAGCTCAATGAGCATGACCGTTCGGCTCCGAAGAGAAAATCTGAATGAGTGGTTGCATACCAGCTCCTTTTATACCCGTATGTCCGGGGGTGTGGCATGCAAATACCACTCACCAATTTTCATTGGCCTTTTATCAAAGACCAGAGATGTCTCGAGCTCCCAAGAGTGAGCCATAATGTCACTACATCGACACAACGTCGAGTGAGTGACAGATAGGGAACTATAGTTTGCTAATACGAAATCTGTGGAGTGGTTAAAAAATGAGTTTTAATGACTTTAACTTAAATGTATGTAAACTACTGACTTCAGCTGTATATATACTGTATATATGTATAATAAGAACTTTAAAATATAATTTCTTATATTTTTTCTTTTGATTTTGGACATCTGGACATGTTCTTGACAGGTTTCGTGAGATTCACCCACATGTGTTAACAGCATTTGGTTCTTGTAGTGGCTAAACAACATTCCTAATACAAAGCAAGCAACAGAATGTTTTGCATGGCACTAAAGACAATCGCATCACACTTTAGAGCTGTTTTCAGAGTCTCTTCCATCTGTTCCATGTTTTATTTTATACATTTGTTTATTAAGATGTTTAAAGAAATCTTTGGCTTAAAAGTGCTAAGAAGAGATAATTAAATTATCTGGGGCAATGTGAAAAAGCATTCGCCACCACGGCTGATGAACATGATGATGCTGATGCTGTTTTGGCACCCGTCCTGTTTGTGCTTGCATGTCTCACCTCTTCGTAAATGTTTTCATTGGCATCGAAAGCAGTACATCAGCATTCCCCAATAGAGTGATATTGCAAACACTCATACACATTGGCTCATTTGATTATGAGGCTGATTTCGCTCAAGCGTGTTTACGTATGTTGGCAGTATATACTGGGAAAGGCTACATCTCCACAGTGACAGGTTTACATTGCAGCCACTGTGTATCAAGTCTCTGGGATCTGTATTCTGATTAGCCCACCTCCATGTGTGAATTATTATCAGGAGTTATTACAAGAAAAGGATAGAATTTCTCTGTCCATCAGGGAACTGCATGCTCTTGCATAATTACAAATTGTTTATCTGTACGGCTCAAGCTTGGCTCTCAATAGTATTAGCAATGTATTATGTGATAAGATATGATTAGTATGGGATTTGGTGCTGTTTTAAATAAAACAAATCTAAGGCAACAACTAGCAGGTATGGGTGATTAGTGAAGATGTGGAAGCACACAAACTAAAGTATCAGTAAATGTCAAGGATGTTTAAGAGGGGCTGTGCAGGTTTGGGCATTTTCGAGAGAGGGAGTCATAGGAAATCTACATATTTGATGGGATTTTAGAAAATAGCGGTTTTAAAGCACCCCACCCCCACCAACAGATTACATCCTAGTACCAGCCCTGTAATCCAGACACCTGAATGATGTCTTTATCATGCCGAAAGTGCACATCTGGATATATGCCAGGTGATAATGCCTTGCTCCATTATTTGATCATTATTTAATTAATTATTGCCACTATTATCAATAGAAATTGTACACCAACATATTTTTTTAAATAAATTGCTGTTTACCATCAGCTTTCCTCAGACTCTAATAGCATAATGTCACTTGCGCCAGGCTAGCAGCACAATGTGAATGAAGCATTAATCTATAATAAGCCCAATTTACATAGAAAGAAAGCGTGTTTGGGTGAAAAGAAATAACAATGACTTTGCTAATCGTGCCTCCCTAAACTAGATTGCGGATGGTTAGTGTAAAATACCATGTGCAAAAGTAACGCGACTGTTAAGTGAATTCGCTCCACAGTGATCATGTTTTATAATTCAGGTCTCTCTTTGTCTCTTTCTCTGTCTGTGTCTTTTTCTCTCCAGTAGGAGAAAGGATAAGTTGCGGATCCCAAGTGGCTGGCTGTGTCATCTTGCTCCTGAGCTCATCCGTCAACTCTCCCCAGAGACTGCAGAAAACCAGCTTCCTTTCTCTAAACAGTCTGATGTGTTTGCCTTTGGGTGGGTCCCCCTCTGCCCCCCCTCAGCACTCCTGTTCTCTATCCTCACTGGATCTCTGCCTTTTGTCACTCAGGGAACTAGAAAAAGCATTGTTTATTTTAAAAAATATGCCTTTGACTATCACCATGCCCTTATAGTGTTAATCAACAATTATTTCGGATAATTATCCTAAAATGTAAAAACATTTCAAAATTTCTATGCATTACTAAGTGCTGAGGTCATCAAATCAGAAAGGTTGAGATCAATAGCAATACCATGGTACCCTTTTGAAATTGCATAGGGGAGACCAGGGCTACAGTAGTTGTAAAACGGGGAAGTTGTCACAAGGGCTATATATATTTATTAGGAACACTATGGTCCTAATAAAGTGCCCAGTGTGGTCTTCTGCAGTTGTAGCCCATCTGCCTCAAGGTTTGACGTGTTGTGCATTCTGAGATGCTATTTTGCTCACTACAATTGTATAGAGTGGTTACTGGAGTTACTGTAGCCTTTATGTCAGCTCGAACCAGTCTGGCCATTCTCCGTTGACCTCTCTCATCAACAAATCATTTCCGTCCTTAGAACCGCCGCTCACTGGATGTTTTTTGTTTTTGGCACCATTCTGAGTAAACTCTAGAGACTGTTGTGAAAATCCAAGCAGATCAGCAGTTACAGAAATACTCAAACCAGCACATCTGGCACCAACAATCATGCCATGGTCAAAATCACTGAGATCACATTTTTTCCCCATTTTGATGGTTGATGTAAACATTAACTAAAGCTCCTGACCCATATCTGCTGATTTCATGCACTGCACTGCTTCCACACAATTGGCTGATTAGATAATCACATGAATAAGTAGGTGTACAGGCGTTCCTAAAAAAGTGCTCAGTGAGTGTAAAAGATTTCGAGTGAAAAGTCAAGTTGCGCAAATGTGCCTTTTTGTCTAGCAGAGGTTTTGTATTTTGTATTAAAACACCTACTTCAAAACACACTTAAATTAGAATAATGTTTGTGAATTCTACCCTCCAAACTCTGCGCCACTGTTTTAATGGTAGGTACCATTGTGACAACTTACCCCATATAGTGTGATAACATGCCATGCTATTGATTTTAAGGTATGTGGCTATGCAGAAATTGACTTTCAAAAATTTACCTATTCTGAGGAATGTTCACTGGAGTAAAAAGTGTGACAACTAGCCACGGTCTGCTCTATGTATAAAACTGATTCCAATGTGGTTATGTAACACATGTTAAGATAGCATCTCAACTTTTTAAAAAAGGAATTGTTGTACTATAATGAGTAAGCTTCAGAGCCTATATATAATTAAGATTTTCTATGCACAAACCCTTGAAGAACCAAGAAACCTTATTATCAAAGGTTATGTCTGTGATTCTTTTTTATGTTACAATACCTTCTCCTATTAATCTGAAGAGACAACTATAAGTAAGGCATTCATAGGTTGATTTCCCCCAAAAAAGTGTGACACTGCGGCTCTGTGGTGCTTTCATAACATTTCTCTGTTTGGTTGAGCATCCTGACCAGCCAGACACAGCAACATCGGCTAAACCAATGGGGTGATTTTGGGGTGGGACTGTCTGTGTATTCGACCAATGGTGACAGACAGGGGAAAGTGTTCAGGAAACTTGCTTGAAAACAGTCATTATTTTTGTAATTTCATTTGGTGCCACTAATAGCGCCAAAATCACACACTTTAGCTTTATATTGACTTCAGGGTAAAAGGAAAATGCTACAACATGGAAATCACAGAATTGATTCTCCAGTGCTCTGCCTCAACCAATCAGATTGTACTCACGAGAGACTGCTTGCAAAATTTAGACTTCATTTATAGTTAATTCTACCTGACCTGGGTCTTTCCAGAGGCAGTGAGTGTGCGTGCCAATAATGAATATAAAAAAAAAAAAATGGATGGATGGATGGATGGATGACTGAAGGAAAGAAGAAATGCTGCTCTGTTGGGTCCTAACACAATTGCGTCCTCAGCTGTTCTCTCCATATGGAGGCTCTGTCACACTGTCACTCGACGGGAGCAAAATACAGCACCCACGCAAGCTGCCCAGCTGGTCACACTAAAGGGACATTACCTAGAGGTGACCCCACAGCAATTCTCCCTGTTGTCCCTTCTGCCTCTTTTCATTTCCTTTGTTCTCTGGAAATGTGGTATTATAATGCAGCAGAGTTCATAATGGCTTATAACAACAGCTGTTATTACATGGGATATTTTACACAAATAATGCTTTTACTTTCGGTTTTGTGGACGTTTTATGATTTGTTATATAATGCATATACTTAACATTGTGGGAAGTAACTAAATGAAATAGCAACACCACTTACTCATGGCACTTAACAGAATTTAAAAAAAAAAAAAAAAAAAAAAGATTTCCCAAACATTCCCCCATCTTCCATTGTTGCTATGTCAAGCTGGTTGGGATGTTAAAAACACTTATTTACACTTTTTGGGTAAATCAACCTATAAATGGCTTACTTATAGTTGACTCCGCATGGGATAGGAAAAAGTATTTTAACATCGATAAAATAGCACACTTCAACTATATTTTCACTATATATAGTGTGATAGTACTTAGAATATGCACTTTAAAAGCTTGATTTCAGTCAGACTAAAACTAATCTCCTGAGACCAGAGCATGACTTTCCCTTTTTGATTTGTAACAAATAGCACATAATAAACAAGCAAAAAAAATATTAAATAAAACAAATCTAGAGCAAATAGTATTCCTAAAATATTATTTCTACATATGTGGACAGCGGGACTAAGTTGTGAAATTTTAAATTAACATATCAATTTATAGAAAGTCCGATTTATTTTTTTGTTTTATTAAATTGTTTATTATGTTTCCAGGAGTGTTGGTTATTCATGTTTTTGAGACATTACAGACATTACATAAAAAATTAGTATAATTAATTCTGATTCAAAGTAATGGCCAGCATCATCCAATCACTGCCAACCATGTTAAAATAAAATGTTACATTATAAATTCTGAATCTATGTACTGATTACCATTGTTTCATGTCTGCCAAACATGTTGAGTGGTCCAAACATCATCTGCAGCCTGAAACTGAACTTTTGGTTGGATTTTTAGGAGTGAATGCACTTAGCTGCATAGGAAAGCTATAGGATGCTCCCTTGCTCCCTATGTAGTGAATGAATTAATCTCCAGTGTGCTGTCTGTCTACACTGTTCTCGGAACAGTTCGAAATTACATAATTTTTTATCTAACTCCACAAAAAGCCTCTGAAAGCGGCATTTTCCAGCTTTTGGATGAACCCATTGATTCTCAGTCTGATAATGCACAGTAAATATAGGATTTCTAAAGAAAAAATTGCTAAAGTACACATTAGTGTACATTGTGTTTAGCAGCATGGCGTTTCACGATAAATAAATAAAAAAAATTAAATGGCTTATCGGACGAAACTAGAGACTTTAAAGAGGTTTTAATGTAATAACTCAATTAGGTTTTTTACCAGATGTAGTATTTTTTGGCGTTTCTCCCAAAAACAAACTCCGCTGTGGTCGGCCCCATGTTGTTTTGTCACATGACTTCGTGTGTCGAAAGTTGAACCCTTTACTGACAGCACAGAGTCTCCTGAACTGAGATCAGTCAGTTTAAATAAATGTAAACTATGCATATGTATACTGTGTGAAACTTTTACTGAATTAAAAGTCCAAGTATCTAGCCAAAAACATACTTGAGTGAAAGTAAAAAAATATTCACATTAAATTGTACTTAAGTGTTAAAAAAGTAAAAAGTAACTTTTTTTTCCTAGCTAGAATGAAATCCAGAAAGGAGATTATGTAAGAGAGGATGCTGTTAAATTCGATTGGTTTGTTAAGTTGCTTTTTTACTGTCTCTGACGACGTTCATATTACTCCCCCAGTGGCATTCGCAACCTGGTCAAAGAATCATGTTACAATAACTAAATTTTTGTTAAATTATTTTTATGTGGCCTGTTGTACATGACACAGCAATTTCCTGGTGGAATGAACACTAGAGGCGCTAAAACAACAACTTTTATCCACTTTCACACAAATCTGCATAAAACGGCAGATTATCAGTTCATAAACACTTACTTTTCGCTCTGTTATCTTATGACATATACACACTTTTACTATAGCGCATGACTCATTTTAACATTTTCATTACAAAACCAACTACATTTACAAGCTTGTTTAAGTGTGATCAAATTGCACGGTAGCTCAGCTGATAGTGTTGCATATGCGATGCAAAGGACTGGTGTAAGAGTCCTGACGAGCACGCGAGTCGACACGTGAGCCGAAAGTGTCATAGAAGCACCACAAAATTCCGTGGTTACTTCAGAAATTGTGTTTTTCATGTCACATTTGCTTTTTATGACACTATTGGTTAGGTTTAGGTTTAAGGTTTAGGGTAGGGAGGTAGGTTTTGTTGTTTTAAATCTTCGATAGAATGTTAACCTTAAAAACCTCATCTGTTTGGTAGAACATTACACTCGCTTTTAACGCCACAGAGTGGACATTTGGAACTGCCCTGAGACGTGTAATGAACCACATAATTTTATTTTGCGAAAAACGTTGCCAGTCACGCAATGTTGACTCACGAATTGCAATGTCAGAGCACCCAGCCCCTTGAGACATAGAGAAAGATTTAAAAAAAAAAAAAAATCATAGTTAGTAATGTTGTTGTTTTTGTGAATTGTTGTCTGAGGTTTGCTACCAAACCTTGCTGTTGAGCAGATGGATGAATTCAATAAAATTCATAATTTACTCAGATTCCATTACTTTTATTATTATTATTATTATTGCTGGTTTTATAGTTATTATTATAATGAATAGTTGCCTAAGAACAACAACAACAGTAATAATTGTAGAAATTCAAAGATATGATTTAAATATGAAGGCAAGTGTAGAAATAAATGACATGTACATATTTATTTACAAAACTCTTTTGTTTATATATATATATATTTGCTATGTGAATTATAATTTTTGACTTCATAACTGTCCAATCTTTAGAAGTAGCAGGAGTTTAGAATAAAGTTTAGGACAAAAACTGTCAGTGTTTCTAACTTCGTGCTCATAGTTTTGCATGAATACATCACATTCAGTCGGGTGGTCACATACAGTCTAGTCACACAAATATTTCAACATATCTGAAGCTCAAATCAGATCTGAAATTCCGCCTCTGCAAATGGTCAGAATTCCACAGAATCGCCGTGTGACATTCCATTTGAAATGACTGACATCTGGTCTGTCATCTGTTGTTTGTCGGATGCAGTGAAATGGCGGCTTCAGTCCAGTAAGACGAAGGAAAATTATCTGCAAAAATGTAATGAGTACTTTTCAAGTTTAAATAAAATTGTAAGGAGTAAAAAGTACTTTTATTTTTTTTATAAGTATTCCATTTAAATTGCACTCAAGTAAAGTACAAATCCAAAAACATAATACTTAAGTAATTGTACTTAAGTATTTTACTTAATTACTTTACAGCCCTGTGTATGCGGGGTCACACGAGGATAATCTAGTCTGTAGTGCTGAAAAGTCTGGTGAATTGGTTTGTTCAAACAGTTCAATGATTTGAAAAAACTATTCCCTGATTCAAGTCCCTGAGCTGCATTTTAGCTCTTTAGATCAAAATAATTAGTTGCTGTTTATTTTCATTTTACATTATATACTGTAAATTAGGGTGTTTTGCAGTTTCATTCGTTTTATTTATTGTAAATGTATCTGTTCAAGTTTAATACTGATACCCTACATGAGATTCTTTCAAAAACCAATATTGTGCCAGAAAAAAGGCTAAATATTCATATAGTATATTTATAATCAGGGTTGGGATGGTTAATTTTGAAATGTATTCCACTACAGATTACAGAATATATGCTGTAAAATGTAATTTTGTAACATATTCCATTAGATTACTCAATGTCAGTAACGTATTCTAAATACTTTGGATTACTTCTTCAGTACTGGTAGATTTTTTCACTTGTTTTGACTATAAAAACTCTGCCAGTACAGTAAGACAAAATACACATGTTAAAAATACATTCTCTGAAAAACCTAAATCTCTTATGCAGTGTTGTTTCTAAAACAAGATAAATCAAATTGATCTTAATTTAAGGATTGTTAGATATTTTTACAGGAAAACAATACAAAAATTATTATAAAAAATAATATTTTTGCCCTAATACCAAAGGTCTTACTAGAAAAAATAAAATAAAAAAATAATAATAATAATTATGATCCAATGTGAATTTTCTTGATGAAAAAATATGATCGTGCCTGGTAACATGTGCATGTAAAATGGCTAGAAATAGCATTTTATCTTAGCGTAAAAGTAGCTTCTCCAACACTGATACTGTACAATATGTTATGATGAGACTCAGTCTTGCAGAAGCCACTTCAATTCTATAATTTTTTTCTCACAAACATCAGAAAGCGGCATGTTTTTCATTTGGTTTTTAACTGCGTAGCTTGGATGATTGGGCTTTTAGCAGAACTCTTCACTCAATGATTATTAATTAACTCTTAAGTAAGGTTTAGTAAACTTTAACATGAGTGCACTCTTTAGAGCAGAATACCATATTTCTCAGCAGTCAAAAGCGCCTCAATGTCATTTATTAATTATCTCGGACTACTTCTAACTATATCAGCTACATGGAAGGCAAAGTCACATAGAGCACCAGAAGTGTTTTAATGAAGATTTTGACCTGCTGTATTGTGGCCCCTCAAGGAGGCCCTTACAACTCTTCAGATGCCCTTGTCTTCACACATGCACACACACTCAAACTTATACTCGTAATGTAATTGTGAGGTCCTCCAGTTGACTTTCTATTGTTCTTAAATTAAGAAAATTATATATATATATATATAAGACTTTTAATTATAAGATTCATTGATTTATTTACATCATTAAAGATTTAGAAAAAATACACAATTTATTATAGATTTTACTGTATTTGTAGGGATATTGACAGAAAATTGTCATACAGTTAAGCTCAAACACATCACTGCAAAAATAAGTATTTTTGTCTTGTTTTCCAGTAAAAATATCTAAACACCCTTTAAAAAAATATAGATTTACTTCAGAAGCAAAATTACCTAAGATGTTGGGTCTTGTTTTCTGAGAAATCTATCAAGTTTTAGTGAGCTTTATTAAAGCTGCTGTTTATTTCTGTTTTGGAGTTATATTAAGTTTTTTTCTTGTTTTATTAGTTGTATTTAGTGTCAATTTAGATTTTCAATTTTGTTCAAGTTTAAAACTGTCACCCTAATTGACATTCTTTCAAAAACCCATGTTATTTTGTGTTTGAAAAAAAAAACAAACAAAAAAAAAAAAAAAAAAAAAAATTGGGTCTGGTGAAATTATTTATTTACTTGGTGAAATTACTTATTATTGAGTTTTATTGAGTGCAAAATTTAGTATTTAATGCTGAAACCCTTATTGGGATTGTTCAGATTAAAAATAATAATAATAATTTTCAATGATTTTTAATTAAAATTAAAAAAATATATACTATGTGCCAGTGTGGTAAGACAAAATAAACTGAATTCAAATGGAAAACAAGTTTATTTTTATTACCCCATTGGCCAGTAGTTTTTTTTATTGTTTAAACATAAATCTCACTATTGTTTTTTTTTTTTTTTTTGATTTCTCTAATGCCAGTTTGTTTGTAAAGTCAATGTGTCTTGTTTTAAAGATGTTTATATATTTTTAGTTGGAAACAAGACAAAAATACTGATTAAGAAAATTAATTTTGCAGTGATATTCTATTTAATTACCAGACATTATTGACCCATAGACACATTTTTCATTCACAGCTATTACAAAAGTACACACATACACTAACACTCAGTGTCATATGTTTCAGCACTATCTGGTACGAGCTCCATGCGCGTGAGTGGCCCTTTAAGAACCAGCCAGCTGAAGTCATTATTTGGCAGGTGGGGAGCGGAACGAAGCCCAACCTTACTCAGATCGGAATGGGAAAGGAGATATCCGTGAGTGTCCCTATACTGTATATCTCAAAATTTAGTTTTCTGAATATCAGCTATTAAACTTATTCATTTGCTAGAAGGATTTTCCGATTGTGTTTGGAATCGTTTCTCAGTTCATCTGACTTAATGTTGAATTATAGTCAAACATTAATTTATTTTTCTCCAGAAGGTCAATAAAAGATATTTAAACCTGATTATGTCTATAAAAAGAGATTTACCCAGAAATGAAAACTATCTCATCAATTACTCACCCTCATGCTGTTCCAAAACTATATGACTTGTTGTGGATCACAAAAGGAGATAAGGAGTTGAAAAGAAAGTCTTGACTACCATAAACTAAAAGTATATAGGAACTGGAACTGTCAAGCACCAAAAAGGACTAAAACGATCCATAAAAGTACCATAAAAGTAGCCCATACAACTTGTGTGCTATAGTCCAAGTCTTCTTAAGCCATGTGACATGCTTGTTGTAATTTGCTGAAAATCTTCCCTTCCGACATAGCTCTCAAATCATTCAAACGAGTTGCCTTGTGATGAAACATATCTCATTCAGTGAATAATGACTTGAACATTGGTCTGTTGTCACACATAGCCATCATATGGCCTTAAAAGACTTGTATTATAGTGCACGAGTCAAATTGACTACTTTTATGGTACTTTTACAGTGCTTGTTTGTCATCTCTGGAGCTTGACAACCCCATTGATCTTCCATTTTCATTGTATGGCAAATAATCTCCTTTTGTGTTCTACAGAAGAAAGAAAGTCATACGGGTTTGGAACATCATGACATTTAGATCACGTTCAGAAATCCTTTTTTCTTACGTCTTGTGTAGGACATTCTGCTATTCTGTTGGGCTTATGAGCAGGAAGAGCGGCCCAGCTTCTCCAAGCTGGTGGAACTACTGGAGAAACTCCCCAAACGCAACCGTCGCCTGTCTCACCCAGTACACTTCTGGAAATCAGCTGAGTATGTCAAATGAGCTAAGATCAAAACAGCTGTTTATAAAACAAAAAAATGAAATAAAACGTGAAACAATCGTGAAGTAACGTTAACATTAAAATGAAGACTGGATTGTGCATGTATTCTGCTGTATTTAGCAATGTTTCCTAAACGCAATGATCATTTCGCATACTCAGAGCACACAACGGTATTTTCTGCTGTATCATTTTAGCATAAAAGGGAGATGTTTTCTTTGTCTTCTTCTTTTTTTTTTTTTTTTTTGCTTAATCTGTTTGATCTGTTTTGCATATATCAAATGCTTGTGATTATTTCTCATTATTATATTTCGGTGAATTATGTTCTTTCGTTCAACCACATAGTTCTGAATCGACAATGCATTTCTATAAAAAACTGTATCTAGTTTTATTGTAAGTGAGTTTCTGTCTGTATTGGTTTTTATTTTATTCATTGGATGAATGTATTTATTTTACAATTTGACAAATGTACCCTTCAGAATTCTTTTAAACTTGTTTATTGTCATTCATTCACTGTGTATCAGTGTTTCACTGAATTCCATCAAGCCATTCAGTGTGCGTTATTTCTTTTTACATGTGGATATTCCAATCACAAAGCTTAAATGTCACGGAGGGATGAAGAATTTCCCTCCCTTCCTGTCGCGTTGTAGATAAGGTAGTGCATACAGCTGTCACTCATTTTCTTGTGCAGTTCGCATTGCCTATATAGAAAGATGCGTTCGCACAATGGCGCCGTAATTAAACGTGCCAACGGCTTTGTCGCCGGAAGGCACCAACGTATGTATATTATCGACACTTGAATTGTATCATGCCTAACTGTGACAAAACAGAATTACCTGGGGTAAACTGCTATTCCTGAGCCTACGAAAACGAAAAGGGATAGATATAGCCACCTGTATCTATCACACTTATGAACCTTTTTATTATCAGTGCATATTTACGAATGTTTTTGCATAATTTAAAGCTTTGCGTTGTTTGTACTAGGCTACACATTCTTGTATTGTAGATGATACGTAATAGTGCACTTTTCATCGTAATGACATTTGTATATTATTACACATCACATCTCATTAAAATGACTGTTGCATGTTGCAAGTTATGGAGTGTCCATGTTGTAACACTGAACGCTGATCTCGTAGAATTAAGCGTGAAGGTTCGAATTCGATCTCTTAAGTTGGTGTTGCTAGCTCTGTATGGCTTAAAAAGAATCTCTAAAACGCTTTTCGCCGTCTCAGCACCGTGCACTCTGGGTACAGACAATCTACTCACATGTAAAGCCATGGTTTATGGGTCATAAACAATGCCAGTGTCAAAAAAATGTTCGCAAACTTGTTGCTGCTGTTATTTTCGAAGTGCTCGAAGTATATTTTAGGATCACAAAAATACAGATATTGTCAAGTGGGCATTTATATTTGTACGGTCGAACGTTTTTACATGCATGAGAAAAATTTTTAGGGGATCTGTTAATGTTAAGACCCCCAGAATGGTATCATACATAGTAGTTTTACTAAACTATGATGAAATACAAAAAATGAATAAAGTAATACAAAATTATATTAAAGTCTATATCAGCCCTAGTAAGGCACAATTTTAAACCTATAAATAAATGACTGTGCTATAATGTTAATAATTATTTTAAAACTGGGTCTGAAAGTGTGTGAACAGTGTTTTCATGGAAATATAAGTTAGAAGAAGATCAGATCTTGTTAACAACCATTATTAGCAGCTTCCATATCAGCCCAATTTAACAGGCTGTAGACTTTGCTTAATAATCTGTCGCTGTAATTATTATTCCAATCATTGAATCCGACCTCACTGCCATCTACTATATTTCTGCCCCATTATGAATGTATTGTACAAATTGTGTTCTGTGTGTGTGTATGTGTGTTTTTTTTTTCTTATTTTTCATTGATTATTTATGAACACTTTTTCATCGCTCTGGTTTACATTTGTTTTCTGATATTGTGTGCGCGTTTTTTTATTTGATGGCCTCCATAATTACGTTTTTTTTATTTTTTTATATATATGTATTTGTTGTAAGTATATATAAAAGCTTGTATTTACTGATGCCTTATGGTCCATGGCTTAGCAACTGGTACTCATCACAAGCTCTTTCTTTGCACTCATCGTTTATGAAAATATATGAAAATAAAAAGGTGTTGATTTTGGACATTTGTTTTTCTGTTCATCATTTCTTTTACTCCTTGTCATAATTCATGTTTTATGTTGTCAGAAATGATATAGTACATTATGTAAAATCTTTAAGCCTGAATGTTGTATGATAAATCCTTAAATGGTTCAAATATATAATTAGTTAATTTTAATTTACTGATATTTTACTGAGTTGGTTCGTAAACAGAATGAAAGCTTCAGCTAACATATTTCATATAAACTAAGATAACAGTTTTTTGCAGCATGAAAATGAAGAAAAAAGTGGCTAAAATAAATCATAAATCCTGACACTACCTTTTACTAAATGTAATATGTTCACAATTAACAAATTGTTATTTTGAAACATAAATCACAAGCACAGATTAGAAATAAACAGACATGATTACTTCAAACAGGCCTCTGACCTATAATTTAGATCATTTGAACAATCAAGGCAATGAGAATTGTAGAATCAAGACTTCTATTGAGGCCACTTCCACACTAATACATTTTCATTTGAAAATGCATTGATTTTGCTACGTTTAGGCCACTCATCCATACTGAAACTGAAAACAAGAGACTTTCAAAGACGCTCTAGTACCACATACGTTGGAAAATTATGCGTGGAAAGAGAAAACTGAGTTTTCAACCAAAAAACGTATTAGTGTGGACGTGAATCTAGCTGACAGGCTTGAGTGAAATTTTTTCTTTTTTCATCTTGAACATCCACAGCTAATGTACTATTATGTTTTTAAGATTCTGAGTGATAGACACCGTGTGAATGTAAATGTCAAAGGTCACATCTCTAACGACTAGCCTTTCTAATGACAAAATTGTCTGCACCTTTTGCTCCCAGTCTCTCCCTCTGCTGATGAGTTTAACTGGGTCCGATCATTGTTTAAAATTCTTAAATGATGGGAGTCTGCAACTCAGTAGAGATACATGGCTACAAAATGGGTCTTAAAAGCACATTAGAAAAATGATTAAATAATGTTAAACTTACAGTAAATATTTTATGTAATATTTAAATATTATATAATGTCTTAAATTGTATTACATTGTTTATTTTATATGCATTATACTGTATAAAGATGATATGCATAAATATGTTAATGCAAAAGAGATATCCTTACTAAAAGGTGCTGAAAGGGATGTATTTGTACTAACTTCCAATGACTAGACCGCAAAGTAAAAATCCCATTAATTTTCTATATGGTGAATTGATTTTTAGCAATAACTAATAAACATTTAAAGACAGACCTACTGTGAGCTTCAAGGTTGTGAATCAATGGTTTATGCTTCTGTTGAAGTCACAGGCCCTTTTCAACTACATTGTTCAAAAATCATGTTTAACAGCGTAATTTTTGATGAAGAACTTCACAACCCATGATCCAGCAGAGGGAGATTCACCAATCAAAGAATTGCTGTGAACAAAGCATGACAAACAAGCCCTGCAGCAACCGCCCACTTCCGTGAATTAAGTATTCGAGTCGGTCACTCTTAATTACTTTTACAGTATATTTTCAAATATCTGAATATTTTGCTATAAAATTAAAATATATTGTTGCTGTACTTACAATCATCACTTTATATTTTTTCCATTATTTTAATTTGATTGCCTTTGAAATTCATGGGATTCTTTCCATAATGAAAGACGTTCAGCACTCACATTCTTGTACCTTTTTTAATACTTTTTTGCTTCAATTTAAAGCTGAAATATGTAATTATTTCAGTGTTAAAATACCTTCTTTTAATATGTTAATGTGCAGAGACTATAATTAAGCCATTCATAGGTTAATTTTCTCAAAATTTTTTAAGTTAAAATACATGAAATGGATTAAATGTTAGAGTTGTGGCCAAAAATATTGGCACCCTTGGTAAATATAAGCAAAGACGTTTGTGAAAAATATGTCTTTATTGTTTACCCTTTTGATCTTTCATTCAAAATATTCACAAAAATGTAACCTCTGGCATAAAAACAGCCACAAAACGTAGGAGTTTTGGTTAATGTAAATGTACACGGTACAGATGAAAGTGCCTGTGTACCTCCATCATTATGTAGGAACAGTATGTGTGTTAGGAATTAAATTAAACTGTCCGTATGTCTACGTCATTATGTAAGGAAATTTAGTAATGGAATTAGCCGTGTTCGACAACCGTTATAAGAAAGATAAATGATAAATAATTTTATTATTTGTCTGAATAAAATTCTCCACCATTAAAATCGTAATACAACGTCTCGTTGTATCCGCTCACTATTTCTATTATAAGGAATTAGCTTTAATAATGGAATTATGATTAATTCACTTATTGGAGTAATATTATTCTCATGGCTTATTGAAAATAATATCACAAATATATTATGTATAGCTTTAGGGCTGGATCTTTGAAAAATGAAGTGACGAGATTATTTATCAAAATATACCACAGTCTATTTATCTTTGAATACAAACAAGACTTTATTGCTAATCTAAACATAAAAACTAATCTAACACATGGACAAACATGGAAACAGGTTGTGAATAGATTGTAACAGAAGGTGAATTAACTGATTTGAGTCTATAGACAATGCTTTGAGAACCATTGATACTTAATTCAGTCTAACTCGAATTATATTAAAGAGACACCAGTATTTTCAGCAAAGTCTGGAGATGTACTTGCATTTCCTTGCATTGCTTGGTTCTTTGGCTCTTTGTAGAAAGTTATGGTACTTCTGTCGATGTTTTGGACCTATATTAAGATCGTGGATGTCTGTTGATGGGATGAGGCGCAGCTTTGAAGCGAGGCCTTCCACATGGAGGACTCGTGACTCCCGTCACATGTGTGTGTCGTAGCACAGAGAAGGGCTTCCTTACAGCTTTACTCTGAGCCTTCCTATACTTCTACGTTGCACGGAACTTGAGGGGTGCCGGGGCGAGGCTGCAAGCCATGAGGGCAAGAGTGCAGAGGATGCAGAGCTGCAGAGGAAGTGAAGAAGCAAGAGAAGAGAAGAAGAGAGCATTCTTCCTTGGTACCAAAGTCTTGAGTTTAGACTGGCCACACCCCAAAGGTGTCCTGAGCCAATCAGAAGTGACTTTTCGGAGTGACATGGTCAACTCCTTCCTTTTAAAAGTTGATTTACAATCCTTTGTGTAAAGGATTCTTAAAAATTCCTGCTCTAAAAAGTACATGTTTTTATCATACATTTTATATCTTGAAAATGGCGCAAGATACATGACATTTGTTAACATCAACATTCTCTACGTAAACAAGCAAGCATTTACATACTAAATATGACATACTTTCATGAATATTTCATTGTGCAAGTAACAAAACATGAAAATGAATTTACAACAATTAATTTACAACATGAATAATACAAGATTAAGGATTATAATCATCGATTTGTCAGATATAAGTGATTTCAAATCACTACACATATTTTAAAAGGAACATCAGGCTATAATCATTAATTTGTCAGTTATAAAAGTAATCACAGGTCATAACATCATTTTCAGAATTATCTAGCAAGGCTAGGTATTGTGTACATTTTGGTACAAACAGGTAGATTCTGTGCTTTTAGAGGGTTAAACCACAAGTACTGTGACTTGTGTGAAATGTTTATGGCTTCAGATCTCGCTCTCTTGAGTGTAACTTCAAAAAGGAGGTTCCTAGACAGAGAGCTTCCTAATAGGATACAAGATTAAAAGTTATAATGGTTACTCCATTAATTTAGAGCATGGTGATGCTTGATTATCTGTTATTGTAGATTATATAGTCAGGTTAAGCCCGGGATATAAAATTATCTTGTACGCTTTGTCCAACCTGCATAGAGTCAAAAGTTCGGTGCCTGTGTGGAAAAGTTCAGAAGGTCATGCTGAGTCTGCCCCATGTCACTGTCCCGTGGGGCCTCTCTGACCAATGGCCCTTTTGTTTTAAATCATGCTGTTTTGCTGTTTTAGCAGAATGGTTAGTTTCCTTGACCAGCCATTTGGCACTCGTTAATTATCTCAAATCAACACCCTAAAAGGAGCTTCAGTCTCCCAAGTGGGGACTCCCCGAGGGGAGTGTGATCTTCCTTTGTTCAGTGAAAGGGGGCCACAGGACGCAGCTGGGAGACTTACGGCACCAAATGTATAGATTCATAGTTTTATGGCCTAGAATGGCCCTAAGGTTATTCCTCCAGAAGGTTCTGCTTATTGCTTTTTGTGTCCTTTGGAATGTTTTCTGCCTGGTGCTCTTAAAGGCACCATCTTTGACAGTCTCTTAGTTTTATGGCTTTGAGGATTTCCAGGGTTAAAAGGTTGGGTTTTCCAGGATTCAAGTCATTTTGCAGAGCAATTGTTCATTCTTCTGCACCTAATATACTACAACGTTAAAGATCCACCACCATATTTAACCATGGGCATGAGGTTCTTTTCCATATGGCTACCTTTCTGTGTGCGCCAAGCCCATCTCTGGTGTTTGCTGCCAAATAACTCTATTTTTATTTTATTTGACCATAGAACCTGGTCCCATTTGAAGTTCCAGTACTGTCTGGCAAACTGAACAAATTGAGTTTGTAGTTGGATGAGAGCAGAGGCTTTTTTATTGTAGCCACTTCCCATTTTGTGAAGCTTAACAACTTTTGCCACACATCATAACTTTATTCTTTGTTCATACCCATTGTGATGGATGACTATGGGTGCTTCTCAGTGGAAGGCTGCAGCCTAGTAAGGCTGTGTCCTTCCTAGACCAGTCCTTCGGAGGCTGTAGGCTAGACTCCTCCTCAGCATTCAGCGCTAGAATGAGATGGTCTAGTAAGTGTGCATAGCGAACCATAAGCTTAGAACCATGTGACATTTCACTTTGTTTAGAAAACACATATACTTCAGAAAATGAGAAATATGTCCTTAATACCTTAATTATTTTAGCAAAATGTTTTATTCACAAAGCTAGAGTCACTCAAAAAAAGCCTTTGTATAATACGTTTTGCAACACTCACCTAACACTCAAATTTGAAAAACGGTACCCTAGACTTGTAAAAATTGAGACAATTGAGACAGCCTTCGATGGTCCTTGATGATGTGGCAGCCGAGATATCCAGCTTAACGAGGCTGCAGCCTTCCGATTGAGAAGCACCCAATGGCTGTGTCTCGTTTGGAAGGCTGCATGCTAGGTAGGACGCGTCCTTTGAAGGCTGCAGTATATCGAGTGTCCTCCTTTAAACAAGCCTCGTTTAAACGAGACGGCTTTCGTAGGACAAACGTAAAACGGAACGTAACATGGTTGCTATGACAGCACGCCACTCGTTAACAAGCATGAGCGCTTTGAGTGAGAAGAGAACAAAGTCCCTCTGGAAGGGAATGTATGAGGTTCATTTTAGGAGAGTTATAATGATGTAAAGAGAAAAGAAACTAGATTGTACGGGTGTACTTATAGTCTAATACTTTATTTTAATTATATATTAATATAATTATACATATTATATACTCTGCACCCATATACTGAGGTACTTCAACTTGGGAATTAACATTCCTTGCGTTTGAACATCATATTTACTGGCAAATTGACATCAATTTTTTAGACATTTCCGTTGAAGCAAAGAATTGTGGGTTATGAGTGCCCACGAAGGATACACCTCAAGCATCCTCCGAATTCCCGTGAATGAAGATCGCATTCGAAGGCTGCATTTGAAGTGTCCTACTCGCTTTTCTGAAACGAGACAGCCTCAATGACATATGCGGCCAACATATGCGACCTCCGGAGGATGCAGCCTTCCAAACGAAACACAGCCAAAGGGAATTTGGCTTGTGTGTTACCTCATATTTATACCCCTGTGAAACAGGAAGTCATGGCTGAACAATTTCATGTTCCTTGTCACCCAGGTGTACTAAAAAATGTAAAATATGAATGGGAATATACTTCAGATATAGTTTACTCATAAGAATTTCTAGGGGTGCCAATATTTGTGGAAAACATGTTTTGAAAAATTATTTATTCAATTATAAGATTTTGCCCCCTTTCAATTAGTTTACTTAAATTAAAGGTTATATTTTTGTGAATATTCTGAATGAAAGATCAAAAGGATAAACAATAAAGGCATATTTTTCACAGCCTTCTTTGCTCATATTTACCAAGGGTGGCAATATTTTTGGCCACAACTGTATGTGTCAAAAATCACAGTCACAATTTACTGGCAGTTACAAATAACTGATTTGTGTAAGACACCATCATTAAAACATATGAACTTCCTCTGAGACAATCCTCAAATTACAAGCAGATAAACTCATTTACTTCCCTGGATCAGAGACATATGAGTATTAGCGCTTGTGTACAAGGAAAGGCAAATAGAGCTCTATCATAAAGGAGGATGAAACACCAAGCCACACAAGATTATTAGCAGAGGATCCTTAATTGAATGAGGTTCAGTACGTAAAAAGAAAGAGAGAAAGAGAGAGACCTTAATAAAAAAACAGAAGAGGGACTTTGAAATTAGATGTCTTTTCAGTTGGGAAACACACATAGGGCTGGGACACACTAGGTACACACCTTAAAGCAAACAAATCAAGTTGTATATATTTCATATTAGATGGCCAGTACAGCTCTGTTTTAAAACCTAGTAAGCTGCCTACGGAGGCAGCATTTTAAGGCATCATAAGTGTGCTCCCAAGGCGAAGGCTGATCTAAAAGGTAGGCAACTTAATTATGCTTCCTAACAATGCTGGGGAATAGTAGCAACACTACTATCTTAACTACATTTTCAGTATGGTGACAGCAGCTCAGCTATTTTTACAATAGTGCAGCGTTTTCCAGTAACGAGCTACATTTGCTAAGGCGTAGCGCTATAGCGTCACAAAACGCTACATTTGTCACATTGTATTGTGAACGCAGCAATGGAACCGAGGGAGTAATCAACCAAGTAGTCCTTGCTCTCTCTCTCGCTCATATCTAGCCCTGGGATATCCAAATAATTTAAGTGAACTGTTTTGTGTTTTTTTTTTTTTTTTCAGACAGTTAATGTAAATGATCCAGTTAAAGTAAACAATTCCATTATATCTAGCTTTGGAAACTCTGATTCATTTTAGTGAGTCGGTTCTTTCGTGCGATTCATGTAAGGAGATCTGATTTACTTTAGCCCATCGCAGCCTTAAGGGGATTTTAAGGCTATCAAGTTGATACTAAATTTATATTTTTATATTTTAATATTATACTTTAATATTAAGTCAAATATTTCAATTAATAATACCTATCTTTCTACAGTATCGATGACACCAAATACAAACTTAATTCAGTACATATGTGCTGTCTTGTTGGCTGCTACTTTTCAGCACTGTGTGCGATGGGGGTATGTGTGCGCATGCAAGGGGGGTGTGCGCATGCAAGGGGGAAATATTGGAAACTGTTTTGTGTTAGTCCATCCAGATGCAGTAAGTACCAAATATTTAGATATATTACCCTGAAAACAAAGAGTAATAAACACTCACTGAGCACTTTATTAGGAACACTATGGTCCTGATAAAGTGCCCGACATGATCTTTTACTGTTGTAACTCATCCACCTCAAGGTTCGACATGTTGTGCTTTCTGAGATGCTATTCTGCTCACTACAAGTGTACAGAGTGGTTATCTGAGTTACCGTAGCCTTTCTGTCAGCACAAACCAGTCTGGCCATTCTCCATTGACCTCTTTCATCAACAAAGCGTTAGCATCTACAGAACTGCCGCTCACTGGATGTTTTTTTTCTTTCTTTTTTTTTTTTTTTTTTTGTGGCACCATTCTGAGTAAATTAGAGACTGTTGTGTGTGAAAATCCCAAGAGATTAGCAGTTAGAGAAATATTCAAACCAGCCCGTCTGGCACCAACAATCATGCCACGGTCCAAATCACTGAGATCGCATTTTTATCTCATTCTGATGGTTGATGTGAAAATTAACTGAGGCTCCTTACCCGTATCTGATGATTTTATGCATTGCACTACTGCCACACGATTGGCTGATTAGATAATTGCATGAATACATAAATAAGGTGTACAGGTGTTCCTAATAAGGTGTTCAGTGAGTGTATACAGATGTGCTCAAGGAATTTGCAAACTTTAAGATCTTTGAGTGTATCTTAAGCTGAGTGAAGGTTAGTGGGACCTTTTAGTTTTAGTATTATTTAAAGATTTACTATATAAATGACCTCACAGATGTAACATTTAAACTTTTATTATGAAGTCGTGATGTCACCCCTTTCAGCCGCTTGGACACGGCATCTAGCTTGCAGGATGGGGATACATTCCATGTTGTCATTGTACTCCAACTTAAAGTGCTTTTCTAACTGTCGCCAAATCGTGTTCTTGAAGGAACTAACAGCAACAAAGTTATGCTGATTATGTTGAAAATCACTAATTAGCATCAGCAGGTGCCTTTTTTAAATGATTATGCATAGCACTAGTATTTCTGGTATTTTTTAAAGGCCACTTTGCATATATTGGAGGTTACTGTAGTATTTGTGTCATCTTTATCAAAGTACATTTGAGCCACTTTGCTCTTTCAGCGCAGAGCCATCGGCCTCCACACTCGCTGGTAAGTTTATAAAACGTAGGGCAGGGAAGAGTCATTTATATTTATGAGTAAAGCAACAACTGGTTGGGCGATTCAGTAATATTCATCATGAAGCGCTCCCTGATTGGTCAAAAAAACTGTAACCCAATCCTTAAAACTAACCCTAAACAATCAGGTAAAGTTTTCCTCATTAAAATGAATGAGTTTTCCCTTGCCATCCTACATTTCGGAAATCCGCCACCTGCTGTATTTCTTAAAGGCACGTTTTGTGAATCACGTTGAAAGCGACTAGTTGTTTTCAGGCTGACAGTGTCAACTACATTAGTTATATTCAACTAGTCAACTAGTTTATGCAACCCCTTGTATCCACAGAAGTCTGAGCTAAGCCCCCAATTTCCACTGACCCTAGAACCGCCCCTGCTGTTCTAATTTCAGAATTAAATAATATTATCTGATTGTTATATATTTAAAAATAGTTTCTTAAAATATATCTCTACTTTTGTTAGTAGCTTGTAGTGTAGGTAACTACTTTTTTGAAAGACAAGCTTGATTGTAGTTTAACTACTTTACTACAAAAAAACAACAACCCTGTATTAGAATATGACAGCATTAGCTAGCATGCTAATGCTAAACTATTAAAATCAACTGTGAGTCATGTCTCCTATGCACTTTGCATGGAGACACACAGAGTTGCTTCCTATGTACAGCAATTCAAGACAGTTACTTATGATGTTTCATTAAAGTAAGAATGTTACCTTAGAAGGTAGCTGCCTATAAACAATAGACAGCAAAGCAGCTCACCAGATTTTGTAACAGAGCTTATGCTGTATTTGTAATTAGATTCATAGAATGAAAATGTTCAAATAATTTTGTCTTTTTGTCTAAGATCTGACGTATTAAACTTCACCTTTCATTGAAATGTTTAGAACCTTTCATTCTCAACCTTTTACTTACATACCCCCACTTATGATTTTTCTCATCCATAATGATTCTGACATTATGAATAAACTTCAAAGCAAAAACCAGACCTGGAGGTAAACCAAGTTTCCAAACCTTGTTGCTCTACCCTCACATTTGTGAATTTGAACTGGATTTTTTTTTTTTTTTTTTTTTTGCCTCAAGCTCAGTTGTGCACTGAAAATGAGCATTTTCGCTCCAATCTAAAGGGTGTCCAGTCACAGGTACTGAATCAATATGTGCTTTTTTGACATGAGAGGACTTTCTGACCAATTTCATGCTTCAGATGTCTAGTTTAAAGTCATACTGTATGCGCAGAACAGCACAGGTTTTTCTTTACCTCGGAAAAGACACCCACACACTTCACTGAGCTTGTGCTGATTAGTCACGAACCTAGGCCAAAAAAGAAGAGTGCAGTGAGAGAAAGAAAAAGGTTTAGATTTAAAGATGAGAGATAAATAAGTGGCAACATTGTAAAGCACAGCAGGTTGGTGATAAACTGACAATGGGTTGACGATCAGGCCAAAAAACGCTGACTCAGACTTTGTCTTGTCTTGGGAATTGTTTTATTGTGGGTATTTGTTACACTGAGAACTGTCAACAATCAGCTAATTCTAAAAACCCAACAGACATGAAATTACATTTAAAATGATCTTTGTTGGGTAAGCTACAGTACTTTGAAAGTGCAGCTTCCTATTGCTTCAAGCTAATCATAAATTAAAGAAGTTAAAATGACTAAGTTTAAGCATGAAACTCTAAATGATGCAATCTGATTGGTTCTTTGAACTTGTTATCCGTTAGCCAATCAGCTCGCTTACATGTGATATGTAACGCCAATCGTCTCAATCGGGGCCGGATATAGGGGGTTGCTGGGGTGGGCTTTGCACTACAAGTACTGTAGCTAAAAAAGAGTAGATAAAAAGTAGCTAATTAAAGGAATATTCCAGGTTAAATACAAGTTAAGCTTAATCAACAGCATTTGAGGCATAATGTTGATTACCACAAAAAAAATTTTCGACTCGTCCGTCCTTTTCTTTAAAAAAAGCAAAAATAGAGGTTACAGTGAGGCACTTACAATGGAAGTGAATGGGGCCAATTTTTTGAGGGTTTAAAGGCAGAAATGTGAAGCTTACAATTTTATAAAAGAACCTGCATAAATACTTATTTTAAAACTTGTGTATTATCTGAGCTATAAATTTTAAAGGATAATATTTATAGCCATTTTAGGGTTTGTTGACATTACATCGTCATGGCAACAAAGTTGTAAAATTGGCTATAACTTTACACATAACTGTTAGTAATCGATTTTATCACACTAAAATCATGTTAACGCACATATTGTTTACGTCTTGTGGCTATACTTACGAAACAGTGTGTATTTTAACGTTTACAGATTGGCCCCATTCACTTCCATTGTAAGTGCTTTGTGCTTTTTTTATGAAAAGGAGGGGAAAGTAATTTTTTATTTATTTTGGTAATCAATATTATGCCACAAATGCTGTCAATTTAGCTTAACTTGTATTGAACCCAAAAATATTCCTTTAAACGTAATAATCTGACAACGTTTAAGGTCATGTAAACACCTTAAATGGTTTTCCTTTATTGCGGTAAGTTCATAAAATGAACGGCACACATAGAGTTTTGCCCATTACCCCAATTTCACATTGCATGTAAACACATTTACAAACACTGGCATTCTCACCCGTTTATCCATTGTGTGCACTGTGCATGTGTTGCGCGCATGCCTGTTTATGTTTGGACATCAAAACCAGAGAACCAGATGAATTTTAATAGTTATTTGCATTTTGTAATGCATGTAAATATGCTCATAGTTTCATAATTCTGGTCCTTTAGTACTCCCAACACTGCACATGTTTTCCTTATTTAAAACACCTTTATCAGCTCCTGAATAGAAGCTCCATGACCTGAAAGGATGCTTTTCACAGACTGTGATGATGCGCTTCTGCCTTATTTAGCAGCAGAAATCTAGCAAAACACTTTTTTTTTATATATATATATATTTTAATGTTTAAATTATGAAATGTACATTTATAACATTATTCATTGTGATATTTTAAGCTGAAATAAATAAAGAAAAATAAAAAATAAAGACTGCTACAATGAAGTTTCAAATACAGCTGCTGAGGGAGTGACAGTAAATTTGCATTTTGAAAGTCATGGAAATGTAAGAGTGGAGGTTTTCTTTTGCTGTTGGGGCAAAAATTATATTTGCTGTGGTCTCCCATTCAATGCTATAGTTTACACCGCTGTAGTTTACTTCCATGTTCTGGACTCAGAAATGTGAAAAGAGTCCATTTGGTGAGTCTCATAAGAGAGAGATCCAAAATGTTACAATTAACAAAGCAAAAGACAAAAAGAGACAAATGTAACTCATTTTAGCCCAAGGCATTTCTGAGTTGCCAACCACTGGTAACAGTAGGAGATCCTCACAGAAGGGAGGGGTTGACAGAAATTGACCAAGTCATTTAAATCAATGCTAAATCCTTTAAAGGCATTAGTTCACCCAAAAATGAAATGTTGTCATCATTTACTCACCCTCAAGCTGTTAGACAAAATGTGCACAATGCTTTTTTCCATGTTAAAGCTGCACTATGTAGGATCTTTTGTTTAAAAAGAACAAATTGCCATTATTGATTGAGTACATAAACAATCAGTGTTCATGACAATGTCCTTACCTTACCCCGATTCACTACGGTAAGCCTATAAAAATAATTTTTATTTTGAGCTGTCGGGTTTAATTTGGCATGAAATCGTTGACTTATGATGTTTATCCTTGCGTCATTATGTCATGTCCGCACACTCAGAAAAGGAGTATCTCAGTTCAGTAACACTGACACTGTTCAGGACAGCATCGTTGCAGTCTAAATGGATATTTATCAGTTATCTGTTTGGTGAAGTTGTTTACCTGCTATAATGCTTGAGTATGTTTTCTGGTAGGGTTGTTGAAGCTTATATTGCTTGTCATGCTTGTATGAATCGAACATTACCCGTATGTTAACCGATCGCGATGTATCTACGTTGTCCGGTGAAGTTACTGTGACATGTTTAATAATTGAAGCTGGATATAATCTAAAAATAATAAAGTCTTCTATTGAACTCGTATCAGCCATATATGAGTTTAACCTCTTAAATTGAAAATTGTAGTACAATTCAAACATTAATAGTAGATAAAACACTTGAATAATCGTATTAAGAAAAGACTGGTGGTGGCTGAGGAGAGTCCCCTGAGTGTAGTGTCAGAAAAGCGATTTAAGTGTAAAATTTATTTAAATATGTAAATAAGAGTGTTGCTTATCTTCATCAAAGCAAGTAATATTTCCGTTTCAAATGTTTAATCGTATAACATAATATCATCATGAAAAAAGCACGTTATGACTCTGGCTTCAGTCATGATCACACACAGGCGATGTCCAGGTAAGCTCAAATTGGGAGATTCATCTGCCAGAAGAGCAGTGCCAGAACACGACTGACGTGATGTATTCTTCCTCAAATTGCTTGCAATTTTAAGTTTCAACCACAGACGTCGCTAGAGAGCACAAAGTTATGTAATGCAGCTTTAAAAAAGTGAAGCTCAATAAATGCCAAAAAAGCATCATAAAAGTCTTGTAAAACTTGACTTTTGACCACTGGTCACAATGTACTTTAACTGTATGAAAAAGAGCAGCTTGGAGATTCTTCAAAATATCTCCTTATGTGTTCCACAGAAGAAAGAAAGTCATACAGGTTTGGATGAAATGACATGCAAGAGAGTGTATTATAGAATTTTAATTTTGGGGTGATTTATTCCTATATATAAGACAACAGACCCATCAGAAATTGAGGACAGAGATATAGTCCCTCATGCTGGTTAAACTTTATCTGTTTTCTTTCTCATAGGCTGTGACAGCAGTGGGTTCCTGATCTTCACCAGGCCATTCTATCTCCTATTACCTCCCATTTGGACAGCATTCTCACAGTTACATCCAATAAATCTCTGGACCGAGTACTTTCATCATCAGTCTTGTGACAGGAAGTCCTAGTGCTGGCTTCCTGTTGCGTTGGGAGTGGACTGAGTTCAGTATATAATACAGTTTGCAGACTAAAGCTGGTACTTTTGGTAAGACTTAGGTGTAAGGTTAATTCAGAAATAAAAAGCATGGATCTTCTTCTAATTCTTCATGGACAAAGCCCATATCTGTCACTCTATCCCAAAAATGATAACATCTCAACCATTTCTAAGATATTCATGCTGTGTAAAAGGCGAAGTGTATAGTTCACCCAGAAATTATAATTCTGTCATAATTTGCTTACCCTTATGTAAAGTAGTTCCAAACCTTTTCGACTTTATTTCTTCCATGAAACACAACACACCATAAAAATCTCATAAAAGTAGTCCATATGACTGTTGTGCTATATTCCAAGTGTTCTGTTGCCATATGAAAATGTTGTATGTGAAACAGACCGAAATTTAAATCATTATTCACAACACATTGCATCGCGATTGGTCACGAGACACACAGAAACCACTGACGTCAAATCTGGCACAACGCACCATGTTTGAATTTGCACACTGTTTTAATGCTGTGGCTCTGTGACATTTTCTAATCATCACTCTGTTTGTTTGAGTGGTCCAAATAGCAACTTCTCGGGGCTACCTGTTTGTTGGAACAATGGCAGACAAGGGGGCGTGGCAGAAGGGGAGGTAGGAGTGTTTGGAAAAGTCGATTGGAAACGGTTGTTTATTTTTTCAATTGACCCTTCGCTAAGCCCCGCCTTAAAAGTGTTACTGACCAATCCTATTTTAGCAACTGTTGCTGTCCGCCATTTTCATCTGACATGCGTTTGCTTCTATTGAGAGTCTATAGGAGTCATGTGTTGCGGCCAGGTCACTTAAAATAGTAAAGCGAGGACTTTTTATTTATATTCAAATAATTCTTGAGAAGAACAAGATATGGATTAAACTACGTGTCAGTCCTCAGTAACAAATGAACATTTATAACATCAACAAGGACTCCTAAATTTGCTCTAAGGTAAATTTATCTCTAATAATTGAACCTTCATTCATGCACGAGGCGATAGTCTGTGTTCTGTGACTGCTACCGGACCCTTGAATAATCTTTAATGTGCAAGTAAGGGCAGCCGGTGGAGTTTCTGGAGCCCCCCTAGGGTAAGATGGTGCCCCCCTAGGGAGTTGGTGCCCTATGCAGACTGCGTAATATGCGTATAGGGAGCGGCGGTACTGACTGCAGCATGCGCTACTTCAAAATTCAAGTAAATTTTCTATTCATCCTCAAGTGTCACGTGAAACGTAAAGTACACAATGATATGTTCAAACACATCCGATCAATAGTCTGCTGCTCTCTGATGATTCAGTGTCTGTGCAGGAGCCATTCAGGTATGCAGCCACACGAGCCCTGATTTAATTACATAACTTTCTACACTCAGTAAAATACAATGATCTCACTGACATATTCTGCCCATTGGACACACATTGCTGTTTTCAGAAACAATAATTGTATTAGTAAAACAAAGAGGGTAAGAGGGGGACACACAGGTGGGATGTGCTAAATTATGATTATGAGTGTATGTGCACGTCTGTGTGTGTGTGTGTGTGTGTGTGTGTGTGTGCTTCTGTGACTCTCTAAAGTGTATATGTGTAAGGTAAGCATCCTTATTACGATTGTTCATACTTAGGCCAGAAATGTACGTGTACACAAATGTGAGTGCTTGGCCAATGCGCGGTCCTGTTAAACATGCTTAAGGTGC
The DNA here is from genome assembly GCF_019703515.2 of Myxocyprinus asiaticus. NCBI lineage: Eukaryota > Metazoa > Chordata > Actinopteri > Cypriniformes > Catostomidae > Myxocyprinus > Myxocyprinus asiaticus. Next base: position 8,585,513 of record NC_059346.1, on the reverse strand, counting down.
ATTCTTACATTATTGTGGCAGTAACAAACCTCAGTACTCAAGGGGATGATAGAGTTGCGTTCAAAAGTCTGTGACATTAAACTGGATTTTTTTTATTCAGGTAAGTAACTATAAATAAATTAATGTCAATTTATTAGTTTTGCAAAACAGTTCCTCGCCATGAGTAGTTGAGCTGAAAGAGAAAACACAATGTAGAAGCGGACCGATGCATTAATTTTCCGCTATAGTTCCCCTTATGGCAACGTTAAGACTGAAACAGAAACTTGTGTGGTGTTATGAACTGAGGTCATCTTCAGTGTTGTAGTACTCATATTTTTGTGGTCTTGGTCATTCTTTTCACTCTGAAGCATTTGAACGCTGTCTTGACTCAGAAAATGTATTAATATACTGGATAATATATTAAAACATAATTGATTGGTTGACAAACATATCTCTAATATTATCAGTGATTGTGATGTGTGTCTCATATTTCTGTTGGCTGTGTAGTATCAGAACAAGTGATGCCTGATTTACCAATGAATAACTTTTTTGAGTCTTTTCTTTTCAGTGAATTGGCCAAATTGGCTATTCCAGACGGCTCATCATAATCTGATGGCGGGTCACTTAGGGTGATGAAAAAACACTAAACCGTCTAATGGCTCATTTCTATTGGCTGGGCATTCACGGGGATGTTCGCAAGTGGTGTGTGGCATGCCGTGAATGTCAGCTGGTAAATCCACGGCCACCCCAAGAGTGCCTTTGCGCCCGCTTCTTTTGATCGAGGTCCCCTTCGAAAGAATTGACATGGACCTCGTCAAGCCATTAGAGCGGACAGCACGCGGACATCACTTTGTGTTGGTTCTGGTGGACTACACAATGCAATATCCAGAAGCAGTGTTTCTACGCAACATTTCAGCAAGTAGTGTTGCGGAGGCACTCTTCAGAATCATCTCCCAAGTGGGGATTCCTAAAGAAATCCTCACTGATCAAGGCACTACACATACACTACACTAGCTGTCCAAATTATTGGGAATTAAATCGATTTGGACAAGTGTGTACCACCCACAAACGGACGGTTTGGTTGAACGGTTTAATCAAACCCTGAAAAACATGATTCGTAAGTTCATGCACAAATATGCCCAGAACTGGGATAAGTGGCTTGGACCCCTGTTATTTGCAGTTCGATAGGTCACGCAAGCCTCCACTGGGTTCTCTCCATTTGAATTATTGTTTGGCCGTAAGCCTCGCGGTGTCTTAGATGTCATGGGGGAAAACTGGGAGGAGGGACCTTCAAAGAGTAAAAATGAAATTCAATATGTTCTTGACCTGAGCGCAAAGCTCCACATATTGGGACAGCTATCCCAGGAGAATTTGCTACAGGCTCAAGAATGTCAGTCCCGGCTGTATAACAGGGGAGCTCGGCTACGGGAATTTATACAAGTCCTTGTATTGCTACCTACATCAAGCTCTAAATTACTCGCAAAGTGGCAACGGCCCTTTGAGGTCACACGACGAGTCGGGGAAGTCAATTATGAGGTTAACCGAATGGTTAGGAGTGAAGCACAGCTCAATTTACCAACTCAACCTCTTAAAACCATGGAGGGAGGTGGTCCTCATTTCTTTGGCGACGGTGGTTCCGGAGAGGGAAAACTCGGACTGGAGGTGAACTTAAAAGCCAATCGAGGCACCCCGGTCACTTGCGGAGACCACCTCTCACCGTCTTAGGTCACGGAGGTGGCCTGATTGCAAAAATAATTCTTGGACGTGTTCTCACCTCTTCCCGGTCATACGAATCTCATAGAACACCATATCAAAACAAACCCAGGGGTAGTGGTACGCAGTCGTCCCTACCGGTTACCCGAGCATAAAAAAAAAAAGTGGTTCGGGAATAATTAAAAGCCATGCTTGATATGGGGGTAACAGAATAATACAACAGTGACTGGGCCAGCCCGGCAGTGCTGGTTCTGAAGAGTGACGGCTCGGTTCTGTGTGGATTATAGAAAAGTCAACGCGGTGTCTAAATTTGACGTATATCCAATGCCTCGTATTGACGAAAGCTGTGCTTTGTGGCAGGCCGTTATTACATTCATCTGATTTTGCTCTCCCTTTTGTTTTACAGACCGATGCGTCGGACAGGGGTTCGGTGCTGTACATCACCCAGAAGCTTTAGGCGAGAGAGGTGAGGTACAGCACTACTGAAAAAGAGTGTCTGGCCATCAAGTGGGTGGTCCTCACCCTTCAGTCCTACCTCCTAGGTTGGGCTTTCACCCTCTGTTCAGACCACACCCTGCTCCAGTGGCTCCATCTTTGGCACGAAGGATACCAACACGCGGATCACCCGTTGGTATCTGGCTTTTCAGCTATTTAAGTTTGAGGTGGTCCACAGGCCGGGGGCGCAGATGGCTGTTGCAGACTTTCTCTCCAGAAATTGGGGGGGGGGGGGTTGAGTACTGGGCAGGCCAGATGGCTCGCTGGACTGAGTCGGGCAGTGGGGGGGTATATGGTGGTGGGGGCGTGGTTGAGCGTCAGTTTGTGAATGGAGAGCGAGATCGGGAGATGAGAATGGTTAGGGTCCTCACCTGTCATTGATTGTCTCTAATAGCTGTTTGTCATCACAGTGAGAATGGAGATGGATCTAAGAGCGAGCCAGATGCCAGTGAGGGAGAGAGAGCTGCACACACTCCCACCCAGAGACTGTATAGTTTTGAGTCCGCTGAAAAGCGAGTTTTTGAGTTGTAAAAATAAAAATACTTTTTGAGCTGGATTTCGCCGTCTCCCGCTTCCTCCTTTGCAGAAGAGCTACGACAAATATAATTGAGACTCGGGAGTGACCCCTTTTGACTTGGGCCAGTAAGCAACAACCTTGCAACCACCAAGAACACCCTAGCAACCGCATAGCAACACACTAACAAACACATTGCAATGCGTTAAAAACCATCTTACCTTAGTAACGCCCCGACGACCACCCACAACACCTTAGTATTGTGGCAGAGTTTTGCATGGGCAAGCACCACTCACATTTTTATAAAATGTCAATGTAATGCATTATATGTAATGCTTGCAGACCAACAATTATATACATTTGATATAAATATTCATACACTTAAAAAGTTTAATGAAATTTCAAACTACTTCAATATAGGCCCTATATTAATGATCTCTCAAGCAATACATAATGTAATAATGCTTGTAGATGATAAGTTTTAAGTTTTACAAAGTGTTCTCACACCTTTCCTCTTTCTAACTGTCTGTGTGTGTGTGTGTGTGTGTGTGTGTGTGTGTGTACACTTCATTAGCTTTCTAAAAGCAGGAAGACTAGCTGAATAAGCTGTGTAACAGTAAATAAAAGAACACTGTAAACAAAACATGAATGTACCAAACACAATCGACATGCCTCTAAGAAGCGTCTAATTAAAAATGCAAAGCACTTAATTACTTATGATATGTTAATCATCGTATTGTTGCATTAAAGGACCCTTTCCCCTTCAACAGCTGATTTCATAATTTAACAAGTCGACCTAACTAATGCAGAATTGTTAATTTTTCAATGCGCCATGCTTTGAGACATATTTTCATGTTATTTTCAAAGTAGGCAAATGATTTGCTGCTTTGATAATTACCAAATAATTCACATTCTGGATAATTAGACTAAACAACCCTGTGAGCAAGAGAATTCATTAACAATCTTAACCTCTGATGATCTGTTTAAAAGGCATAGCACACATTCCCTCTCTCTCATGGCACTTGCTTTGGATATCATCACACTCTGATTAGATTTATATACATTTAATAGATTTTATGGAGGGGGTAAACAATGTTTTTCTTTAATCAGTTAATTACAGTTTCTCACATTTCATTTTATCAGTTTGTTTGAATGCAATTTCATTAAGTAATGACATAATTTTCTATTTTTTTGGGTGAACTATTCCTTTAATTAAAAGAAAAAGTGAACTTTAAAACATGTTGTTGCTGCTACTGTGAGTTCCTCAAATGTATCGCAATTTTTTTGCTGTAGAAAAAGGATAAAAGGAAATAACTTCTCAGAACTAACCATTATTGAGCCGGTTGCACCATCAATTACATATAATGTTCTTCAAAAACAAAAGTATATATATTTTTTGCTATATTTTAGATATTCCTAATTAATGTACATTCTAATGAGGTACTGTAAGCATGGACCTCTTACATCCTCAGTATCTTTAAATTATTGAATACTTCTATGATGTATGTAAGAATGCTTTGTACTTGCAAATATTGTACACATTCATTAATCATTACTGTACACTGGCATTAGGAATATCTAAAATTAAGTCATATACAAACTATGTGCATTTACATTAGACATGCAGTAAAATATTTACATTTTAAAGAATTGCAGATAAAAGTCTCACTCAGCTGCCTACATCCTTTTTTTCCCCTCATCAGTGAACATACAAAAGCTTTAATAATTTTATATATAGTTTTTTTTTTTTTTTTTTACTATTTGAGTTTATTGAGTTGATATTCTGAAAGTCTGATAAATTTAACTGTGCTTCATGTTCCATTCCCACACATTTCACTTCCGCAATGAATCTCCTTTCACAAAACATTAACAAGAATCACATATTGTGCAAAAAATGAGGATAAATGGCTGTGTACATTTTGTACAGTGATATTTCTATAGTTTTTTTTTTTTTTTTACTCTTGTACACAGACAGCATTTCTAACAGCAGATGTCAATGAATGTCAGCTCACTGCAAGCCTTGTTACCAAATATATGGTTTTGTTGTGCCGCTTGGTCAGGTTCTACTTTTGCCTTGAGAAATAAAGACTTATTTAAAAAAAATTGCAATGTATCTTAATGTTTTTTGCACAAATTTGTGCAAGATTGAAATATAGAATGTGTTTAACTGAATGTGTGAAAGTTCTTGTCTGTGTATCTAGAAAAGATGCCAAACAAGAACCATTTAAAGGTGCACTAAGTCCACTTAAAATGTTTTACACCTAATGACCTGTAATGCACAATAGTGGCTAGATGTGGTTTCGCAAACATTGTTTAGGTTTGAGTGAATTTATCCTCCCTTCATGTTGAGGCACAGCATATGAAGTTCTATCAAGAATAAATTTTTGAGAAAAGAGAAAAAGCAGAAAGCAACATAGGTTATACGTTATACGAGTGTCTCAGTAAGGAGTGTGAGTCATAACTTGCCTCAAGATATTATTAATCTTCCAAATTTCCGCCCTCGTTCTGATATTGATATCTGAAATTAGATCATTAATGCATGATTATTCCCTTGAAAATGACCATAGCCACATAGTTTTATATTAAATTAACAGACATGGGCTATTTTAGCTGTTGGCTATCTTTTTATAAACAGAAAACTATTTTCCCCATCAGATATAATGCTGACTCTGATATTTATTCACACAGTTCAGCTAATTTGTATGCGCCTATGTGCATTAGGTGACTTTGTCATATTGCGCATTTCCTCTCACAGATCTCAATTGAGATGATTATTGTAATATTTTCTTTGGCCATAGAAGGCTTTGCAATATTCAGAGGCAGGAATGAGAGTACAAATTGTAAAACAAAAGTATTTAAACAAGTGAAACCACACTTTATAGTGTAAGATTTTGATTGCATTAGATAACAAAAATATCTTTGGCATCAGCAAACAAATGATGCTAGACCTTCTCTCAGAACTAACTTTTTTATTTTTATAGTAATATTTTGTAATGACTTTAAGCCAACTGGTCTAAAGGTAGTTTTTAGTGGATGTACTGTATGAAGTCAGTTCCCCTCAAGTTCACACAGGCATCCTCGCAGAGTAACCACAGGTGTAGTTCATCACATGAACTATGGACATGTTCCATTAACGTTTCACAACCAGAATTTGTTTTTGAATAATACAGGCCTATCTGTTTTACCTATACTTCAGAAATAACAAATGTATTTTTGTGAAATGTTTTTGCATGAAAAGTTTGTGCCATCTTTCTTTAAAATAATTGATACTTGGTTTGATTTTTTTTTTTTCTAATGCAATGACATTCATTTTAATGTGTCCGAATACTTTCGTAGGGCATCTGAAAATATATAATATTGTAAGCTGTTATGATGTGGGGTTTGTATGTGTGGGTTCCATCTGAATTTGGAATCAGGCTGCAGATACAGCATGTAAATCTCTTTTAGTTTTGGAGCAAAGGAATTGGATGCTGCCAATGAAATGAATAGAGAACTTGCCCTGCCAACATTTTCATTTTATGCTTTTTGCTCACACACAGAGCCACTGAATGTTCCCATGGTAGAATCCAGAATGCTGTAATTAACTTGTGACTCTTTGCTCTCTCACCATTCTAAAGCACAAAGTGACGCAACCCCGCACCAACGGAGGGCATCGTACTTTAGAGAGAACAGAAAGTCACAAATAAATCATAGCATTCTGAAGTTTACTGTTGGAACACACAGACCATCTGGTTGAACTTGTTTTGTGTCGTAAAACCCTTTAATCTCACGACAGGTAACAGTTTGCATAATAGTACACCCATATTTACTGAGACAAACAGATACACACACATTCACTAAAAGGAATACTCCAGGTTCAATACAAGTTAAGCTCAGTTGACAACATTTTCGGCATAATGTTGACTTAACCACAAAAAAATTATTTCGACTCGTCCTACTCCTTTTCTTTAAAAAAAAAGCAAAAATCGAGGTTACTGCAAAGCACTTACAATGGAAGTGAAAGGGCCAATTTTTTGGAGGGCTTAAAGGCAGAAATGTAAAACTTATAACTTAAGCACTTACAATAATTCATCTATTTAGCCAGGCAAACACCTAATTTATCATTCAACTCACAATTAGGCTGCTTTAGTTAGGTCCGCCGGAACCAGAAACCAGAAACATTAATCGTGATCTATAACTCTGCAATAAAATGAATGGAATCTATGCTAATATTATTCTATTTGTTTCCCTGTCTCAACCTCGGGACTCCTATCCTGAGGTCACCAGAACCGGCTGGATCCAGCTCCATTCCTGCTTCATGTTGGTGTTGGGCCTCATGTATTCAGATAGAAGACAAAGGCAGGCCTAACAGTTGTAAAACCTGACTGAGGCCCACAGTCATAAATCTTACTGATAAAAACCGTGCCAAAATCAAACAAAGGGAGTCCAAAACAGACTACAAATCCCATGAAGCCTTGCTCACTAAAGGATCGAACTCTCAACTCCAGTTGGATGAGGTACACAACAGAACGGCCCTCAACCATGATGTCATCGGGAGTAGAAATTACTCTGAGATGAGCAACTTTGCTCGCCGTGTGTAGACGCAGCTCATCGCTGCTCTCAGGTGTAGCCTCGTGGCACAAGGAAGTAACGTCCGACTTGAAACTGTGGCCATACAATCTCCATCTCGCTGGACGAGTTGAGATTACTCTGTGTTCCACCGAACACTCTAACGGATCCGAAGGAGACTGCCGAGCAATCCGCATCTTCATCCGTTTGCCTGCAGAAGTAAAGAGATAAAAGATTTCTCTTCCATCTTCAATCAAGTCGACGTCGCTGATTTCTCTGCCAGCCCGCAGAGAATCAGCAGCCGTACCGCCTGCCGACAGAGCGAGGAAACGGCCTCCCGTCATCACCCGAGCCTCGAGGATCCGAGTCAGAGTTAAAGGACGGATGAACACACATATTCTAGCTGCATCCTCGATTCAAGTAAGAGGTTTATGTCTGGGCAGAGATAGAATATTATAGTGTGTTATTCTTGTATATCAAGGTTATTGCTTGTACAGTTTACGGACTGTAATAAAACTTTAAATAATAATTTAATAATTAATAATTATCTTTGATAATTATTAATTATTGCCAATAACCAAACCCGCTCCTAAACGTAGCGCACTGCATTTACTGGAGCCCCATATGAGGTTTTAATGAGTTAGATTCTATTATTTAATTTAAATATTAATTAATAACTAAAGAAATAATTACCAATTATTTCTGATAGTAACACTGATCTACACAACCAGTAAAGCCCTATATTGGACTCTACTACTAAGTGTCACTGAGTGATGATGACTAATAGCAGCCAGTGCCAGCCAAACATCACTTCAGTCTATTATGATGGACTTCAGTGGATGAACTGATGCCACCTCCAACCATAAGACATGGGATACTTCATATGCCATTGCCTGAACCTTGGACTTAGGATAGACCTCACCGAAATTACCGGCCAGGTTGAACTGCGATGCACCTAACTGATCTCTGCCACATCACCTCGGTCTAATGATGGACACCACTCTTGAAATTGAATACATAGACTATCAATAAATTGCCAACAAAACCCTTCATCAGCCAACTAACAAGGACAATTGCATCTATGTGAACTTCTGCAGTTAATCCAGGATGGACTTCAAAGACATTAGTCATTAATCTTACAGTTCATACAAAATCTTTTTTTTAAACACTGACCCTTAACACTTACTTAGTTTAATAATTTTAAACCATGACTTGCACTATACATAAGTGATATTGGCATTATATTCATGATGTTGGCCAGAAGGGAACTGGCCCCCACAGTGAGCCTGGTTTCTACCAAGGTTAATTTTCTCTATTAAGCAGCATCTTATAGAGTTTTGTGTTCCTTGCCACAGTTGCCTTCAGCTTGCTCACTGGGTTTCTAAATACAATTATTATTTAATTACTTATTTTTAAACACAATTCACAATCATATTTTATCAAACTACACAATGATGATTTTTTTGTAAAGCTGCTTTGAAACGATGTGTGTTGTGATAGGCGCTGACTTGACTTGACTTGTTAAAACTCATGTATTAGCCTACTTGAGCTGTAAAGTCATTTTAGGGTTTTATGATTTACGGTTCCCAATCTGTCACTCACTCGACGTTGTGTTGATGTAGTGACACTAGGGGTCACTCTTGGGAGCCCGAGACACCTCTGGTCTTTGATAAAAGGCCAATGAAAATTGGCGAGTGGTATTTGCATGCCACTCCCCCGGACATACGGGTATAAAAGGAGTTGGTATGCAACCACTCATTCAGATTTTCTCTTCGGAGACGAACGGTCATGCTCACTGAGCTGAATTCCCACGACTGTTCATTCACCTCTGCTGGATCTGATGGTGCATTTCAGTGGCTTCTCCCCCCTCTGCACTGGTGCACTGCAGAGAATGCCCCTGGGCGCTTCAGCAGAAATAAAAGAGTATATTTCTCTAAAAGAGTATATTTCTCTAAAAGAGCGGCTCTGTCGGGTATCCCCCCGCGGACCTCCCATTCCCCAGCACGCTCATCTGCCACGATCGGGCTTCCGGATGAGTCCGCCGGCTCATCTCACGGCGAGTTCGACCTCTTATTCGGAGCCCGCGAAAATGATGAGCTCTCGAGCGCAGCATCGGAGAGCGGGCTCATCCAGTCGGAAGCCTCAGCTGGGCTCCTCCCTTCGGGGACGATTGCCCAGTCACAGGCTGACGCGGAGATGACGACGTGCTTTCCCGGGCAGCCGCGAGCATCAGCTAGAGTGGAACCCTCTGCTCTTCCCTGAACCCTCGTGGCTCGGTGATTGGTTCCTGGGCTCATGGCACCGCTTAAAGCCACACCCCGCCCCGTTCCTTTCTTCCTGGAAGTGCATGAAGAGCTGACAAGGTTGCGGGAGGCACTTTTTACTGCCCGGTCCCGATCTTTTCAGCTTCCCCGCCCTCACTACCCTCGATGGTGGGGCGGCCAAGGGCTATTCGGCAATCCCCCGGTGGATAAAGGCGCTCGCGGTGCACCTATGCCCGCAGAGCGCCGCCACCTGGCGCGGGTGCCCGAAGACCCCGTCCAAGACCTGTAGGTTTATGTCATCTCTGATGGCCAAGGCCTACGGTGCTGCTGGACAAGCCGCCTCCACCCTGCATGCCATGGCTCTCCTGCAAGTCCGCCAAGGCGCTAAAGGAACTGCACGAGGGTATTTACGCCCCGGGATTGATGCAGGAACTGAGCTCGGTGACCGACCTCGCTCTCCGAGTGACGGAGGTCACGGCGCGGTCTCTCGGGCAGTAGACGGATGCTAGCCGAAAAGGTCCTGGCCATTTCATCGGGTAATTCAGTGTTGTGGCAAGAGGGACACAATGTCTCGTTCCCTCCATCAGGGAACAGAGGTTACGAAAGTAACCAGGATCACTCACTTGACGTTGTGTCGATGTAGTGACACTAGGGGTCCCTATACAAAACGCAACAACTAGCTGAACTGTGTTACTTGGACTGGCGGTGCAAGACGGGCAGACAGTTGTGTGCCTCATAGCCAGCGCACCAGGCTGTCATGTAACCTCCCCCAACACTCTTATGGAACAAGTGGGAACAAGTCGACTGCCCAACAAATTGGGACAGGCCTCTTTTCCTCTTTTTTCTCCCCAAAAAGAGTGGAATTTTGTTTACCAGCTGGGGGCAATAAGTGTCTACGTCGGGGGGGGTGTCACTCCCAAGGGGAAGACACCGCGGAGACCACAACCCGCCCAGAGAAGGGGGGGGGGGCATTTTGAGTGGAAATATGTCACATGGTCTTACCGAGTCTTGTCGGAAGTATGTCATGTGGAGAAGTCCCTTGGTAGGTCCTACCCAATGGGAGAGGAGTTCTACAAACACGGTGACCGGGGGCAGAGGTACCTCTGCCCAAGGAAGATGCAGTTTACCGACAGGGAAACGATTTAGCGGAAGATATATCACATGGGGTGACCTATGGGGAACCAGTGCATGTGGAGCACCTACCCCAGTACAGGCCTTAGTTAGCACATGTACTGGGCCAGCAGCGAGTTTCTCCGCAAACTCGTCTGCCACAGGGCCATGTAGGAAATTCATCCAGGGATCACAACTTGTGAACACGACTGGGAGTCAAAAGTGCACGTCTTCACCTCATGGGAGGGGAAAGGCGCTATGCGCAAGCGGTACACCCGGCCAGCTGTCCCGGAACTTACCTGCTCATACCTGACAACACACGGGACAAAACCGGTTCAACCCGGAGATTATAGAACCTCACAAAGGTGTTGGGTGTTGCCCAGCCCGCTGCTCTGCAGATGTCTGCCAAAGAGGCACCACTGGTCAGGGCCAAGGAGGCCGCTACACTCCTAGTAGAGTGGGCTTGTAACCCCATGGGAGCGGCATGTCCTGAGAGTGATATGCCATCACGATGGCGTCAATGACCCAGTGGGCGATCCTCTGTTTGGAGACAGTGCTTCCTATCCGCTGTCCACCAAAGCAGACAAAGAGCTTCTCGGAGCTTCTAAAGCTCTGCGTGCGATCCAAATAGATGCGTAAAACATGCACTGGACACAGCAACGCCAAAGCTGGGTCTGCCTCCTCCTGGGGCAGCACTTGCAGGTTCACCACCTGATCCCTAAAAGGGGTCGTGGGAACCTTGGGCACATAGCCCGGTCAGGGTCTCAGGATCACGTGAGAGTAACCCGGACCAAACTCCAGGCACGATTCGCTGACAGAGAACACCTGTAGGTCTCCTACCCTTTTGATGGAAGTGAGCGCAGTCAGGAGGGTAGTCTTCAAAGAGATTTCCTTAAGCTCAACTGACTCCAGGGCCTCAAAGGGAGCTCCCCGTAGACCCCGAAGGACTACTGGGAGGTCCCACGAGGGGATGAGGCATGGTCTGGAGGGTTTCAACCTCCTAGTGCCTCTCAGGAACCTGATGATCAAATCGTGCTTCCCCAAATACTTACCATCCACTGCCTCGTGATGTGCCAAAATTGCGGCTACATACACCTTCAAGACGGAGGGGGACAGCCGCCCCTCCAGTCTCTCCTGCAGGAAGGAAAGTACCGATCTGACTGTGCATCTCTGGGGGTCTTCACGTCGGGAAGAACACCACTTAGCGAACAGATGCCACTTCAAGGCATACAGGTGCCTCATAGAGGGAGCCCTAGCCTGAGTGATCGTGTCTACCACCACGGGTGGTAGGCCACTTAGGTCTTCTGTGTTCCATCCAAGGGCCAGACGTGGAGTTCCCTATCTGTCACTCACTCGACGATGTGTCGATGTGTATTTTCTTTCTAAAAGAGCGGCACACACGGAAACATCTTTTTAAAGATGCCTTTCTGTTTGTGTGTTATTCATGGTTGCGGTCGTTATCTCTCCGCTTCTGACGGCCACGATCGCTGTCTTACGTGTCTGGGCACTGCCCACGTGGAGACATCGTTCGTGGATGGGTCTTGTCCTTATTGCAAGAACATGACCATAGCAACGTTGCGGTCACGGCTTGCATTCATAAGAAAGCAAGCCACCCCAGTGACTCCCCGCCTCGGTCCTTCTACCCACGGGTATGAGGCCGTGCCAGTTAGCACTGGGGGCGATTTGGGGACCTCAATGGGAGCACCTCCACTGGGTAAACCACCACGGACCTCCCATTTCCCAGCACGCTCGCTTGCCCCGCTCTCAAATGAGACCGCTGGCTTGTCTCAGGGCGAGTTCGACCTCTTATTCGGAACCCGGGAAGACGATGAGTTATCGAGCGCAGCATCGGAGAGCGGGCTCATCCACTCTGACACAGACGCCTCGGCTGAACTCCCTCCTTCAGGTGTGGTCGCCCAGTCTCAGGCCGACGTGGAGATGACGGACATGCTTTCCCAGGCAGCCGCAAGAGTTGGGCTACAGTGGAACCCTCTGCTCTCCCCTGAACCCTCGTGGCTCGATGATTGGTTCCTGGGCCAAGAGCACTGCTCACGGCTGTGCCCCGCCCTGGTCCCTTTCTTCCCGGAAGCGGTGGACCCCCCACCCCTGCGTGCCCAGCTGTGGCACAAACACGGCCACACTGGGTTGGCTCTGATGGACTGCGGGGACGATGTTCCTCCTCCCCCCTCCTCGACCAATCTTATGATGGGTATCAGGAGCCAGGTAAGTGCTTCGATGTCCCTGGACTCAGCATGGCCATGGGGCTCGAGCCCCCGCGATGTGGTGCCTCAGGCTCTGCCCCACCGTAAGGCCCCACCCGTTGGTGCATCCGACGTGATTATCCCCTTGGTCCCCCTCGCCCGGAGTTTGGATGCGTGTCTTGCGCTTTCCAACCCTTCGCGATGGCTGACCCAGAACGTCTGACTCGGCTACGCGATTCAGTTTGCCAGGCGCCCGCCCAGGTTCAGTGGCGTCCGCTTCACCTCGGTGAAGGGCGAGAGCACCGCTACCTTGCATGCGGAGATCGCAACCCTTCTGTGCAAGGGCGCGATAGAGCCTGTCCCTCCAGCCAAGATGAAGAAAGGGTTTTACAGCCCTTACTTCATCGTACTGAAGAAAGGCGATGGGTTGCGGCCAATCTTGGACCTGCAAGTTCTGAACCGGATCTTGCACACACTCCCCTTCAAGATGCTGATGCAAAAAAGCATTTAGCGAGCGTACGGCATCAAGTTTGTTTCATGGCAGTGGACCTGAAGGACGCGTACTTCCACGTCTCGGTTTTACCAGTACAAGGTCCTCCCCTTCGGCCTGTCCTTGTCCCCTTGCATCTTCTCGAAGGTTGCAGAGGCAGCCCCTGCCCAGCTAAGGGATTTGGGCATCCGCATACTCAACCACCTCGATGACTGGCTTATCCTAGCTCACTCTCGAGTGTTGAGGTCGCCCGGGATGTGAGTGGCTCATAGTGACTTGAGATGCTGCTCCAGAGGAGGAGATGGCGGGCAGGTTGTGACATGCAATGGAAGCATAGACCGCCTTGATGGTTGATGTACACTACCGTCGCCGTGTTGTCCATCCGGACCAACACGTGTTTGCCCTGGATCAACGGCCGGAACCTCCGCAGGGCGAGCAGTACTGCCAACAACTCGAGGCAGTTGATGTGCCAATGCAGCCGCGGGCTAGTCCAGGAGCTGGCGGCTGTGTGCCCGTTGCATACGGCACCCCAGCCTGTCTTGGAGGCGTCTGTCATAACTACAACGTGCCTGGAGACCTGTTCTAGGGGAACCCCTTCCCGTAGAAATGCAAGTTCGGTCCAAGGGCTGAAGAGGCGGCGACAGATCGGCATGATAACTATGCGATGTGTCCCACAGCGCCATGCCCATCTCGGGACTTGAGTCTGAAGCCAGTGCTGAAGCAGTCTCATATGCATCAACCCGAGCGGTTTGGCCACCGCTGAGGATGCCCCAGGAGCCTCTGAAAAAGTTTCAGTGGAACCGCTGTCTTCTGTCGGAACGCCTTCAGACAGCACCGACTGTGCACGCTCTTTCGTGAGGCGTGCCGTCATCGAGACTGAGTCCCACTCCAAGTTGAGAAAAGAGATGCTCTGATCCGGGGAGAACTTGCTCTTTTCTCACTTGACCCGAAGCCCCATTCGGCTAAGTTGCGTGAGCACTAGGTCCCTGTGCACACACAACACATCCCGAGAGTGAGCTAGGATTAGACAGTCGTCGAGATAATTGAGGATGCGGATGCTCACTTCCCTTAGCGGGGTAAGGACTGCCTCTGCGACCTTCGTGAAGACGCGAAGGGACAAGGACAGGACGAAGGGGAGGACCCTGTAATGGTATGCCCGGCCCTCAAAAGCAAACTGCAGGAAGGGTCTGTGTCGAGGTAAGACCAAGACGTGGAAGTACGCGTCCTTCAGGTCTACCGCCGAGAACCAATCTTGATGCTGGACACTCGCTAAAATGCGTTTTTGTGTCAGCATCTTGAACGGGAGTGTGCAAGGCCCGGTTCAGTACTCGCAGGTCCAAGATTGGCCACAACCCACCGCCTTTCTTCGGTACAATGAAGTAGGAAAATATACTCTTTTTTTTAGAATATACTATTTTTGTTTGTTCTGCCGAAGCGTCCAGGGGCGTTCTCTGCACTCCATGGGTGCAGAGGGGGAGAAGCCGCTGAAATGCGCTGTAAAATCCAGCAGTTTGAGATGAACTGAATTCAATGCACTGAATGCAATCGCTCGGCTCCGAAGAGAAAATCTGAATGAGTGGTTACATGCCAGCTCCTTTTATACCCGTATGTCCGGGGGAGTGGCATGCAAATTCCACTGGCCAATTCCCATTGGCCTTTTTTCCAAAAGCAGAGGTGTTTAGGGCTCCCAAGAGTGACCCCTAGTGTCACTACATCGACACAACGTCGAGTGAGTGACAGATAGGGAACCTATTTTTAAACCCAAAGTTGAACATAACTGCTGTTCCGCAGCATGTATTACAACATACTTCAGGCTTGCCCTTTTGAGCCTAGAAGAAATGACTGCCGCGGTTATTGCCATTATCTGAGGGTGCATTGGAAACAGAAACAAAAGACCCTTCAAACAGAAAGGCCACGTCATCTTGAACTAGCCGTGTAGAAACCTGGCCCTATGTATATTGATAAAACACAAGTGCTGATACTTGTTTTTTCTTATTACAAAATTAATAAGGCTTTGTCAATCAAATTTGTGACAAATTGGATTTGAAACTGGATTCAAACCTACATTTTCGCTGCTTTTAAGAAAACCAATATTAATGTCCATACTTCCAATAGAGAGAGAGAGAGAGAGAGAGAGAGAGAGAGAGAGAGAGAGAGAGAGAGATTAAAAGCAAAAATTGTCTCAGTTTACCCTAATTAATTAACCAACCCAGTGAAAGCATATTCAAAACATGAAACTGACACTACTATTCACCTAAAGCGACAATATATATATCACACTTTCTCCACTGGCTTGTCGTCTTCCCTCAGTGCATCCTGGTGCCAACACTTCTCCAGGTAAACGCTCCACATGTACACAGCCATCCACATGATGTAAAAGAAAATGGGACTCATCGGACCAGGCGACCTTCTTCCACTGCTCCAAGGTCCAGTTTTGATGCTTGTGTGCCCATTCAACAGTGAAAAGGAGTCATCATGGGCACTCTGACCGGTCTGCGGCTATGCAGCCCATACGCAGCAGGGTGCGATGCACTGTGTGTTGTGACACATTCCTCCATAACATATCATATTTCTATATCTATAGTTCTTTTTTTCACTCTTGTACACAAACAGTATTTCTAACAGCAGATGTCAATGAATGTCAGCTCACTGCAGGCATTGTTACCAAACATGCATTTTTGTTGTGCTGCTTGGTCAGGTTATACTTTTGCCTTGAGAAATAAAGATTTATATATAAATATATGGTGATGTTTTTTGCACAATTTTTCTCAAGAACAAAATATTGAACGTGTTTAACTGAATGTTTAAAAGTTGTGTGTAAGTGTATCTAGAAAAGATGCCAAACTGCCATTTAAAGGTGCACTAAATCCACTTCAAATGTTTTATTGGACCGAATCACGGTCTGATTATGTCATCAACATGCGGATAAGCTGCAGCTGTTTACCACTGTAACGAGGTAACAACTCAAGAAGAGATCAGCTTCACTGTGTTATTAAAGTATTCATCTTTTTGGATTTACCACAAAAACTTTACATGCCAGAACAAAACTTGCATTTGTGTGCCACAGATGCACTGAATGTGCAATGATGAGATGAATGTTAGTGTTTGTCTGGTACAAGCCTGCGGATGCATTGCAAGAGATGTGATGAATGTGAACTGCTCTCTGAATGGGATTTATTTGACACAAGCAGGTATGAGAAATGCATTATACTATAATAATTGTGATCGGGAGCCTGTCATCACAAGGGGTTCACTTCCGTGATTTGGTATGGTTGCGTTCATATCAGCAGCGAACCGTACTGGAGTTCACATAGACTGTACCCCAGACCACCTTTTCAAGCAGACTTGGGTGCGGTTCCCGGGTGCGCACCCTAGTTCGGAAAACAGCGTTCACATCCCTTTGATGTCATTCGAACCCGGGTGAGCACCAAAAGTGCTAGTGTGAAAACACCCTAATAATAAAATAAAATTAATATCTTTGTAATGTACCAAGTTATAAGGTTCCCTGTATAATTAACAGCATTAGCTAAGAGAGAATTTATTTTATATGTAAGCAAAATGGAAATTACTAAAATTATCCTCAATTATATATTCAAATTAAATCGTAATCTGGAAATCTTTATCAATACCAAGCCCTACTGTGTATTGATAAAGGGATGTAAATAGATCAAACCAATACTAATTGACATATTCATATTAATGATAATGTTAAATGATATTTACACTGCGTGCCCAGTTATTAGACAAATTATATTCCTCAGGATTCATTTTATTGTTGAACAAACACAATGCTCTCAGTCAATCCAAAATGTTATTGAACCTCAAACCTGAACATTTAACAAAGAAAAAGTGAGTTTTGTCTTTCTCAGGGGAATATATGTGTGCACAATTATTAGGCAACTAAATTACAAAAATAATTTCTCCCAACTCAACTGTTTATTCTTAATTTTTAGAGTAGGTGCAACAAATAAGTAACACAAAATGACAAATAAATAACATTTTTGGCCTTTCAAAAATATTCAGTGACCAATATAGCCACCCTTCTTTTCAATAACTGCCATGAGCCTTCCATCCATAGAGTCTGTCAGTTTCTTGATCTGTTCATGATCAACTTTCGCAGCAGCAACCACAGCCTCCAAAATGCTGTTCAAAGAGGTGTATTGTCTTCCCTCACTGTAAATCTCATGTTTGAGAAGGGCCCACAAGTTCTCAGTAGGATTTAAGTCAGGTGAGGAAGGAGGCCAAGTCATTATTTGGGCATCTTTGAGGCCCTTGCTGGCTAGCCAGGCAGTGGAGTACTTGGATGCATGTGATGGAGCATTTTCCTGCATAAAGATCATGGCCTTCTTGAATGCTGAGGACTTCTTCCTGTACCACTGCTTGAAGAAATTTCCAGATACTGGCAGTAGGTTTGAGAGTTGAGTTTCAGTCCATCTTCAACTCGAAAAGGTCCAACTACCTCATCCTTAATGATAGCAGCCCATACCAGTACCACTCCTCTACCACCTTGCTGGCACCTGACTCAAAGTGGTGACCTGTGTCCATTAGTGATGCAGCCACGGCCCATCCGTCTGGTCCATCAAGATTCACTCTCATTTCATCTGTCCATAAAACCTTTGAAAAATCTGTCTTCATGTATTTATTTTCCCAATCTTGATGCTTCAACTTGTGAATATATTCAGAGGTGGTCGTGTTTCAGCCTTTTTGACCTTGGCCATGTCTCTAAGCACTTGGCACCTTGTACTCCTGGACACTCCAGGTAGGTTGCAGTTCTGGAATATGGTAGCATTGGAGGATAATGGGTTCCTGGTAGCTTCACGTTTAATTCTTCTCAAGTCTTTTGCAGTTAATTTGCGCCTTTTCTTCTCCATGTGTTTTTTACGCCCCAGTTGACTATTCGCAACAAAACGTTTGATTGTCCGGTGGTCACGCCTCAATAGTTTAGCTATTTCAAGAGTGTTGCATCCAGTGTTTGACTGTCAGTTAAATCTCTTTTTTGGCCCATTTTTAATGAAGGTAATGAAGCTGCCTAATAATTATGCACACCTTGAAATAAGATATTAGTCACTTTCGCCACACCCTCCCTCATTACACAAATACATACCACCTGAAAATTATTGAATCCAATAAGCATTCAAGTTTATATGATTTGGAGTTGGAAAATGTGCATGGAAATAATGATAAGATCAAAATACTCACTTGCCTAATAATTGGGCACGCAGTGTATTCTTTGGTACACATCTTTGGTTTTGTGTCGATGAATGCGTACTTTAGCCTTAGTACTTTAACAAGGCTTCCTTGACCGACTGTCAGCCTACACAAAGTCTGACTATCAGCTACTACGGGAGGGCCTGATAAACGAATTTTCTGACCCAGAGTCTGAACAAGAACTGTTCACCACTCTGGACACCAAACAGGGATGGCAAGAGACTTTCCAAGCCTACTAAAACCAACTCGGCGGGCCTACCTAAAATGGAAAAGAAAGTGACTTCCACCAAATCCTGCATACCAAAGTGAGCCATCATTTAGGGGTCATGGCCTACCCCTGCATGATGACGACCCAGCGGCTACGCGAATTGGCACATAAGGCTTATGCAAACAAAATATGGTCTCAGGAAAGGCCCCCAAGACATTGTCAGTCTCAAGCCTCACCACTCAAAACTGGCTGGTATTGGAAGACATGTGGCAACATGACAAAGCCAGGTTCTTCAACAATGCATAAAGAGAACCCACAGCTGGCAAAGAATGTGACTCCCACACCAGCGCACACCCAAGTATACGACCAACCACTGGGAGAAACCATGGGACAAACCACATCCCTCAGGTTTCCCAAGAGGCAAGTCCACATGGAAAACCCAGTTGGATGTCCAAAAGCAACGGGTGACGAAATCCACTTCGGCTCCATTCAGACAGGCCCAGAAGAAAGCCTGCACAAGAACAGGATAAGCCACCTTCAGAAGACTCACAAGAACTGCTGAAACTACTTAAAGCATATTTCAAGCAGAATCAACCCAAGAAAGACCATAAAGATTGCTCAGACTCTTACTGCCTCAAACAACGACGAGAGTACAAGTGCCATCCACGACAGTAACCGACACGGCACCGGCTTATGGGCAGATAACTCAGACATAGCCTCAACCTCTGCCACATCCTAATTCCAACCCTGCCAGAAACCCTGAAGAGTCATGTACAGATACCCAGATCTCTGTGTGAAGGATTCCCTAAACTGTGGCTTTATAAACATCTAACATAGTCATCTAGAGGATCAAGATTAGCCAAGATACAAAGAGCTAATCTTCAAATGGGTCCAACTAAACCAAGTCAAAAGTCACAAGAG
The DNA here is from genome assembly GCF_019703515.2 of Myxocyprinus asiaticus. Classification (NCBI taxonomy): domain Eukaryota; kingdom Metazoa; phylum Chordata; class Actinopteri; order Cypriniformes; family Catostomidae; genus Myxocyprinus; species Myxocyprinus asiaticus. The sequence continues at coordinate 8,565,862 of NC_059346.1, read as the reverse complement.
CTCCAAAGACCAGAAAAGGGGCGGGGGGCTAAAACAGTCTTACACAGATCAAACTGTTCATACAATACACCATTAACATACCCAACCTACCTCACATTAGTTTAATATAATACACCCTAGCCACTCAACACTAGTGTGCACAAATCTACACCCAGAAAACACTAAAATGTCTCTTTAATATTCAAAATGCTAAGCAATCCAATTAGCCAGTAAGAATTCAATGGCACTATAATAGGATTGACTCCTTCCGCTTAACGTTTGCGAGCCATCCTCAATTCAATGATGGTTCAGAAAGCCTCGCACGAATAAGCCATGATAATAAGCCATGTCACTCTCATTCGAATTATTGCTGACAAGAAACTTTCCCAACCAAATTAAAAAACATACACAGCTTGATATCTCTCCTGTTTTTAAACAACATTCCTTCACCTTTGAATCTGAATCGCAACCAAGGATCAGGGAGGAAGGAAATTAATTCATTGATTTAACCCTGCCAATACGGCCTCACAAGCAATTGCTCGTTTCCCACGACGATTCACTCCAATCTAATCGAAATTACCCTCCATCGGGTTCCAAACCGCTGAGGATAGTTAAAAATGACTCCCGACCAATCACTGAAGAGTCAAAATAGTACTGCAATGTCCCAAGAATTGTCTTAACTCTAGAAACACTACTACCAAACAAACTATTTGTCTGCACCAGTTCTTTAGCCATTGATGGAGGTGTTGTCCTGTTGTTTGCTGTGTGTGTCAGCTTCTTCTGCCTATGTTCCAGTGATTGCCAATGCCCACATTTCACCCATTGAAGCTATAGAGGGGGGATGATGTAGAGCTTCATGCATGGGAGGACTTTTGACATAAAATTTACGATCTTAGAAGAGATGGCCACGCCGAGATGGCTGGCGTAAATGAGATCAAACCCACAGCTGCACGAACTTAGTGACACAAAACCTTCGATTCATCATTTGAGTGTCAAAACCCCACCTCATTGTTGGGTCAGGTCACCCCCCTCAGTGTTTTACAATTCGCAAGTATCCTCCCAAGTCAGAGAAACAAGAAAAACTTTCTTTGGAATGAGACCTTTGAACTCTTCCTAGGTGCAGGACCTAGAATAATTCTCTTTGTTTTATACTTCCAAATACACAGACTTAATTTTCTTTGTCTTCCACATATAATGTATCTACATATATACTAGGATAAATCTGCTTAGTCCATGAACGTTTGACACACACAGTCACGGGACTAAGGATTTATTTCACACTGCACAGATTCTGTCTTGCATGACCAAGTGTATAAAACCATCTCACACAAGGTTTAACCTGACGATTACCCTAAGAATAGGCTATTATGACTTGTAATCACTTGTAAAAGCTTGTCTGTTCATGTTCAGAATATTAATTGGAGTTAAGTCATTTCGTGTCACTTGCATCATTTTCATGATATAAAATTCATGATTAAAATATGCCCTTTTTCAAGCAGGAAACTAGGAAGACATTTGATCAAGAATGATATGTTAATTATGTTGAGGGGAGGAGAATGCTGGTTACACCCTGGCCCAAAGATGATGTCTGATTGGTTAGAATTTATTTGGGGGGTGGATCAAACAGAAAGGGTTAAAAACTCCATGCCTTGATGAACGAGTTGAGTTTCAGAAATCTCAAGAGTCCTCGAAGCTTAAAAAAACATAGAAGTCTGAGGTCATTCCATCACCCATCTGGTGTCCCTTCTTCATCAAAACTCCTGACCATCAACCCAGCACAAACAAAGACATTTCTACAAACCAAGCCAACAAACATATAACCATTGCAACTCAAAATCAGTCCTCCAGACTTTTGCTAAAAGCTGGTGCATAAGATATAATGTTGTAACCCTATTTAAAATTAAAGCATGTTAAATGAAGTTCTGATGGTTTGTTCAAGGCATTGTCTATAGACTCTATATGAGATCCATATAAGTTCATTCTTATTCATTTTCTGTTCAAGCTTATTCACTAACCCAGCATTTCCCAACTGGGGTGCTGTCTGGCGAGATCATGGGAGCAGTATGAAAAATCCTTCAAACATTTCTAAAATCCCAAAATGCATATTGTTTTTTTCTTTTTCAAAACAGATATCATACATACAAAATCATACACTTATCAATAGTAACAAGTAATAAATAATAATAATAATTTAAAAAAATAAATAATAATAATAATAATATCTTCAGCTCATTGGACACTTGACGAGCATGCAGTTAGCCAAGGATGGGTGTCGCAAGCACTATGATGTGACGAGACAAAACTAGATCGCTCTAATGTCGTTCCACTTGCAATGCAGACAGCTTCATTGGTTATAAACAGTAACTTTTGTTTTTGATAGCGAGCAACGCAATAAAACAAAAGTTACTGTTTATAACCAAAGAAGCTGTCTACATTGCAAGTGGAACGACATTAGAGCGATCTAGTTTTGTCTCATCACATCATAGTGCTTGCTCCTTTGACAACAAAGGCAGAAATAGCAAAAAATTATTTGTGTATAATGCTACCAGAACAGCTGCAGGGTGAACAGAAATGTTTAAAACAGACTAATTCATCATCCTGTTAAACACACCTAATACATCTCTCATCTCCATCTGACCTATACAGGTATTGTCTCTGCCTTGTGAATCAGTAATTTTAATAATAAGTTGGCCTGTGTACCGATTTACATAATATAAATACTATATTATTAATAATATAAATATTCAAAATATCATCTTATATCTTTATTATACATATTTTTATCTATTTTCAATAAAATTCATAACTAATTAAGCAGAAAGGTCCCCTCTTTTAGGATTTCATCTGTTAATTTTCTCTGCATTTTGTCAACTTTAAACTGGAGAGCATTGACTTATTAAAGGGATACTTTTAAAGGTTGTATACTCCTTTTGACCTAAAAAAAATGTAATTCTGTCATCGCTTACTCACCTTCATGTTTTTGTAAACCCATATGACATTCTTTCATCCGTGGAACTCAAAAGGAGATGTTAGGCAAACTGTTAGTCTCAGTCACCGTTCACTTTCATCGTGTGGAAAAAAAGATGAATGAAAGTGAACGGTGACTGGGACTAACATTCAGCCTAACATCTCCTTTTATGTTCCACAAAAAAATAGATATTTATATGGGCTTGGAACAGCATATGGTTGGATAATCATGACAGAATTTTCAATTCTGGGTGAACTATCCTTTTAACTACCTGTTAAAGTATGATGATGAATGTATTTGCAAGAACAATGTAATGATTGAATGTTTTGCTGCTGGAAAACAAGTCTCTGAAGGTTGTATACTAAAAAAAATAATTCAATCTGAATAAAACTAGACTGGTTCCCAAACCTGTTCCTGGAGGTCCCCCCCTTCATCACTGCACATTTTGTATATCTCCCTGTTCTGACACACCAAATTCAAGTCTTGGAGTCTCCACTAACAATCTGATGAGTTGAATCAGGTGTGTTTAATTAGGGAGATATCCAAAATGTGTAGTGTTTGGGGGCTTCCAGGAACAGGATTGGGAACCACTGAACTAGAGTTAAGAATTGAGGTATGAAGTAGTCCCCTGTGAATGTTTTGTTATTATGGGTGACCCCCAATTTTGCAAGTTCTCAAAGGGTGCCGTTACTGAAAAAAGGTGTCTTACTCAAAGACACAAAATGCCCCTTGGTTTGAATTTACAACCTTTTGGTAGCCTGTATGGAATTTTAGCCACACCAACCCTTTATTACATACAAAAATATATTTGCAGTGCAATCAGTTGAAATTAATTTAGATCTCTTCATGGTATTTTAAAAGTGAAGATCTAAATGCATCAAGACCATGTCTGAGATGTAGTCACACATCAAAAACATTGGTTAACACATTCCTTATATGTTGTTTATGGTTAGAACTGTGTGGCCCGACAGGTTATTCCAACAATATATCGCCCAGTGAGATCAGTGGCAGATGATGAATCACTATTCACTGCATGCACTTTTGACGTAGCTGTTCTATAAATTTGCAACCCCAAAAGGGAGGCATCCAAGTTTAGTGTAGAAATTATATTTTCACACTTAAATGCCTGTGCTCTTTCAAGAAATATGAAAGGGATAGTTCCCCCAGAAATAATATTTTTTCCTTACAAAGAAAATACATGGTGACTGAGAAATGAGTCATTGCCCAACATCGTTGTTTTTCACAGAAGAAAGTAATTTAGGTTTGGAACAACTTGATGCTGGGTAAATGATGACAGATTTGTTTTTTGGGCCATCACTGTGCTGAGGGAGATCTGCTGACAAACCAAAATATTATATTATATTATATTATATTATATTATATTATATTATATTATATTATATTATATTATATTATATTATTATAATCGAGATAATCATTACTAAGTCCCATGCTATGCTCCTATATAATTTGATTGTGTATATTTATGATATTTGGGGTCATGACAACTGAAGATTTATAAATCTGGACAAGGAAAGTCAAGCTTCATAAATTTGTAAAGGATTAGACGTGCAAGAGTGGAAGATAAACAGTTATGTATCATATACAACTTCAGCTACCCTTCACTGAACAAAAAGCCAGAATCATTTTCCTCAAACCACGAGATCAGAGCAGCATGGACAGAGAACAAGAAACATTTTCTGACTTCAATGGTTCAGGGGCCGTACTGCAAGTCATTCTCATGCCTGATATACCACTGAGACTATGATTATAGGGAACATGTGTCACACTTATCCAAAGCATTCTGTTATCTACCTGAAATCTAGCTGACCTGTCATTAATCTAACTGACGTCAAGCAGTTTTGTAAAAAATATAGTATCAAGACAGGCGGCTGCTATTGTAGATTTGTGCAAAATGTTAAAATATATTAGGAACACTCGTCAACTCCACACAACACCCATTTGGTCAGACTGAATGTTTTAAAGCTAAAGTGTGTAAATTGTTTAGATGTTTACTGTAAATATTTTCTTCAATCTCAGCTTAATATTCAGAGACAAGTAAGCCAGAGATTGTTTACTATAAGTACATTGCTTTGTTATTTTATGAGCATCATAACCAGCCCATAAACATCACCTCAACCAATGGCTTGAATCTGGGATGTGACTATTTGCTTGTACAACTAATGGCAGACGTAAAAAATATAAGGGCTTGGTGACGTAAGTGGAAAAAAGTAATTTAAGAGCCCGAGCAAGATAATTTGGAATAACGTGCACTGATGAATCGTTCACAATAAGGCCAGAGATGTGTATTAAGAAAGTAAATAGATCAATTTTGAATTCATGTTAACTTTAGGTTTAATGGTCCTTATCTTGTATCAAGATAATATTTAATGCACTCTCAGTAATAAAGGTACCATTAAAGGTACAAGGGCCGCAACTGGGGTGGTACCACCAAGGGGACCATTTTTGTACCTCTAGTTCAAATGTATTACTCGTTTTGGGTACATAATTGTACCCTAAGGACCTATTGTATGTATACCTTTAAAGGTACATTTATATGTTTTGTTTCTCTAGGAACAAAAATAACTTACATGTTTGTCTTTTTAAGGGTACAAATATGTACTTAAAACAAGGGTACCACCCCAGTGACGGCTTTGTACCTTTAATGGTAACTTTTGTTTTTCTGAGAGATGTATTCAGGTTTTATTCACAGATTCTGGTTCATTTATAACATCAGAATATTTAATTGAGAATATTGAATACATACATAGATTAACAGAGCAAAACAGTGGTTGAACAATGTGTTACTTACAAACTGGAAGAAAAGGTCAAACATTGCACAATTTATTGATGAGTGATTCATTTTTATTTGTTTTATGTATTTATATAGTTGTGAATTATCCATCAATAAAAGCTATTACTATGATTACTACCTATAATAGTAGTAAATAGAATCATGGGAATAATAAAAAGCAAAGAGACATTTTTGTTCTTCAAACTAGGAATCTGCTGTGTTGAAGATTGACTCTGATTGAGAAAGAACGACATAACCAACAATGAAAAAAGTTTCCATGGCAACCAGAGGTAAAAAATTCAGACAGAATTATTATTATGACTTGGTCATTCCTGACCAATTAAAATATATTTGCATGAGACTGCATGTATGTGTGTACTTATAAAAGAAGAGAAATAGATTTTCATAGGAATATATGATTTGTGCATGTTCCAGTTATTTATGTGTCACCTTTACACAGACAGGGAACATGGTAATGTGTTGCAATGTATCACTACCCACAATCCCCTGCAAACTAAAAACATAGCTATAAAAAGAAATGGCTAAATTGTAATATTTGTAATTTGAGCTAAAATCTTGAGCAGCTTTCAATGAAAGGGTGTGTGTGTGTGTGTGTGTGTGTGTGTGTGTGGGCAGGTTTAAGTGGTTTACGAGGACTTTTTTTTTAGGTTACAAACTGGTAATTACAAGGGTATTATGCTATAAGTGTGGTTTATGAGGACATTTCTAGTGTCCCCATAATTTAAATCATTTAAAAATCATACTAAACAATTTTTTATTGAAAATGTAAAAATGCAGAAAGTTTTTTGTGAGGGTTAGGTTTAGGGGTAAGGTTAGGGTTATGAGATTGAATCTATAGTTTGTACAGTATAAAAATCATTATGTCTATGGAGAGTCCTCATAATAATAGCTGCACCAACATGCAGTAGTGTGTGTGTGTGTGTGTGTGTGTGTGTGTGTGTGTGTGTGTGTGTATGTGTGATGCTCCACAGTGCATGGTTCCATTAGGAGGCAGATGGCAGCACCCAAGTCGGAAGTGACTGACATAATGGCTTGACCAGGCCAGCAGGCTATGTGTGTATGTGTTTTTTCATTTGACCATATCATCTCCTATGCATTTTCCCATGTGCAGGCTCAGCAGACTCCTCATTTTTTGAGTTTATGGTGTTGGTTTCATAGTTTTATGCATTGTTGTCAGAAAAAGACAAAGGCTAAAAGAAAAAGTGCCTTTTTATAAGTGATTTTGAATGACAGTTTATGGGTAAAAGGGTGAATCTCACGAAACCTGTCAAAAACATGTCCTGGCCATATTTCACCCAAAAAAATCTAAAGAAAGAAATAAGAAATTACAAAAGAAAAAAAGGTATACTATTTAAATTATATGTATACAGCATGCTAGTATTTGATGTATTGCTTTTACATTTATTTAAATAAAAATCATTGTATTACAGTAATACAAAGTTTTAATGGATGTTTATTTTCTTAACAATCAAGTGATTTTACAAACGGTAATTTTACATCTGCAATCCACGGTAGTGCTCATCTAACTTGCTATGTAATGTTATTGTTTTGGTAAGGGTTTACTATTCAGCTGTGGGACAGCTTTTACCTAAAACTGTATAACAAAATGGTCGATCTCAAGAGTCTTATATAATTATATCATTACAAGCTGTAATGTTACGGCCGCTATCCACAGTAGTCCACGGCTAACTTGCTCACTAACTCTTTAATGTCCCCTGGTAATGTCCAACCAGGAGTAAGCCTCTGTTCTCTGTTCATATCTCGGACAAAAAAAGTTCAGCTACAACCATTCCAGCAAAAGATGACTAACTTAGATGCACTACGTGTCTTTTACTTGAAGCTTTGTTAGGTTCACAATAATCAACAGTGTACTTGTAAGAAAGCTGCAAAATTAAAACGTACCACTGTGAAACGTCCTGCTCAAGTCGTGCTTGCGAAGGTGGTTCAGGTCGATCAGCTTGTTCTTCCAAACTTTCATTAGCAGATTCGGACTCAAACTAGTATGGCAAAAACTGACGCCAATGTCACCATAGTTACAATAGTGTTTACAGCTGTTAAGGAAGCCTGAAACCCAGTTATGGTAAGGAGCGTTACATTTCTGACACGCTCTATACGGTTGACCAATCACAACAGACTAGGCCAGCTGGCCAATCAGATCAGACTGGGCTTTTCGGAAAGGGGGGCATTAAAGAAACAGGAGCTAATTCAGAGTGTTTGAGCCAGAGGATGAAAATTAGTTTAGCAGAAATGTACAGTATGAGAAAAATAATGTATTTTTTTTACATTAAAGCATGTAAACCTATTCTAGTAAACCCCCAAAATAAAATTATGAACCTGTAAATTAGCATAATATGGGCTCTTTAAATTGTATTGTTAAGTGCATATGATCAGTGTGGGTGAGAAACAGATCAATCTTTAAGTCCTTTTTTTACTATAAAGATCGTTGCATTTTGATCTAAAATGCTCTAACATGGCCACACTATCCATTTGGAATAATATTTTGCTTTAAACATCAGCTATCCCTCAGCAAGAATGCCTTTATCTTCTTTGTAGACCTTCCAAGATTATATATTGGTGTCAAAGTTTTGCTGTGGATTACATGGTCAAGCATGGCCAAGCGCAAAAGGGAGCACACTCCCTTTTTTTTACTATACTATGCACAAAGACTGTGAATCGCCAAAAACAAAAGAAGAATGTGAAAGTGAAAGTGGAGATTTATAGTAATAAAAAAAAAAAAAGAACTTAAATATTGATCTGTTTCTCACCCACACCTATCATATCGCTTCTGAAGATATGGATTTAACCACTAGAGTCATATGGATTACTTTTATGCTGCCTTTATGTGATTTTTGGACCTTCAAAGTTCTGGCCACCATTCACTTGCATTGAATGGACCTACAGAACTGAGATATTTTTCTAAAAATCTTTATGTTCTGCAGAAGAAAGAAAGTCATACACATATGGGATGGCATGAGGGTGAGTAAATGATTTGAGAATTTTCATTTTTGGGTGAATTATCTCTTTAATATGTGGTTATTATTTGATATTTGCAATGCCTTGCATGCATTAATAATACACATTATTTTTATACATTAAGTGAGTGGTAAGTTTAGTAAGTTAAACTTGTCTCTCTTCCAGTGGCACAAATTAATATTTATCTGTTTATGCTGCCTGTTTAGATAAAGATCCCAACTGACTGACACACCAGAAAGAGCATTTTACCAGAAGCAAAATGACATGACCTAGCTTCAACCTCTTATTCATGGTATGTGATGAGTTAAAGGGATAGTTCACCCAAAAATGTAAATTCTGTCAATATTTACTCACCCTCATGTTATTCCAAAACCCATATAACTTTCTTTCTTCCATGGAACCCAAAAGGAGATTGACCTCCATCAACATTCACTTTCATTGCATGCTTTGTTCAATACAATGAAACTGAATCATGACTGTTTGTCAGTCCTTAAAATGTATAAAAATCATATAGGTTTAGAACCACATGTGGATGAGTTATGAATTTTAGTTTTTGGATGAACTGTGTCTTTAAAAACTGTACCTGTTAAAACTCAAGATGGCACCGAGTATGGCTGCTGCGTTGCGAGCTCCGACACAACATTGTAGTGTTTTGTTTGTTTTGTTTACAATTATTATGTTTTTTTGTCTTGGATGTTGTCTGCCTTATTGTCTACGACAGACAAACACTTTTGGACACTGGTTCTGCAATTACACACCGTAAACCGGACTTCAAATTCCTCAATGCTGACCCGCTGTTTACAAACACACCAGCGGAGCCCTTTGTCTGGGCTGCCCGGCTGCAGAAACGCAAAAGGAAAAGGGGAAACAGAGCCGGCGTTCTCATCAGAGTAAGACATTGTGCAAATCGACCCCCGCTACCCAGTATTCTACTGGCAAATATTCAGTCTCTGGACAACAAGCTCTGCGAGCTGAGAGCACTGATCTCTTTCCAACGAGAGATGAGGGACTGCTGCATTATCTGCCTTACAGAAACTTGGATGTCTGCAGAGATTCCAGACTCAGCCATTGAACCCGTGGGGTTCTCCGTGCACCGAGTGGACAGAGCAAAAGATCTCTCAGGTTAAAGCAGAGGTGGTGGTGTATGTTTTATGATCAACAAATCCTGTCCTGACCAATCAGACTCTATGCTACAAGACTGTTTTGATCACACGGACTGGGAGATGTTCCAGTCGACATCGACAGGTAGTGATGATGACATTGTGTTTTACGCTGATAGCGTAATGTGTTTCATCAGAAAGTGCGTAGAGGACGTTGTTCCGTCCAGAACAATACGGATCTACCCGAACCAGAAATCTTGGATAAATAGCGATGTTCGCGCGGCACTTGATATGTGATTCCGGAAACGCGGAGGAGCATAAACAAGCCAGTTATCAGAACAGCAAAACGTCAGTACAGGAACAAGATTGAAGGACAGTTCAACACCACCAACTCTAGAAGCATGTGGCAGGGAATTAACATCATCACGGACTTTAAAGGGAATAAAAACTCCGCCGTGAACACTGCTGCCTCTCTCCCGGATGAGCTAAATACTTTTTATGCTCGTTTTGAGGGAAATAACACCGCCCTCGTGGAGAGAGCTCTCGCGGCCGAAGCTACAGAGGTTAGTTCACTCTCAGTCTCTGTAGCGGATGCAACCCGATCCTTCCGACGGGTGAATATCCGCAAAGTCGCGGGTCTAGACGGCATTCCAGGCCATGTCAACAGAGCATGCGTGAACCAACTGGCTGGTGTTTTTACGGATATTTTCAACCATTCCCTCTCTTTGTCTGTAGTCCCCACATGCTTTAAAATGTCCACCATTGTGCCTGTTCCAAAGCAATCCAAAATCACTTGCTTAAATGACTGGCGTCCTGTTGCTCTGACCCCCATCATCAGCAAATGCTTTGAGAGACTAATCAGAGATTACATCTGCTCTGTGCTGCCTCCATCACTAGACCCATTGCAGTTTGCTTACCGCAACAACCGCTCCACTGATGATGCCATTGCATCTACAATACACACTGCTCTCTCCCACCTGGAAAAAAAGAACTCTTATGTGAGAATGTTGTTTGTAGGCTACAGCTCAGCATTCAACACCTTAGTGCCCTCCAAGCTCGATGAGAAATTCCGGGCTCTGGGCTTAAACAGCTCACTGTGCAGCTGTATCCTGGACTTCCTGTCAAGCAGATGCCAGGTGGTTAGAATGGGCAGAAACATCTCCTCATCACTGACCCTCAACACTGGAGCCCCGCAGGGCTGTGTTCTCAGCCCACTCCTGTATTCCCTGTACACACATGACTGTGTGGCAACACACAGCTCCAATGCCATCATTAAGTTTGCTGATGTTACGATGGTGGTAGGTCTGATCACTGACAATGATGAAACAGCCTATAGAGAGGAGGTGCACACTCTGACACACTGGTGTCAGGAGCACAACCTCTCCCTCAGCGTCAGTAAGACAAAGGAGCTTGTGGTGGACTTCAGGAGAAGAGATAGAGAACACAGTCCCATCCCCAACAATGGAGCACCAGTGGAGAGAGTCAGCAGCTTCAAGTTCCTGGGTGTCCATATCACTGAGGATCTCACATGGTCCATCCACACTGAAGCCATTGTGAAGAAGGCTCATCAGTGCCTCTTCTTCCTGAGACGGCTGAGGAAGTTTGGAATGAACCGCCACACCCTCACACGGTTCTACACCAGCACTGTAGAGAGCATCCTGACTGGCTGCATGTCCGCCTGGTATGGCAATAGCACCGCCCACAACCGCAAAGCACCTCAAAGGGTGGTGCGAACTGCCAGACACATCATCGGAGGTGAGCTTCCCTCCCTCCAGGATATATATACCAGGCGGTGTGTGAAAAAGGCTCGGAGGATCATCAGAGACTCCAGCAACCCGAGCCATGGGCTGTTCTCACTGCTACCATCAGGCAGGCGGTATCGCAGCATCAGGACCCACACCAGCCGACTTCATGACAGCTTCTTCCCCCAAGCAATCAGACTTTTGAACTCTTGATCTCCCACGATCAAAATACATCAGCACTGCACTTTATTACTCTTATATCTCACACCGGACTGTCATAAATTATATTATTATTATATTATATTCTCTCTTAACAACACACTGGCAACTTACTATCAACCGACAACCTGAATGTCAATACAGTACAATACAACTTACTGTACATTTTATATATACTATATATACTTTTTTATTGTATAATGTGTATTCTACATTGTGTGTATTGTATACTGTACATTGTATGTTATTATTTGTATATTGTGTTATGTGTAATTATGTGTATATTAGATTTTAAATTGTGTTGTGTTAATCTGATTTTTATTGTAAATTGTTATATGTCTCATCACTGTCACGACTACTATGTTGCTCGGAACTGCACCCAAGAATTTCACACACTATTGCACTTGTGTATATGGTTGTGTGACAATAAAAGTGATTTGATTTGATTTGATTTAACTGCCACTACCTTTAAATGGCTCCATTGTACTGTATCTATTGTTTGAACGCAAACATGCAAAAACTGTGTTGGAGATGCATAAGTAATCAATATTAAGCTAAATCAATTTGATATTTTAGATGTATAGTGCATTGTGCATCATTTTTGTTTATTGTGGAGAATTTGTGCAGTACTTTTAGGCTGAAAGGTTGAGCACAGTGTTCACCTTTGATCTAGCTTAGAAAGTCTGTGCATGCGCTTGGCCATGCTTGACCATGTAATCCACAGCAAAACTTTGACACCAATATATAATCTTTGAAGGTCTACAAAGAAGATAAAGGCATTCTTGCTGAGGGATAGCTGATGTTTAAAGCAAAATATTATTCCAAATGGATAGTGTGGCCATGTTAGAGCATTTTAGATCAAAATGCAAGAATGCATCGGTAACACTTTACAAGAAGGTTCCATTCGTTAACATTATTTAAAAGGACATTTCACCCAAAAACAACAATTCTCTCATCATTTACTCACCCTCATGCCATCCCAGATGTGTATGACATTATTTCTTCAACAGAACACAAATTAAGATTTTTAGAAACATTTCTCAGCTCTTTTGGTCCATACAATGCAAGTGAATGGGTGCCAGAATTTTAAAGCTCCAAAAATCACATAGGTCAGCATAAAAGAAATCCATAAGACTCCAGTGGTTAAATCAATATCTTCAGAAGCTTTTTGATAAGTGTTGGTGAAAAACGGATCAATATGTTAGTCAATTTTTACTCCTAAATCCTCCTCCCTGTTCATTCAATCTCCAATTTAACTTTCACTTTCACATTCTTCTTCTTTTGTTTTTGGTGATTTGCATTCTTCATGCATACACCCCCTACTGGACAGGGAGACAAATTTCTAGCAAAAATTGACTTAAATATTGATCTGTTTCTCACCCACACATACCATATCGCTTCTGAAAATATTAATTTAACCACTGGAGTCTAATGGATTACTTTTATGCTGTCTTTATATGCTTTTTGGAGAATAAAAATTTTGGCACCCATTCACCTGTATTATATGGACATACAGAGCTGAAATATTCTTCTAAAAATCTAAGTTTGTGTTCTGCAGAAGAAAGAAAGTCATACACATCTGGGATGGCATGAGGGTGAGTAAATGATGAGGGAATTTTCCTTTAATGCATTAGATATCACGAACAAACAATTAACACTATATATATATATATATATATATATATACACTTTTTTTTTTTTTTTTTTTTTTTACAGAATTTATTAATCTTTGTTAATTTTAGTTAATAAAAATACTACTGTTCATTGTTAGTTCATGTTATTTCATAGTGCATTAACTAATGTTATCAAATACAACTTTTGATTTTAAATGTATTACTATATGTTGAAATTAACATTAATAAATGCTTAATAAGTATTGTTCATTGTTAGTTTATGTTAACTAATTTAGTTAACTAATGTTAACAAATGGAACCTCATTGTAAGGTATTACCAATACATCGACTGAATATATCGAACAGTTTTTTTTTTTTTTTTTTTTTAATGAATGGCAAACATGGAAATGTACAAAGGCCTTTTCAACGTTGAATTAATATTTATCTCTGACATTGAAATAACATTGATTTTGCTTGTTACTTTCAATGTTGATTCAGCATTAAATAGACAACCAGGTTAGCAGTAAAATGTGTAAAAAAAAAATAAAAATAAATGAAAAAATAAAAAAACTTTTTCAATTGTATTGAAGAAATCTGAATGAGGAAATACCATGGACTTCTGTTGTTTTTATATAAAGCTGTAATTATAATGACTGCAGACAGCCAAATGCATAACCTAAAAGAAAACTTATTGGATTTTTAGAATTAGAAACAAGTTTTAATTTTATGTAGGCCAAGACATCACAAAAGACCCAACTTATCACCAATTTTGACAGAACTTCACAGTTGTTTTATTTCCATTTTTATACAGCTGAACTTAATATGTGCCTTTGCATTCAACAATCAAACACAGGCTATGCAATAATCATAAAATATTCCAGAATTGTTACTGAACAATTACATTTCCCAGAATGTATTATTTGTGGATTTCATGCATAGTAGTGGATTAAACTACTGTCATGGTTACCTTTTCAACGCTAAATTAATTATCTTTGCAATCTGGGTGGATTTTATTTAGTGACAAACTGCATGTGTAACGTGACTGCTATGCATGCATTCGCACATCCACTGTCTAACATAACATCAGAAATAAAAGATGATATGTACACATGATATTGTGCAAATAATAATTCTCACAAATACCTGTGCTGTGGGATTGTAAAACCCACCACCCATTGAGGGAGGCAGGCTGAGCGTCGGGAGGGACGGATGACAGAATGACAGCACTGCGCGCGGCTCAATAAATGCTCGCGCATCAGTGCGGCTGGAGCGCAGAACAAGAGCGGCTTCTCACTGCACTCACTGCGTGTTTATACAGCGGCTCGCGCAGACATGTCACGCACCTTCTGAGTGGAACTTCAAGAAACAATTTTGAATCTTCCGTCGGAATATTGTCAAGTGGATAAGCCGACTGTTTGAGGCAATATTTATACAATTTGAAAGTGGAAAGGTAAGTTGCATTGCTTTTTTAAATTGATTTGCACGTGCTTTATGAAATGCATAGATACGATGGTGCTTTGCGAGTTGAACGTACTGTAAGGGCTTGCATGTACTGTACTGTAGGTCTCTAGCTTACGAGCAACTAGTGCATCTTGTTGAACACTATTCTTTGATCACAAGAATGCAGATCAATGCTTATAAAACCCCCTGGATAGTGCACACCTTTAATGTTAAACAAGGATAGCCTATTTCTTGACTATAATTGAGTGCTTGTCTTTGTGTAGGCTGATTTTGAGCAGTCAACCTGTTTCTATCTCTTTCTCTCTCTCTAACAAGATTACATTTTAAAGCAATTTACACGAGTTTGAGGCTTGCACTTTTTATTTAATAAAAAGAAAGAGAAAGAAAATTAAAAGTTTAAAAGCACCCCAAAACAGCAGATCACCAGCTATATCAGTATTGTATTATAAAAGATGTTTTTTTTTTATGTTTGTTTGTTTGTTTGTTTTTTGTTTTTAGTTGTAAGGGAAAATGCATCCTTGTTTTGTTGATATAGAAATGCGCTTTGATAACCGTCCATGATATACTAATCATCTATTTTAATATTTGCATTTGTGCATTTGGCAAATGCATAAATGTGTCACTCAGTTTTAAATAAACCAATAAAGTCACTTTAATATCAATTTGTTAATGATAAAGTATTTGTATCAGATGAAATGGAACTTCAGTAGCTTTTTTAAAACTTGGTAATGTGCAGTGTTGTAAAGTATGTTGTGATAAAGCATGTTATTATCAGGAACATGTAAGAGGCACTGTTGCATGAATATGTGACAGTGGTTCAATGGTTCAATTCCCACAGCCATCACCATTGTGTCCTTGAGCAAGGCATTTAACTCCAGGTTGCTCCAGGGGGATTGTCCCTGTAATAAATGCACTGTAAGTCGCTTTGGATAAAAGCGTCTGCCAAATGCATAAATGCAAATGTAAATATGTGATTGATTCACATGGTAAACAGTAAAAATATGCAGTTGCTATCTTTAATGGGCTATTTCTACTTATCTTGACCCTAAAAATGACTTTAGTTGGTCTAACCTTGTAGTCAGGGGTGTAGCAGTCATTTTAAATGTGAGCAATGGGGGAGTGAGGGTAGGTGGCCTCAAAAACACCTAAAAAAAAAAAAAAAATGATAATCTGCATCAGCCGATAAATTTTCCTATTTGACTGATTTGTTTCTTGAGGGCTCTGAGAATTGCTTGCTTGCATGTGAAGCGACTGAGACATAAAAACGACCAGCCATGGTTCGTTTTGTTGTAATATGCCATCGTGTTACTACAGTAATAGACCGGTTTTATTTAAACGGTCCGCATATCAGAGTCTCAACAGATGCGTTTGAGCTCATTATATTAAAGTGCTCGCCTGTTTCATTCTCCCTCTCTTTCCTCAACAGTTCCCTGTAACTTTGAACTGTCTTGTCTAATGATAAAAAGGCAAACATCTATAAAACTAATATCATATACCATCTGCAAATATGCGCATATCTTGTTTAAACAGATGTAATAAACCAACCTCACACAACTTCAGCAGATCCAGAAAACTGTGGAGCGCTCATATATCTTCCTCTGAAGCATGTATTCTAACAGTCTCTCATCAACAGTTCCCTGTAAGTTTTCGAATAATAAAAGGCAAATATCAATAAAACTTCTATTATATACCATCTGCAAATATGCAGATATCTCATTTAAACAGATGTAATTCATAAGCCCTTATGAAAATCCAGCATTTTCTTCCCATCGAGCGCTAATCTAATATCTTCCTCTGAAGCGCATATTCTATCAGCCAGTATCAAAACTTCAGTATCAGGATCAAAAGTTAATCTGATTCACAAATCATGATGGTCAGTCCGTGATAATCTAAGCAGGTGATCCAGGCCGTTTAAACTGTCAGATTTCTGATATTAATATCTGCATGAAACAGAATTTTCTGTTTAAACAGAATTTTCTGTGCAAAGTTTGTCTGTGCATGTATAACAACATGAAGGCAGGAGGTGTCAAGCAAAATATGAAATGTCAAACACAAATTTTGCAGTGAATAATAAATACAAATTCAAACATTAAAAGAAGTGAAAATAAAATCAATATAGCCTACAAACAGGTGAAAGTCCCGTAAATCTATAAGGAATTTTTACGATAAGGCACTGTTATTTAGTTAAATAATAATAATAATAATAATAATAATAATAATAATATTAATAATAATAATAATGATGTTACATTTATATAGCGCCTTACCAGAGGTAGCACAGTTAAAAGAAGAAGAAAAAAAATATGGAGAATGTTTCAGTTTCTTCGTTTTACATAAGGAGGAATATTCCTAATAGATGAATACTCTATGGAGCATTTAAACCTTTATGGAGCATTTGAACTTTTTTCAGAATAAAGTCTTGACCAGACAATTACCTTAATCGCTGATGTGAATATAAATGTGGTCAACTTTAAGAGATGGAAAGACGAGTTCCGACGTGAAATCATCACTTCAGGTCAGGACTTTAACATTGTGCTCAGGTTTAGGCTATAAATGAATACATGGGAATCACGTGTGAATAGTGTTATACATTAACATAGACATTTCATGAAGTGGAAAGTGTATATGATGTTGTATCTTAATGTTAAACTTGATAAGCTCTAGACGCGCACAATTAACAGAGACCCCAAATGGAGTCGAGACCGTGCCCATCCGATCTGAAATCACTGAAATATTTTTTATATTATTCGGATTAATCCGTTATTCGTTTTGAAGTCATTTTTCGTGCCTTTCCGAATAAGGTATTCGACTTCGGGCACATCCCTACTATTGGCCAATCGGCCACCCTGCTCTCTGTGTATCGGCCATTAAAAAACCCGTATCGGTTGATCACTAATAAACTCCACTTACAATGTATGCTTTAAAGAAGGATTGTCCTTTGTTTTGTTTTTCTGCAGTGCATTTCACGTAATGCTGCCAATCAAGAACGGTATGTCGATAAATAACTCTCGTTTGTGTGTTCCTCATCTCTAGATTATTAAAGAGCACCTATTATGGTTTTTCAAATATTACCTTTCATGTAGTGTGTTATATAGCTGTTTGTGAATGTAAAAAAGTCTGCAAAGTTTCAAAAATCTAAGTGCACGACAAATGGAATTATTGACTCCCAAAAGAAAGAACCGATTCTGAACACCTGAAACGAGTTGTTAGTAATTCCAGACTTATTTCCTGTACTAACCTACATAATTTAGTAACAAAAAACCCACCTCTGGTCTTCATTGGCTGCTCGCGAACAGCTTTGACCCGCCCTCAAACACTACACTAAGCGGTAGACCAATCACAACAGACTGGGACATCTGACCAATCAGAGCAGAGTAGGCTCTCTGAAAGGAGGAGTTTAGAATGAATCCTTTAGAATGGATCATTGAACGAGTCGTTTTTGACACTGGGAAAAAAGGTAATGCTGCAATTTAAATTATGAGCATATTAAAGTGTTTTTTGACCTTGGATGCATGTAAATCTATTGTATGAGACCTTTAAAACAAAATTATGCATGTTTAAAAACCATAATAGGTGCTTTTTAATTTAGATCAACATCAATACCGATAAAAAACATGGATAAATGAGCATTGTTGAAGGCAACTTGGTAGAAGTGAACGGAGCCTCGTTGATTAGACTGTCTGACTGACGGCCTATAATGTAAGGGTTGCTTAGGCTCATGAAACTCACCTGTGATTGGCTGGATGGTCGCTCAATCAGCCCAAAGTAACAAAATGCAAAGAATACTGTATACAAATCCACCATTTGGACTTGGAAAAGTGCGGGGGACAGAAATCACCTTTTTAAAGAGTGCAGGGGATGTGGGGGGCACGGCTGCTACGCCAGTGCTTGTATTTAATGATAAATATAGTCATATTGAATATGTTTAACTTGAATAAAACCATTAAATTTAGATGTCACCACAGCATTATGTCACTAATACAGAAATGTATTGTGTTCCTTTGAGAGTTTATATATGCATCATGCATAGTACTTTCCGCAATGAGAAATTGCAAGCAATGACAAATATCATTGCAAGTTTGTTATTACAATTATTTTATTATGCACCAACAGTTGTTATGCTCACTATGTTCTGTGCATTTCTTAAAAACCACATTGTTTCATGCGCTTATACACAATAAGTTACTAGATCATGTAGTTAAGCTGCCTTGCAGTCTCAACAGTTGTAATGTCTCACTTCAGGACTCTGAAGCTGAATTAGTAGTCACTTTTTGACGGAATTGGACAATCACTGTTCACATGAGGCCATGTGCGTTTTGTGCTGCCAAGAAAGGCGAGAGGCAGGAGAGCTGTAAATTATAAAGTGTTTCTTTAGATAAACATTTTATCAAGACTACGCAAGATGATGCATGCACACGGTGAAAATCCTATGGGTTTGTCAGCAGAAAGGAAGGAGTGAATTGAAGTTTATGTTCACAGCTTGTACACTGTGAAGGAAGTCCCAACTAAATCATTTAATTGATTATAAAAATATATATTGTGACAAATTCAACTGAATGACTTCCTACTGTACATACAGAATTTACAGTTGTGCTCATAATTTACATACTTCTTTCAGAATCTGTAAGATGTTTAGCTTTTTTTTTTTCTTAATAGGAGAGATCATAAAATTTGGTTTTTTATTTAGTACTACCATGAAGAAGCTGCATGACAGATGTAGTGCAAGTGTATTCCACAAAATAAGAACTAGATTTACACAAATTTTCCTCATCTAATGTTTACATACCATTGGTTCTTAATAAGTTGGTTAAAAAGTGATATCTTCTTGAAGATCAGTGACTTACAGCATTTGTGATAGTTGTGTATGAGACCCTCAGTTGTTGTCCTGAGTGGCAGAACATGAGAGGAAACCAAATAACATACAGTACTTTTTTGAGGCATTTAAAAAAAAAAGAATAGCAAACAGCTTAATATTGAGTAACTTAGCCAAAGGAAAAAAATGCACAAACTGAAACAGTAAGTCAGTGGAGTGGAGCGAAAGCAATTTCCCCTCATCGCTGACAGTGTCCTGTAATTATTCCGCTCCTGCTCCGGGTTTTCCAATTTCCAGTCCATGCATACTAGAGAGAGAAACTCCATTCTGAGCAATCCTGGAGCAAGAAAAAACACAGGTACTCTGACCATAAAAAAATTATTTCCTCAAAATAACACAACTCCACATCTCTCTCTGCTTCCATATTGCACTGCTTGCATAATTTGTTCTGGAACGCTTTTAAATAAATATTCTGGGTTCAACACAAGTTAAGCTCAATTGACTGCATTTGTGGAATAATGTTGATTACCACTTACAATGGAAGTGAATGGGGCCAATTGTATTAAGGGGCCAAAAGGCAGAAGTGTGAAGCTTACATTTATTAAAGCACTGGCATTAATTCTTCTGTTAAAACTCATCTATCATTTGAGCTGAAAAGTCGTTTAAATCATCGTTTTTATGGTTTATCATTTTAAGGTATATGACGTTACGTCATCATGGCAACCAAGTTCTAAAATTGGATATAACTTTACACAAAAGAGCGATCACACTAAAATCATGTTAACATGCCTATTGTTTATGTCTTGTGGCTATATTTTTTAAACAGTATTTTAATGTTTACGGATTGGCCACATTGACTTCCATTGTAAGTGCGTCATTGTAACCCAGATTTTTGCTTTTTAAAGAAAAGGAGGGGCAGGGGCCTGAGTAGCTCAGCGAGTATTGATGCTGACTACCACCCCTGGAGTGGCAAGTTCGAATCCAGGGTGTGCTGAGTGACTCCAGTCAGGTCTCCTAAGCAACCAAATAGGCCTGGTTGCTAGGGAGGGTAGAGTCACATGGGGTAACCTCCTCGTAGTCGCGATTAGTGGTTCTCGCTCTCAGTGTGGCGCGCGGTAAGTTGTGCGTGGATCTCGGAGAGTAGCATGTGCCTCCACATTCGAAGTCTCCGTGGTGTCATGCACAAAGAGCCACATGATAAGATGCGCAGATTGGCAGTCTCAGAAGCGGAGGCAACTGAGACTTGTCCTTCGCCACCCGGATTGAGGTGAGTAACCACCACGTGGACCTACTAAGTAGTGGGAATTGGGCATTCCAAATTGGGAGAAAAGGGGATAAAAAAAGTAAATAAAATAATAGAAAAGAAAGAAAAAGAAAAGGAGGGGCAAGTTGGAATACATTTTTGTGATAATCAATACTATGCCACAAATGCTGTCAAATGAGCTTAACTTGTATTGAACCCAGAATATTCTTTTAAGGCCAAAACATACTCTACATCTATGCAAGCGTGTTAGCGCAGACACTTCTAACTACGCAAGCTCGATTCATTGCATTGTTGTGTTCCGAATGTGTCTGACAGCAATTAAAAATACAATGCAAGTAGTACATGATGCATTCTGAACATTGCCACAAAGGGCAGTATAGCGAGCATGAGTGTGAATGTCCATTTCTATGATGAGTTTTCTCTTTCAAGCCAACTACTGTCATGGCGTAGCAACAGTTTGAAGAGAATATTAAGTAAGTTAAAATCAATATATTTATCGCAACTTATCTAAATAATAACACATCCGTTTTGTTGCACATACTTTCAGTACTTGAGTCCTGAAGTTTGTTACCACCACACTAACGCAAGAGCGCACGTTAGTGTGTTCAACAGGACTGCGCATTGGCCAAGTGCTCGGGCTGTGCTCACGTACTGTAATGTGTGCAAAGTATGTTTTTGGCCTTATACTAAATATCAGACGTTTTATATCACTGATTGGCCCACCAGAATAGAGGGCCAGAATGAACTGTTATGTAAAAAGAACTAAGGTAAACTTTGAACATAATAACTGGTGAATATTCATTTATTATTTGACCTGTGTATGGTCCTTCCTATTTAATTAGAAAAAAACACAACTGATAAACATCTTGCATATTCTTAAAGGGGTATGAAAACTTATGAGCAGAAATGTATACTAAAGCAGTTGTTGTCTATAAAATGTTAACCATTTCATTCAGACATAGGTGTACGTAACTGAGTGTGAATGTTTCCTTAATTGACACAGGATGCCATTATTAGAATGACAAACATACTTTTCGCTAACCTGTATTGTCTTGTGTTTGCGCTGTTGAGATGTAGGCTGCCTCTCTTTGCCTGCCTTGGCTGACACCTTTGACATGTTACTATTTCTTTGTCACATTCAACTCAATTACAGATCAGCAGTGACGCACAGTGTCACAATGCAGGATTCTGAGCCCAGCGTGTTTCAGCTACAGCCCAACATCATCTCAGTACGGCTCTTCAAAAGAAAGATCGGTGGGCTGGGATTTTTGGTCAAACAACGGGTTTGCAAACCACCCGTCATTGTATCTGACCTCATACGGGGTGGAGCCGCAGAGGAATGTGGGTTGGTCCAGGTTGGCGACATCGTCCTGGCGGTGAACAACAAACCATTGGTGGACCTGAGCTACGAACGGGCGCTTGAGACCCTAAAGAACGTGTCGCCTGAAAGTCACGCCGTCCTAATACTTCGTGGACCAGAGGGCTTCACCACTCACCTGGAGACAACGCTCAGCGGAGACGGCAAACCCAGAACAATTCGCATCACCAGGCCGGTCAACCCTTCTTCGACCAGGGCGTGTGAGCGATGCTCGCCCCTCACCCCCAACATGACCAAAGAGCTCAGGGCTATAGAGAACCTGTCCTCTGCTTCCACGACCAGGAAGGAACCTAGGGAGAACAAACCTCTGATTCCTCTGCTCGCCCAGGAGTCTCTGCTTCGAGAAGGAAGCCATTCGCTCCTTAACGGGGTGGAGGAGAACAACGACCTGTTGAAGGAGATTGAGCCAGTGCTGAA
The DNA here is from genome assembly GCF_019703515.2 of Myxocyprinus asiaticus. Classification (NCBI taxonomy): domain Eukaryota; kingdom Metazoa; phylum Chordata; class Actinopteri; order Cypriniformes; family Catostomidae; genus Myxocyprinus; species Myxocyprinus asiaticus. The sequence continues at coordinate 8,543,120 of NC_059346.1, read as the reverse complement.
ACTGATCAAGAATAGCAAAAAAGACATCAATGGAGAAGGGCTGAGAGTTGCGGAGAGGAAGGATGCAGAGGTGCAAGTGGAGAGGTGAGTGATATCAGCTTATGGGTCAATGGCGTGAAGCTTATATTTTAGAAATTCAAAAATACTTTAAAAGTGCAATTCACACAAAATAATTGCTGAAAACAGTTTAAAATAAGGTTGAACTCGTAAGCATTAGTTAACATGAACTAACAATGAACATAAATTTTACAGCACTCATTAATCTTGGTTAATTTTAGTTTCTACATATACTAATACAATTTTAAAATTAGTAGCTTTATGTTAACAGTTAATGCATTTTGAACTAACATTAACTAACAATAAACAATTGTATTTTTATTAATTAACTTTAACAACATTACTAAATGCTGTAAAAAATATATTGTTCCCTATCTGTCACTCACTCGACATTGTGTAGTGTAGTGACACTAGGGGTCACTCTTGGGAGCCCCAAACACCTATGATCTTTTTTTTAAAAGGCCAATGAGAATTGGTGAGTGGAATTTGCATGCCACTCCCCTGGACATACGGATATAAAAGGAGCTGGTATGCAACCACTTATTCAGATTTTCTCTTCGGAGCGGAGCGGTTCTATTCATTGAGCTGAATTCATCCGCCGAGTTCATTTACCTCTCTCTGCTGGATTTTACGGTGCATTTCAGCGGCTTCTCCCCCTCTGCATCTGTGGTTTGCAGAGAACGCCCCTGGGCGCTTCGGCAGAACATATTAAAAGTGTATTCTAATAGAGTATATTTTCTTTCTTAAAGAGTGGCACACACGGAACGTCTTTTTAAAGACATGTCTTTTTAAAGATGCCTTTCCGTTTGTGTGTTATTCCTGGTTGCGGTCGTTATCTCTCCGCTTCCGGCGGCCACAATCGCTGTCTTACGTGTCTGGCGCTGCCCACGCGGAGACATCGTTCGTGGATGGATCATGTCCTCATTGCAAGAACATGACCATGGCAACGTTAAGCATTCGTAAGAAAGCAAGCCACCCCAGTGACTCCCCGCGCCGGTCCTTCTACTCCCCGCGCAGGTTTGAGGCCGCGTCGGTTAGCACTGTGGGCGATTTGGGGACCTCAATGGGACCACCTCCGCCGGGTATCCCCCCACTGTCCTCCCATTCTCCAGCATGCTTGCTTGCCCCGATCGCGCGCTCGGACGAGATCGCCGGCTTGTCTCAGGGTGAGTTCGACCTCTCGTTCAGAGCCCGGGAACGCAGCATCGGAGAGTGGGCTCGTCCAGTTAGACGCGGAGGCTTTGAATGGGCTTCCCCCTTCGGGGATGGTCGTCCAGTCCCAGGCCGACGCGGAAATGACGGATATGCTGACCCTCCACTCTTCCCTGAACCCTCGTGGCTCAACGATTGGTTCCTGGGCTCAGGGCACCGCCCACGGCCATGCCCCGCCCCCGTTCCTTTCTTCCTAGAAGTAAATGCGGAGCTGCCAGGGGGTATTCAGTGATCCCCCGAGTGGATACGGTGCACTTATGTCCGCAGAGCGCCACCACCTGGCACGGACGCCCGAAACAAACACGCCCACACAGGGTTGGTTCCGGTGGACTACGGGGTACCCCCCCCTTGGCCAATATTATGGTGGGCAGCAGGAGCCAGGTAAGTGCTTCGATGTCCCTGGACTCAGCACGGCCACGGGGCTCGATTCCCTCCACGTGGGACCTTGAACTCCGCCCCGCCGCGAGGCCCCACCCACCGGTACGTCCAACGTGATCATTCCCTTGGTCCCCCTCGCCCGGAGTCTGGGCGCGTGGCTCGCGCATTCCAACCCATCGCGATGGCTGTCCCGGACTGTCCGATTCGGCTACACGATTCAGTTCGCCAGTCGCCTGCCCAGGTGGAGGTGGATTGTGGCCAATCCTGGACCTGCGAGTACTGAACCAGGCTTTGCACAGACTCCCGTTCAAGATGCTGACACAAAAGCACATTTTGGCAAAAGTCCGGCAACAAGATTGGTTCGCGGCGGTAGATCTGAAGGACGCGTACTTCCACGTCTTAACTCGACACACACCCTTCCTGCGGTTTGCCTTCAAAGACCAGGTGTACCAGTACAAGTTCCTCCCCTTCGGCCTGTCCCTGTCCCCTCGCATCTTCACGAAGGTCGCAGAGGCAGCCCTTGCCCCGCTAAGGGAAGTGGGCATCCGCATCCTCAACTATCTCAACGACTGGCTGATCCTAGCTCTCGAGAGTCACTATGCGCACACAGGGACCGCGTGCTTCGGCACCTCAGCCGACTGGGGCTTCGGGTCAACTGGGAAAAGAGCAAGCTCTTCCCGGTTCAGAGCATCTCTTTTCTCGGTTTGGAGTTGGACTCAGTCTCGATGACAGCGTGCCTCATGAACAACCATGCACAGTTGGTGCTGGACTGTCTGAAGGCGTTCAGATGGAGAACAGTGGTTCCACTGAAACACTTTCAGAGGCTCCTGGGGCATATGGCATCCTCAGCGGCGGCCACACCGCTCGGGTTGATGCATATGAGACCGCTTCAGCACTGGCTTTGGACTCAAGTGCCGAGATGGGCATGGCACCGTGGGACACATTGTGTGATCATCACGCCGGTCTTTTGCCACCTCTTCAGCCTTTGGATCGACCTGGCATTTCTACAGGCAGGAATTCCTCTAGAGCAGGTCTCCATGTGCGTTGTGGTTACAACAGACGCCTCCAAGATGGGCTGGGGCAACGTATGTAACAGGCACACAGGCGCCAGCTCTTGGACTGGCCCATGGCTGCATTGGCACATCAACTGCCTAGAGTTTTTGGCAGTACTGCTCGCCCTGTGGAGGTTTCGGCCATTGATCCCGGGCAAGCACGTGTTGGTCCAGATGGACAACACAGCGACGGTAGCATACATCAACTGCCAGTGGTGGTCTACGCTCCCATTGCATGTCACAACTCGCCCGCAGTCTCCTCCTCTGGAGTCAGCAGTGCCTCAAGTCGCTACGAGCCACTCGACGGGCGACCTCAACACTGCAGCGGACGTGCTGTCATGTCAGGTTACCCTCAGGGGAGAGTGGAGACTCCACCCTCAGGTGGTCCAGCTGATTTGGAGTCGATTCGGTCGAGCACAGATAGACCTGTTTGCTTCCCGGGAATCCTCCCACTGCCCGCTTTGGTACGCCCTGACCGAGGCACCTCTCGGTATAGACGCGTTGGCACACAGCTGGCCCCCTGGACTATGCAAGTATGCGTTTCCCCCAGTGAGCCTACTTGCACAGACCCTGTGCAAGGTCAGGGAGGATGAGGAGCAGGTCATCCTGGTAGAACCCTACTGGCCCACCCAGACATGGTTCTCGGATCTCACGCTCCTCACGACCTCGATTCCCCTGAGGAAGGACCTTCTTTCGTGGGGACGGGGCATCATCTGACACCCACGACCAGACCTCTGGAATCTCCACGTCTGGCCCTTGGACGGGATGTGGAGGACTTAAGTGGCCTACCGCCCGTGGTGGTAGACACGATCACTCTGGCTAGGGCTCCCTCTACGAGGCACCTGTATGCCTTGAAGTGGCATCTGTTCGCTAAGTGGTGTTCTTCCCGACGCGAAGACCCCCAGAGATGCACAGTCAGATCGGTGCTTTCCTTCCTGCAGGAGAGACTGGAGGGGCGGCTGTCCCCCTCCACCTTGAAGGTATATTTAGCCGCTATTTCGGCTCATCATGATGCGGTAGATGGTAAGTAATTGGGGAAGCACGACTTGATCATCAGGTTCCTGAGAGGCGCTAGGAGGTTGAACCCCTCTAGACCGTGCCTCGTCCCCCTGTGGGACCTTTCTGTAGTCCTTCAGGGTCTATGGGGAGCTCCCTTTGAGCCCTTGGAGTCAGTTGAGCTTAAGGCACTCTCTTTGAAGACTGCCATCCTGACTGCGCTTACTTCCATCAAAAGGGTAGGGGACCTGCAGGCGTTCTTTGTCAGCGAATCGTGCCTGGAGTTCAGTCCAGATTACTCTCACGTGATCCTGAGACCCCGACCGGGCTATGTGTCCAAGGTTCCCATGACCCCTTTAAGGGATCAAGTGGTGAACCTGCAAGCGCTGCCCCAGGAGGAGGCAGACCCAGCCTTGGCGTTGCTGTTTCCAGTGTGAGCTTTACGCATCTATTTGGATTGCACGCAGAGCTTTAGAATCTCTGAGCAGCTCTTTGTTTGCTTTGGTGGACAGTGGAAAGGAAGCGCTGTCTCCAAACAGAGGATCTGTCACTGGGTCATTGACACCATCACGATGGCATATCAGGCTCAGGACATGCCACCCCCTGCGGGGTTACGAGCCCACTCTACCAGGAGTGTGGCGGCCTCCTGGGCCCTGGCCAGTGGCGCCTCTTTGGCAGACATCTGTAGAGCAGTGGGCTGGACACCACCCAACACTTTTGCGAGGTTCTACAATCTCCGGGTTGAGCCTGTCTCGTCCTGAGTAGTAGCAGGCATGAGCAGGTAAGTTCTGGGACAACTGGCCAGGTGTACTGCTTGCGCATAGCACCATTCCCCTCCCTTGAGGGGAAGACGTGTGCTCTTGACTCCCAGTAGTATTCACAGACTGTGATCCCTGGATGTCTTTCCTCCTTAACCCTGTGGCAGTCGAGTTTGTGGAGAAACTCGCTGCCGGCTCAGTAAGTGCGCTAATGAGGCCCTGTACTGAGGTAGGTGCTCCGCATATGATGGTTCCCCGAAGGCAACCCCATGTGATCTTTTCCGCAAAATCGTTTCCCTCTTGGTAAACTGCGTCTTCCTTGGGCAGGGGCCCCTCTGCCCCTGGTCACCATGCTTTGTAGAAACTCCTCCCCTTTTGGGTAGGACCTACCATAGGACCTCTCCACATGACATACTTCCAACAAGGCTCAGTAAAGACCATGTGACGTATTTCCACTCAAAATACCCCCCCCCCCCCTCCTTTTTGGGGTGGGGTGTGGTCTCTGCGGGGTCTTCCCCTTGGGAGTGACACCCTCCTGACGTAGACACTTAGGGCTCCCAGTCAGTTAACAAATGCCATTCTTTTTGGGGAGAAAAGAGATGGAAAAGAGGCCTCGGCTGGGCTAGCCTGTCCACCAATTTGTTGGGCAGTCAACTTGTTCCTGAAGGACTGTTCGACGCTCATAAAGAGCGTTGGGGGAGGTTACATGACGGCCTGGTGCGCTGGCCACGAGGCACACAGCAGTCTGCCCGTCACACACCGCCACCTCTCGTAACACCGTTCAGTTAGTTGTGGCGTTTTGTATAGGGATCCCTAGTGTCACTACATCGACACAACGTCGAGTGAGTGACAGATAAGGAACGTCATGGTTACTTTTGTAACCTCCGTTCCCTGATGGAGGGAACGAGATTTTGTGTCCCTCTTGCCACAACACTGAACTACCTGCTGAAATGGCCGGGACCTTATCTCGGCTCCTCAGCACAAAACCTGAATGAGTGGTTGCATACCAGCTCCTTTTATACCCGTATGTCCGTGGGAGTGGCATGCAAATTCCACTCGCCAATTCTCATTGGCCTTTTAAAAAAAGATCAGAGGTGTTTGGGGCTCCCAAGAGTGACCCTTAATGTCACTACATCGACACAATGTCTTGTTCCCTCCATCAGGGAACAGAGGTTACGAAATTAACCATGATGTTCGTTGTTAGTTCATGGTACCTAATGCATTTATTAATGTTAGCAAATGCAACCTTATTGTAAAGTGTTATCCAATTACTTGAGCATGTTTTCAATTTCAAGTTCATTTTGATATTTTTCTGGGGCTTAAAGTAAAAAATGTCTTAGTGGTGAAACCGTATGAACAAAAAATGAATAAAAAAGACAAAAAGCAAAAATTCTTGAGAAAAGAAATGTTGGCATAAGTAGTTTGGAATAATCTTTTATTATTATTTCTAAAAAATAAAATAAACAGCAGTAAAACAATTTTGTTTTAAAATATTATTAATATGTGAAAACCCTTTACCCATCAACTCAAAGTCAGTTGGTGTAACCAACATGCAGGTAGCCATTTTGTTGTCATGTGACAAGAAAGCCATATATCTGATACCAAAATATCAGATTTTTTTACTTTTTTATGAAAGGCCCATTTTGTTTAGGTTAAATGGAGTAACCTCTTAATGTTTGTGACTCAAAATATTTATATTTAATATTTAAAAAAAGAAAGAAAAAAGAATGATTAAGTTGTGTTCACTCAGGGATGTAGATTCCGGGGGGGATGGGGAACCCCCCTGCCAATAATCAAAACAATCAAGTACAACCCCCCACCCTAGAGTATGCTGTCAAGTCTTAGTTTCATAAAGTAATTTGACAGAAAATTACATATCCTGCATTGAGTTTGCAGTAAAATTCTAAATACAGTATTTTACTAAAAAAATAAATAAAATAAAACATTTTAGCCTACATTTTACACCAATGCATCTTACAGTGTAATTATTTTGGGCCACAAGGTTGTCATTTCCCCTGTATTATCTCATTATCTGGTGCCTGTTGTGGTTTCAGTTAGTCTAATCATATGATCTACAGATGGCGGTCTGATTTGGGGATTTAACTCTAAATAATTCCTTGCCTAAATGCATCAGTTTTAAAATTTCACTCATCACCTTCATCAGGATATGATTCATGTCATTCCAGAAAACCGCTAACTTCAAATCCAAACCATTTTCAGCTTAACAACCTTCCTGATATGTGTACAAATACAGGTTATTAATGCATCTTCCAATCTGGAGTAAAATTCAGCACAGACATTTAAGAAGCAGGGATGAGCCCACTAACCTGATTTTCTAACATGCACTTTTGCAAGCAACATAAATTACCTGCATTCCCAGAAAGGTCTTGTTTAAAAGCTCCAAGTGGTAGTATATGAGTAATGAGGTACACTGCAGCAAATTACATGAGCACTATTGACTCGAGGCCCAAGCACAGGAAGTAGTTCTCTCAAAATAATATTGGTTTATTGTTGTAAACAACATCCAGACAAGTTCTTAGAATTCATTTTACCATCTTCTATCAAATATATACTGTACCTGCGGTCACTTTCTTCTAAGTACAAATTTTTGTTAAAACTGATCAAAAGTTAGTCGAACTTTTTGCTCCAGTGGCTATTTCTCAGGGGAGGTTTGTTTTTGAATATCACTTCTGCACAGACACATAAACTACAAAAACATTGTTGAACATTTCTACTTTTGCCTTTTGTAACAAAATAACATGTTATAACAATGTTATTACAGTTTACCTTCCTAAATTTGACCTCTAGCCCAAACCTCTAATCCCTTGCCTAAACCCTAAACCTAATCCATGATTTTAAAATGAAAATACTGTAACGTTTGTGTAACATGGAAGAAAAAGAAACACTGGGGTTTCTTTAAGAACTCAGACCCCATTGCAGCTAGGGCTGTTACAATTATGAAATTTGGCTGACAATTATTTTTCATAAATAATTCCGATTATTATGATAAGCAATTATATTGTATTATATCAATTATATCATACAAATTGTCATACTTCTTAAGGTGTACGTATGCTTATGATGGATAGGCCTTCACCTTAATTAGTAATTTTTTTATATTTAACTTGAAATCATATAACAAAATGGGGCTATATGATTACTTTTATGGCTTTAAAAAATATTAAGATTTTCATTAAAAATTATTGCACAGGGATAGAATTAAATAAGTAATATTTTATTTGTTATATGATTTATGAAACCCAGACAACACCATCAATTATATTGCATTATGCAATAGTAATAATGTATATTGTATTTCTGTCCTAAATTCTTCACTCTCTCACATAAGGCTCTCCAATAAACCTAAAATCTCTTATTTCGCATAAAGGTATACATTTGAAATTCTATGTGCATTTGAAAATATGTTACTTTATCTATCATCTCAAGAGTAATGGAGCAAGCAAGCGTCTCCTCCTGCGTGTCATTTACATTGTGTGTATGAGACATTTGCCATTGCGCAAATAAAATTAAAGTGAAACTATAAAAATCCTTGCTTGCATTTTCGTGGAGTTTTGCACGAACCTCTGTAGATGGTACGGCCATCAGAGCACTTTAAAGCGGGTTCATCTTAATGTGCGGCTCTGCTCTGAATGCGGCCAGTCCATTCATTTTAGGTGATCAAATAATACAAGAATGGAATATGAGACACAAAAACATGTCATGGTATATCTATATAAGCTTAAAATTCCCATATGTGGACAGTAAATTGTGACTGGAATATGAAGTATGTAATGCAGCTATGTATGGCAAGCCACGAGGTACTTATGTCATAAAATGCAAAGCGGACTGGTATCTCTTCGCTATCACATCACACAAATCAAGCGAACCACAAAAGTTCTGAGTATGGTACGCTTTTGGATCCTTTTAGGAAGGTCTGAGACCACTTGGGTTGTTCACATATACACGTTACACTGCTCTGAGAGCGCTTGGAGTGCTCAAATGTACTAGGTGTGAAAACGGCCTTAAACTACTATGTACTAACATTAAAATTCATTCAATATAATGAACTTATTGTGTATCCACATGCTGTTCTGCAAAATTCTCACAAGGTTCACATTTGCTGCAATATAGGTTGAGGTACAGGTAGGTTTAGGGGTATGGTGTAACTACAGATGTAATCAAATGCAGGTACTTTAAATGTAGTTACAATGCATCAACACATATGTACATAATATTAACATTGAATCCAATGCTTAAGTACATAGTAGTTAAAAACACCTAATATAAAGTGGGTCCAGCCAATTCGTACGTTATCTTATGATTTCGCCATGAGTTGTCATGAGACTGTATTGAACGATTTGGGAAACAGCAAAAATGTAAAAGGTAACATACAAAAATATCCAGCCATTGTTTTGGCCAACAACATTATAATTTATCAATTGTATAAAACTGCATAATGTAAAACACGTGGCAACCATCGGACTTACTTGAAATTGTCAATTACCAATAGCTCTGCAAAAAATTCAGAGAATATACTGTAAAGATGTTTGCACAATATATATGCCCCTAAAAGAGTGATTTTGGAGAAGGGTCAGTTTCCGGAGTGCACATTATTTTTTGATGAGAGAATTTGTATGTGTATTTGGTGAACCATCAATAAATAATACGTTAGATTTAATTGTGTATATATTTAATTCTGCGTATGAGATTACTCTTGCGTTGAATGTTCATATCATGCTTTAGTGAAAAGGAAGTATTAACAGGCAGTGTGAGAGTGTAAAGGTTCCAGCAGCATAAAATATAGCATGAATAAAGATAGATGTGACTATTATTGTCATTTTGTGACCATCCACAGCCAGATTTCTCATGCTCTAATTAATTCTAACCAAAAATAAATGTAATAGTGACCCAGACATACCATATAATCATACATAGTTGAAATCAATATCAAGTAGTATTGATCGAATTTAATGTTTATAATGGCTTATGCAACAACAGGAAGTGAAACTGAATTAGTGTTGGCATCTTCAGATAGTTGGCTTAACAGAATTGCAAAGGCTAAACATACAAATGTTCACAATCTACAAATGGCTCTTTTATAGTTGTCTCTGCACATTAAAGGAATAGTTTACCCAAAAATGTAAATTCTCTCATCATTTACTCACCCATCAGAGGCGATCCTAGGCACTCTGGGGGCCCTAGGCAAAAAAAGAAAGAAAAAGCACAAAAACTCCCCACAAACACTCTTTTATAAAACTAACCATTTATTTTCCAAACATAACAGGAACATATCAAACAGAACATTTGCAATAAGCTATATTTAAAATGCACGTATATTAAATTAATGCAATAATATAAATATTTTTAAAGTGCACGTTGTAAAAACTACATTTACAAAAACAAAAAGCATTCATGGTTCACTCAGGACTCCCTTTTCACTATTTCACAGCATACAGCATCCGTTGACACTTAGCCATAGTACGGGTCATCTGATATTATTAAAAAGATCTGACTGCTTTCTGTTGTTTTGGTGATGCTGCTAGGGAGTGGCCTCTTTCTCTTTATGAGGTGTTGATGTGATGGAAGTACCTGCTGTTGTAGTACTGCTGATGGCACTGCTAGATGTGTAAAGATCCTCTTCATCATGAGCAGAGCAGGAGGCTGCACTGGAAGTCCATGGAACTGCTAAATAATTGAAGTAAATAATTATATAAATTCAGATATCAGTAAATAATTACACTGATGGCCAAAAGTGCTCTTATGGAAAGAAATTGGTACTTTTATTCACCAAAGTGGCATTCAGCTGATCACATTGAAAAGTCAGGTCATTACTGATGTAAAAAACAATACCATCACTATTTGAAAAAAACCTATTTTTGATCAAATCTAGACAGGCCCCATTTCTAGCAGCCATCACTCCAACACCTTATCCTTGAGTAATCATGCTAAATTGCTAATTTGGTACTACAAAATCACTTGCCATTATGTCAAACACAGCTGAAAGCTATTTGGTTCATCAAATGAAGCTTAAAGGTGCTATATGTAATATTTTTACTGTACTAAATCATAAAATGACCATAATATGCCATTAGAGAATGCTAAGTTGAAATACTGACTTCTCCGATAACAATGCTACAGCCAGTATATTCTACATTGAAGTTTCTATTCCGGGCCGGAATTTCTGTTTATGTTTTGGCCTGTGTGGTCCCGCCCACTGCCCACTCACCAATAGTATTTAGACACCACCGGGTTGCCAGATTTGAACAAGTTTGCAGGCAAAGACACTGCGTGCTGCAGCCATGGAAGCCAGCATACGAACTGCATCAGAGATAACAGATTCCACCCAACCTAAAAAGCCTCGCCATCTGTCTAAAAACCATAATGACCAGAGGCGTAGTAAAACAAGGATAAATATTGGAGATGCCTTTGAAGATGGAGACAGCTTAAAGCCCAGAAATCCTTTAAAACGGATGCTGAGTTGGCTAATTTGCATGTCAACTTTCTGGCAATCCGCATGAGATTCGAGTCTGGGGCGATGCAGACAACTCTCCAATATTTAGATTTTGGACTGCAGTACCCATGTTGTCAATCTTACATTTAGCACCTTTAACATTATCATTTTTATTTTTTAGTTGCCACAGTATGCAATAGACTGGCATGTCTTAAGTTCAATATTAGGTAAAAAATGGCAAAAAACAAACTTTCAACTTTCTCTAGAAACTTGTCAGTCAATCATTGTTTTGAGGAATGAAGGCTATACAATGCTTGAAATTGCCAAAAAACTGAAGATTTCATACAATGGTGTACACTACAGTCTTCAAAGACAAAGGACAACTGGCTCTAACAAGGACAGAAAGAGACGTTGAAGCCCCAGATGTACAACTAAACAAGAGGATAAATACATCAGAGTCTCTAGTTTGAAAAATAGATGCCTTACATGCCCTCAGATGACAGCTTCATTGAATTCTACCCGCTCAACACCAGTTTCATGAACAACAGTAAAGAGAAGACTCAGGGGTGCAGGCCTTACGGGAAGAATTGCAAAGAAAAAGCCACTTTTGAAACAGAAAAACAAAAAGAAAACATTAGAGTTGGCAACGAAACACAAACATTGGACAACAGATAATTGGAAAAGAGTGTTATGGATCTTAACCCCATTGAGCTTTTGGGATCAGCTAGACCAGGGGTGTCAAACTCAGTTCCTGGAGGGCCACAGTCCAGCAGAGTTTAGCTCCAACCGTTATTAAACACACCTGAAGCAGCTTTTCAAGGTCCTGAGGAGTGCTTGAAGATTACAAGGAGGCATTTTGGAACAGGGCTGGGACTAATCTCTGGGACTCCAGGAACATTTGTTTGACACCCCTGAGCTAGACTGTAAGGTGCGTGAGAAGTGCCCGACAAGACAGCCACATCTATGGCAAGTGCTACAGGAAGTGTGGGGTGAAATGTCACCTGAGTATCTGGACAAAGTGACAGCTAGAATGCCAAGGATCTGCAAAGCTGTCATTGCTACACGTGGAGGATTTTTTGATGAGAACTCTGAAGTAGATCATTTTTCACGTTATTAATGTCCTGACTATATTGTGATCAGTTGAATGCCACTTTGGTGAATAAAAGTACCAATTTCTTTCCATAAGAGCAAAATCTGTACATTATTCAAAATTTTTGGCCGCCAGTGTATATACATTCAGACATTCAGATATCAGATAAATTTTGCTTTAATATTCTTATTCAGCATGAATATTCTCATTGTAACACACAGAATTAGGAAAAAATACTTTTTTAGAGAAGGCCATATCGATTTCAATAATACCACATGTGCTAGTATGAGGTGTAGTAAAGACATCAGTGATGCTCTTAGAGAGAAAAGAATGCATGGAGCATTTAAGCTACTATCTTTCACTAACAAGCATTAATTTTTGTAACACAGTATATGTTCAAAAGCTGGCAATGTCATTTCACAACCATTCTTTTCATGAAAAATAAATGATCTAATCCATAGTAGAAGTTGCTTCACGACTAAACTAGCTGTGATGTAATAACTCTCTTCTATATGTACCCCTCTCTTTCTGTACATATGTACAGTGACACACCATGAGATAGAGGGAAACTGAATGACAGTCCAATCTTTTCTAAAGAAATTTAAAGTAAAATATGACAATCCATAAAATTGTCTCCAAATGCACACATATTTGGACTACAACTTCTAATGGACGTTGTTTACTAAAGCCTCGCATTGACAAAAAGATGAGAGCTTACTCACTTTAATGGACATGTGTCTTTATTACATGTTTATGTCCGTAACTCTCATTTTGATTTTGAATGTCAGATGTGTACTGCTAATATAACTTAAGGAGTTACTCATACAGTTAAATTTATATGATAAATTATATCATAAAACAATGGTGAAATATCAAATCTGTAGATTATGCCTTTCTAATGATGTATATTGTTTGTTGCGATTAAATAAGAATTGTATGTAGAATAACGTGAAGTGAATATGTAAACTATTCCGATCGCGAATCATGAGAAGGGATAATTCAGTAAACATTACAGATTCTGTACCAGTCAGCACTGTCATGCTTCTCCTCCTCCCCCTCTTTCTTTTTCCCTATTCTGACTCCCAGATTGATACGTTGGATGTCCCACTCTTACTAGAATTAGTAGTTAAAGGGATGGGGGCCCCTCTAGGGAGGTGTCACAGAATTTTGAACATTCAAAACATGCAGCCTGATTTCATGAAAATTTTGTGACTGTTGCAACAATTTAAATTCTGCTCTTACATGAATTTGTAGCTAAATGGATGGGGGCCCCTCTAGGGGGGTTTTCGAAAATGTCATTCTAGTCTGCTAAGCATTGCCAATCATTGGTTTCAAGTGTTGTTGCAGTGAACTACTGTTATTGCCACCCGTGGGGGGCACCCAGCTTGGGGCCCCAGGCAATTGCCTGGCTTGCCTGTCCCGTAGGTTTGCCTCTGCATGCCATCCCAGATGTGTATGACTTTCTTTCTTCTGCTCAACACAAATTAATATTTGTAGAATATCTCAGCTCTGTAGGTCCTCATAATACATGGGAATGGTGGCCAGAGCTTTGAAGGTCCAAACACCATATAAAGGCAGCTTAAAAGTAATCCATAAGACTCCAGTTGTTGAATCCATATCTTCAGAAGTGATATAAATGTGGGTGAGAAACGGATCAATATTTAAGCCCCCTTTTTTTTTTTTTTTTTTTACTATAAATCTCCACCTTAACTTTCAATTTAACATTCTTCTTTTGTTTTTGGCAATTCGCATTCTTCGTGCATATTGCCACCTACTGGGCAGGAAGGAGAATTAATGGTAAAAATGGACTTAAATATTGATCTGTTTCTTACCCACACCTAAAAATCCTCATTTGTGTTCAGCAGAAAACAGAAAGTCATACACATCTTTGATGGCATGAGGGTGAGTAAATGATGAGAGAATTTTCAGTTTTGGGTGAACTATCCCTTTAAATTGGGATAGGAAAAGTATGCATCACTTTTGACAATTTTGTTTTTCATATAAGGAAAATTAACTAGAATTATAATTATTCTTGGAATATTTACACTGACTGATGAGCATAGATGGCTGTTTCCCATCCAAAACAAATCACGTTGTTCTCACTCTTCTCACATTTGGTGGTGAATGTGTTACTATTATTCTCATCATGCAATGCAACCTCAAATACAAAAAAGTTTCATGGTCTGAATATGTTTGTGCATTATATATCTGATAGAATGGTTTATAATTTCTCTGTATGTGTGCACCGGTTAACAGTTACAGTAGATCAGTATCACATTTTATCCTTGGTGTTTGTGTGAGTTTTAAATGTGGAGCACAGGAATTGAAGCAATTTATTATTTCATTTCATATTTAGTTTGAAGTTGGGTGGTGATTCTTTAATGCTTTGCTAAAACATTCAAGGTCAACACACACTGGTAGCCTAGACACATGAACACTTTAAAGATTATTATGCAAATTAAATGCATATGCATATTAAATGCAATTCAAGCTCGATTGACAGCATCTGTGACATGATGATTACCATTGAAAATATTCTCGACTCGTCCCTCAGTTCGTAGAATCAAATTTTAATTAATTTTACAGAAAAATTTATGTAAGTGTTTTAACTTAAATTAGGGTTGTCGATTTCATGCATTAATTCAGTGTGATTACTTATATTATTTTTTTTTTTTTTTTTTAATGCAATTAATCATGTCTACAGACTGTAAAAAGTAGTATTCCTACCACTGGAGCAATTCAAGCTTGAAGTGCCACCTGTTTTCAGCAAAGGACAGTAAGTGAATCTCAAGACGTGTTTTTCTAAGTTTCACTACGTAGTTAAACTACGTTTAACCGACAAAGCAACCTAAAAACACTGTGTTTATGACGCGATGCAACCAAAGTGAGATGCTCCAAAAGTGTCCGTCAGACGCATGTATAAATGTATCTTGGACAATTGACGAATTCAATTGCAAAATAATCAAAATGATAGGCTTATGTTCAATAATATGAAAAAAATAAAAAAATACTATGCCCATATTTTTCAGTATTTTACTCATCTACCACAATAATTTAATACATTTTAATTATATGAATGATTATATTTATTATATTTATTTACTCATAAACATTATAAAAAATATTAAAAATTATTTAATCATTATATATTAAATTATTGTTATCTGAGGGCTTTTCTCTTGCAAATATTTATATATGTGATTAATTTAATCAATCAATTGGCAAATCATGTAATTAATTAAATAAAACATTTTAATCGATTGACAGACCTAATTAAAAAGTGAGGATCACATTTCTGCTTTTAAACCATTTAGTCTGGCCTCAAAGACTCCCATTGTAATTGCATTAATATGATTTTTACAAATATGATTTTTGTAAACTAATTTTCTTGAGTAATCAACACATGCGGTTGATAGAGTTTAAGTTGTATTTACCCAGGAATATGCATATAAGTTGTCCTGTCTTGACTGGAATTATTCTTTAATGTACAAGAGGAAATAAAGGCATTAAAAGGTTTACTTGTATTACTAAGAGAAAGGAAGTGTTTTGAGTGGATGTACGTACATCAAGGCTTGTTTTCTTCTGACTGATGTTGAGCTGCGAGCTGAACTGTTTATGACTTTCAGAGACCTTGGTGTGGGAAACGGACAGAACGCCCAGCTGGCATCGGATAATGACAGAGTGTTTGATGACCTCTGGAGAAAGGACAACATGCCTACAGTGCTTAACAACCCTTACTCTGAGAGTGACAAGGTAATGTATGGTCTAAAGGGCTTCACATGTGGGTTTGAAGGACTGCGTGTGAGTCAGTAGTCTAATATTTTTTGTTTTACAGTTTAAAAGGTGCAAGTTTAGAAATGTTGAAGCTGCATTTACTGATATGTTGAATACTGATTTACTGCCTAATCAGCTTGACAGTGGGTTCAAATACTCAAGACAATGGCTGCATCTGAAAACTTGAAAATGCTGCCTTCGGAAGCTGTATACAGAGGTAGGATGAAAATAAGGTGCCTTTCAAACTGTTCAAACTGTTTTCCATTCATTCAAAAACACTGTCGGTTAAGCCATTAACTGGTAAGGCAGCAAGGCAGCAAGGAAGCAAGTCAGATGCCTAGGTTTTCGGAGGCAGCCAATGTCCGGTACTCTTCAAAATAAAGGTTCCAAATAGAATCTGGGAAGGTTTTATTGCCTAATGTTGTAGGAGAACCGTAAAGTGATAGTTCACTTCAAAAAAAAAAAAAAAAAAAAAAAAAGGAAATTTTCAACCCAAAAATGGGTTGCAGGTCTTTGGAGTCATGGATTGCAGAGAAAAAAACAATGCAAAATGCAGATTATCAGATGCTCACTATACATACATTTCGCTCATATTTAGGATAGCAAAATTAATTAATTCTTAGAAAACGCCTCCGGTATGCTGATCTAAATAACCTATAATCAAAAACGTTTTTTAATCTTAAATGGACTAGTTCGTCACAAAATTCAAAGTCTGTCATAATTTAATCACCCACTTGTGTGTCATATTTTAATATTCTTAATAATTCATCTTCTGAAAGCACATGAAAAGTTTGTCGTGAAACAACCCTAAATCATTTTTGAGTGAAAATCTTGAAAATCCATTGTGGAAGCTCACTCATATAGCATATACTGTATATAGTAGGGATGCACCACAATTTAAGCTGCAAGGAAAAAAAGGCTGAAAATCTTGGCAGAAAATTTGACCTAAAACCACTCGCATGGAGAAAAAGCATTGTTTATGTTGCACATTAAAGTCCACATGCCCAGAAATGAAGTGATCACTCTCTTGGTTATTAGCACATTAATGAAGAGTGTTTTCCAGTACTTCGATAATTTGTGTCATTGTGTGTCATAGACGTTGCTGTCAAGCTCCAATATGACATTAAAGAAGCATAAAGGAATTTGACTCATGCATTATATTTAAAGTCTCTTGAAGCCATACAATAGTTTTGTGAATTGCAAAAGATGTGTCTAATAAGGAGAAATATATCATCTGCATGCACAGTACGCTTCAGTGAATGAGCGCTGCTCTGTTGACACACACTCATAGCAAGTGCACGCATGGCTCATGCGCTACTGTTTTTAGCATAGCTCAAAGTTCTTCCTGGAATGTTCCGCTAGTATAAAAGGCAGAGGGTTTTAAAGGGTTTTTAAATTACGACTGAAATTGTATTATTGTCTGATATAACTTTAATATCATTAATAATAATAAATTACAATGATATTTAAATTGACTGAGTAATGGGGGGCCTGGGTAGCTCAGTGGTAAAATACGCTGGCTACCTCCCCTGGAGTTCGCTAGTTCGAATCCCAGGGTGTGCTGAGTGACTCCAGCCAGGTCTCCTAAACAACCAAATTGGCCCGATTGCTAGGGAGGGTAGAGTCACATGGGGTAAACTCCTCGTGGTTGCTATAATGTGGTTTGTTCTCGGTGGGGCGTGTGGTGAGTTGAGCGTGGATGCTGCGGTGGATGACGTGAAGCCTCCACACACGCTATGTCTCCGTGGCAACACGCTCAACAAGCCACGTGATAAGATGCGCGGGTTGACTGTCTCAGACGCGGAGGCAACTGGGATTCGTCCTCCGCCACCTGGACTGAGGCGAATCACTATGCGACCACGAGGACTTAGAGTGCATTGGGAATTGAGCATTCCAAATTGGGAGAAAAAGGGGAAAAATCCCCCCCCCCAAAAAAAAATAATTGACTGAGTAATGTGATATCATATCTCAACTAAAATGAACACAAAAGAGATCCACTAAAGAACCCATTTCACATTCCAGGTCCATATACAAAGTGAGGGGGTAAAATGAACCAATAGAACTGGCTTCATATTCACTGGAGATTTTCACTGGAATTATTGTGAATTTTGCTGCTACATTATCCAGTAGATTAGTAAACAATAAAGGTTTTCTTAATAGGCTACAGATTTTAATGTAATTCTTCTCTGTCTACTCTATTTTATAATGAAATGTGTAGTTACAGAAAAGGTGGTTTTGGTGTAACACTAATAATAACATATAGAATATTCAATTATTCCTAACAAATCTAAATTAAAATGATCATTTTCGGTTTCGGGTTTCTGCCCAGTGTGTCTAGAATTCTTCGGCCAAGAATTTTCATTTCAGTGCATCTCTAGTATATACAATAGCATTATGTACTGTAGTTCTCGAATCTGAATTACTTAAATTTCAGGTTCTCACCAAAACGAAATCATATCCCTTCAGAAACTTGGAATATGAAGCAGGAGTCACATGAGTCCTTTTTAGGCTTTCACGAGTTCACCTCCTTGCCTCTGGAATTATCTGGTCTTCCCAATCAGAAGTTTCCACCACCTTATTCGAACTATACACTATTGTAGCAGCAGCTCATCTGTGGGGAAAAGAATGGAAATCTAAAAGCGTACTTTTCCACTGTGACAATCAAGGAACAGTCCAATGTATCAATAAAGGCCATTCACATTCCCCGAAAATCATGCCACTATTAAGACGTGCCATTTGGATCTCCACCTGCGACCAATTCATCATCAAAGCACAACACATCCATGGTCATAAAAATCAAACTACTGACTGCCTCCAAAACCTAACGTAGGTTTTAGAGTGTACATTCAAAACCATCAGTGAATAACTGCAGGTCACTGGGGGTGGAGAGGAGGTCTTAGAAGAAGAAGGATAGTCCATTCCATTTTTTGAGAAATGAGAGCCACAACTGTAAATTGGCATGGCAGGCTGAGTTTAAATGTACTTGGTCATTTAGACCTGGAGTAGATGAGGCTAGGATGAGGAGGTGGGAGATGAAAGGACGACCTTGGGGCACTATACGCATAGCAAAGTTGAGATAGCCGAGCAGGGAGAGCAAGTCGCATTTAGTGCATTGAGGGGAATCCAGGAGGCTGGAAACGATTATAATGATTCTATCGATTTTTTCCCTGTGGAGAGAGGCTTGGAATTTTATCATGTCGAGATTGATTCCCAAGAATTCGATGGTAGTGGAAGGGCCTGATGTTTTCTTGGGGGAGATGGAGACTCCGAGTTCCGAGAACACATTTACGATAGTGAAGAGGTGGGCTGCTGGTGGGGAGTTGTTTGGGGAAACAGTGAGAAAGTCTTCGAGCAGATGGATAAAGAGGGAAATTGCATAGTTATTTGACATGATCCAGCAAAGGGCTTCGGAGAGCATATCAAAGATTTTGTGGCTACTTTTGCAGTCAAAGGTTAGCCGGACGGCAAAGTAGTGTTTGTCTCACCAGCGAATCCCGAAAAGGTGCCAGAAGTCGGGGTGGATTGGCATAACTTTAAAAGCAGAGGTGATGCCAACTTTAGCGAGCCAGGCCCCTTGGCAGGCAATTTTAATCAATTAAATAGCTTTGTCTATGTCGTGATATTGAAGGGAGTACTTATCAATTGAGATTAGACTGCTGGTGCTAGGGTAGAGGTTTTCATGGGGTGCTGAAAGGTCGATTATAATACGCTTTTTCCATGAGAAATTCCCTGAAGCAATCCCAATGGGACTGATGCAGAAGAGTTTAAAGGGGGGAGAGTCAATGGAGACAATCATGAAACCTTGATCTAATTCCTTTTTTAGGATAGTGCCGACAACCTCTGGTTCTGCCAACGCTGACTGTAAATTATTGCAAATTATGCTGTTATCTGGTAGGCTTTCTAGGCCTGGGTCAAAGCCTTGGCTTAGACCTGAAAGGAGAAAGTTTGTGAAATCTTTGTTTGGGTGTTTTTTTTTAGTTCTTTAGCCAAGAGAGAGAGACATTGATAGGAGAGGAGAGGTAATTTTTTAGATCTTTATTATTTCTTGCAGAGGATTTGTACACTGGGCAAATAGGGTGGACATGGGCACCACTGCAGTAATTACAGATGTGGAGAAAGTGACAGTGTTGTCTAGGGCAACCAAACTCATTGAAGTTGTTTCATACTTGCCTTCTTGAATTGAAAGTAATTATTCTATTGTTTGTATTTGAATTTGAGGAGATTTTTGAGTTCCTTGGCTGTGGGAAATATTAGGTTGATTTGACAGTTTTAGGAGTTGATTTAGGTTCTGGAATGTGAGGGTTGATTAGAGGGCAAGAGGAGGATTGGTGATTCGCGGTGTTGAACGACCTCTATTCTTTTCATTGGAAGTCAGGATAGTGGAATCTTGGGGTGCGAGTCGGGGCTTGGAGGAGTGCTGAGAATTTCTGACTCGAGGGAAAACTCGTTGTCTGAGGTGAAGAGTTCGATCTCATCTGGGCCAGCCATGGTTGCTTGCCAGAAGCGATGAGTGCTGGGTGAGAGGTGAGCTCTGCTTATGTATGTTTTTGTGTAATTGATTAATAGGATCAGATTAGTAGGCTCCTCCCGAACCTTTGTTTATAACTCCATTTTTAAAAAGTAACTCTTAACTACCATTGCCAAAGATGGCCCAGCATATTCATTTAAATATCTCCATTTGTGGTCTGCATAAGAAAAAAAACATCATGAGGGATTAGAACAACATTAGGGTGAGTAAATGATAGCAGAATTTTCATTTTTGGGTGAATTATTCCTTTAAAGAATCTTGAACCCTATATAGCAAAAATTATTTTTAGGATCATATTAATAAGATGAACCTTAGGTGCAGCTATAAGAACCATTGAAAAACCTTTAGTCTTAAAGGAATATTCCAAGTTCCATACAAGTTAAGTTTAATCAACAGCAATTTTGGCATAATGTTTAAATCTTCGTTTACCAGGAATACAAGGTTTACAGCTTTAAGTCATCATGGCAATGAAGTTGTAAAATGGGATATAACTTTACACAGAAAAGGTTTATAAGCGATGTTATCACACTAAATTAATGTTAACACGCATATTGTTCACATCTTGTGGCTATACTTATGACACAGTGAATATTTTAATGCATGTGGATTGGCTTCATTCATCTCCATTGTAAGTGCTTCACTGTAACCTAGATTGTAACCTTTTTTTAAAGAAAAGTAGGGACAAAAGTGGTAATCAACATTATGCCTCAAATGCTGTTTAATTTTTTGAATTGAACCCGTGATATTCCTTTAAGTGTACATATGCAAGTGGATGTTCCATGTTCTGTACTTTTAATGGTTTTACTAACATTGTGCTGACTCGTCATAACACTTTGACTGTTTCCTTGACAATAATGAAGGCAGTATGCATTCAGCCATTTGTGCACAAGAATAATGTACACACAACTGTGTCAAATGCTCTCAATAGCACCTGTCATATGGTCTACTCTGTACCTGCCAGGACATTGCTGGTGTACCATGTGCTTCTGCATTCTCAGTAGCAGTGCTTACATTTCGCATCAGCACATGACTCTCTCATCTGGCCACTTGTGACGCATTATCCTTCTGAAAGAAACCGGATGGATGGAGGCGATCCAAGACAGCCGAGGAATGAATGAGTGCAGCTGTGTTGTCCAAGAGAACAGAGAAAGGATTTGTTTTCTTGTTCTCGTAATGTAGAGTCTGGTGGATGATTAATCGTCAATGAGTAAGACAAGGAAGGGAGGGGTGAGAGAATACAAGCGCGAGAGGAGAGACAAAAACATGGGTTCAAGGTAGTATGTGTTTGTTGTGCAACTGAATGAGGCACGATGTCTAACAATTAGTGTGGCGGAGAAAGATGCCAACGTGTTTCTTGTAGTTGTAATGACTGTTGTAATGATAAATGATCCAATGGAGACTGTATAGGAAGCTGTTGCTTTTGAATGTTGCTGTTCTCACAGAAAAATAACAGCTGCATCCCAATTCACATTCTTTTTTCTTTTTTTGTGTGATTTTTCCCCCTTTTTCTCCCAATTTGGCATGCCCAATTCCCAATGTGCTTTTAAGTCCTCGTGGTCGCGTAGTGATTCGCCTCAATCCGGAGGATGAATCTCAGTTGCCTCCGCGTCTGAGACCGTCAACCCGCGCATCTTATCACGTGGCTTGTTGAGCGCGTTGCCACGGAGACATAGCATGTGTGAAGGCTGCACGCCATCCACCACGGCATCCATGCTCAACTCACCACACGCCCCACTGAGAACGAACCACATTATAGTGACCAAGAGGAGGTTACCCCATGTGACTCTACCCTCCCTAGCCTAGGCCAATTTGGTTGCTTAGGAGACCTGGCTGGAGTCACTCAGAATGCCCTGGGATTCGAACTAGCGAACTCCAGGAGTGGTAGCCAGCATCTTTACCACTGAGCTACCCAGGCCCCCCAATTCACATTCTTATACTATGCACTTAAAGCAGAGACAGTATAGGAGGAGACATGCCAATTGTAGAAAAATTAATAGAAAAAATGTAAAGCTTAGTATGGAAATTCTGCCTTCCAGTTTAAAGAGACAATGTCCTGGTTACTTTTGTAACCTCCGTTCCCTGATGGAGGGAATGAGACATTGTGTCGATGTAGTGACACTAGGGGTTGCCCTTGGGAGCCCCAAAGACCTCTGATCTTTGAGAAAAGGCCAATGGGAATTGGCGAGTGGAATTTGCATGCCACTCCCCCGGACATACGGGTATAAAAGGAGCTGGCTCGCAAACACTCATTCAGGTTTTGTGCTGAGGAGCTGAGACAAGGTCCTGGCCATTTCAGCGGGTAGTTCATAGTTGTGGCAGGAGGGACACAACGTCTCATTCCCTCCATCAGGGAACGGTGGTTACGAAAGTAACCAGGATGTTCCCTATCTGTCACTCATTCGACATTGTGTCAATGTAGTGACACCAGGGGTCCCTATACGAAACGCCGCAACTAGCTGAACTGTGTTACGTGGACTGGCGGTGCGAGACGGGCAAACCATTGCGTGCCTCGTAGCCAGTGCACCTGGCTGTCACGTAATCTCCCCCAACGCTCCTATGAGCGTCGTACGGTCCCCCGCACCTCGGGTACAAGTCGACTGCCCAAAATAGGGACAGGCCACCCCAGCCGTGGCCTCTTCTCTTTTTTTTTTCTCCCCAAAAAAGAATGGAAATCGTTC
Source organism: Myxocyprinus asiaticus (assembly GCF_019703515.2). Classification (NCBI taxonomy): domain Eukaryota; kingdom Metazoa; phylum Chordata; class Actinopteri; order Cypriniformes; family Catostomidae; genus Myxocyprinus; species Myxocyprinus asiaticus. The sequence continues at coordinate 8,520,146 of NC_059346.1, read as the reverse complement.
AGCTGGGGGCCATAAATATCCATGTCGGGGGGGTGTCCATTCCCAAGGGGAAGACCATGGAGACCACATCCTGCCCGAAGGGGAGGCAATTGTGTGGAATTATGTCACATGGTCTTACCGAGTCTTGTCGGCAGTGTTGCATGTTGAGAAGTCCCCGTGGTAGGCCCTACCCAGATGGGACGGAGCTCTACAAACATGGTGACCGGTGGCAGAGGGAAATTCTGCCCAAGGAAGATGCGGGTTTACCAACAGGGAAACCGTCTCATGGAAGATACATTACACGGAGTTACAAACAGGCAACCAGCGCATGTGGAGCATAGGGTCTGTGCAAGTAGGCTCACTTGGGGGAACGCATACTAGCGCAGCCCCCGGGGCCAGCTGTGTGCCAGCACATCTGTACGCTACCATCACCATGTTGTCCGTCCGGACCAACACGTGCTTGCCCTGGATCAACGGCCAAAGCCTCCGCAGGGCGAGCAACACTGTCAGCACACGGTGCCCCAGCCACGCTCAGAGGTGTCTGTTGTAACCACGATGCGCCTGGGGTACTTGCACTAAGGGGACTCCCGCAGGAATACAAGGCCCATCCAAGGGCTGAACAGGTAGCGGAAGATCGGCGCATTGTGTGCCGCGGCGCCATGCCAATCTCGTGACTCAAGTCTGACACCAGTGCTGAAGCGGTCTCATATGCATCGACCCGAGCAGCGTGACTGCCGTCGAGGACACCATATGCCCCAGGAGCCTCTGAAAATGCTTCAGTGGGACCGCCGTGCTCCGCCTGAACAACTTCAGGCAGTTCAGCACTGACTGCGTGCGCTCGCTCGTGAGGCGCACCATCATAGAGACTGAGTCTAACTCCAACCCGAGCTGCTCTTCCCCAGTTGACCCGAAGCCCCAACCGGCTGAGGTGCCTGAGCACCAGGTCCCTGTGTGCACACAACAAGTCTCGAGAGTGAGCTAGAGCCAGCCAGTCGTCAAGACAGTTGAGGATGCGGATGCCCACTTCCCTTAGCGGGGCAAGGGCTGCCTCTGCGACTTCCGTGAAGATGCGAGGCGACAGGGACCGACCGAAGGGGAGAACCTTGTACTGGACATTGAAGTACGCATCCTTCAGGTCTACCGCCGCGAACCAATCCTGATGCCGGATGCTCACTAAAATGCATTTCTACGTCAGCATCTTGAACGGTCTATGCAAGGCCCGGTTCAGAACTCGCAGGTCTGGGATTGGCCACAACCCACCAACTTTCCATGGTATGATGAAGTTGGGGCTGTAGAACCCCTTCTTCATCACAGTTGGAGGGACAGGCTCTACTGTGTCCTTCTGCAGAAGGGACATGATCTTCGCAGGCAGGGCAGGGGCATTCTCGTCCTGCATTTGAGGTAAAACGGACGCCGCTGAACTCGGGCGGGTGCCTGGCGAACTGAATCACATTGCCGAATCGGATGGTCCTGGTCAGCCATCGTGACAGGTTGGGGAGTGCAAGCCACGCCCCCAAGCTCTGGGCAAGGGGGACCAAGGAGACAAAAGCGTCGGACGTACCGGCGGGTGGGGCCTCGCAGCAGGGTGGAGCCGGAAGTGCCACGTTGAGGGGGCTCGGACCCCGAACTCGTGGCCATGCTGAGTCTGGGGACATTGAAGCACTTACCTGGCTCTGGGTACCCACCATAGGACCGGTCAGCCATGGGGGAGGAAGGAACTGTCCTCATAATCCATCGTGCCTGCCATAAACGTGCGGTGTCCGGCGATGGCAATAACGACGACAGTAAACACTGGCTGTGTGACCCAGGAAATGAGGAAACCACTCCTTTTCTGAACATGTGGGTACCGCAGCCTTTCGGGAATGCAGCGAATCAAAGAAAAGGCAACAAAGGATTCTCCTCCCAGCCCTCCACCTGGGGATGGAATGGTCTGCTTACCATCTCTAGGCCTGAAGCAGGTCTCCACATGCCTGTGTCGCCCGTCTCAGGGGCGGCTAGAAGCCTTCCTTGGGTTCTTGGCAGCGGGCCGTGAGATGGGGGGTGTCTGCTTCCTGCGGGTGGCTCTATGCTGGGGCTGGGCCGCTGGTCTGGGCTGCGGTGGAGCCGGAGGGGTGCGGGATCTTGATCCGCGCTGGGGCAGTATATGCTGAATAGCTTCCATCTGCTTCTTAACCACTGAGAGCTGCTGGGCAAATTCCTCGACAGTGTCACCGAATAGGCTGAGGGCGTCAAGGAACCGTACCTTGTCAGCCTCCCTCATCTCAACCATGTTGAGCCATAAGTGGTGCTCCTGGACCACCAGGGTGGACATCGCCTGCCCGAGAGTCCGCGCCGTGACATTCGTTGCCCAGAGGGCGAGATCGGTCACCGAGCACAGCTTCTGCATCAATCCCGGGTCAGAACTACCCTTGTGCAGTTCTCTTAGCGCCTTGGCTTGGTGCACTTTCTGGAGAGCCATGGCATGCAGAGCGGAGGCAGCCTGTCCAGCGGCACCATAGGCTTTATCACCAGAGACAACGTAAACCTACTGAGTCCAGGCAGTGAAAGGTGCCCACCACGACCTCGTGAGCTCCTCATGCACCTCTGGGAAGAAAGGGACCGGGGTGGGGCACGGCCGTGAGCGGCACTCCGCACCCAGGAACCAATCATCAAGTCACGAGGGTTCAGGGGGGAGTGGAGGGTTCCACTGCAGTCCGACACTTGCAGCCGCCCGGGCAAGCAGGGTTGCAAGCTCCGCGTCGGCCTGCGACTGGGTGACCGCACCCGAAGGTGGGAGCCCAGTCGAGTCCTCGGCGTCAGACTGGACCAGCCCTCTCTCCGATGCTGCAATCGAGAGCTCATCCACTTCACAAGCATCGAATGAGATCGTGAACTCGCCCTGAGACAAGCCGGCGGTCTCATCCCAGAACTCGTCCGGGGTGAATCAGTGTACCGGGGAATGGGAGGTCTGTGGGGGTTTACCCGGCGGAGCGGCTCCCATTGGGGTCCCCAAATCACCCAAAGTGCTAACCGACGTGGCCTCAAACCCGTAGGTAGAAGGACCGAGGCGGGGAGCTGCTGGGGTGGCTTTCCCTCTAATGAAGGAAAACCATGGCCGCAACATTGCCATGGTCATGCTCTCGCAGTGAGAACATGACCCGTCCATGAACGCTGTCTCCATGTGGGCAGCGCCCAAGCATGTAAGACAGCGATCGTGGCCATCGGAAGTGGAGAGGTAACGACCGCAAACAGGAATTAAACCCAGACGGAAAGTCATCTTTAAAAAGACGCTCTCCGTCAGTGCCACTCTTTTAGTAGGGAAAATATACTCTTTTATTGCAAGAATATATGCTCTTTTAGACTGTCGTAGCATCCAGGGGCATTCTCTGCACTCCAGCGGTGCGCAAGGGGGAGAAGCCGCTGTAATGCACCATAAACGCCAACAGTTTCTTAGGGGTGAATGGAATGGCAGAGGATTCAGCTTGCTGAACACAACCGCTCGGCTCCGAAGAAAAAATCTGAATGAGTGGTTGCGAGCCAGCTCCTTTTATACCCATATGTCCGGGGGAGTGGCAGGCAAATTCCACTCACCTATTCCCATTGGCCTTTTCTCAAAGATCAGAGGTTTTTGGGGCTCCCAAGGGCCGACACAACGTCAAGTGAGTGACAGATAGGGAACTGACTTTTTGTTGAGTTGAGTTGAGTTGAGTATACTTTATTGGGCCGTAAGAGAAATTTGTTTTGGACCACAAACATCACAGCCAAAACACACACAAAACTTGAACATACTCACAAATATTAAATAGCAACAATATCCTAATACAACAACATATAATATATAAAAACAATAAAACCATGAAAATATAAGTCTCAAGTAGTCTTTTTTGATAGGGACGTCCCCTGTTTTTTGACTCTAAAATGTATATGTGCTAGATAGTGTGATTTGAAAATAAAGAAATTTATAATACCATTTTTGTTAGAATTTATTGCTGATTTGAAATGTATAATTGCAACAAAATCTTAACAGTTTTTGAGATTTAAAAGAATGTTTCGGGTTCAGTACAAGTTAAGCTCAATCGACATCATATGTGGCGTAATGTTGATAACCACAAAAAAAATATTTTGATTTGTCCCTCATTTATATATACTGTAAATTCAAGCTTTCAATTGCAAAAATAGATTGCTGTGAACTGTAGGCCAATGATAGGCAGATGACATAATTTCAATAATATGGAAATAAACATATTGCATACTAAAGCCACTTTTTGAATTGTCTTTTTGGTAACACTTTACAATAAGGTTCTATTTGTTAATATTAGTTAATGCATTAGGTATCATGAACAAACAATTAACAATATATTGTTTACAGCATTTATTAATCTTGTTAATATTAGTTAATAAAAATAAAATTGCTGATTGTAAGTTCATGTTAGTTCATAATGCATTTACTAATGTTAACTAACAAAAATGTATTAGTATATGCTGAAATTAACATTAAATAAGATTAATAAAAGCTGTAAAAGTATTGCGCATTGTTAGTTTATGTTAAATAATGTTATTTACTAATGTTAACAAATGGAACCTTATTGTAAAGTGTTACCGTCTTTTTTAATGCTTTACTCATGTGCCACAATGATGTAATGCATTTTAATTATCTATATTATAATTTTTTATAATATATATTTTATTTATAATGATTTAAATATAACTTATATAACTTTAATCATTATTTATTGAATTATTGTTATTTGAGGGGCTTTCTAAGCAATTATTTATATGCGATCAATTGCAATTAATTCGATTAATTAATCGGCATACCATGTAATTAATTTGATTAAAAATTGTAATCGATTGACAGCCCTAATATATATATATATATATATGTATTCAATGGAATACTCTATTAAAAGCTCCTAGATCACGTCTAATTTTCCATAACACATATTTCACGATTTTTCTGAAATTTTGCCTGAAAGTGTGTCTCAAACCAAATGCATGAGAGTTGGCAACCCTGGTGCTGTTTGTGTTTACAGGTAAACATTAGCATCAAGCTAAACTCTCTGTTACATTTCTACATTTAAAAATTGCTGTGACAGCTTCGGCCTTGTATTCTCTGGGACTTTTTCACAAACAATTCCTCATCCATTGCGTAAGGGGTTGTGGACAATAGGCTAATAGACGAAAAAACAGCCTGATCTCATGAAATTTATGTGACAATGGCATCATTTTTGCAAACCAAAATTACGTGCTTCTTCACACGTTTGACAGCAGTTTCCCAATGAAATGTCCAGCAGGAGGCACCAAAATTTAGTGAAATGTTGTAATCAGATGACCCTTACAAAAATCAAGAGTTCCTTGCAAATTTGCCACAAACTTGCCGCAAATTCACTACTGATCCTTTTCACATGCAAAAGAGCTTTGCAACAAACTTGCGGCAAATTTCCCATTGTTGCCAAAGGTTTGCTGCAGGTTCATCACTACCAGTGAAGAGCTGCATACTTCTGACTCACAAGCTCATTTGCATGTAAAAATAATGAGTGGCCAGTTTGCGGCAAATTTTGTAATTATATTCTATTGGTTATATTTTACCTTAAAAGTTTCAGTAGAATGGACAGAGGAAGTGACGGCAATGGATCAGTAAAGTTGATTTTGTGTTGAGCGAACCTGTTGCACAGTCGTAGTTATTACAGATTTGTGGCAATTTTGTGGCTAGTTTACCAGAACTCTAGATTTTTTTTGTAAGGGGACGTTTTTAAGGTGAATATTAGATGGATTTTTTAATGATATAAACATACCTCCCTAACCTAGAACTTTAACCTAAACCTAACCAATAGTGTTCAAAAAGATAAATGAGAGGTAAGCAAAACAGACATCCTTAAGGCCAGTTTACGCTGCCCCAACAAATGCCAACAGACAACACTTAAAACATTCTAATATTGGCTGTCGTATTTAGAATGTTGAGAAACATAACTATTGTGTTCACACTGATCCAACAAACTTGTGTGTCGTTGTTCACCTTTAAAGAAGATGACTGCCAAGGAAGAGGTTGTGGATTATGCCAAACATGCATGATTTAATAAAGAAAATTATGCACTTATAATATTACTGATTAAACATGTTTAGCATGTAGTGCCATTAGACTATAACCCAGTAAACACACCTACGTTGTAAAAACTTTAGTATTTGCTTGGAACTTATTCATTTTGAAAGTTCCGTTGGAGGAAAAAAAAATTTACACGAGATTGTCCATAAAATGTGGGGAAAGTTGATATTTTTAATAATTGCAGATCTGCAGTGAGTTTGGTGTTTGCATTTTCTGTGTGCTTTGATGCTGTTTGAGGAATAAAGAAACTTCATTCGAGTGAGAAGACCTCTTCAGCACAAATAAAGAGCGCTTCCGCACAAACGTCTGTCTGAGATGCGGATTCTGCATATCATTAACTAACATATCATTTTGTTTTCTTTTATTTAGGGCAACGGGAAAAGGGAATGGAAAGCTCTAACAAGTTTACTACAAAAGTGTTATTAATAGTAATTGACTTTTGGTGTTTTTCCTGATCTACCAATGCAGTTGTGGCTGCGCGCATTCATTTTCTGTGAGTTGACATGGACACTTTCCTCACAAACACGGTTTGCGCTGAAGTCAGATTATGTCAGAGTTTGTTGGAGTTTGTTGGAGTTTGTTGGAAAATTGCACCAGACTGCTCAAACATTCCAAGACCCAACAAACGCTGATTGAACACGTTGAATCAGTGAAAACAGATGCCAACAAATGGCAACAGGGTGAACACACTGATCCGACAAAACCCAACAACTGTTGGATGTTGGTTTTGTTGGGGCAGTGTGAATTGGCCTTTACCTAACACCTAAACCTTACCGATAGTGTTTTTAGAGGAAATTTGTCATTAAAAGCACATTTACTGAAGCAACCGTGTCATTTTGTGTCGCATCTATGGCACATCTGTTTTGAGCATCCTTGGCTGGGCTCGAGGCGCAGTCTCCTAGTCCTCAGTCCATCACTCTATCAGGTGAGCTACCGCATAAGTTAATCCCACTGGAATAAGTATTTACTTGTAGGTGGGTCTGTAACACAAGTGTTAAAATGTATTGTAATGCCACACAGATTTTGAGTTTCATCAAAATCTCCTTTAATGGTGTCATCAAGATGGAATACAGGCAGACCTGATATACAAATAGGAGCTTTTTATTATGTGCAATGACTTCATCTGCAAAGGCCAAGAGCAAACAACACCTTCATTTTTACATTCCAGTCTTCACTTCAGTCTAATAGTTTGAGACTTCGACCACAAATAACAAGTTATTATAGCCAACTGTGTGTTATCTCTTTGCTCTGTTAGAGCATTCTTAATGACACACAATTGGTTAATAAATTTGCTATGCATACCCTGAATATTCTAGGCACCTTATTTCTGATAGACCTGCAGAATGTGAACCCAGCAAACAAATTTATGTTCTTAAAACATTTTCCAAACATTACATTGTAGTTGTGGGGATGCTAAAATGTCCAGTTTTTTAACATGAGTAGTTATTTTAAGGTCAGCATAACATTTAATTAAAGGTTGTTATTTAGCATCACATTCCTGAATATGTGAAAACTTCCTGAAAAGTTTATTTGCTGACTTATCACTTTCACTTTAAAAAAATCAAAATAAAAAGTTAAGAAATGTAGTTTAAAAGACTTGCATAAATGTTTATAACAAGAACATTTCACCTTGAGAATACTGAATGAATACAAAAAACATCATAATGATGTTCCATTAATGTGATTTTAGCAATGTTTGTTCCTAACCTTTACATAATGTTAGCCAAATTGTTCAGACGTTTCCTCTTAGATGGGAAGGAGTACAAGTGGTGATTCTAACAGTCCCACTGTGACTATGATAACTGAATGTTCTCAGCAGGTTGTTATGGAATACTTTAAATATGTTGTTTTACATTTCTGTGTCAAACTTTAAATGGAACAGCTTGTTTTTTTTTTTTGTTTTGTTTGTTTTTTTTGGAAGAAAGTACCTGTGCTTTGCAAAGCTAACCTTGCTGACATTTCTCAACAGAATGCGTGTTTCACTTATTTAGTGACGGCAAACCCACTAAAGCGACACAGGTGTAAAGATTTGAAATGTTTGAGATGATGATAACTCTTCACTCTGCCTGTTGGAGTTTTGGTATTTTAGAAATTGTGAAGAGATGTCCAAGGCTAACAGCAGCGTCCTGCAGAAAATAAGCTCTAATGAGGCATTTTCGACCACTGGAATTGGTGCGAAGCCATTAGAAAGACAAGCCATCATCATCAAACACTGATGTGGCTGCTTTTGAAACTCCACATGATACATAAACAATATAATTCTATTAAATAAAATTAGATTAATGAATGTCATGGCCTTTTGACATAATTTATACTAAGGATTTAGTTGTATAAAAATTTATTTTAGTAAAATTTGAAGTATTATTGATGCTACATGATTGAAATCTCCCAGAGAGTTGCTAGTTAAATGCTATATAGATTGATAAATTGAAAGAAAGAGCATTAATAGAGAATAAAAGAGAATAGCAGAATTTTAATACTTAGTTGTTTCGAACCCTTCTCAGACTGTTTGAGGAATACAAATGCAGTACTACCTTGCAAGCAGATAGATCGATAGATGGGAAGATAGACTGACAGATAGGAAATAGGATTGACAGCCAGACAGACGATAGATAGATAGATAGATAGATAGATAGATAGATAGATAGATAGATAGATAGAGAGATAGATTATAATTTAGTTTGTCAAATCAGCTTGTGTTACTCTTTGACATAATTAAGCTCAGCTTGCGTTACTGTTGTCAGACGGACAATAGATGGATGGATGGATGGATGGATGGATGGACAGACAATAGATGGACAGACGGATGGATGGACAGATGGACGGACAGACAGATAGATAGATAGATAGATAGATTATAATTTAGTTTGTCAAATCAGCTTGTGTTACTCTTTGACATAATTAAGCTCAGCTTGCATTACTGTGGTGAGCCGGATGAGGGGTAAACAAAGCAGTTACCCTGCAATAGCACTCGTTGAGCACAAAGTTGAATTAAGAGGTTCAGGAGTGAAGGTGGTGTTGAATGCGTGTATCGAGTGCTTGTCTCTCAAGTGCTCCGGTGTGGGGAAGAGTTCTCTAAGTGTTAATGATGTTGCCGATAATTCCACCCTGCTCATACACTGAAGTTCCTATTGCCTTGCTGTCATGATTTATACTCGTTTGTTTAAAAGATGTATCATATCCGCTTTTTGTCCTCATATTTCACTGTTGACAACATTATTCTTGTCATCCTAATATGCTTTGGATATCTCGTGCGTAATCATGAGCACACCGTGCCAAGTGAGTGCGGTGTGTTGGCTTTGAGATAATAATCGTGCACATTGTGTGTGTTGTTTAAGGCAGAGAAAGCACCGCTGTTAAAAAGAGAGAGACTGATCTGTCTTCTGAGGAGAATCAAATCAATTGAGTAGAAGGACACCCACCATTCTTCCTAAGAACAGCAAACATAATGGGCCAATTCAAGTTTGCATTCATATGATCAGAAACTGGCACAATTATGTGTGTGATGTTGTTTTGTAACCGCTGGTCTTCGAATTGTTCCTTCCAAGGAAATGACAGCTTGATTGATTTCCACTGGATTCCTTGGATCAGAGAAGTCTACTCCTGATATATTCTTGCATGGAGCAATTTACAGTCATCTTTTGAATGGCAAGTCAATGAGAGTATTCAATCCTGTCACAAAAATCAAAGCTCATTTAGGCCTTTGCTTAATAATGCTGATGATCTTTTCAAAGCCTTTGAGTACTGTATGTAGTTTCTTTTCTTTTACCTGCTTGACAATAGGCAGAATAGCTACACAAGAGTGAAGAACTTTGCAGAAGTTTAATTGATGTCAATATCATCCTTTGGTCTTAAGGCAGGTGCTGAGAGACCTTGAAAGCTGGTTTCCTGCTTACATAGATATATGGAATCTCTATCAACAAAGTATGTCAAGAAGTGGGTTAGCCTTCCGGCCAAGTTAAGATGATTTCAAAGTCTATTTCACACTAATTAAAAGCCACCAAACAAACTGGTCATTGTGAAACATCTATTATAATATAGTGAAATTTATGCTTAAAAAAACAAAACATTTAATCAGTTTTTATGGCTAATTTTTGATGGCTCTCAATTGAGAAACATGCATTTTGCCTGCATGTGTAGTTATGGCATCTACCCGCAGGTGTTCAAACCCTTCAAGATGTGCACTTCATGGGGGATTTTTCCTATAATAAATGAAATGTAAATTTCTTTGGATAAAAGTTTTGGCCAATTGCTGATTTAAAATTAAGTTGCCATTAACAATGTTTAACGTTTTTTTTTTTTTTTTTTACTGCACAGCCACAACTGATGTCCCAAGGACGAGTCTCCCCTACAAAGACTGTGCAGAACGGAAGTCCCTCCAAATGTCCAAGATTCATGAAGGTGAAGAACTGGGAGACTGCAGCACTGTACAATGATACTCTACATCATGGATCCAGCCAGGTAGGTTTGAAGCTGACTCAATAATCGCATAGCTGATAACAGATCTGAAATAATACTATTCTTATGTTTGGTTTGCATCTATACATAATTTATATATTCTTTCAATTGTGAAGATAAAGAGATGCCATCTTGAGGTTGTAACTTTGCAAGATTGCCATTGTTGACACAGCAGACCCTTTGCAATAAAAGGACTGTTCCATGGCGTTCCATGCTAAAGTGGTTGTGTCAGATGATATTACCAAACTTTGATATACCATGGTCCTAAATAATTACCATATTCATGTAAAATGGTATTTACATGGTGCTTAAGTACGTAGGTAATTTTTAAAGAATACTACGGTACATGTCTAAAAAACAATGGTACTGTTTTTTAGACATGGATTGATGGTGAGAAAGAAAGAAAGAAAGAAAAAGCTTTCCAGAATGACTTCAGTTTTTTAAACTGCTTTCATGTTTTGTTGAAATTAGTGTAATTACTAGATGACAGTTGGAGATTCTACTCTGAGCTGTTTATGTCCTCGAACTCGGATTCGTTTTTATGGCAACATTCATAACAGCAAAATGGATCCAAGTGGCTTTGTTGGTAATTACAGAAAATACTTAATCACAACATTATTTCAGAATATTGAAGAAAAAAGAAAGTGCAACAAGTAACATTGAACATAATAAAAATGTCACAGAGCTTACTAACTACCTTTACCTAGCCACCATTGACAGTTTTGTATGTGACATTACGAAGGGTCAAGCGGTAGAAGTTATACTTACATCTACGACTTTGACAAGAGATGTGAGCTTAGACATGAGTTTCATATTTTTTTTACACATCAGAAACTCGTAATTATGGTAAACCAACAAGACATGAACTCTGAACTAGAGCGAACTTTTGCTTATTTGCGTTTCCTTGTTGAAAAAAAACCCTTATCTTAAACCAACCTTAGACGGTTTGTTGGTCTTAGCTATCTATGCGAAAAGACCAGCTAAAACCAGCCTAAGCTAGTTGGCTGGTTTTAGCTGGTCACACACCCTGGTGATAGCTGGTCATACTGGCATGCTAGTCTTAGCTGGTCAGGGTGGTCTTAGCTGGTCCAAGACTGACCAGCTAAAAAGTATTCAAAACCCCTCTACAACCAGCCAACTGACCAGCCTGGATAGGCTGAGCAACAAGCCAAAACCAGCCAACCAACTTAGGCTGGTTTTAGCTGTTTTGTTCAGCAGGGATATTAAGCTGATTTAGCTGGCCTGGCCAAACTGATTATTAGCTGATCGGCTAGCTGGTCTCCCATCCTGACCAGTTGACTAAGCTCCTAAATCCCTCTAAAGCCAGCAATACAGACTAGCCTAACCAGCTTGGTCAGACTTGAAGACCAGCAAACCACCTTAGCCTGGTTTAAGCAGTTTTTTTTTTTTTGTTTGTTTAGCAGGGTTAGATTCTCAGCAGCCATACATAATGTCATGAACAAACTAAAGTTTAATTCTAATCATTGCCTCCCACTTTAGACCGAAATCTGTACGAAAATATGGCTGCAGAGCTCTCGACATTCTCTCTAAATCTGAATCATCCGTCCAAGGAAGGGTTATGAAGTTCTGCACACGAGTGCCTGGCTTTGCATGCTAATTGATGCTAATTACAGATGGTTTGATTTGGAATGTATCACATTCTGAGGAATTTTTTTTAGGTTGCTTTTCCAACTCTACAGAATGTAACAGCTGCAAGACCATTTTCACAGTCCCTTATGGCAAGTGAATGCGAGGAATATAATGAAAGTCTTTTTATTTTATTTGTAACTTTCTTGTGCTAAGCACCATCAGTATAAATTCTAAGTCAGTTAGCTTTAGTAAAGGCGAGCCAGTACTTGCCACAAATGGGATACATGAGTTTGTTTTGCTTAGTGTTGGTAAGCATTTACTAATGAAGAGACTGCTAAATTTACAAAAATGTTTGAAGTAGTGTGAAATCAGTTCAGCTGTTTTCAGAATCCACAATATCTCTGAGTCCCATGATGCCTTGCGGGTGATGTGGGCAGAACTTCTGGTTAAGTGTAAACAATCGTTTTGTTATGTACTAATGCATTATTAAAGAGATAATTCTCCATAAATGAAAATTCTCTCATCATGCCATCCCAAATGTGTATGACTTTCTTTCTTCTGCTGATCACAAACAAAGATTTTTAGAAGAATATCTCAGCTCTGTAGGTCCATACAATGAAAGTGAATGGTGGCCAGAACTTTGAAGGTCCAAAAAAGCATATAAATGCAGCATAAAAGTAATTAATTCACTTTCATTGTAAGTGCCTTACTGTAACCTCGATTGTTGCTATTTTTAAAGAAAAGGAGGAATGAGTCTAAATTATTTTATGTGGTAATCAACATTATCCCACAAATGCTGTCGATTGAGCTTAACTTGTATTGAACCCAGAATATTCCTTTAGGAAAGGACATGGGAATCCTGTAAAGACACTCAAAAGAAAGTGGATTGCAGGCAGAAAAAATGCAGGGCAGAAGAAAATCAAATTAATATGAATTTTAAACATCAGAAAACATCTCACTACATGTCACATAAATAATTATGGTCTTCCAGTGTAGAATTCATGCATTGAGCATCACAGCATGAAACAGTTGAAAACATTGTCACTGATCATTTCACCACACTTATCTGAAAGCAATAACACAATTCGTTTTTATACTGAGTTATAATGTCACTTTAAAACATGTGAAGCATTTACAAAAGCAACACTGTATAGAAATGAACATACTCTAAACATTTCTAATGAACTTTCAACACATGTACACACACCTGTTGGCACAATGATGCTATCATTTTTACGAGTGGTTTCTGGTCATAACATTGCTGTTTTAGCCAAAACTTTAGTTTGGCTCGACTATTGGGACAGCCATTAAATGCACACATTTTCCAAGAAATTTTCTTTAATATATATATATTTATAGTTTTAGTAGATTAATTTTGTGTAAATTCATCAGCTAAATTTAAGTTTAATGCCCCTGCTGTAAAATAAATGGCTATAACCTGCCTAGGGTGGTTTGCTGGTCTAAGCTGGGTCAAACTGGTCTCCCAGCCTGGCCAACATAGGCTTTTTTTCTTTTCTTTTTTCTTTTGCTTAGGTTTTTATTCTAATTTAAATCCTGACAGGAGAATACTGCTTTGTTTATAAAAAAAAAAATAAAAAATACAAATAAAATAAAAAATAAAATAAAAATTATTAATTATACAGCAGCATCTGACATTTATTTAAAAAGCTATTCCCCCCTTAAATACTGCAGCTTAAATGCAGTTAAAGGGATAGTTCACTCAAAACGTCCTGGTTACTTTCGTAACCTCTGTTCCCTGATGGAGCGAACGAGACGTTATGTCAATGTAGTGACACTAGGGGTCGCTCTTGGGAGCCCCAAACACCTCTGGTCTTTGAGAAAAGGCCAATGGGGATTGGCGAGTGGAATTTGCATGCCACTCCCCCAGACATATGTGTATAAAAGGAGCTGGCTTGCAACCACTCATTCAGGTTTTGTGCTGAGGAGCCAGACAAGGTCACGGCCATTTCAGCGGGTAGTTCAGTGTTGTGGCAGGAGGGACACAGGACCAGGACGTTCCCTATCTGTCACTCACTCGACATTGTGTCGATGTAGTGACACTAGTGGTCCTTATACAAAATGCCACAACTAGCTGAACTGTGTTACGTGAACTGGCGGTGCGAGATGGGCAGATCACTGTTTGCCTTGTAGCCAGCGCACCCGGCCGTCACGTAACCTCCCCCAACACTCTTACGAGCATCGTACGGTCCCCTGCACCTCGGGGACAAGTCGACTGCCCAAAAAATGGGGACCGGCTGCCCCAGCCGCGGCCTCTTTGCTTTCCTCTCCCCAAAAGGAACTGGCTCAACCCGGATATTGTAGAACCTATTGGATGTTGCCCAGCCCGCTGCTCTGCAGATGTCTGCTAAAGAGGTGCCATTGGTCAGAGCCCAGGAGGCCGCCACACTCCTAGTAGATTGTGATCGTAGCCCCAAGGAAGGCGGCACGTCCTGGGCATGATATGCCAAAGCGATGGCGTCAATGACCCAGTGGGTGATCCTCTGTTTGGAGACTGCACTCCCTTCCCACTGTCCTCCAAAGCAGAAAAAGAGCTGCTCAGAGCGTCTAAAGCTCTGTGTGTGATCCAAATAGATGCACAAAGCATGCACCGGACACAGCAATGACAAGGCTGGGTCTGCCTCCTCCTGGGGCAGCGCTTGCAGGTTCACCACCTGATCCCGAAACGGGGTCATGGGAACCGTGGGCACATAGCCCGGTCGGGGTCTCAGTACCACGTGAGAGTATCCCAGACCGAACTCCAGGCATGTGTCACTGACAGAGTATTCCTGCAGGTCCTCTACCCTCTTGATGGAAGTGAGCGCAATCAGGAGGGCAGTCTTCAAGGAGAGTGCCTTTAGCTCAACTGACTCCAGGGGTTCAAATTGTGCTTCCCGTAGGCCCCGAAGGACGACGGAGTGGTCCCACGAGGGGTCGAGATGCGTTCTGGGAGAATTCAGCCTCCTCGTGCCTCCAAGGAACCTGATAACCAGGTCGTGCTTCCCAAGAGACTTACCATCAACTGCATCATGGTGCGCCGCTATAGCGGCCACGTACACCTTCAAGGTGGACAGCCACCCCTCCAGCCTCTCCTGCAGGAAGGAAAGCACTGACTGCGCATCTCTGGGGGTCTTCGCGTCGGGAAGAACACCACTTAGCATATAGACACCACTTCAAGTCATACAGGCGCCTCGTAGAGGGAGCCCTAGCCTGAGTGATCGTGTCTACCACCGTGGGCGGTAGGCCACTTAGGTCTTCTGCATAACATCCAAGGGCCAGATGTGGAGATTCCAGAGGTCTGGTCACAGGTGCCAGATGGTGTTGCGTCCCTGAGAAAGAAGGTCAGGGGAATTTGCCAGGGGGGGAGTGCTTTCGCAAGGAGTTTGAGGTCTGAGAACCAAGTCTGGGTGGGCCAGTAAGGTGCTACTAGGAAGACCTGCTTCTCGTCCTCCCTGATCTTGCACAGCATCTGTGCAAGTAGGCTCACTGGGGGAACGCATACTTGCGTAGCCCCAGGGGCCAGCTGTGTGCCAGTGCATCTGTGCCGAGGGGAGCCTCAGTCAGGGCATACCAGAGCGGGCAGTGGGAGGATTCCCGGGAAGCCAACAGGTCTACCTGTTTTGGACAGACCAAAGGGGAGGACCTTGTACTGGTACGCCCAGCCCTCGAAAGCAAACCGCAGGAAGGGCCTATGTCAAGGTAAAACTGAGACGTGGAGGTACACGTCCTTCAGGTCTAACGCCGCGAACCAATCTGGATGCTGAACGCTCGCTAAAGTGCATTTTTGCATCAGCATGTTGAACGGGAGTCTGTGCAAGGCCCGGTTCAGTACTCGCAGGTCCAAGATTAGCCCCAACCCACCATCTTTCTTTGGTACGACGAGGTAGGTGCTGTAAAACCCCTTCATCATCTCGGCAGGAGGGACAGGCTCTCTCCGCACACAAGGCAGCGGCGTTCTCGCCCATCACAGAGGTGAAGTGGATGCTGTTGAACCTGGGCGGACGCCTGGTGAACTGAATCATATAGCCGAGTCAGACGGTCCTGTCCAGCCACCACGGCAGGTCGGGGAGCTCAAGCCACAACCCCAAGCTCCGGGCGAGGGGGACCAAGGGAACAATCGCATCAGACGTACCAGCGGGTGGGGCCTTGCGGCGGGGTGGAGCCTGAGGCACCACGTTGGGGGGGCTTGAGCCCTGAACCCGTGACCATGCTGAGTCTGGGGACATCAAAGCACTTACCTGGCTCCGTATACCCACCATAGGACCGGTCCAGGACGGGGGAGGAGGGAAATTGTCCTCGTGGCCTGTCACAACCGTTCTGGCGTGGGTGTAATTGTGCCACAGCTGGGCGCTGGGGCTGGGGGCCTGCCTCCAGAGCGCCATGCCTGCCATAAAGGTGCGGTGCCCAGCGGTCGTGATAGCGACGGCCGTGGACACCGAATGTGTGACCCAGGAAGTGAGGAATCTGTTCTTTTCTTGGAAATGTGGGTACCGCAGCCCTTTGGGTGTGCGGCGAAATCATAAGAAAAGGAAAACAAGGATTCTCCTCCCGGCCCTCCACCTGGGGTTGGAGTGGTCTGTTTACCAGCTCCAGATCTGTAGCGGGTCTCCATCTCCCTGGGTCGCCCATCTCAGGGACGCTTCGAAGCCTTCCTCGGGTTCTTAGCGGTGGGCCGTGAGACGGGTGGCGTCTGCTTCCTGCAGGTGGCTCCACACCGGGGCTGGCCTCCTGGGGCGGGCTACGGTAGAGCCGGTGCTGGATAGCCTCCGTCTGCTTCTTAACCATCACGAACTGCTGGGCAAAGTCCTCGATGGTGTCGCTGAATAGGCCAACCTGGGAGGTGGGGGCGTCAAGGAATCGAACCTTGTCAGCCTCCTTCATCTCGACCAGGTTGAGCCAAATGTGGTGTTCCTGGACCACCAGGGTGGACATCGCCCGCCCGAGAGACTGTGCCGTGACCATCGTCACCCAGAGGGCGAGATTGGTCGCCGAGTGCAGCTCCTGCATCAATCCCGGGTCAGAACTATCCTTGTGTAGTTTTCTCAGCACCTTGGCTTGGTGCATATGCAGGAGAGCCATGGCATGCAAGGTGGAGGCGGCCTGTCCAGTGGCACAATAGGCCTTAGTCGCCAGTGACGACATAACCCACAGGCCCTGGACGGGACTCTCGGACGGTTCCACCAGGTGGTGGCATTTTGCGGGCACAAGTGCACCGCAACTGCCTAATCCACCAGGGGAATCGGCGCGTACCCCCTGACAGCCCCACCGTCGAGGGTAGTGCGAGGAGAGGAGCCCATAAATCAGGCCCGGGCAGTGAAAGGTGCCCACCACGATTTCGTGAGCTCATCATGCACCTCCGGGAAGAAAGGAACCAGGGCGGGGCATGGCCGTGAGCGGCGCTCTGAGCCCAGGAACCAATCATCGAGCCGCAAGGGTTCAGGGGGGAGTGGAGGGTTCCACTCCAGCTTGATGCTCGCAGCCGCCCGGGCAAGCATGCGTCTCCACGTCAGCCTGCAACTGGGCGACCGCACCCAGGGGTGGGAGCCCAGTCAAGTCCTCGGTGTCAGACTGGACGAGAGACCGTGATCGTGGCTGTCAGAAGCGGAGAGATAGCGACCGCAACCAGGAATTATACACAGATGGAAAGGTATCTTTAAAAAGACGCTCCATCTGTGCCACTCTTTTAGTAGGAAAATATACTCTTTTATTAGGAAGAATATACTCTTTTAGCTGCTGAAGCGCCAGGGGTGTTCTCTGCACACTACTGGTGCAAGAGGGGGAGAAACCGCTGTAATGCACCGTAAATCCAACAGCTTTCGAGGTGAATAGATCGGCGGAGGAATTCAGCTCACTGAAACACATCCGCTTGGCTCCGAAGAAAAAATCTGAATGAGTGGTTGCAAGCCAGCTCCTTTTATACCCGTATGTCCAGGTGAGTGGCATGCAAATTCCACTGGCCAATTCCCATTGGCCTTTTCTCAAAGATCAGAGGTGTTTGGGGCTCCTAAGGGCGACCCCTAGTGTCACTACATCGACACAACGTCGAGTGAGTGACAGACAGGGAAATAAAATTCTCTCATCATTTACTCACCCTCATTCCATCCCAGATGTGTATAACTTTCTTTCTTCAGCAGAACACAAACAAAGATTTTTAGGAGAATATTTCTGCTCTGGAGGTCCTCACAATGCAAGTGAATGGGAACCATAATTTTGAAGCTCCAAAGTGTAAATAAAGGAAGCATAAAAGTAATCCATAAGACTGCAGTGGAATATACACTTCCGGTAAAAACTTTTGACACACTTGACTGAAATGTTTCTCATGATCTTAAAAATCTTTTGATCTGAAGGCATATGCTTAAATGTTTGAAATTCGTTTTGTAGACAAAAATATAATTGTGCCACCATATAAATTTATTTCATTATAAAACTAAAATGTAATAATAAAAAAAAAGTTTTTGATATTGATGACTTGGACCAAATAATAAATAAAAGCAGCCAATAAGTGCCCAACATAGATGGGAACTCCTTCAATACTGTTTAAAAAGCATGCCAGGGATCACCCTGGGCTTTCTCAACCTCAAGAAGTTGGTTGAGAAAATGTCAAGAGTACACACCTGCAAATTCTAGGCAAAGGGTGACTACTTTGAAGATGCTAAAATATAACACAGTTTTGATTTATTTGGGATTTTGTTTAGTCACAACATAATTCCTAAAGTTCCATTTAAGTTATTCCATAGTTTTGATGACTTTACTATTATTCTAAAATGTGAAAAAATAAATAAATAATAATAATAATATAAAGAGTAAGTGTTTCAAAACTTTTGACCGGTAGTGTATCTCTTCAGAAGAGATATGATAAGTGTGGGTGAGAAACAGATCAATACTTAAGACCGTTTTTCACCATAAAGTCTCCTCTCTGCCCAGTAGGTGGCAATATGCATGAAAAATGCAAATCACCAAAAACAAAAGAAGCAGAATGTGAAAGTAAAAGTGGAGATTTATATTAAAAGGACTTAAATATTGATTTTAATTTTTGGGTGATCTAACCTTTTAACTACTTTTTGTTATGGTTAATTGTAATGAAGCTATATAAAGCTATAAATACATTTTCAGCTCAACTGTAGTTTAACAAATTTTAATTATGAGTAGTTTGTACCCTGGAAAGCTGCAGTTTTAAATTAGCTTCCCAACACTAATTGTACAGAGTCAGCCTAAAGCCTGAGGCTTGGCAAGGTCAGTTCTTCTTGCTCCGGGGCAAGTCATGGCCGTGATTACCTAGGTTAGTTTAGGCTGGGTTACTCTAAAAACTGTTATAGGTCATGGGTCAAATGCTTCACAAGACCAAATAGGCGGATTAGGATATAAAAATGAGACTGCCCTCAATTAAATGGCACTAGCCAGGGCAGGATGTTATTTTTCTGCTCTGTCTTCACTGTTCCACCCCTAAGGCAATGAACATATTAGCAGCTACACAAAGTGACAGTTCACTTCAAATCTAATCTTATTATACTGACCAAGGCGATGGCCAACTTCCGCCTGTCTCTTCACTTCTTCATATCCAAGCTCTCATGAAGCCTGCCATTTCTCAAGCCAGTCGATGTTCTCAACAGCAATACGTTTTTCATAAATTTCCCAGTAATATGATAATTGAAACAGAGAAATGGTGATAAATGCTGAAGCTCACTGTGTATTTGGGGCACATGTTTGCTTCCGTTGCCCTCTGTGTGAAGAATACGATTAGAATATGTTAACCATCGTTCAACACCCAGCTTAAACAAAAATGTCATGTTGCTTGATAGCCAAGGCCTTTTTCACACATTTTCCATCTGTAGCTCGTAAGTGACACATAATGTCTTGCTTTTCATTTCGCCATCCATTTTAACAGGTTACAGTATTCATACTGCACTTGTAAAGGGTCCGAATGAGTTCTTGCTCTAAAGAAAGCTAGATGCAACACAACAAATTGAAAAGAACGCAAGTGTCTCGACAAGTTTTTAAAAGTCAAAATTCGTTTTAAGTTGACACGGCGTGTAAAAAATGCAGAGCACCTGCACGAGATGTTGCTCAACAGTCAAAGATGTCCGTCTAGCGCATGTTTACATTGGAAACAATAAAAAATAATACAGTCGGAAAATAAAACGAGTTTTGGTGTGAATGACCCCTAAGAAGCGCAGCGCTACATTGCATCACTACAAGTAGAGTCTCAGTATTGAGCCTATTTTTGCTATAGATTGCATGCTAAGCTCATACATCAAAATACAGGGAAATTTAACTGTAAATCTATTTATTAACAGATGACTATTATATGTTACAGGAAATATTTACCAATTGCTTAAAAAAAGATATGGAAATGTGGTCCCCTTCCTTATTTTTATTTTATGACTATCAAGTTTGTGCAAGTTTGTCTATGTTGGCCCGCCAGCTAGACCAGCATAAACCAGCATAAACCAGCCTGAACCAGAATGGAAATTTGTGCTGGTGAAAACTTGCTTGCTGTTGCGATTACACTGCTGAAACGCTCACATGCTGCAGATGCAAAATGTGTGAAACAGGCATCTATCTGTATTGTTTTTCCCTGAATGTTGCAGTGTGTTTAAATTATTCTTCATTGAATTTTTGTTGGTAGGTGCCAATCTGCACTGAGCGTGTTTGTATCGGGTCTGTTATGGTGCCAAACCAGCACAGTCGCAAGCCAGATGAAGTCCGGACGAAAGAGGAACTGCTACCACTGGCTACAGATTTCATCGACCAGTACTTCACATCGATCAAAAGGCAGGACAACAGTAATCTGATACTGAGTTCTAATACAGAACTTCCATTGCTAATTTAATTCACCTAAATATGTATGGCCTCTGTCTGAGCAGATGTGGCTCCAAGGCCCACGTTGACCGACTGGAGGAGGTCAAAAAAGAAATAGAAACTTCCGGAACATATCAATTGAAGGACACAGAGCTGATCTATGGGGCCAAACATGCATGGAGAAATGCAGCTCGCTGTGTGGGACGGATCCAATGGTCCAAACTACAGGTACTTAACTAGTCTTTTAGTACTTAACTTGACGTGATCTAGCCAAGTAGGATCCTTTGTTGGTACTGGAAAAGTGTTCCTATCAAACATATTCCTAATCATAACCAACTTCTAAAATCAGAGGTGAAGTGAACATGAAATCAAAACTATTTCTGGTTTTATTATTTATGATTTGGTGCACATTATTCCAAGGAAAATAAATGTTTAAAATGTAAAACTTTTTTCACCTTTGAAACAAACAACTTTCTTTTTAGCTGACATAACCTAGCCCTCTTATTTTTCACAATTCTCAAACTTCCCACAATCCAATCAATCCTTGATCGATAACACCAAGTCATGCTCTACTTTAAAAAAATTTCTTGTTGAAAATTCAGTTTAATTTAGAATAATGTCACATTACAGAAGTAAAATGCATTGCAAACATTATTTAATGTTTATGTTTAATTTTAAAGCCGCTAACCCTGTTCCTAAACTTAAAGGAATATTCCGCGTTCAATACAATTTAAGCTCAGTCGACAGCAATTGTGGCATAATGTTGATTACCACCAAAATTAATTTTGACTCATTTCTCCTTTTCTTTAACAAAAAAAAAAAAAGTTACAGTGAGGCTCTTACAATGGAAATTAATGGTGCCAATTTATGGAGAGTTTAAACACAGAAACGTGAAGCTTATAATTTTATAAAAGCACTAACACTTATTCTTCTTCTGTTAAGACGTATGTGTTATATGTGCTGTAAAGTTGTTTAAATCATCGTTTTACCATCGTTTTAGGGATTTAGTGTTTACAGCGTTAAGTCGTCATTGCAACGAAGTTGTAATACTGTATATTACTTTACACAGAAAAGGTTGGAAAGCAATTTTATCACACTAAAATCATGTTAACACACTATTTTGTGGCAATACTTTTGAAAATGTGAGTATTTTAATGTTTACAGATTGTCCCCATTCAATTTAACTCAAATTGTAGCTTTTAAAAAAAAAAAAAAAAAAAAGAAAAGAGGAATTTTTGTGGTAACTAACATTGTGCCACAGATGCTGTCGATTGAGCTTAACTTGTATTGAACCTGGAATATTCCTTTAAACCCTAAAATCTAATTGGATTATAGATATGCTGTTCCAGAAATATGTCCTAACTGGATAAATCACACTTAAAGCCTGGTTTAAGCCTGGTTTTTATTTAATGCGTCCCCTTGTTGTTGAAGGTTTGAATGTACTAAATGATGTCATCGTGGCTGTCGCCAAGCCTTCGCGAGGCTTCGCACAGTCGTGCACATGCAATTTTTGTAACTTTTTGTAAGTGCAGTGCTTTAACCCAATTGGACAATGTGACAAGGAGGAGCTCTGTGTGTGTCACTCTCTCTTTGGCATCCCCGGCTCCTCTTTTATCTCTCTCCCGCTGAAAAGCTATTCTTGAGTGATATTTTATTAAAGACTAACCTTTTGAGTTGAAGCCTCACGTTTCCTCCTTTCACCCTACAACGAACTCCGTTACACTGGTGCCGAAACCCGGGACTGGAGGAAGACGTGCCATCAGAGAGCCCTTGTCGCTGATTGGGCAACTCAGTGCCGGGCGTGCATCCTCACGGCCTGGCCATGCCCTCCTCCTCGTCACAGACAAATTCAAGGAAAGGGGCAGGGCAGATGTGCCTGTGCTTTTGAGAAAGCGTAAAACTACAGCAAATAATGTAAAAAAAAAAAAAAAAAAAAAAAGACAATGTTTTCCACGGTGAAATAACATGTGTTCAGCACCAACACAACGGTCTCTAGTGTGTTTGTGTGTGTCTTTGGAGTGCAGGATTTTGGAAAGAGGGGGTGTGGTTATTCATCGACTAATCTGGTGGAAGTTCCAGAAAGGCTAAAATCGCTTACAGACAGTTTAGCCACACACAGACACTGTTAAAAGCTTACCACTGGTTCTTAAGTTCTTTGTGTTTTGTTCCCCTCTTGCATATGAGTAGTGAACATAAACTATTATTAGAATACTTCGCTAGTTAAATGCAAAGCAGTTCTTCATGACTGTTTTTTTCTGGATTAGCTGATATTTTCTTTGTGCTGCCATTTGTCATTTGGGGAAGAGTGCAACCATGGTGCGCTTCAAGTATAAATTCCTCGAGCCGTTGAGAACTATGTGTGCAGGACACGCTGCGGTGCCAGGCGAATGTATACACAAGGCTGAAGTTTCCATCTTCATTTTTCTTGTAGAACCTATCCTAAATCAAGCTACTGCACAATGCACATCATTTGTTTTGTTTTTACTTAGAAATAAGTGAGACATCTTGTAGGGTCTGTTCTTTTTGTGTACATGTGGTTTGACATGGTTTTAAATTTTATCCTAAATTTTAACTTTTTGATGAATCTTAATTTCTGCATGAAAACATTCGAACACAGGTTTTACACATAAATCTATCCATATGCACAGCTGGTGAATGAGACTTAATATTTTCAGAGTGCCGAAACTGTGAAGTGTGTAATCTACACGTGGCTTTGTGTCATCAAACCATTGCCATCACCTCAACAAGAGCAACAATGGTGTGACACCCATTGAAATGCAGTGCAACTACATAGAAATGCAGTGATAATGGAAACATCTGCCCTAAAAAGCAAATTTCTTTTCCATTGAGGTGTTCGATGCTCGAGACTGCACGACGGCTCACGGAATGTTTAATTACATCTGCAACCACATCAAATATGCCACCAACAAAGGAAACCTCAGGTTAGTGTGGCCATTTGCACCCCTTCCTTTTCTTTTTTTAAGTTTATCCTTTTATTTGCTCCTTGCCTTTTCCCCTGTTAAAGTGTGCACTGCTATCCTCTCTTTGTCACCTTGTTCCACAGCCCTCAGTACAGCACCTGCCACGGCAGAGCTGAGCACTGGCACTGCTGCCACATTACAAAGCTAATCATACATGACACTTACTCTCTGTTCGCTTTAATTAATGTCAGTCTAACAGAATGATTACAGCCTTAACGAGAGAGGGGAGTGAGGAAAGGGAGACTTAAAAATATGAAGAGAAGAACATGCTTTTAAACAACTCATAAGCCTGTAACTTGCACAACTGCACAGTCAAAAGCCCCCGCGCTTGTTACATCATCAGGAACTGTCAGAATAAATGACAGAGGGCTCCTACACTTTTTCCACACATAGACATATCAAGACATTTCCCTGTTAGCAAGGGGTAGCTTCCCGGTGCTTTTGCAGGCAAGCTGGTGACCCAAATCTCATCCTGAGTCATATTTTAAGAGTGACGGGGACTTGTTAGTTAGATTACTTGGGACTGACACTTTATGTTCTCAGCATGCTGTTGAAGTTGGAAAACAAGTAAAGGCAACTTAACATTGTTTGATGATTTATTTTCAGCAATGGGTAATTATTTTATTTTCCTTAGTAGTTTTATTTAAAAAGTACTTGAAACTCTTATACTGATAAACTATGCTATATGATTAGTTTGATAACACTTTACAGCAAGGTTCCATTTGTTAACATTAGTAAATGCATTATGTATCATGAACTAATAATGGGCAACATTTTTTAACTGCATTTATTAATCTTTGTTAATATTAATTAATAAAAACACAATTGTTCATTGTTAGTTCATGTTAGTTTGTAATGCATTGACTAATATTAATGTATAAAGTTTTATTTAAAAAAATGTATAAGTACATTTTGATTTTAACATTAACTAAGATTCTTTAAAAGTATTGTTCATTGTTCATTCATGTTAAAAAATCTAGTTAACTAATGGAACCTTATTGTAAAGTGTTGCCATTAGTTCTTTAGTATTAGTAAGGAGATATAACTAGTTGTATCAGTATTTAGAAGAAATCCTTGTAAATTATTTGAAACAAAATTTCCATTCCTGTGTTTACATGCAGTATTTCATGTTGAAACAGGAAGTTGGGTTGGGATATATTGAAGGGCTGTCCCTTTATTATTAAAAATCCAATAGCTTTTAGTTTACATCACAGCCCGGCAAAACCATAATTTGCTACATGCTATTACTAGTCGATGGCAGGTGATATTAAAGGAATAGTTCACACTAAAATTATATGTTTGGTCATAATGTTCTCACCATCATGTCATTCAAAACTACGGTTGGGAACCGAGAACTGGTTCTTGTTCAGATATAATATAATATATTATATTATTTATAGAATTATATGGAAAATATGATAGAATATTTAAAAAATACCAGAGCCCTTTGATTTATAATGACTTCCGGTTCCATTAACAGTTCCCAAACACCGTATTGAAATACTCTGAAAGTGTTTCCTACAGTGCTTATTTACATCCAGTGTACTCTGATTTCTAAACAAATGACTCTTATGAGCTGGTTCTTTTAAAACCACAGCGTGAAACATACAGCGCTACTACACTGCAAAAAAAAATTGTGTGAGTTTACAGTAAATTAGTTGCATGACTTTCACAATATATTTTACAGTAATATATCTACAATTCATTAAAATTAAAAGACAACTTTATATTGTGACTTCACAGTGAACAGGACCAATAAATTACTGTAATGTAGCAGTGCTGTGTCGTAGAATAATAATGATGATCTGTATTTTTTTTTATCTACAGTGTTTGTTAATTGTCATCATCGAGTTTTGTATACTGAGTGTTGATATCTTGCGTTGCTGATTGATAACTCATGATAAAAAGATCATGAGCAATAAAACCAAGCATAGCCTATTATAGCCTAGCTTAGCAAACATCCCTTCCTCACTGTTTATTTAAAAGGATATTATTTCTGTACTTTCAAATGCATCATATAGTGCAAACTAGACATAACAATTCAACATAAATTCAACCAATAAACTGACTTATTTTCTTCATACATCACAGTACAATAAATTGTTTTCTTAAACAAAATTGCACCAACTTGGAGAATATTATTATAAATAAATAAGGTCCCATCCAAAGGGAACACTAAACACCATAATGGTGACTTCAAACGAAACCCTATAATGCAATGCGATATTCTAATTTCTTTTGTCACAGTAATTTGTTGTGTTGTGACATAAAATGACCTAGCCTGCATTGGTGTTACAGTAAAATACTGAAAATGATATTTTATTGTAAGACATTACTGTTAAATCTTGTAAACTCCTGGCAATTTTTTACATTGCAGTGTAGTTCAGTTTCCGAACAAATGACTCTCATGAGCCGGTTCTTTTAAGTGAATCAAAAACAACACAGAAGTGATCAGTTTAGTGCGATTCCCAAACACATGACTCTTTTTTAGATGACTCTTTTTAGTGAATCATAAACACTTATACATCAGTTGGAGTGGTTACTGAATTAATCTTACTGATGCGATAGTTATGACTTCCGTCATGTCAAATTTGAAATTAAAAACTTTCAATCAGGTAGTGCAGTTATTGACTGGTTGTACATAATATGACAATGTGTGGTTAAAGATACACATGAGATTTTTTGTAATCAGGGGAATTTTATTAAAGGATAAATGAATGAATGAAATGGGTTCTCACATTTTTATTGTATTTCATAAAATATATAGTTTGGGTAAATTTTTGGATTGAAATTATGCCTCTAAAAATTCTGTGTAATATGCCTAAAATTTTACACCTAAAATTGTCATGAAAGTAGTCCATGCGACTCATCTGTCATATTCCAAATCTTCTGAAGGCATACAATAAAAAATATTGATGTCTGTTGCAGGTTTATGAGTGATATGAGAGAAGCTTGTTCACAGTGGCTTGGGTATTTTCGCAGAACATGTGTTGTTCAGCGCTAAAACAATGCAAATTCTCACGTGAATATGCATGCCGCTGTGAACAGGCTTCTCTCATGCATTTTTGTTACATAAAAACTCATACATCCCTGTGAACAAGATTAATCATCAATATTTTTGGTCAATTTACCCGGAAAAAACTGTAAATGTTAAATGTGTTCATCTGCCAAAAGTTAATTTTGTCAACTTATAGGAGTGCATAGCATTTAGAGGGCCTCAAAGGTAATAAACATGGACTAAAAGGACCACAAAACTCCAGTTTTAATTTCAGGGGGTTTACTGTCTGAGCTAGAGGATTAAGTGTAAATCCACTAAAAGCATTAGCGCAATGATCTTTGGTCTATGATGTGCAGATCGGCTATTACCATCTTCCCCCAGCGGATGGACGAAAAGCATGACTTCCGTGTGTGGAACAGCCAGTTGATCCGGTATGCAGGCTACAAGCAGCCTGATGGATCAATACTTGGAGATCCGGCTTCTGTGGAGCTTACTGAGGTAAGATGAGAAAGCTACACTGCAACTGGGAGTCACAGGCATCACCAAAATACTGTAGCTTAATGACAACATATTTGTTTATGCATGTCAACATTACAAGCAGGGTCTTAGGAATGATCTGAAAAGTGAGGGGTGGCACATTATAAATCTTATCAGCATGACATATGAATATTAATTATGTTGACAACTCCAACCCACTTGAATGGGGAGATACAAAATCACCAAAGCTGTTTGCCAAGCTTGCATTTCTATAACATTTGTCAAATACCAATTAAATCTGACAAAATGATAGAATGCTTAGAACTTTATCCTATGTCACATGACCAAGACGGTTCTTAGTTATTTTTTTTTCTTTCTTTTGTTTCTCTAAACATCCCTGTTAGATGCTCCAAAACTGAAAGTCTGTAATGCTTGTTTGTAACTTCCAGATCTGTATGCAGCAAGGATGGAAAGCTCCAAAAGGCCGTTTTGATGTTTTGCCCCTTCTTCTCCAAGCCAATGGGAACGATCCTGAACTTTTTGAGATTCCAGATGATCTTGTACTTGAAGTTCCCATCACACATCCAAAGTAAGAAGAACCAGGCATTCCTCATTATCTGAAATCTATTAGGGATCAAGTAATCAGTTAAAATGCTTTGCACCTCAAATGTTCATCCACCCAAAAAAATGACAATAACCTGTACCATCCATACCAGAGGGAAATCACATATCAGAGAGGCTGTAGTGTTCAGAGCTTCAGGAGGCATAGTAACAAGGACCTCAAACTGAGAGCATCCCTCTTATGAGAGTACACTCAGGAACGTGGGCTAATTTGGCATTAAACTAGCCATTTCTCCAGACCTGCCTCAGTTTGCTTTTTAATGCAAAGTGCCTGTAACCCTCATGTTCGGTTGAGATGGACTCTAGTGTTTTTTTATGATTGGGGTTCCAGAAACCCTAATGATGTATGTGTAAAAATTAGGGCTATCAATCGATTAAAATTTTTAATCAAATTAATTACATGGTATGCCGATTAATTAATCAAATTAATCACAATTGATCCCATACATAAATATTTGCTGAGAAAGCCCTCAAATAACAATAATTCAATATATAATGATAAAATCATTATGATTATTTTTAAATAATTATAAATAATATATATATATATATATATATATATATATATATATATATATATATATATATATATATATATTTAAAAAAAAATAATACAGAAAATTAAAATTCATTACATTATTAAGGCACAAGTTAAGCATTAAAATGACAATACAAAAACTGGCGTTAGAATGAAATATATTGTTTATTTCCATATTATTGAACATAAGCCTATCATTGGCTTCCAAATTTTTTGAGGGCCGTGGGCCAAATGTAAACGTTGCGTTTCTGAAAATGGGGGGTTGGGGAGGAATTCTCCCTTACATGGCTCAAATGGGGGGCATTTTTTACCTTTACTAACCTTATGACTCTGTCATCCTTTTATGCCAAATACTTTTAATTCAATTTTAAAATGGCATGTTTCAATAATTACAAAGTTGCATGATCTCTACATTGCATAATGTGTATTGTTACTGAAACAAAACCTTTTATTGTTACCGAAACAAAACTTTTTTTTCCTCATTCACATATTTCCAAATATTTTGGCTATTAAATTAACATAGCCTACAAAACTAATGCACCCACACAGAGGAGGAGATTACAGCATTTCTCCAGATTTGGAATGAATGCCAAATGAATAAAACAATGCAAAAATAAACATTTAACAATGAACATCAACGATATGATTCATACACCAAAAGTGGTTAATATTCTGTAAAATTATTATTGTATCATTAATGACATTTTATTTAACATCAAGGCAATTTAACACATCCAGATATTACTTTTGCTAGGATTATTATTAACTACATTGTACCATTGATGTGCAGCATGAGAAGCGGAGTGCCTGTCTGTGCGCTTTTATGGCACGAGCATCCGCCACTGACTCAGCAATATCTGCACCATGGACGGCTGGTGGTCCAAATAATGTTCAGCAAAAAATTTAAATGAAGATCGCAATAGATATACTGTATCTGGAATTATATCAGATTGCAAGGAAATTGTTTTTGCCCAGAGCCCCCGTTAATTTCCGACCTTGGATGGAACTAGAGATGGAGATAAGAGATGTAATAGGTGTTTAAGTGTCTTTCTTCACCATAGGCCTACAGCTGGTACATTACACAAAGCATTTTTGCTATTCTGCCTTTCTTGCAAATGTGTTGCATTATGAGGGAGTGCCAAGATATGAAAGGCGTTTGCCGTCACGTGCTTGCAATGTTAACAGCTTAGTTGATTATGAACAAGAACAATACAGTTTTATTGCATCACTTGCTTACGGAGACACTGCATGACACCATTTGTATGTAGAATTAACAGGTTTAGAAAGGTTTATACATATGTAACATCTTAAGTTCAGTAACTACGTGACAAAGCGTGCACTCACAGGAAATATAACAAGTGCTCAAGGTGCTGCTGACAGCTGCAAGAGAGAGAAAGAGAGAGGGAGAGATAGAGATAGAGCGGATTTACTTGCGCAGCTACTGGAATTACAGGTTGATGCAAAAACAAGTTTATTGATTGGATTTGTTCATCTGTATCTATTGGTTTACTAATTCGCAGCTGCACCGAAAAGTGAATAAAAATTAATTTAATTGTGTACAATCCATCTGTGTTTACTTAATCCAGTTGTGTTGGAAAAATGTGAATAATATTTGTTGCATCAAAGTATTGTTGAAACCAGGCAGGGAATTTGCATTACCCAGCCTGCTTTGCATGGGACTGGATTGGGAGAGTAAATTTTGAAATTAAGTGTTATTTTAATGTATTTCCACATAAAATGAAACAAGTAGGAGACTTGTTAGTGTTTAAAGTTCTGTTATGTTGGTATTTAGAGAAGTTTCTCTTTTGGTGGATTTTTTTTTGGAGATTGAAGAATGGAGCTAATGGTTAGAGTGAGGATGGGTGATTTACCATGTTATAAATAAAACTGTGTTTTGTTTTTATCATGAAGCAAAGACTGAGGGATCATCAGCATAAAGGCTTATTTATGAACAGTGTGAACTCTCAGCATCACCATCTTTGTTAAAGGAAACAAAAAGATATATAATATGTTAATATGTATTGTTGCTAGCTCGAAGCAAGCTGCAAAGTTCAATGGAGTTATTTGGACAAATACATTTTAAGTGAGTTTAACTCAATTTCATTGGGTTTATTCAACACAAATTTGAGTAAATATTTGAGTAAAGCCTTCATTAACATTTTATATTAAGGAAACTCATTTTCATTGTGTGGAACCGATGTCCACAATTGAATGATGTAAAACCAATGATTTCTTTTTTTTTTTTTTTTCAGTGTGCGTTAATAGCATTTTTTCAAAAATCAAAGGTTATCATGGACCAACTTTGGCCCGCGGGATTTCAAGAAGACAAAAGGATTTCTTAATAATAATATTAATAATAATAATGATGATAATAATAATAAGGCAGAGGCTATTTGCACTAAGTGTAAAGAGCAACATCTTTGCACTAAGTGCAAATAGTGTTAGACAGATACTGTACTATTTGCACCCCTAATTAAATATTAACAGGGCACCACTGCAGTGTGTTTATTTAGAGTCCCACAGACACCCTACACCAACCTTTCACTGCGAGGAAATCAACCTTTATATTCATTTTATTTGCTATTATAAGTAGTATTGAAGAAAAATATTAAGAGTGGACACAGGAAAAAGGATGGGGAAAATTGGATCAAAAGGAGGATTAGAACCCAAGGCATCCGCATAGAAAAGCACCTTCTCATCACACTAAGCCATTGCAGAGATATTTAAGTAGCAGTGTGTCTTTAATTTGTTTGTTTCCACCAGACTATTTCAGTGCAAATAGCCGCATTATGTGGCAGATTTTTACACCTACTGCAAATAGTCACTCTATGATAATGATAATAATAATAATAATAATAATAATAATAATAATAATGTTATATTATTGATATTACTTAAGTATCTAATGATTTCCATCATTAATACGCTGAGATGCAAGCAAAAAAGCACTGGCGAAAGCATCTTAACAGAATGCGCACGTGCGAGAAGTTGACGAGAGAGAGATCCCTTCTAGACACGACCGTCTGCTCTCAGTAAGTGTGATTTGTTCTCTGTCTGTTTGAGCTGTGTGTTAATTATACAGTGAGTTTTGCTTACTGCCCCCTGGAGAAAATAGGTGGTACTCCATGCTTGAATTGCTTATTCACCTTATGCGCCAGAGAAACTAGCACGCAGCCATCTTAAAAATGTTTGTCTTTGATATTCCGGTTTAGCGCATTCTCTATAGATTTCTATGGTGTTGACGTCTAAGTGTAATTAGCTAGCGACGTGGATTTATGGGTTGAATAGTTGCCAAAAGTTATCATGATTATTTTAAAGTGTTCAGTGGATGTCATAACAACTGGAAGATTGGTAGATTGTAAAAACAAGTTTTATTCATAAATCCACTAGATCCACCCTTCACGCTGTGGACATACTGACATGCCTCTGTGCTCATAAAACTCCAAGAGACAACAAAAATATCTATGTACGACACCTCTGACCATCTTCTCATGTCATTCATCCATGACGTTATTGTTAAGGTGAGCAGATTTTTGAGTAATACCCCTACAGGGGAAGGGGTGCTACATTTATACACACAAACACACATACATTTTAACACAAATTATAAACAAGTTGAAAACCTAAAAAATTAAGCAGAAATATAGTCACATGCGGCAATCATCAGGGTCCAAGCACGTATGGCCAGGACATGGCCAAAATAATTAAATTGGACATAATAGATCCTGTGGATGCTGTGGAAACAGCTGTTTTTGTGTAAAATTTATTTCAAATTTTTTTTTAGCACAGTTGCAAAATTAGAATTGTATTATAACAGACAACAGAATGACAATAGAAGATGAAGAAATAAAAGAAGAAGAATAGATTTTGGACCGCTGGACAACAGCACATTATAAGAGCAAAAAGCTAAGTCAAAGAGGATTTTCAAGGATTTTTAGTCTTGCCGCTCCATTCAGTGGACAAAATCGGTTATACATCCTTGATTTACCATGCATAAATGAGATTTTGGGATGCTGGACAATTAAATAAGGAAAAACTGAATTTGAGGAAAAACTTTAACAGATTTCATAGGGCTCTTCATTTGTTGGATGCTATTTTTACTGCACAGATAGTTCATTGATGATTTAATGGAATTTCTTAACTTGCTGCTCCATCTAGTGGACAAAATTGGTGGTACATCCTTCATCTGTCAATTATAGTTGAAATAAATAATATTTTTATTTGCTGTTGACAAAAGGAAATTGATGAAGTTTTGTCATTTGTTTGGACCTTGTGCACACAAATAAAGGCACAGTAGTAGTTGCAGTTCAAACCCAAATAATTCATTGGCTTATATCTTCTAAACAATCTGACATATCAAACCCACCCCAACCCCCCAACCCCCCCCCCCCCCCCCAACAATGTTTTTTTGTCAGGACAGTCTCTAGATGATATGTACAAATTTTCGAGCCAATCGGACAAACGGCCTAAGAGGAGTTCAAAAAAGTATTTTCTAAATGGCAGAAAATTTTTCGGGCCAGAAATCAAATCGGAGATGTGCGTTTTGTTTGTCTTGTCTCACGGAATAAGAGGAAAAGGAATTTTGATTCTATCGCTTATAGATAAGAAGTTATTAACAAAAATACTAATTAGCTCATTATAGTGCCACCTTGTGGATGATTTTCACCTAATTTTGGCAACCTGTAAATGCACCACAAATTTCATAACGATCGGCTATTCGCAACGCAAGTTATTAGCTGTTGAAATTTGATTAGCTGCTGGCAGCTATTTTTGTTGATTTGTCAAATTGTTTTTGTATGAATATGTTAGCACTGTCCCAAAGATGATGCATGCCAATTTTCAAATTTTTCACTCAAACGTTTGCAGAGTTATAAGGATTTTTTAGTTGTAGTGCACCCTAACGAAACTTTGCAGTATTCCAAGTTTCGTAAAGTTTGGACTTTGCGTTCAGAATATATAGGCCATTAAGTAAATTTGGGCCACTCCCAAATAATTAATTAGCTTATATATTCATAACGATTTGACAAATCAAAAATCCGAAAACTTTTTTTTTTTTTAGTCAGGACGATTGTTATATGATGTGTGTAAAATTTAGAGCAACTCAGACAAACGGCCTTGGAGGAGTTTGCAAAAGTAGGTTTTTCAGAAAATTCAAAATGGTGAAAAACTTTTTGGGATGGAAATGGAGAAATCGAGATATACGTTTTGTTCCTCTTGACCCAAGGAATCAGAGAAAAAAATTATTTTGAATCTAGACCTTATTGTTGCAAAGATTTGAGCCAAAATATTAAGGTGCTTATTATAGTGCCACCTAGAGTCGGATGGGTGTGTGTGTATGCAAATGAGTAGTGGGGGGGATTTGGGACCATCCTGCCAAGTTGGTGTCTCTAGGACTTACGGTTTTTGCTCCCCATATGCTTTTAGGGCAGAAAAAGAATAATAATAATAATAATAATAATAATAATAAATATAGCTGCAAGTAGCAATTACCGGGGTTCAAGCAGCATAGAGCCTTTAAGTGCATGTGCTACAAAATTTTAAGAATTATTCTGATAGCTTGTAAGCACTTAAAATAGAGAGAAGCAATATAATTTTTAGCTGTTTCAGGTTAATAACCATAACGATATAGTGTTTTTAACATGTCTGACTATTATAGCACCACCTGTTGTCCGATCCACACCAAATTGTGCATGCTTCTTTGGAATCACGTTTCATTTGTGTACTAAATTTTGTTCCAATCAGAATAAAATTTTTCTAATGTAATCATTTATTTTTCATTACAATTGATATATCAGCATAACAGTTTGAGTGAAGATTTTGTGCAAAACCTGATGATTATGATATAATCATGATCCTGCATGTGAATTTTCAAAGAGCATCTTGTGAAAGTGCTTTAATGAAAGGAAACCTGTCCTTTTGTTCAAAATGACTTAACACAGTTAATGTCACAAATTTGCTTATTTTATTACTGATCATGAAATTGTGTGGAATCTTAAATATTCCTTATATTATGTCGTTGTAATCATGTAATCATGTAATCACAAGCAACAAAGAGAGAAGAGCAGGCTATTTTATTTAAATGATGTTTTTTGCACCTGCATTCCAATCTACATCTTGATGTAATCCTTCCTCATGAAGTTGACCAACTCTTTCCGATCTCATTGTGAGATCAGTCTGGATCTTGACACTTGTACAGTTTGGAAATATTCTTCCAGGGTGACGCTTTAGTCACGCAATCTGGCAACCTTGAGCGCGCAAGCTCTCTCACCACAGTGAAAAGACACAGATTTTGGCAAAACAGTGGCAGGTATGTCAAAGTTGAGTGATGGGTTGATTTGTCCTCCCTAGTGTTCACATTTTACGCCACTGAAGGTAATGAAAGTTTTAAAAAGTTTGCACACTTTTAAAAATGGCCAAGAGAACAGTAAAAGAAATCTTTTGTCTTTCTTTAAAAAAAAAGAGAGAGAGCAGAAAGTAATATATTGCTATGACGAGTGTACAGTTACAACATGTACATATTTTTAATTCAAGTAATTTTCAGGGTTTCACCCATTAAAAGCTTTTGTGTTTAGAACAACTTTTTTTTACACATCCTTTATAGAAACAGTCCAAACTTCTGTTAGTTCGGTTAGTGAAGTAGAAAAATGCATATGTGTGACAGTGTGCGAGCAATCTAGAGAAAAAAACTTTTTCATGATCATAACATGGATTCTTTTCACAAGATTCATCATAAAATACAATAACAGAAGGTAACAGGGACATATCATGGTTATGTGTCCTAAGGTTTAATGAAGTGATGCTAATTTTTTTCAGATCTATTAAATTAAAAATACAATGCAATTCACACTAACCAATTACTTCAATACACCTCTTCTATGATGAGCACAACAAAACAAAAATTTTCCACAATAATAACACTCGTTTTCACAAGATTTTAAACTTTTACCTGCAGTAATATTATGCCCATTATTGGCCGATTGCTTCAAAACACTCAAAGGAAGCTGACAAGCCAAACAAACATTTGAGATTGCTTGCGTACATTAGTGAAAAAGTGCTGGTATTCTGCTGTTACAATTATGGGCTCAATCAAAGCAATATGTAGCCCATTAATTCTGTAAATGCTATTGCACGGATCAGCCATTTCACCAGAGCACTTCTATTCTCAGCATTAGCAACAGGCACAGGTGAAACTGGCCTATCAGTGCAACACCTGAGAATCCTGCAGGTGCTTGTTTGGAGATAATGATAGTTTTGGCAGAGCTTACTATGTGTGTGTTTACTTACAGAGAAATGATAATGAAAATGGTAAACAGAGTACTCTCAAAGCTTAATGCTGTACATCTACATATGCCAAGGAAGTCTACTGATGTACTATATTATGCAAATAATCCTCAAGTACTACTTTTTTACAGTCATCTCAGTTGGGCATGTGACGATTAAACGTACACATTTTTACCACATTAAAAGAGTGAAGAATGTTTTATAATCCTTCAAACACAAGCCATGCTGTCCAATTTCTCCAATCGTAAGTGAGTACACTTGATGGCCATCTTGGTCGGGCAGCAATTGATCTGTCAGCTCATATCTACCGGAATGCAAGACTGAAATTTCCGAAATTGGTTGCTAAGCTTGTACATTTAAAAAAAACCTATATCACATCTGAAGAAACTATATTATGAAAACATTTTCATATACTGAAATAAAAACTGAAATGATTGGAAAACACTGAAACTAAACTATAACACTTTTTCCAAACTAAATCTAACTAAAATAAAATAAAAATGACCTTGAATTAATTTTAGTTTTAGTTTTTGATTCACAATAGGGTGAAAATGGGCAAAGTGAGACTCTTTTGGAAACTTTTCTTGGCACTTTTAATTATACCTTTACAGAAAGCTTAGGATGTCTTCTGCCTTAGTTTAAAATCAGAAATAAATAAATACTCAGTTCTGGGAAGAGGAATCTTTGAAGACCCTCTTTTGACCAATTCCCAGATTTTTTTCAGGTAGTACTGGTAAAGTTGGACAGAGAAAAATATTCTATAAAAAATATCTACAAATTATTTGGAATTAGTTTTAAAAAATTTTTAAAAATCATCATTTGCAACATTTATAAATATTAAAGGTGCTATAAGCAATTTTTTTATGGAATGGTATGCAAAAAATGTTCCTACTCTCTTAAAGATACTGTATTACTGAATTAAGTGTTGTAAGCTATCTCCTCTGTCTCTGTGACAGCTCTAGACTCTGTAAAGAGCAAAAAATAAAAATAAAAATGTCCGCAGACCGTGGACAATAACTCTTTCGACCTGTCAATCATTTTGCACGTTCTCATAGTGTTGTAGCAAATTATTGAGACATTTTTAAGCCATGTTGTTCATAACAGTTGTCAGTTGAGGGCGCTATTTTGCTGCTGTTGTTTTTAACAACGATTTCTGCATGATGTCTGTCTCAATAAAGCGCATTTTGTATCTTTGGAGTGTGGGGTTTTGGAAAGAGGGGCATGGCTAACCCAACGGCTCAGCCTTATGGAAGTAGAAAGGCTAAAATTGCTTACAGCACCTTTAAAGGTGCAAAATGTAACATTTTTCATGTAATAGTCACCTTTTTTTTGCCGCGAACGGCTTGTAACGCAACTTAAAAAATGAGCCCTTCCCAGACTTCCTAGGTGGCCTATTAAAGCCTGTAGACTGATTTTCATGTGAAGGGAGCGGGTCGCTTTTGCCAGGAAAATCCAAAGGATGTGACGTTTATGCGCGCTCCCGAGAGCCTTGCCTCA
Source organism: Myxocyprinus asiaticus (assembly GCF_019703515.2). Lineage (NCBI taxonomy): Eukaryota > Metazoa > Chordata > Actinopteri > Cypriniformes > Catostomidae > Myxocyprinus > Myxocyprinus asiaticus. The sequence continues at coordinate 8,482,848 of NC_059346.1, read as the reverse complement.
GTGGTTCTGCTATTTAACAGTGTCAACAGACAGTCTGCAACACTAGGTAACGTTATCTTAGAGATGGAATCCAGCAAACGGCCGGCTCCCAGCACAACACCGACTCCTACACAAACTGTGAGTAAGCCAAAAAAAAACATTTACTGAATCCCATCTGGCTAAGCGGGAACGTGATCGTGGTTGAGCGAAAACTAGAGTGAACATCGGCAGGGCATTTGATTCCTGGAGGGACCTTCGTTTGGTTTTGGGGATCAAAACTGACCCTGAATTGGCGTTCTTCTTATTGGACAGGTAAGCTTGCATAACTGCAAAGCATGTGAAATATAGTGCCATAAGGATTGATCCGTGTAATCTTAGCTAACTTGATCTTGCCTGCTAACGCTGACGAATTGCAAGCTACCTTGCTTCATAACTTTCAAATAATTTCAACGATCTTCTCTTAATACTAAAAGTCAGGTATACCGATTCACAGTAACTGACATAATGTTAATCTGTAATTATTCAGCAAGGTAAACTACAATAACACATGAAATGAATGCTAGACAATTTTCAAGATAATGCAAAAAGCTCCATTCATTAGTGTAACGTAACTTAGTTATACAGAAAATATATACAATCTATTATTATAAAACAATAGCAAATCGATATATCAAAATGACAGTTGTGATGGAAATAAATACTGAATTGTGTCAACATATTTATAATGTAAAATAAACTATTTTATAAACAGCTACTGTCATCATCCACCAAATTTAGCTAACAGCTATTGATAAAGCTGGCTAGCTAGCTAACGCTGACATAGGCTATCGTATAAACGCAGTCAATGTATCATGCAAAGAAAAGTGATTACTTCAAACTACAGTCTTGCATAGTCAGACCTATATCCACACTTTGTTTTAGCCCTGTTCCAGCACTGGAGAGTCAAATATAATATACAGTCTCAAAGTTTGTAGTAAAACAATCATAACTGTGTCATTTTAATTATGCTACCTCATCTGTCATCATGATGCCGGTGAATCACGTTCAGTCTCTTTGTTTTGGCCAATGCTCGTGTCCCTATGGAGTGTGTGCGCGCGATCACGAGTAACAGGCAGCTGCAGTTCACTTAACAGTCACAGGTGTCATTAATAACAAGGATTTCTGAATCTTATATACTGCACCTTTAAGTCAACATTTACTTTTTTATAACCTTGAAAATATTTACTTCAAATTTCTGTTATTTTCTTTACCACTGATTTTCTGACCGGTGGTCATGAAATGCACTCTGTCGCACATCCCGATGTAAAATCATCAATTTACAATCTCATAAAGTTAATTGTTTACTTCCCAAAGATTAGTTCAGTATTGATTTTTAACCATTTAAGCAAATACATATGAATAAAATGGGGATCAAGCTTAACTGTTTTACCCATATTCATTCTATATTATAGAATGAGAAACATTTACAATCCACCTTAACTAAACATGAAAATGTCACAAGATGGAGGTACACAAGACTGCCCTGAGAAATTTAATGATAATGAATTTTAAAATATATCAGTAAACGCTTTAGCTTTGGCAGCCATAAAATACTAACAATAAACTAAAATAAATACGAAATAAACAAACTAGAAAACACAGAGAAAACAAAAACTAAACTAAAACTAACAGACAAAGTGTGAAAACTAGCAAAAACTAAACTAAACTGAAATGACAAATTAAATATAAAATAGAAACTACTTTATAACTAAATAAAATATCCCAAACTTTAGTAACCCTGGTTTCAAGTTAAGCTCAATTGAAAGCATTTGTGTATTAATGTTGAATACCACAAAAAATCATTTAATCTCTAATTTGCAACCCTGTTTCATAAGTATGGCCACAAGACTGTGTGATTTTAATATGATAAAATTATTTACATACCTTATCTGTAAGATTTTATCACACTAACATCGTGTTTACAATATTATGTTGTATATAATTCACGTTTAATACTGAACATTGTTTTCCTTTACTTTTGAAACAGTTTGTATTTTAAAGTTAATGGAATGGCCCCATCCACGTCCATTGCAAGTGTCTTACTGTAACCCCAACCTTTAAAAAAAAAAAAAAAAAAAAGCAAGGAGGTAGTCATTTTTTTATTTATTTTTTATTCATTATGCCACAAATGCAGTTAATTAACTTGTACTGAACCGGAACATTCCTTTATAACTTATGGTTAATCATTAAATCTTCCTGTGTGCCACTATGTTCGTGTGACGTCATACATCAGCATATCCGTGAAGTCGGATTTGAATATTTTTTCCGTTCAGATTTCCAAAGTCAAGTGTCATTGTGTTGTACTTTTGCAAGTAGGATATTGGAAATTAGAAATTTCAGAGTTGAATGAAATGCAGCATTAGAGCTAAAATAAAGATGAAAGATCCGCAAATAAGATGATGTCCTTTCCAACAGCCACCATTGTGAGGATTGTGATTTCTTCCATTCATTTTGCAACATGTGGCCTTTCTCGTCCTTATACTTTCTCTGTTCATAATTCATCCCAACCCCATATCCCCCTTCAGTGTCTCTTTTCACACAGAGAATTTTAGATTTAAACATTACACAAAGGTTCTTTGTTTCTCTTGTTTTAGATATGCCTGTCTGTGCAGGTTTTTGACCATCCTCTTGTTTGTGTCTGTCTAGGTTTGAATGGTTCAAGGATCTGAATCTAAAGTGGTATGGTCTTCCTGCGGTGTCTAACATGCTGCTAGAGATCGGGGGGCTGGAGTTCACCGCCTGCCCCTTCAGCGGCTGGTACATGGGGACTGAGATCGGTGTCAGAGACTTCTGCGACAGCTCTCGTTACAACATACTTGAGGTACCATACCAATATTTATTTATTTGGCATGTTATGCCAGCAGAGAAGGCTTTGCTGGCCCTGAGAATTCACCACTGCATTTATGCTGACTGTCTGTTCTTTTTGGAGCTTCAAAGGTTGGATCACCATCCACTTACATTTAAGACCTATACTGAGCTAAGATATATATATTTTTTTCTTCAAATTTTTTCTGCTGAAGAAAGAAAGTCATATACATCTAGGATGGCATGAGAGTGAGTAAATGATGAGAGAATTTTTATTTTTGGGTGCAATATCCCTTTAGTGAATATTCCTGGTCTTATTATACATGATTCATCAGTGCTATGTCATTGAGCAATGTTATTCCAAAGAAGAAAAAAAACTCTTCTTCGGCAATGACTTTAGTTTTTGCTGACATTACTGACTTTAGGCCATGCGGGCTGTTGCATGATGTTAAAGGAATATTTTGTGTGAGGTACAAGTTAAGCTTAATCGATAGCAATTGTGGCATAATGTTGATTACCACAAAACATTATTTTGACATTACTTTTCTTTAAAAAAAGGAAGTGAATGGGGCCAATTTTTGGAGGGTTTAAAGGCATAAATATGAAGCTTATAATTTTAGAAAAGCACATTAATTCTTCTGTTAAAACTTGTGTTATAAAGTTGTAAATTAGTTTTAGGATTTTTACATCGTCATGGCAATGAAGTTGTAAAATTGCATATAACTTTACGTAGAAAAGGTTAATACGTGATTTTATCAGACTTACATCATACAGTATCATCACACATATCGTTTACTTCTTGTGGCTATACTTTTGAAATAGTGAGTATTTTAATGTTTATGCATTGGTCCCATTCACTTCCCAAATTTTTTTTTTTTTTAGAAAAAGAAAGACAAATCAAAATAATCTTTTGTGGTTACCAACATTATGCTCATTATTATGCAACATTATGCTCATTATATGTAATAATGGCTCTGTTGTGGTATGTTACATCCACTTTTCACAATTTAATCAGTTGTTGATGGATAAAAATCGAATCCAGCCTTGCATTTTTAGCATTATTCCATACGTTAAGCATCTTCCAAAAAGTCAGAGATACTCTGTTGAAATCCTCTTTTTCCGATCTGTAGTGAGAGATCAAGAATAGCAATTCTATTAACCTCAGTTTAGATCCTGGGAGAATTCAGTATAAATAAAATGCTCTCTCTACGGAGTGATTCATTACCTCCATTTTAGGAAGTGGCCACATCGATGGGGCTGGACACAAGGAAGACTTCATCCCTGTGGAAGGACCAGGCCCTGGTGGAGATCAACATTGCTGTTCTTTACAGCTTCCAGGTAGCCAAAAGCTCAGCACATGGGTGAATCTCCATGACCAAACAATCCTGTTCCCCATTCTCATTACTGTAATGCGTCCAAATGTTTTTGTTTCTATTTTTTTTTTTTTTGTAATTTGCATTTTTCTCAATGGTAGAATCATCTGGTCTGAGCACAAATATATATTTTTAATTAAAATCAGCAAAAATTGAAGCATGTACAACAAAAACCGTGATGTAGAAGTAATTTACGTTTTTAAAAATATGGCATTATTTTAGTTTAGTTTAGTGCATTGCGGGGAAATGTGCTTAACTATCATGAAAATAGTGGCACATTACAAAACACCACAATGTTCCTAAATTTAGAAATTAGGGCAGTCTTGTGTAGAATTTTAATTTATGCCAAATATATATTTTGTATTATTATTCTTAACTTGCATGGTGAAGTTCACCCCCATGCTCTTAGTCTTATTTTCGGTCATGTTAACATATTTCTTTTCAGCAATTTTCTAGCCCGCCTCTTTGCATAGCTTTTTAAAGAGACTTGAAGCAGATTTCTGTGTTCACATTTATTAACACATGCTTATTTAAGCAAACAAAATAGAAACCAGTTCTCACAAATCTAAGGAAATCATATTCCTTCCGGTCTATTTATTAGAGTTAAGCAGCCAGGACCAACTGAACGCTCCTATACTTGAAGAATTGATAATTATTACTCCAGTTTGTTTTCCGATTAGATATCGTATTTTATTAAAAGTCTTTTACTAAAATGTTTCGACACTTATAAATTAATGGGACATTGGTGTATAGCTGTGCTCAGTTTACCCTCATCTTCCATTATTGCGGATGTAGACCTAAATGAAATCCACTAGGAATACTACACGTGCTGCAATCCAAACCAATCTGAGAATATAAACGCAGGTTAAATTGACAGATATTAACTTGCTGGATTAAGCATTACAAAATATCCAAAATGGCTAGAAAAATAATCATATATATGATTGCGCAATATTATGTGCTTTGTTGCTGTTCACGTGCTTGGTCAGAGCTGGTCTTTTCAGCCAGGATAAAAGTATTCTCATTTATTATTCCCATATTTTCTTTTACAGATGTCAAAGGTCACTATCGTAGACCATCACTCAGCCACCGAGTCCTTCATGAAACACATGGAGAATGAGTATAGAGTGAGAGGCGGTTGTCCGGGCGACTGGGTGTGGATTGTGCCGCCCATGTCAGGCAGCATCACACCAGTTTTTCACCAGGAAATGCTCAACTATCGCCTGACGCCTTCCTTTGAGTATCAGGTATGACTTCTAGTCTTGGTTGAAGTCATACCAACATTTTGACCTCTCACAGTGAAACTCATGGGTAGAGTAGAGGGAAAAATTAATTTTTATGCTTAATTCATTTTCAATGTTTTTCAGTGAACTTTTATTTATGAAATAATAAAGCAAGAAGTCATAAGAGGCCAAGTATTACAGTAATGTTACCATAAAATGTTAACATGAAACAACTCCAATTAATGTAGTTTATTCATAACTGCAGTCTGTTTTAAGAATGCCAAGCAACTATTTTAATGATTTGTAGAAACTTGGCGCATAAATGGCACTTTCTTCAAAAAGGTTACATTTTTGTTAAGGTTTGAAATTCTGAAAAATTAAGAAAAAAATTGTTAATTAAAATAAATAAATAAGTCTTTATAAAATGTGATTTATTGACATCAGGAGGTCAAACTAAATATTAAATGAGCTTTTGTATTTTCTATTTATTTAATTGCAACCCTGTAAAATACAATTTAATGCAGTTTAATACCCTGATTTGTGTTAAATTAAGCTCACTTCTAGTTTGGGACCAAATATTAGTCATAAATAGTTCCTTGATCAGAATTTTACTATTCATACAAGTGAAATGATTTTCTCTCTTTTTCTCTTTCTATCTCTCTATCCAGCCTGACCCATGGAACACTCACGTGTGGAAAGGGGTGAATGGGACACCCACAAAGAAAAGAGCAATTGGCTTCAAGAAACTTGCCAAGTGAGTGGGTGGTCGAGATGTTATGCTGTGTGTATTTGTGTCAAGCATGAAGTGTACGTTGATTTTTACCTATATGGAGCACTGCAATGCTTCTGAAGGCCAACGGTCTGCAACACTCCACAACAGTCCCATTTGTTGTAATTACAGCCCATAGATCTTTAGCAAGCTATTGTGTTAATGGCTGTTTAAGAGTGCTTTCCCCAGTAATTTCCACATTATTACACTATAATAAAGGCATAAAGCAGGGTACAGCAGAGCGTGAGTCTTAACTCACTGAATCAGACTCAGGTGTAATCAGATTTCCCTCAATATCCCTTGGCATTCAGTCTCTGAGCTATTATGGTAATTGCCCACAGGATATAAGTAACTGTGTTATGTGATTGTGTGGTCATGGAAATGTGGGGCGTGCCTGTCAGTGTGTTAAACTCTCGCTGAGAGACAGCGGAAGATGATAATAGTCACAACGGTGTTGCACTTGTTTGGTAGAGATTGTCACAATAGAAAAGATATTCAGTCAAGCCTGTTTTACAGTAGGGTTGTGTCGTCCAACAACAAGTGAAGTCGTTTAGTTTGTCTAGATTTTTTTCTTCATAAATTGTAGTTTTGATCGATTTAGCGACAACTGGTGTGCTGACAGTGTGCTATACTTTAGCTGATAGACAGCTGGCATGGTAAAACCCTATCGGAAAGGTTACATCTTACAGTTCATCCTCTTTAAAGCACCACAACTACAGCCATTCACATTCAGACAGACATATTTTGCCATTGAATCACGTCCCGTGCTGGTTTTTAAACATCCCGCCACGAGCGTTGCTTTTTTTTAGATGGCATTAAAGTAAAAAATAGTGAAACTTTTAAAAACGTGTCTTGGGACCCCTGATTTCTTTTCAGTTTGGTCTCATAGAATGACATTATACCTGCATTTTTCCTAAATTATTTTTACGTGGCTTATTGTACATATAGAGGCAGTTTCCTGGTGAAATGAACACCAGAATCGCTACAATGTCAATGACTTCACTTTCACACAAATCACGAATAAACCGGCAGATTATCAGTTCTGATACACACACAATGCTATCTGATGACATCAAAACACTGTTACTATAGCGCATTACTTAGGCGATACATTTTAACATTTGTATTACATAAACAACTACATTTACAAGCTTCTTCCAATGCGATCAAATTGTAACTCGACTGATACAGCGTTGCACTTTGCAATGCAAAGGATCAGGATACAAGTCCATTAAAGTATGTGAGACAACACATGAGCTGAAAGTGTCATAGAAGCACCACAAAATGATATGGTTTCTTCAGCAATTGTGTTTTTCATCTCACATTTGCTTTTTATGACACTACTGGTTTAGGTTTAGGGTTTAGGGTATAGGGAGATTGGTTTTGTTGATTTAAAACTCTATAGAGCATTAACCTTAAAAACCTCATCTATTTGGGAGAACATTTAACTCGCTTTTAGTGCCGCGATACCTGTAATGAACCACATAATATGATTTAGCAAAAATTTCACCACATGTAATTGGTGTCAGGCTTATTCTGTTCCATTCTGTTTTCAAACGGCCCCTAAATCCTAGTGTGCTTTACATGATTCAAGCTCATCTCCTTTGATGTTTTGAGTCGTCGACTGGTCTGTGGTCTCGGATCTCACGACGAACGGACTTGTTGTGTGCGCACTCCTGCGACAGGCTGAGATGAGTCCCAGACGCTGCGAAAGTTTTCAAAAACGGATTGATATCTAGACGTCTTGTCTTCAGGTGTGTGTGTAATGGTAGCCAGCTGGTGCGTGATAGCTGTGCAGAGTGTAAACCTCACTCTCATGGCCTTAACTAGTGACAAGGCTAGAGCCATGGTTTTATAGCCTCCTTGCTAGACTCCCATGCTGGGGATCGCCTGTTCGAATCCCGCTCGGGGTAGGTCGAGTAGGACCGATGACACTGGTGCTGTGACCCGGATGGGAGTGAGGTTTGGGGGGTGGGTGTAAAGGTAGCCAGCTGGTACATGATAGCTGTGCAGTATGTAAACCTCACTCTCCTGGAGTTAAGAGACGCACTAGTGACCGAGGCTAGGGGCCATGGCTTTTATTGCCTCCTTACTATCGCGTCCGACTCCCATGCTGGAGATCGCCGGTTTGAATGCCACACGAGGCGGGTCGAGTGGGACCAGTGATGCACTTTCCCAACATTCGAAAGACATCAATGAGCTGCAGCTAATGAAATATAGAGAGAGCACAAGAGGAGGGCAAGGTATTAGGAAGCAGATGAGAAAAATTTATTGAAAAATAAAATAAAACTTCACCCACATCTCCCTACCTGCTGTCTTTATTATTTCAGCTGTTTTTATTATTTTTTTCCTTTTTTCCTCTACAGGGCTGTAAAATTCTCAGCCAAACTCATGGGGCAGGCCATGGCCAAGAGAGTGAAAGCCACCATCTTGTTTGCCACAGAAACCGGGAAATCGCAGGACTATGCAAAAACCCTCTGTGAGATTTTCAAGCATGCATTTGATGCGAAGGTAAAGTGACATGGGTTTGTTGAACAACTCATAAAATTATTAGTTCATGAATCTATACTAGAATCATGGAATCGCTTCCAGTTCTCTGAGATCTTTTTGGACTGGGTAGGAAGTTTTGAGTTCTGCAAGTTACAGCATGTTTTCATAGTAAATCAAGCTATTTTATCTCAAAAGCTCACGAAAAATGTGATTCCTCATGATATGGGGATTATTTGCATTGTCAGATCAATGCCTCAAATGGATTTGCACATAAACATTTATATAGACAGTTGACAAAAAGCTCAAATGACAAAAGACATGTACATCCACATGACCAAAACCGACATCCCCTTTTTAATGCAGTGTTAAGCAATTTTCACACAAAATCAATCTTGAATGGCACTAATGCTTCTTGTGCCACAATTTCATGTTCTCCAGTACAATAAAATGCCAAAGGGGCACAAGAATTGACTCACCCAGGCATTGAGCTGTGGTAAGATAAGACCATGTTACACTCATAACTATGCGGTATATTAAAAAAGCAGATCGAGTCAAAACTGCACTCGATCAGGTATTTTAGCCCTAGGACAGGAGTTAAAAGCATAGTTTTTTTTTTTTTTTTTTTAATCTGACAGAATAATAAATCTCGGTAATGTGTTCTTGTTATTATGTGATTAAAATGCAGATGATGTTTATATACTACTACTACTACTACTCTCTCTCTCTCTCTCTCTCTCTCTCTCTCTCTCTCTCTCTCTCTCTCTCTCTCTCTCTCTCTTTCTCTCTCCCTGCATGTCCTGAGGGCGTTTGCCCTGCCACACGCGCTGATGCGTCTTTTCTGTTAATTGTATCATGGTGCATTAGCTGCTCAGTAGGCGCCATTCGAAGTGTTCATTACAGTCACACCCCTTTTGGCAATACGTCAGGATCAAGCCATAACGTGCCTTCCATTGTAATGCACATTGCCTTATTTTTCACACCAACAAACCCGAAAATATCCCCAAACGCAGATCAAACATTCAGCAGTTTAATAGACGAACAGACTTAGCTCCTGGCTTTTGAACGAAGTGGAAATTCAATCACATTAAAATTAAAGAGTGTAGTCGAGGAAACTTTTTTATCTTACAGTAACAAAAAGTTCTAGTAAGTAGTAGGAAAATAGAACTGATGTGTTGTATGAATGTGAACCCAAGTGCAGATTTAATAACTCTTAAATGGAAAGTAACAAAAAAAGTGGAAAACACAAAAAAGTTTGTGGAAACACAAGTTTGAACCCAGCCTTCGACACTGTGTTTATTATAAAAATATAAAAATACCTTTGAAAATGATTTAACTTTATAGATGAGTTTAGTTTTCTGAAGTCATAATATTACATAAATATAGCAGCAGAATTAAGTTTTATGATGTATGTACAGTATAATGCAGTTTTATTGTTCCTGCAGGTAATCTCCATGGATGAATACGACACAGTGGACTTGGAGCACGAGACGCTTGTGATAGTTGTGACCAGTACGTTTGGCAATGGGGATCCTCCTGAAAATGGAGAGGTGAGGTGTTATAATGCCTTTATTACATATTTGTTACATGTTTATAAACACAAGTTTGTTTAAAAGCACCAGTGTACATCAGTACATCAGTTAGGTTTTTCTTATGGTTTTCAAAACTGTACAACACAACAGAATATGCTTTCATCATGTTGATAACAGGACTTTACACATTCTGTATGTACTATAGACAGAACCTGCATTATACTGGAATATCAGTTTAGTCCTGGTTGATTTTGAGATTTTTAAGCAGGCGTGGGAAGGGACAGTAACTCCTTTCTCCTGTTTTCTTTCTCTTTTTGCCATGCTGCAGAAATTTGGTGTGGCGCTGATGGAGATGAGACATCCTACAACCAGCGTAGAGGACAGAAAGTAAGTGTATTTGTGAGTGGAGATGCAAGCCTGCGATTCTCTTAACTTCCTCCCGCCCATCTGCTTTTCCATAATATTTTTTTTTTCAGTATCCTCAACTAACACACAAACACACACCTGCAGTATACCCTGTCTAACATATATCCAATACCAGGGCCGGTGCTAGGGTCAGTGGACATTCGGGGCTTAGCCCAGACCTCTGTGGATATGGGGCCATACTTTGATGAAATATCGGAATATAATACACTTTATAATAAAAATTTGAATACATCTATGAGGTGCCATTTATATAGTAAACTAAAAAAGTCTCACTAACTTTTGTCTCAGTCTTAGATATGCTCGAAGATCAGAAATTGCATGCTTTTAACAAATATACTTTAAAACGCAATTAAAAAACACTATTTTGTCCCTTTCGGCTTTCCTTAGTTTGACACATATTCTGTACGGCTGTATACCATTTTTATTGATTTGTCGGGTGCTTAAGTTAATGTACAAGAAAGCAGGTTGTAAACATGCTAAATATGTACAAGAGATGAAAAAGAATTGCTAGATCTGCTAAAGTTTGCTAGGTTTATTGCATCGTGTCTTAATAAAGAGTTTTGCTAAAAACGCAAATGCCCTGGCTTGTGACTTTAAAGGTAGCAAATTCCTAGAGTACATCTGTATATATTTCTCCTTGTTTTCAGGGTTATATATCTAAATATTTGGTACTTACTGCATCTGGATGGACCAACTCAACACAGTTTCCAAGACACATAGCCGCAATCACGTGCCGCAAGCTCTCTTCTTGCATGCGCACACAAAGGCAACATGAGAGCTGGAAAGCAGCTGCTGACAAGACAGCGTGTGGGTACTGAATTGAGTCTGTATTTGGTGTTATCAGTAGAAAGACAGGAATAATTAATTTATATATATTACCCGAACTTTAAAATATAATGTTAAAATAATAAAATGTAACATGTTTTCATATCAACTTGATACCTAAGCACTGGTACTTCTGACGTCACTATAAAAAGTTGGTCAAAACATTCGGGGCTTTACGGAAAACATTCGTGGCTTAAGCCCCGGTAGCCCAGCCCTGGAGCCGCCCATGTCCAATAACAAACACACATAACATTTCTTCTCTCTTCTATACACTCCAATCATACACACATGACCATCAGTTGCATACACACACAAAGACATCATACTGTAATATAGTTTATCTAATGTCTCATCTTTTTTTTTTTTATCTCTCTCTTAGGACATACAAGGTGCGCTTTAACAGTGTCTCTTCATACTCTGATACTCGCAAGTCCTCCAGTGATGAGCCCGAATCTAAAGCCAACTTCGAGAGCACTGGACCACTTGCCAATGTCAGGTAGTACCTGTATGTACATGTGTGTAATTTGTTTAGGTATGTTTGTTTGTGTATATGGGTGAATATACTCAAACCATCAAGTTTTTTTTTACATTGTGACTTTATTATCATGACAGTAAAGCACATTTCTCCCCCAATTCTCATTATTTTAATACAGAAAATCGCATTCTCATTACTGTAATGCAAAACATATTTATTATAATAAAATAAATATGTATTAATATAACATTGATATCTCTATTTTATGTGATTAATAATAATATTATAATTATAATTTGTTGTATGACAATTTTAGTTTAACTTATGTTGATATAAACAAACATCAGTGTATTATAGTATAGTTTTACTATAGTAACAGTAAAAAAGTCAAAACTACTGTAATGCAACAAAAATTATAATTAATATAATGAATATTTATATAACATTCATATCTAGATTTGATCTATATTTTATAGAATTGTATAATAATAATATAATCAATTTATAAGAAATAATACTTATTCAAATAATATTATTTAAAAAATATATTTATGGTAGTAAATGTTGTAAGACAATTTAAGTTAAATTTTTATTTAAATAAAATAAAATGTTATCTTTTACCATTTTACCGCGTGCTTCATTTTTTTCTACTTTTCAACTGTTTCAACTGCGTGTATTTTACCTCGTGCACATGTTTTCTCTCTTTTTTATTTTCTTTTTTCCCGCTTGTCTACATCTCGCATCTCGACTGCATGCAATCGTTTTCTCCTCTGTGTTTTACACGCATTATTGCATCAATCTCAAACATCTGCTGATCAGGAACCACATCGATCTCAAACCTTCGCCGCTCAAGAACAACCATAACAACAACAAATAATTGTGGTAAGTCACGACATCCGCTCATGTTATTTCTTCTTGCATTGCATGCCACATGTTTACTATAGCTTCTTCCATCAGCAGTGAGTCATTTACATGTGATAAATGTAACGAACTAGTCAGGCTGAAGGAGAAGGTTAATGAGTTAGAGACACGCATCCGAACGCTAGTGGAGGTCAGTGAGAAAGAGAAGCCGGTAGATACTGTTTCGGATGCGGGTAGTACAGCGAGCTACACATACACTTTGGTTACGGCTGTACAGCCCCTGCATCAGGGCTTTTGGGTGACGTCTCGGCAGCATACTCGCTCAGCAAAGCGACACCACTCTCCCGTTCCTGTTAGGGTTTCCAATCGATTCTCACCACTCAGTGATGCACCCACTTAGAATCATTTTGAAAGAGCCTTGGTCATAGGTGATTCTATTGTAAGGAACGTGGAAATAGAGACTCCAGCCACCATCGTTAAATGCATTTCCGGGGTTCGAGTGACTGACATCAGATCAAATTTACAAGTGCTGGCTAATGTTAAACGTAGATATTCTAAAATTGTTATTCATGTTTGCACTTACAATGTCCAGCTTTGCCAGTCAGAGATCATTAGAGATAAAGTTAAAGAGGTGTGTGAACTTGCAAAAAGGATGTCAGACACTGTTATATGCTCTGGCCCCCTCCCTGCTCATCGTGGTGATGAGGTTTATAGTAGATTAGTGTCACTGAACGGCTGGATGTCTGAGTGGTGTCCGGAGAATAGCATAGGATTTAAAGACAATTGGAAGAGTTTTCAGGGTAGACCTGACCTGCTAAAGAGTGATTGACTCCGTCCCTCCATGGAAGGTGCCGCTCTCCTCTCTAGTAATTTGGTTCATAGTCTTAATAGTGATAGTATTTGACTAACTGGGTCCCAGGTCAGGAAGCAGAAAAACTGGTTAATCTGAACATCTGCTAGCTGCCTTGAGATGTCACACAGGTCATATAAACTACAACACGTAGAGACTACATCATCTAGATATCATATAGAGACTGTGTCTGTTCCCCGAACTACCAAACACAAACCCCTCACTAAATCATTTAGAAAACAATTGAAGATAAAATCATATAAAGGTAGGGCTACTAAACATTAGATCTCTTTCAACCAAAGTAATAATTGTAAATTAAATTATTACAGATCATAGTTTGGATGCGCTCTGCTTGACTGAAACCTGGCTTAAATCGGATTAATATATTCGTTTAAATTAATTTAATTCCCTAAGTTATTGTTATAGACATGAGCCTCATCTGAAGGGTCAAGGAGTTGCTACAATTTACAGTGAAGTTTTTGGTGTTACTCAGAGGACAGGATATAAGTTTAAGACATTTGAACTGATAATGCTTAATGTGACAACGTCAGATACAAATAAAAAAATCTCTGTCGTCTTTTGCCCTTGCTACTGTATATAGATCACCCGGGCCGTATTCTGATATCAGAAAAAATCAGATCTAGTAGTAACTGTAGTTAGAGCTTTAATTGTTGGTGACTTCAGCATTCACATAGATAATGAAAATGACACATTGGGATTAGCATTTATCGATATTCTCAACTCATCGCCATTATCATACGCTAGATTTATTTCTGTCATATGGAGTTGATGTTGATACATAGAAATTCTACTGCAGAGCGATGACATCTCAGATCATTACCTCATCTCTTGTTTGCTGCGATCTGCTAATGTTAGTCAATCTACACCACGCTATCGTTCAGGTAGAACTATTCTTTCAGCCACTAAAGATAGCACTATAATCTTCCAGAATTGTCTTACATACTCAGTAAGCCAAAAAGTCTAGAAGAACATATAAATACATTCTTCTCTAGCACTCTTGATAGTGTCGCCTCCCTTCGATAAAATAAAATTAAAGAAAAAAGCCCTGCACCATGGTACAATGATTACACTCATGCTCTCAAGAAAGCAGCTCATAAAATGGAGTGCAAGTGGAAGAATACAAAATTAGAGGTATTTCGTGGCGCATGGAAGGATAGTGTCTGTAGCTACAGACAGGCACTAAAAGCTGCCAGGTCAGCATATTTTAGCAAACTCATAGAAAATAACCACAACAATCCTAGGTGTTCAGTACTGTGGCTAAATTGATAGGAATAAAGCCTCGACTGAACCAGATATTCCATCGCAGCACAATAGTAATGGCTTCATAAATGTTTTTACTGATAAAATAGAAATCATCAGAAATAAAATTGGAATTATGCAATCAACAGTCACAGCACCTCAGAAAACAGTGTCTCATAATTTTCCTCATGAGCAACTTCAATCCTTCGCTGTCATAGTTCATGAAGAGCTAACAAAACTTATCAAATGTTACAACATGTATGTTAGATCCAATACCAAATAAGCTCTTAAAAGAGGTATTCCCTGTAATCTCAGAACCTCTTCTTAATATTATTAACTCCTCGCTATCCTTAGGACATGTCCCAAGAAACTTTAAAATGGCAGTTATCAAACCACTTATTAAGAAGCCACAGCCTGATTCTGGAGAATTAGCTAATTTTAAACTGATTTCAAATCTCCCATATATGTCAAAAATACTAGAAAAGGTAGTGTACTCCCAACTATGTTCATTTCTACAGAGAAATGGTATATATGAAAAATGTTTAGGCCCCATCACTGTACAGAGACTGCACTTATCAGAGTTACAAATGACTTGCTCTTATCATCTGATCGCGGCTGCATTTCTCTTGTAGTGCCTTTAGATTTTAGTGCTTCCTTTGACACCATAGATCATGACATTCTCTTGAATAGGCTGGAGAATTATGTTGGTATTTGTGGACTTGCATTAGCATGGTTTAGGTCCTACTGAACAGACCACTACCACTTTGTATGTGTAAACGAGGAATTGTCAGATCAAACAAAAGTATGGAGAGTTGATGTTGATACATAGAAATTCTACCGCAGAGCGATGACATCTCAGATCATTACTACATCTCTTGTTTTCTGTGATCTGCAAATGTTAGTCAATCTACACCACGCTATCGTTCAGGTAGAACTATTCTTTCAACCACTAAACATAGCTTCACTATAATCTTCACTATAATCTACGGAACAGACCACTACCACTTTGTATGTGTAAACGAGGAATTGTCAAATCAAACAAAAGTATGGAGAGCCACAGGGATCATTTTTAGGGCCTCTGCTTTTCTCCTATATATGTTTCCCCGGGGAGATTATCAGGAATCATGTAATAAGTTTATACTGTTATGCCAATGAAACCCAACTTTATATTTCCTCTAAACCCAACGGAATTTCACAATTCTCCAAATTAGCAGAATGTATCAATGAAATCAAAGATTGGATGGCCAGAAACTACTCAATTCTGACAAAACAGAGGTACTAATTATTGGACCAAAAACCTCTAAAAATAAACCGCTAAAATATAATTTGACTCTCGATGGGTGTACTGTTATGTCATCTTCTACAGTGAAGAACTTATGTGTTATATTTGATACCAATCTGTCTTTTGAAAATGTCCTTTCCACCTCAGAGATATTGCTAAGTTACAACACATACTCTCTGATGCTGTTGCTGAAAAATGAATTGATGCATTCATGACTGCAAGACTAGATTATTGTAATGCATTACTGGGAGGATGTCCAGCAAGTTCAATAAATAAACTTCAATTGGTTCAAAATGCAGCTGCCAGAGTGCTGACTAGAACCAAGAAATATGATCATATTAGCCCCATTTTATTGTTGTTCCATTGGCTACCTGTTAAATTTCATATTCATTTAAACATTCTGTAACTACATACACTGCTTTGAATGGTCTAGCTCCACAGTACTTAAGTGACCTTCTGTCATGATATATTCCATCATGTTCATTACGATAACAAAATTCTGGCCTGTTAATAGTTCCTAGAATATCAGAATCCACAAAAGGAGGTAGATCATTTTCCTATTTGGCTCCTAAACTATGTCTCCCTAACACTGTTCGGGATGCAGACACACTCACTCAGTTTAAATCTAGACTAAAGACTCATCTATTTAGCCAGGCATATACCTAATTTATCCATCAACTCACAATTAGGCTGCTTTAGTTAGGTCTGCCGGAACCAGAAACATTTCCCAGAAACATTTCTCAGAAACATTTCTCATAATCTATAACTCTGCAATAAATTGAATGGCATCTATGCTAATATTATTCTAATTGTTTCCCTGTCTTAACCTCGGGATTCATATCCCGAGGTTAACAGAGCCAGCCAGATCCAGCTCCGTTCCTGCTTGGTGTTGGACTCCACTGCTACGTGTCGCTGAGTGATGCCGACAAACTACAGCCGGTGCTAGCCAGACATCACTAAGTCTTTTATAATGGACTTTAGAGGATGAACTGATGCCAACTCCAACTGTAAGACATCGGATACTTCATATGCCACTGCCTGAACTTAGGATGGACCCCACGAACCTTAAAATGACCTGCCGGTTAAACTGCAATGCACCTCACTGATCTCTGCCTGCATCACCTTTGTCTGTTAATGGACTACACTCTTAAAATGGAATACATCGACTATAAATTAACTGCCAACAAAAGCCTTCATCAGCCAACTAACAAAGGACAATGCATCTATGTGAACTTCTGCAGCTAATCCAGGATGGACTTCAAAGACATTAGTCATTAATTTTACAGTTCATACAAAATATTTGTTTAAGCACTGGCTCTTAACACTTACTTAGATTTACAAATTTTAAACCATGACTTGCACTGTACACAAATAACTAATATTGACATTATATTCATGCTGTTTAGCCAGAAGGGAACCGGCCACCACAGTGAGCCTGGTTTCTCCCAAAGTTATTTTTCTCCATTAACCAACATCATATGGAGTTTCGTGTTCCTTGCCACAGTTGCCTTCAGCTTGCTCACTGGGGTTCTAAATACAATTATTATTTAATTATTTATTTGTATACTCAATTTAAAATCATATTTTATCAAACTACACAATGATGACTCTAAGACTTTATAGATATTACAGTTTCATTTTCTGCTAAAGCATGATTTTCTGTAAAGTTGCTGTGAAACGATGTGTGTAGTGAAAAGCGCTATACAAATAAAAATGACTTGACAGCACTGAATACAACAGTGAATATGAAATAACAACACTGTGCATGATAAATAAGTAAACATACTGAACACAACAATAAACAATAAAAAATTAATGCAGAAAAATTCCAATGTGTGCAGGCACCCATACTGAGTTGTGTGAGGCAATAATTACTCTAGGTAGTTACTGTAGTGCAAGTTATGTCTAGTCTGCAAATACTTCAGTGAGGTAGGCTTAATATGCGCAAGATAAGCAGCAGTTACTCTTAGTGCAAAAGGATAGACAAGGTTATATAAATATGTACAAATGAATTTTAACCAATCAAGAGGAACATAGTACGTAGCGGGATAAAAAAAAAATAAATAAATAAATAAATAAAAGACTTTTATATATATATATATATATATATATATATATATATATATATATATATATATATATATATATAAAAGGTAGCAGATAATTCCCAGTGTGTGTATGTGTTTCTGAGTGAGTGGGTGGATGGTGGGGGGTGGGGGGCTTCAGGTAGTGCAGTTCAGTAGCCTGTAAAGTATATACAGGTGCTGGCCATATAATTAGAATATCATCAAAAAGTTGATTTATTTCACTAATTCCATTCAAAAAGTGAAACTTGTATATTATATTCATTCATTACACACAGACTGATATATTTCTAATGTTTATTTCTTTTAATTTTGATGATTATAACTGACAACTAAGGAAAATCCCAAATTCAGTATCTCAGAAAATTAGAATATTGTGAAAAGGTTCAATATTGAAGACACCTGGTGCCACACTCTAATCAGCTAATTAACTCAAAACACCTGCAAAGGCCTTTAAATGGTCTCTCAGTCTAGTTCTGTACGCTACACAATCATGGGGAAGACTGCTGACTTGACAGTTGTCCAAAAGACGACCATTGACACGTTGCACAAGGAGGGCAAGACACAAAAGGTCATTGCAAAAGAGGCTGGCTGTTCACAGAGCTCTGTGTCCAAACACATTAATAGAGAGGCGAAGGGAAGGAAAAGATGTGGTAGAAAAAAGTGTACAAGCAATAGGGATAACCGCACCCTGGAGAGGATTGTGAAACAAAACCCATTCAAAAATGTGGGGTAGATTCACAAAGAGTGGACTGCAGCTGGAGTCAGTGCTTCAAGAACCACTACGCACAGACGTATGCAAGACATGGGTTTCAGCGTCTCGCCTGGGCTAAAGACAAAAAGGACTGGACTGCTGCTGAGTGGTCCAAAGTTATGTTTTCTGATGAAAGTAAATTTTGCATTTCCTTTGGAAATCAGGGTCCCAGAGTCTGGAGGAAGAGAGGAGAGGCACACAATCCACGTTGCTTGAGGTCCAGTGTAAAGTTTCCACAGTCAGTGATGGTTTGGGGTGCCATGTCATCTGCTGGTGTTGGTCCACTGTGTTTTCTGAGGTCCAAGGTCAACGCAGCCGTTTACCAGGAAGTTTTAGAGCACTTCATGCTTCCTGCTGCTGACCAACTTTATGGAGAGGCAGATTTCATTTTCCAACAGGACTTGGCACCTGCACACAGTGCCAAAGCAACCAGTATCTGGTTTAAGGACCATGGTATCCCTGTTCTTAATTGGCCAGCAAACTCGCCTGACCTTAACCCCATAGAAAATCTATGGGGTATTGTGAAGAGGAAGATGCGATATGCCAGACCCAACAATGCAGAAGAGCTGAAGGCCACTATCAGAGCAACCTGGGCTCTCATAACACCTGAGCAGTGCTACAGACTGATCGACTCCATGCCACGCCGCATTGCTGCAGTAATTCAGGCAAAAGGGGCCCCAACTAAGTATTGAGTGCTGTACATGCTCATACTTTTCATGTTCATACTTTTCAGTTGGCCAAGATTTCTAAAAATCCTTTCTTTGTATTGGTCTTAAGTAATATTCTAATTTTCTGAGATACTGAATTTGGGATTTTCCTTAGTTGTCAGTTATAATCATCTAAATTAAAAGAAATAAACATCAGTCTGTGTGTAATGAATGAATATAATATACAAGTTTCACTTTTTGAATGGAATTAGTGAAATCAACTTTTTGATGATATTCTAATTATATGACCAGCACCTGTACTGTATATATTTTAAAGCAATATCAAGCAAGAGTGCTGTATTGTGCATCTATATTGTCCATTTATACAGTATAATAACATTTTAAAGTGTTTATATCATGTTAGAATTTGTTGTACAACACCACATTGTGATTACCTATGGCTGAATCAAAGCTTTGCTGATAGATGGCTGCACGATTGTGAGTGTGATATATATATATATTTTTTTTATTCAACAGTTTAATGAACAAGAAAATAAATAAGTAGGGAAAACTAAGTGTTGTCCCCCCCCAAAAACACTCATGTGTGTGGAACTACTTTCTTATGCCACAGATTCAGGATCTGCTGTTGCTAGTTCAAAAGATGCGCCCAAGCCTCCGTTACTAATTTGAAAACCACACTTTAGAACTAGTAACGACAGCTTGGGCTGTTTCTGATTAGTTATTATAGAAACGAGGATGTGTGTGTATGTTGGAGAGAGAGCGATTGAGAGAGAGAGCATGTGATTATCTGCCTCTGTTAGTTTAACTCTATTCCTCAGCTGTAGTGTGATAGTAATCCACTCCGATCTTAGAGTGATGCTGCCATATCCTACGAGTATTTCAGTCACATACAAGTGTTTTGTTGTTGGAGAGAAAACATGGAGGATGCCAGTTTCTTGTGGAATTCTTATTTTGACACGACACAGAAAGCATTCTCCCCTCCACCATGTTGAAAGTTTACGTTTCCGCACAATTCGGAAACTTGTATCAGGTTGACGCCCTGAGCATGCTTGATTACTCCGTCTGTTGCGACTTTCAGTTGTGATCGGCAGTAATGCTGAAGTTGTTGGTTTAACTTTATTTCTCAGCTATAGTGTAGTAGTAATCCATGTGATCATGGAGTGAGAGATAATTTAGGATGACTTTAAAAGAACTCATGCACAGACTGACACAGCTTGTCAACGTCAGCTCAACTCGCTTCTAGCACACACAAGACGGTCTTTTGTCGCAACCTGCTGGCTCAAATCTTTAATGTCACAGGGATGAATGAAAATTGACCCTTCACTAAGCTCCACCCTCCTTGGTTACCGCTGCTCGCTCTGACAAGCTTTGCAGAACTTCCAATAGGACTGAATGAGAGATTGGCGTAAACGGTGTGATTTTTGGCAAAATATTCTCATAAATGAAATTGAGAATTTTCTTACATGGTCTAGTGTGAAGAGTGACATTGTAAAGCATATTTATCTGATGTTTGTTGTAAAATAAATTGTTAAATTGCACAGTAAGTTGATTGAAAACTGTGGAAACTGTGAATCAGAATTGAGGCAAATTATTATCACAGTGACTTAAAAAGAGAAAAGCATAATTTGATGGTAATTAAACACCTGATAACATTAGTGTAAGTGGATAGAACTGCTCATAACATCTCATAACACACTCATTATGATGCTGTGAACTCTTTATTTACTGTTGTCTTTATTAAGACCTTAACCAATACGTACATAAACCATAAGTTATTAGCTTTAATTTACCTTGGAGTAAAAATAGGTGTTCTTGCTGTTGTTATACATGTTCATTTGGGAATGAGAAATGACACTATAAATCCATAGCATGCTCTTCTTGAGATTTAAAAAGATTTTTTGAAAAGAAATAAAAAAACACTGTGTGTGTCCTCTCTCCGTACCACGTGTCACTATTACAAATGGCCCAGCTTTTTGGATAATTTCTTTAAAATCCCATTTAAAACTATTCAAACATGCATTTCGTCCATAGACTTTCATTGGAAAAAACGTCTCGGTTATTGTTGTAACCTCCATTCCCTGATGGAGGGAACGAGACATTGTGTCGATGTAGTGACACTAGGGGTCGCTCTTGGGAGCCCCAAACACCTCTAATCTTTGAGAAAAGGCCAATGAGAATTGGCAAGTGGAATTTGCATGCCACGCCCCCGGACATACGGGTATAAAAAGAGCTGGCTTGTGTAGGTTCTGCTGGTTGTTTAGATCAGTGTTACTATCAGAAATAATTAATAATTATTTCTTTAGTTATTAATTAATATTTAAATTAAATAATAGTATCTAACTCATTAAAGCCTCATACAGGGCACTAGTAAATGTAGTGCGCTACGTTCAAGAGCGGGTTTGGTTATTAGCAATAATTAATAATTATCTAAGATAATTATCAATTATTAAAATCAATAGAACATTGATTTGAATCAATGTTAGCTCTTTTAATCCTTCACATCAACAATCAAAGATAACCATCAAATTCAATAGAATATTAATTATTATCAAAGATAATCATTAATTATTAAAATCAATGGAACATTGATTAGAATTAACACTAGCTTATCGATCCTTCAAATTCAACAATCATCAAAGATAATTATCAATTATCAAAATCAATAGAATATTAATAAGGATTAATATCGCTGGGGCACCACCCTGGAATCAGGGATTATAACCATACTGCCTGATAACCAGACAGTATAACAGTCTCAATATTAGATTGTTCTCTTAAGAAAATCGACATTCAAATAAAACAATGAAGGCTTGAATCCGAGCAATGACATCCCCTGCCAGCATTTGACACAGGTGTATGCAAAACAAACCAAAACACTTCTCTTTGAAATATTACAAAGTTTATTTATGCAGTAATATCAATTAATAATCAATACAATGCAGTCAACAAACTTCCGACTTACAACTACAAACTAAACAGTGACATGATTAGATATGGTTACCAAAATAATCCTATAACACATGAGAGGAAAGTGTGTGTGTGTGTGAGTGTGTGTGAATGGGTGTGTGTGTGTGTGTAAGGAGTGACGTGCACAAAATGGCGGACGTGACTATCGTGGAGAGTACATCATGCAAGATTTCCGGCCAGAGAATATGGCCGCGAATGTGGGCGGAGAGAAGCCGGTTAATGGCGTCTGCCTGTTTACCACGTCTCCGCTTGTACGATAACTTAGGGACAAAGCTGAGCTTTATCACGAAGTTATCTACTAGCCAAAAGTGTGTGTGAGAATGTTTGTGAGGGGTTGCGTGTGTGTGGTTTGTATGAGAGAGAGAGAGAGAGAGAATAAAGTGGCGGCACCAAAGCCGGTTTCGCGATCGTGGGAGAGAAAGCAGCTGTTAGTTTATCATTCAGAGACGCAGTGGACGGCTCGTAAACCGTCCCACGGTCTTTGGTTCTTTAATGGATAAACTCAATGTGCCGGTCTCACCCGCGATGGCGGAAATACACAACAGTCCAATGTGGTTGGAATACAACACAGCAGATCTCATTCGTGAAAACAGAACATTACAGTAATACCTTGAGTATTATTAGCAGCAATGAGCGGACTCCGCGGTCCGTAAACTGTACAAGCAATAACCTTGATACACAAGAATAACACACTATAATATTCTATCTCTGCCCAGACGTAAACCTCTTACTTGAATCATATGAGGATGCAGGTAGAATGTGTGTTCATCCATCGTTTGACTCCAACTCGTTTCTTCGAGGCTCGGGTGATGACGGGAGGCCGTTTCCTTGCTCTGTCGGTGGGCGGTATGGCTGCTGCAGGCAAACGGATGAAGATGCGGATTGCTCGGCGATCTCCTTCGGATCCGTTAGAGTGTTCGGTGGAACACAGAGTTATCTCAACTCGTCCAGCAGATGGAGTTTGTATGGCCACAGTTTCAAGTCGTACATTACTTCCTTGTGCCACGAGGCTACACCTGAGAGCAGCGATGAGCTGCATCTAGCACGGTGAGCAAAGTTGCTGGAAGCAATGCCCAGATGGATCTCAGTTATTTCTACTCCCAATGACATCATGGTTGAGGGGCGTTCTGTTGTGTGCCTCATCCAATAGGAGTTGAGAGTTTGATCCTTAGTGAGCAAGGCTTCATGGGATTTGTAGTCTGTTTTGGACTCCCTTTGTTTGATTTTGGCGTGGTTTTATCAGTAAAATTTATGACTTTGTGTGTGGGCCTCAGTTAGGTTTTACGACTGTGTTAGGCCTGCCTTTGTCTTCTATCTGAATACATGAGGCCCAACACTTGCAACCACTCATTCAGGTTTTGTGCTGAGGAGCCGAGACAAGGTCCCGGCCATTTCAGCGGATAGCACAGGGTCTGTGCAAGTAGGCTCACTGGGGGGAACGCGTATTTGTGCAGCCCCTGGGGCCAGCTGTGTGCCAGCGCGTCTGTCCGGCTTATTAAACATACTAAACGATGTTTTTTTGAAAATGTAAAAATGCAAAAAGGTTTCTGTGAGGGCTAGGTTTAGGGATAGATATCGTTAGATCTGTATAAAATCCATAAAATGCATGGAAGTCTATGAAGAGTCCCCACAATGAAATAAAAACAAGTTTGTGTGTGTGTGTGTGTGTGTGTGTGTGTGTGTGTGTTCTTCAACAGTGTGGTCCCTGTGGCTTAAAGTGCAACTTCAAAATTAAAAAGTAAATAAAAAAATAAAAAAATTTAGAATTTAAAAACATAGAACTACCATCTAAAAGAAGTTTCCTGTGAAAAGAGTTCCATCCCAAAGCAATCAAATATATCACATTTACACGCTGTTGTTTGTCAGCTTTGACTTGTGAGCTTTGCATTTAACCACGCATGTATTTGTGTAGCATTCTTTCTGTCCTTGAATTTCATCCTTATATAATATATATATATATATACAGTTGTGCTCAAAAATTTGCATACCCTTGGAGAATTGGTAATATATGTACCATTTTTAAAGAAAACATGAGTGATCAGGCAAAACACATTTCTTTTATTTCTTATGGGATTCATATTCAACTGTAGGTTATAACAGAATGGCACAATCATAAAACAAAACATGGCAACAAAGAAAAAAATTAAATGACCCCTGTTAAAAAGTCTGCATACCCTTAGTTCTTAATACTGTGTATTGCCCCCTTTAGCATCAATGACAGCGTGCAGTCTTTTGTAATAGTTGTCTATGAGGCCCCAAATTCTTGCAGGTGGTATAACTTCCCATTAGTTTTGGGAAAATGCCTCCAGGTCATACAAAGTCTTTGGTTGTCTTGCATGAACCGCACGTTTGAGATCTCCCCAGAGTGGCTTGATGATATTAAGGTCAGGAGAATGTGATGGCCACTCCAGAACCTTCAGCTTTTTCTGCTGTAACCACTGGAGGGTCAACTTGGCCTTGTGCATAGGGTCATTGTCGTGCTGGAAAGTCCAAGAGCTTCCCATGCGCAGCTTTCGTGCAGAAGAATTCAAATTGTCTGCCAGTATTTTCTGATAACATACTGAATTAAACTTGCCATCAATTTTCACAAGATTCCCCGTGCCTTTAGAGCTCACACACCCCCAAAACATCAGTGAGCCACCACCATGCTTCACAGTGGGGATGGTATTCTTTCACTATAGGCCTTGTTGACCCCTCTCCAAACATAGCACTTATGGTTGTGACTATAAAGCTCTATTTTGGTCTCGTCACTCCAAATTACAGTGTGCCAGAAGCTGAGGTGTGTCAAGGTGTTGTCGGGCATATTGTAACCGGGCTTTTTTGTGGCATTGGTGCAGTAAAGGCTTCTTTCTGGCAACTTGACCATGCAGCTCATTTTTGTTCAAGTATCGTCGTATTGTGCTCCTTGAAACAATCACACCATTTTTTTTCCGGAACAGCTTGTATTTCTCCTGAGGTTACCTGTGGGTTTTTCTTTGTATCATGAACAATTCTTCTGGCAGTTGTGGCTGAAATTTTTCTTGGTCTACCTGACCTTGGCTTGGTATCAAGAGATCCCTTCTTAATAAGTGATTGAACAGTACTGACTGGCATTTTCAAGGCTTTGGAAATCTTTTTATATCCTTTTCCATCTTTATAAAGTTCCATTACCTTGTTACGCAGGTCTTTTGACAGTTCTTTTCTGCTCCCCATGGCTCAGTATCTAGACTGCTCAGTGCATCCACGTGAGAGCTAACAAACTCATTGACTATACACACACTAATTGAAATTTAAAAAGCCAAAGATGTGGGAAATTAACCTTTAATTGCCATTTAAACCTGTGTGTGTCACCTTGTGTGTCTGTAACAAGGCCAAACATTCAAGGGTATGTAAACTTTTGATCTGGACCATTTGGGTGATTTCTGTTATCATTATGATTTAAAAAGGAGCCAAACAACTATGTGATAATAAATGGCTTCATATGATCACGATCCTTAAATAAAATACAGTTTTTTTTGCATGATCAGTCATATTTTCAAAATTAATGCCAAAATTTTACAATTTCTGCCAGGGTATGTAAATTTTGAACACAGCTGATATATATATATATATATATATATATATATATATATATATATATATATATATATATATATATATATATAGTTTCAGGATCAAAGCTCACAACCTCTGGCCTGATGTCCACTACCAACCTACACTTTTAACACACTTCATTTTGTGTATACAGCTCATCTATTTGTGTGGGTAATGGACTTGTGATGTGCGTCTTTGTTTGTGTTGGTGTGCTTCAAATGTTTTCAACACTTGTTTATCGTGTGCAGATTCTCTGTGTTTGGACTTGGTTCTCGGGCATACCCACACTTCTGCGCATTTGCCCACGCAGTGGACACGCTGTTTGAGGAGCTCGGTGGGGAGCGAATCCTCCGCATGGGAGAAGGAGATGAACTCTGTGGCCAAGAGGAATCCTTTAGAACATGGGCCATGAAGGTCTTCAAGGTACTACCCAAAGCAAGCAGTGGGCTGCACACATTTCTTGGCATATCATTTTTCACATTTACACATTTTTATGGATACAAGAGATCAGTTTCAAGAATTTATATCTTTACTTTAGACAAAAAATAAAAGTACACTGTAAAAAGTGAAAATGTGCAGCTGCTACTTTTTACCTTTAAGTCAAAATGACATCAAACTAACCCTATTTACTATGAAATATTTCACATTATGGATGTAAAATTTATTTATTTTATATATATGTTTCATGTTGAATTTGAGGAAATATTTTGTACCTGACA
This sequence comes from Myxocyprinus asiaticus, assembly GCF_019703515.2. Lineage (NCBI taxonomy): Eukaryota > Metazoa > Chordata > Actinopteri > Cypriniformes > Catostomidae > Myxocyprinus > Myxocyprinus asiaticus. The sequence continues at coordinate 8,455,897 of NC_059346.1, read as the reverse complement.
TGACACTTTCGTTTAAAAAAAAACAAAAATGTAATTAAAAAAATAAATAAAAAAGACAATAAAGGACTTTCATTGGTGTAACCTAAAATAATCTGGTTGACTGAGTTTTTTTTTAATGTAGTCACCACATGAAGCACATCTGTAGGCTACCTGACAAAATGTTTTTTACAGTGTAATTAATTTTCATTTGAAAACTCCCAAGAATACAGCAATGGAGAGCGTTTTCGAAAATGCCATTATAGTGTGACCGAGAGGAGTAACTGTAGCAAAAATGAATGCATTTTCAAATAAAACAATAGTGTGGATGTGGCCTTATACTTATGGTTTAGTTTATAATGTCTATGATCAATAGTAAACAAAAAAAAATGTTTACAAACAATATGTGAAATTCTGTTTTTTCATCAACCTTTTTGTCCCAGGCTGCATGTGATGTTTTCTGCGTTGGTGATGACGTTAGTATCGAGAAAGCAAATAATTCCTTGATTAGTAATGATCGTAGCTGGAAGAAAAGCAAGTTCCGGATGACATACATGGCGGAGGCACCGACACTGACACAAGGTACACTACAGTTGCTATATTACCTTGAATTTATTAAAGAATGACTCATCATTTCAGAAAGCCAATAAGCTTCTGGCAAATTAAATGATACTTAAAGTATTTCCCTGTGAATGGCAAAGCTTTTTTATTCACTTCAATTTTATGACGCATGCCAATTGAATTCCATTTTAGTGCCTCATTAGTTTGACCCAGGTTGTCTCCGCATGCTGTTAGCTTTACCAAGAGAATTGCAAACACTTCCTTATTCAATTTATGAAAGTGTAAAACAAAACAAAGCATTTAAGACTTTCAACCACTGCATATAAAGTCCTCTAAATGATCTTGAAATGGGGCAGCTCAGCTCCATCATGAGTTTTATAGCAAATGAAGTTGTAGGGCTGCTTAATTGCCTTTCAAGTTTTATATCCCGTAATTTTACAAAGCATGTTTTTAACTGTTGATTGCTTTTTGTATCCACTTTCAGCGCTTTACAACATCCATAAGAAGAAAGTCTACGGGGCCAAATTTGTGCAGAGACAGAACCTACAAAGTGCAAAATCTAAGTATGCTTGAGCTGATACTGTCAAATTTAACTGATACTCAGTTTTCTAAACAAAGTCATTATTTTGTTTTACCCTTAGCTAAACCCACCTTAAAATTTTTACTGACCAATTGTACTTTAGCAACTGTTTCCATGCACTATTTTATCTGACAAGCTAACTCATTAGTGATTGGATATCACTTTTTCAAAAAATAAGGTAAAAAATTGTTGCCGGTCCTGATGAAAAAAAAAATTAATCATCAATTTTTTATCTTAACTTGTCTTGAACACGGAATATTCCTTTCATTCAGCCTAGAATGGTTTGATGGTCTTAGCTGGTCTTCCAGGCTGGTCTGGTTTGCTGGTTTTAGAGGGATTTTGGGCACTTGTCACCTAGTCAAGCAGGGAGACCAGCTAAAATATTATTTCTGAAGCTTTTAATTATATTACTGTGTAATTAAAGCTGAAGTATGTAACTTTTTCAGTGTTAAAATCCTTTCCCAACTTAATATGCAGAGACAACTAAGCCATTCTTAGGTAAATTTTTTTGAAAACTGTAAACACTGTGTCTCTGTGGCGATATGATGCATTAGTTTTACAAAGCATTCGGCAAGTGCGTTCTTTTCAATGAGAAACCTTTGATGCGATGGGCATTAGAATTTTAGCATCATTTAATTATACTTTGGGGTACAATATTGTCATTGTGACATATGTTCGGAGTATGATTTTCATTTCTTTTGAAATCAGCAACATTTATTCACAATGGTTAATATTTAATCTGTTGTTTATCTGTCTATTTAACCTGTCTGTACACATCCTGCTGAAGTGACCCGTTTAATTCCGGGTGTATTCTGATCAGAGTCTTACAATCTTTTTATGTGAAGAACAAACCTAAATGTACGTTTTTAGTCACTGATCACGGTCACCCGGTGTCCACCGTAACAACATATCCTGCACAAGTTTCATTATAACACATTCAAAAATTTGCCGCCTCAAACATAATGAGACGGGTTTGACGTCAGAAACTCAGCGATTATGCCATTGGATCTCGCATGTCTTGTGACCGATTGTCACGAGTTCAAATATTTACCATTGGCTCTTGCATGTCTTGTGACCAATTACAACGACCTCAAGTTCGGATGTACATGTATTTTTTTGAATGAGACGTGCCGGTAGAATCAGGATGACACAGGATCAGGATGCCTTCTCAGAGGGAGAATATTTTTACCGATTAAAACCTTCAGTTTCACTCTGCTACTCACACAATGCCATCGAATGGTTTGGAATATTATTATAGTGTATTTTTATAAATAAATGATCGTGACTGTACTTTATCTGCTGGTTACGTCTTTTCTATTGTTGAGGTTTAGGCATAAATGTGCGGTTGGGTGCTTAAAAATATCTTTAAATAGTGTAATGTATCAAATTATGAATATCTAAGTGTCTCTTTCGTGTTTTATATTGTTGATTATCGGTTAGATTGAGAAATAGGGTTGGGTTAGGGGATCTAAAATATTATATAAGATTGTATAATGTAATATCACACTAATATATTTATATGTATTATAAAACATTGAGGTCAAGCACACAAAATAATATTCAAAGATTGATAACTTACGACAAAGTTTTCTCATTGAAAACAATGGGGTTTCTCACCGCATCAATGAGAGGATGCCAGGGGGCACCTTTGGCGTCATCATGCAGCCGCGGATGGCTTCTGCACAAATGTCAAAATTGGACACTTAGGGAATGAAAACGGGTTGTCTGTAAAGCTATCCTGAGTGAGTAACAATGACCAAAGTGGGCAGAGTTTAGTGAAGAGTCAGTTGCTCTTGTGTGTGAATGTATTTATTATTGTCTCTATAATAACAGCTCCAGCTGTTTCATTTAACCATATTTTTTTTTTTTAACTTTTTGTCTATCAGCCGACTGACTATATTTGTGCGTCTTGATGCCAACAACCACGACAGCCTGAAATACTTGCCTGGCGACCATTTAGGCATTTTCCCTGGCAACAACGAAGATCTAGTTACTACCCTCATCGACAAACTGGAGGATGCTCCACCTGTCAATCAAATCGTAAAGGTGGAGTTCTTAGAGGAGAGAAACACGGCATTGGGTAACTATGAAATATATGCAAATATCCTTTCTGATCAGCATAAAATATGCAAATAAAAGTATCCCTCAAAAGTACTTGGACACTTTAGCCACACTTAAAAATAAATGTATATATGTCATTACATAAGAGGATAACTTGTCATGAGACCAGTTTTTTAAAAGTAATTGCAAAAATGGCTCAGAAAAATAAAGTTAGTTCTGAAAAATGTTCTAGCATTACTTAACTGCAATTTCTACAAGCTTTAATATTTTCCTATGATGCAATGTCATTCATTCAGTACTTTAAGTGATGATCAATTGTCAAAATACTTTTTGGGGCCTCTGAATGTGAAATTGAATTGTATTTGTATGAATTGCACATATATATATATATATATATATATATATATATATATATATATATATATATATATATATATATATATATATACGTGTATACTGTATATCCAAACATATTTATATTATTGTATAAAAGTATTATACAATAATATTTTAGTTTCAGAGCAACTATAGAGGTGGAAATAATCTTGTTCAGTGTCAATTGTCTTTTCTTAAAAAAAAAAAATAGCTTGTCTCTCAAACATTTGCTTTGGTATCTTATGAAAAATGACAGCATCTACATCAAAATAATCTACTATGACATACTGTATCTGTTAAGATTAACACACAGAATCAGATGAGAGACATGAAGTCCTACATCCTCTGTTTAAGTCTCTGCCCATCCCTCAATCAAACGTTATCTTTATTTTACCCCTGTAAACACAGAGGAAAGCTTTTCTAGATATGTCATCTTTTGTTGAACACTGTGTTCAGTGTTCTGGTCACCACAATTAGGCAAGGATCAGGGTAACCTGATTCTATGCAACTACAATGAACAGAAATCAGAGCTTCAGAAAGGATGCAAAAGCACCATAAAATTATCATAAAAGTAATAGTCCATATGACTCATGTATTATATTCCAAGTCTACCAGCAAACAAAGTACTCCACATAAACAAGTACTTAACTATACAAGGTTATTTCTCTTGTCTTTGTGCCAAAATATTGTTTCAGTGGTCTTGCATTTAACTATTTGTCTTTCATCCCCAATCTGTGTAAGTTATACAGACACTTCCTGAGATACAAGCATGAATGAAACAGATTTTAGTCGCCTGATTTCATAAAAATTCCATTACTGTGGCAAACTTTTCACTAAATGAAATTACGTGGTTCATTACACGTATCACTGCAGTTTCGAGGTGAAATGTCGACTGAGGGGCGCTAAAAGCAAGTTAAATTTTCTCCCAAAAAGTTTGTGGAGTTTTATATGAACAGAACATACTGTATGTTTCTTTCACTAGAAAAATACTGTGATACCTAGATCAAGGTACGTAAAACTCATTACGCAAAAATGTAGTTAAAGTAACAGGATTCAATGAGACCAGGTTGGATTTTAGATTACTTTCTTAAAAATATTTGTCTCTCTGGATACTCAAAACTCTGAAGGACATCTGCTTCTAGAGATAAGACCCTTTCTCGATATTTCTGAACAGTGTTAAAGGAATATTTCACCCAAATATGAAAATTCTGTCATAATTTACTCACCCTCATGTTGTTCCAAACCCTTATGACTTTTTTTCATATGTGGAACATCTTTTTAATACAATGGCAGTTGATAGGGACTCATTAAAATGCTTAAAAAAGACGCCAAAGGTATCACTAGAACTGTTTCCAGAATATAAATCGCGGTTTATTTCATCATCTGAGAGGTCCTGCGACTTATAGTCCAAAGCAACTTACGTATATACATATGCAACTGATGTCGGCCGATCAAACACACACCAAAACAGATGAAAATGACAATTATAGAGATGGGAGGTACCGTTTAAAAGTTGCCTATTCAGAGTATTTTGCATTTAGAAAGTACTTAATGCAACCAGTTTAAATATTCTGTAATCATTACATTATTGTTGAAGCAAAATCTAGATCACTGACAAATGGAACTCCTGACATGCCCATAAAATGACGTTTCTCACACTCGCAGTAAAAACATTTAGTCAATGAACTGTATAATTAATGCATAACAAACAGGGTTGCAAATATCAGAAATAGCCACAGATAGATATTAACATGCTAACGTTAATGAATATATAGCATACAACAGGCTAACAGGTTTTACAGACTAAAAGCTTTTTATTTTTGCATGGTATAGTTACAACTATAACTATCAAGGTTCAATGTGTTGTGTATTCTGAGATGCTATTCTGCTCACTGCAATTGTACAGAGTGGTTATCTGAGTTACTGTAGCCTTTCTGTCGCATTTTTTCATTAAAAATAGACAGAATATGAAAAATGTTTACACACTATTACTTAAAGCAAATTCTCCCATTTAAAACAAGGCCAAATACTGGGCAGTGACCTGTATAGAGGACAACTGGGGTCTCTGTAACTCTTTCTCCTTTATCTGACAGTCATTACAGCTTTCATTTTCCAAAATGATAGCCTGTACCTTGCTCACGTTATCAGGATACAAAGGTCAAAAGGGAATAATTCAGGCAAAAATGAAAATTCTGTCAACATTTTCTCACCATCATGTCCTTCCAAACCTGTATGACTTACTTTCTTCAATGGAACACAAAAGAAGAAGTGAATGACGCTGTTAAAATGGCTTTGAACATGACAAAAAGCACTATAAAATTAGCTCATACGACTCTTGCGCTATTTTCCAAGTCTTCTGAAGCCATACAATAGTTTTGTGTGAGGACCAGACAGAAATTTAAGTCATTATTTCCTAAGTCCTAAGTCTTCGCCTCTGCCATCAAATCTCTCTCAACTCTTAAATAAGCTCATAAATCTCATTTGCATTCACACATATTCAAATATGCCATAATTTTAATGTCAAATACACTCACTGAGCACTTTATTAGGAACACTATGGTCCTAATTAAGTGCCCAATGTGGTCTTCTGCTGTTGTAGCCCATCCACCTCAAGGTTCAACGTGTTTTGCATTCTGAGACGCTATTCTGCTCATTACAATTGTACAGAGTGGTTATCTGAGTTACCGTAGCCTTTCTGTCAGCTCGAACCAGTCTGGCCATTCTCCGTTGACCTCTCTCATCAACAAGATGTTTTCTTCCACAGAAGTGCCGCTCACTGGATGTTTTTTATTTTTGGCACCATTCTGAGTAAACTCTAGAGACTGTTGAGTGTGAAAATCCCAGGAGATCAGCAGTTACAGAAATACTCAAACCAGCTCATCTGGCACCAGCAATCATGCCACGGTCGAAATCACTGAGATTGTATTTTTTCTGCATTCTGATGGTTGATGTGAACATTAACTGAAGCTCCTGACCCATATCTGCATGATTTTATGCACTGCTGCCACACGATTGGCTTATTAGATAATCGCATGAATAAGTAGGTGTACAGGTGTTCCAAATAAAGTGCTCAGTGAGTGTATGTCATATGTCGCACATATACAAATTTGGTTCTTTTCTGTCTCATAACCAAATGTGACGTGACCCACTAAGTATGAATATGAGGAAATGCAAATAAGATTTGAGAGTTACAATGAATAATAACAAATCAGTCTGTTCCTCACACAGAGTTATCTTTTGGCTTTAGAAGACTTGGAATATAGTGCATGTGTTGTTTGACATACTTTTATGGTGCTGTTATTTTCATTTTTGGAGCTCGAAATTTCCTGTCACCATTTCTTTTTATTGTACGTAAAAGAGCACTCCGGACATTCTGCTAAACTTGTGTACCATGGAAGAAAGGCAGTCAAAGGGGTTTGGAAAATCTGCTTCCTTAACAAATCAATGTGATGGATTCAGCAAACCTCTTTTGCACAGTGCTGTCTGCTTTCTCTTTTGAAGGTGTTATTAGTAACTGGACAGACGAGAGTCGTATTCCACCCTGTACCATCTATCAGGCTTTCAAATACTTCCTGGATATAACCACCCCTCCGAGCCCTCTACTACTGCAGCAGTTTGCTCCGCTAGCAACTAATGACAAACAGAGGAAGAGACTGGAGGTGCTCAGCAAGGTAAGACAACACAGAGACCCCGTTTACACCTGGTATGCCTTTTGGCTGATCCGATCACAACAGTCCTAAGTTTAAATGGGGTCCAAAATGTTTTGTGATCAGATCACAAAGGGGAGGGGGAGGGGCGGGGTGTTTTTGTCATTCTTTCCTTCTTTAATACACTGATGCAGTGATTGATGTATGCATTCATGAAATCAGACTCCCTCCCCTTCAAAATACAAGCACAAGAGATCACAGGAGATGCACTTGATTGGGCACGTGTAAACAGCGATGTGTGACCTCTTCAGATTGGATCACCTGAAACACATCTTAATATCAGGTGTAATCAGGACCTAAATGCCTATACACAAATACACACACTCATACATTCCTATAATTATTATATTTGCATCATTAGTCAGGCATGCTAAAGCTCAGTAATGATTTGAGACCCACTGTCAAACGCTTCTTCCATACAAGACAAAACCTGTCACATTGCCACATGCATCTCTGCCTTTCCGTTTCAAATCGGAGGTAATTTTCTCAGTTTGATAACTTATTACCTGTGAAAATCAGCCCCCCTCTTTCCTACTTTCTTTTTTACATTCTCACTGCCTGTCTTTCTTCCTCACACTCTCTCACGTGTGCCTCTCAATGTCAACACTGTGAGCTGTCCTCAAGATATAAATATTTCTCTTTTATTGCCTCCCACTGAAACGCTGGGTGCAATTTTTCGTAATGTTGCAAAAAATGGCCGCTAAGTTAGTGAGTCATCCTTTCTGGTTCAAATGAGTCTGATGAAGGAATGGAGCAAACGAGAGAAGGACAGAGAGATTGAGAAAAGAGGGAAATTGACAGTTTGATTTGCAGATGTTCTTTCAGTCGAGTTCACTAGTTCCTAAGGGCCTTTGAGGACGGCAACTCCCCCCAATTGTTTCTCTGTGACTGACTGATAATGAATGTTGAATGATTTTCTTTTCTAATGATATTTTAATGAAGTTATAAATAAACTTCATAATCTAATGCTGTCAATCACAATGTAAGTGTATATTCATAATTATATTCAATAATTAAAGGGATAAGTCACCCAAAAATAAAAATTCTGTCATTATTTTCTCACCCTTATGTCGTTCTAAACCCATGTGCTGTTTTTCTGTGGAACACAAAAGAAGATTTTTTGTAAAATATTCTGGCAGCTCTTTTTATACAACACAGGTGTCAAACTCATTTTTATGTGTCTCACGAGCTAATTTCTGAAACGTAGGATGCCAGGACAGCAGAACATCTAACTGACCAATCAGTTAGTGCTTTCCTCGTAAGTAAGTGAGTAAGTAAGTAAGGCTTTATTTACCTTTTAATATAGTGCTTACAAAGTGCTTTACAGAGAAAAAATACTGTACATGTACATATGCCTTTACAGAAATGAAACAAAAAAAGGAAAGAAAAGCATACGTACCTATGGAAATTGATATAATAGAATTGGAAAATAAAATCCTCAAGGAAAAGCCCTAGTGAACAAGTGTTTTGAGATACATTTTAGAAGTACAAAGTGAGTCAACTGCTCATGAATATTAATGAGCCTTAATCCTTTGGAGCGCTAATAAAAAAACATTTTTAAATACCAGGTTAAAATTGAGTTTGACACCCCTGTCAAAAAAAGCACCATAAAAGTAGTCCATATGACTTGTGCGCTATATTCCAAATCTTCTTTAGTCATGTGAGGAACAGACCAAAATTTAAGTCATTACTCACTGAAAATAGTGATCTTAAAACTTTAGAATTTAACAAGTTGTATGGACTACATTTATGGTAATTTTTGTAACTTTCTTGCAGCTTGATAGCCTTAGTTACTCTCCACTTTTGTTGTTTGGTAAAAAAGCAGCCTGGACATTTTGCTAAATAATTTTATAATACTAAATAAATAATAATTATAGTTTTTAATTATAGTTTTTCAAAAATGATGGAAAAATGAAAAATCATAGGTAACACTTTACAATATAGTTTTACAGTATATGTTAACATAAGTTAACTACATTAGTTATATGTAACGACCTAACAGCGAACAGTTTAATTTTACAAGAACGTACTGTATTTATCTTGGTTCATGTTCATTTCAATATACTAATACTTTTTTATTTTACATTAAAAGTTGTATATGTCAACATTCGTATGAACAAACATGAACTTACACTGAACAATTTATTAATGGATATTAACCAAGATTTATAAACTGTAAAAAATATTCATCATTGTTAATGAATAATACCTAAATCATTTACTAATATTAACAAATAGAACTTTATTGTTAAGTGTAACCGTACATACAGATTTAGAGCGACACACCAAATCTTCCCTTTAATGAGGGATCTGAAAATACTTTTCTGGAGCTGTTTTGCGCTCACATGACATGATTTGACAGGTTTTTTACTTGCTTCTGACTGTCACTGAGCCAACGATTGCCTTTAACTGCTATTTAAGGATTATGTCATTCAATTGTAAGAAGTCTGGGTTAATCAGTTCTGTGTCTACTCAGGGTTTGCAGGAGTATGAGGAGTGGAAGTGGTACAATAACCCCACCATAGTGGAAGTGCTGGAGGAGTTTCCCTCCATTCAGATCCCCTCCACCCTGCTCCTCACCCAGCTCCCCCTTCTACAGCCACGATACTACTCCATCAGCTCCTCACCAGACCTTTATCCAGGAGAGATCCACCTCACCGTGGCTGTGGTGTCCTTTCGCACCAGAGGTAAAAATCCAAGATGAAAATGTTGTTGCTCAGAGGTTGCTCTTTGTCTTAGATGTTTCATCTAAATTTCATGAAAAGTAAATTTAAACACAAATTAGACAATTGTTGACGGAAAGTAGGAGTATAGAGCTATAAAAGAAATTGATGAGAAATGTTTGAGTTCATTTCTGACATCTCTGACTTTTATTTGAAATCTTGTGTATCTTTGAAAATCTTAGCATAGATTGCGACACTGTTGAGATCTCTTCTGAAACTCTGTGAGATTACTGGTGTCTTTTTCTCAGGAGACCAATCTGAGAAGCAGGAGACTTTAGCTAAAGTCTCAATTTAAACTGCATTTAATTGTGTTGCTGTCAAGGAGAAACCATTGAAATTTAAAGATCCCATATGTGATATCTTTCTTACAATGAAAAATATCAAATTTTATTTTCTCTATTTTCTCTATTTTCTTTAATATCCAATTTAATATTCTCCAGAAAAAAAAAAAAAAAAAGCAAAACAATAAAAATAAGAAAATATGTCTAATAAATAATTCAAGGAAAAAGGTCTTGTTTTGAGTGATAATTACACTTAAAAAAGCTTTTTTGGTGAGATTTTTTCAAGTGTATACTGAAGCAAAAGTTTTTTGATTGTATCTTATTTAGTTAAAATCTTGTTTTGACTGATATTTTTAACTTTATAGTTAAAAAGTTAAGCAAAAGTCTCAATTTGCTCTTCAATAAATATCATTATTGTCAAGGAGACAACTGAGATATTTTTTTTTTTTTTTTTTTAATCTATTTTTTCTTTCCTATGATTTGGGTACATCTAAAATGTAAAATGTGATTTCTAATGGTACACTCTAACTGAAAACACATAAGCAAAATCATTATAAAATTTGCAATGCACTGTATATTTTATTTAAGCAATACAATCAACTTTACAGTACTAAAAGTGTCCAAAGCTTCTTTTTCACTTGTCTCAAACCTTGATTGTCAATCTAAACAGCCATTTAATTTTTACAGCTACTGTGACATTCTGCCTGAAAACTTGTACAAATTTCTTCAACAGCGGTATCATGTGAATAACTGGGTGCTTAATAAGAGACTATGAACTTAATTTGCCTCAAGTGCCTAATGAAGTGTGAATAATCTGTATTGTCAGAGAAGCTGTTGTGATTGTCTCTGGTATTTGATTCTGACAATAACTGCTCCTTAACTAAAAATAGAAGGAAATCCGTTTGCTGTTAAGCCTTTTTAGTTAACACATGCTAAAGAGAAACAGTGATCTAATTTCTCTTTCCCATTTTAAATGCATTGTAAATATATAGTTATGTGCATAATGGCAAATTTAGGCAGTTAAAATGTTGCAATTTCACTCTATTTGAAGCAAGGATGTCAACACTGCACAGTACTAAATTATGTCACATTAGATCAGTGTCACAGGTGTCAGGTATAAGGATTATGTGTATTCCATCTAGATGGAGAGGGTCCTGTACACCATGGAGTGTGTTCCTCTTGGCTCAATAGCTTGGATGCAGAAGATACCGTGCCGTGCTTCGTCAGAGGGTAAAACTTTTATATACTCCTCAAATATGTCCATTAAGGTTTGTTTTAATGTGGTTTTGATGGAATCAGTGGATGTATTTTCTGTTTCAGAGCTCCAACTTTCCGTATGCCAAAAGTCAGTCAGGTTCCATGTATTCTGGTTGCTCCAGGCACTGGTATCGCTCCATTCAGAAGCTTCTGGCAACAGAGACTATATGAGATTGAAAATAAGGGTACGCATTCAATGCATATCTATCTATCTATCTATCTATCTATCTGTCTATCTATCTATCTATCTATCTATCTATCTATCTATCTATTCCATTCATCCATCCATCCATCACTCTTTCTTATCCATCCTTCCATTCATCCATCACTCTTTATTTTCCATTCAGCCATCCATCCATCCATCTATCCATCCATCCATCACTCTTTCTTTTCTATCCATCCATCCATCCATCCATTACTGTTTCTTTTCCATCCATTTATCTATCCATCCATCCATCCATCCATCACTCTTTCTTTTCCATCCATCCATCTATTCATCATCGCTCTTTCTTTTCCATCCATCCATTCATTATTTTTTTTCTATCCATTTATCTATCCATCCATCCATCCATCACTCTTTCTTTTCCATCCATCCATCCATGACTCTTTCTTTTACATCCATCTATCATCCATCATTCTTTATTTTCTATCCATCTATCCATCCATCGCTCTTTATTTTCCATCCATCCATCCATCCATCACTCTTTCTTTTCCATCCATCCATTCATCCATCCATCCATCCATCACTCTTTCTTTTCCATCCATCCACCCATCCATCCATCACTCTTTGTTTTCCATCATCCATCCAACATCCATCCACCCATCCATCCATCCATCCATCACTCTTTCTTTTCCATCCATCCATCCATCCATCCATCTATCACTCTCTTTTCCATCCATCCATACATACATCCACCACTCTTTCTTTTCTATCCATCCATTACACTTTCTTTTCCATCCATCCATCCAATCATCCATCCATCCATCGCTCTTTCTTTTCCATCCATCCATCCATCCATTACTCTTTCTTTTCAATCTATCCATCCATCCATCCATCCATCACTCTTTCTTTTCCATCCACCCATACATCCATCCACCACCCTTTCTTTTCTATCAATCCATCCATCCATTACACTTTATTTTCCATCCATCCATCATTCCTTCTTTTCCATCCATTTATCCATCCATCCATCACTCTTTCTTTTCCATCCATCCATCCACAGTTAAACTTAAATTTTGGTGTGATTTTACTTATCAGGAATCAAGGCGTGCCCTATGATCTTGGTTTTCGGTTGTCGGCAGTCGCAGATTGACCACATTTACAAGGAAGAGACAATCCAGGCCAAGAACAAGGAAGTATTTAAAGAGCTTTACACTGCATACTCCAGAGAGCCTGGGAGACCAAAGGTGAAAATATGAAGCTTTGGCAAATGTCAGCTAGGATAATTAAAATCCATTTATGCACCAATACAAAGGAGGGTTTCGCCAAACTGCCCATGTGAATTATAAAGAACAATAGGGAATATGAGAAATGGTTACTTTTTTGCACAGTCTTTGAAAAGCAACAACCCTGAAAAAGTTTTGCTCAGCAGCTGCAATGTAGGACCAACATAAATCAAATTAATTAATTACAGACAGGATTAGTGTGTGGTTATGAATATACAGTAGATCCACCATATCCAGCTGTATTCTGTTATGTCCCTTACCTCTCAATTTCTTATTCCTTTTCCATGTTCTTCTCAGAAATATGTCCAGGATGTGCTTCGTGAGCAGCTGTCTGAAATAGTCTACAAGTCTTTGAGAGAAGAAGGAGGTCACATTTACGTTTGTGGAGACGTTACCATGGCTGGAGATGTACTGAAAACAGTCCAGCTGATCTTTAAACTACACGGCAACATGTCTCTGGAGGATGCTGGCTTCTATATCAGCAAACTAAGGGTTAGATCCAATTGTTTTCATTTTTCTTTTCTTTCATCTTTTTATGGCCAAGGCAAAATCAATATTACTATTGCTCATACTTAGGGTTATGGATTTGAACAACATTTTAACTTTAAATATTGAACTTTGTTACATGACTCATCCCACACAGTCACACATGGACATGAATGTTACCTCAAATTGTGCAGTTTATTGAGGAGAGATGCACTATTACTTTTAACAGGTTAATCATATGTTGAACAGCGATTGGACATATGATTTTCACTTGGCTGACTATAAAACGAGCTAAAACATTGCGTAGACTTACATTGAAGGAACGACCCAAGCCATATCTAGGGACCACAATATTATAAAGACTTGGGGGTGGGCTATTTTGACTTGGGGCCAGTAAGCAACCCCCCAGAACACCCAAGCAACCATATAAAAACACACTAAAAACCCTCACAATATCTTATCAAATGCACTGAAGCACCCTGACAACCACCTACAATATCCTAGCTTCATGGCGAGGAGTTTTGCACAGGCAAGCACCACTCACATTTTCTTGAGGAAATGAAAAAAAATCTAGTTTTCTTTTGTTATACTTTTGTTACCACCTGAATGCTTTCACCTTTAGGAGCATCAGCCATAATAGCCATTTTAGTTCCTCAAACCATAGCAGCTATTCAACCATTTATATTGAACTGAATTATTTTGCACAAACAAAGGTTAATAAATTGTAAGGTCATCAGAGAAGTTACAGCTATTTTTTCAAACTGACTTTGCCTCCATCTTCTCCCATTTGTTAAGGATGAGAATCGATACCATGAGGACATTTTTGGTGTCACCCTGCGCACTTACGAGGTCACCAACCGTCTAAGGTCGGAATCTATTGCATTCATCGAAGAGAGCAAAAAAGACTTGGATGAGTATGTCCTGTTTTCTTATTCCTTTGCAATCTCTTGAGTCGCCTTGGGTTATCTTTGCTGGTAGGAGGACCTTGTGCTCTGTAGATTACTGTCGATACAGCCTATGGACTAGCATTATTGAATGCCAGCGGTAACCATAGAGATGGAGGCTGAGAAGAGGCTGCAGCGAAACAGGATTAGTGAGAAGAGAGTGAATGTGCTATTCTCTGTTTGTGCTCTCACAGATAAGAGCTTGTACATGCCGTGTTCTCCGTGTGAGCGTAGGGAGGGAGAAGTGCTTTAACTGTAGCACGCTTAACTGGCTTTTTTGCCGTATGGCCACCGTAGTTCCTGTGAGAGGTGCCACTTGAGATTTTTGCAGTTTTATGATCAAACTCCTTCTGTTGGAGGACGAGAGGTACCTCACATTCTCTTGCCATTTGTCATTCAGCACTCTGTTATGGAGGTATGTAGGGGACAAAATTGAATAAATTAATTTATCAGGAAATGTTCCAGTCATTACATAAAATTACAGTGAATGTGAGCATAATAAGGCGTGAAATGTTTTTTTTTTATTTTTTTTTTACTATTTATTTATTTATTATGTCAAATGAAATATATGCCTACTTATTGAAGTACGCCTTGAACTGTAATGTCATCAAATTATTAACTACATCATGAAATGATGATCAGTCATGAAATAAAAATACAATAAATGTGAGCATGATTAAATAACATATGAAATGTATTTATTTAAAATGAAAAACTACATGAAATGTAATAATGCGGACAAAAATAAATGAATATATCATGAAATAATGAAATACTTAATGAAATGTTGCAATCAATGCATAAAATATTATGAATTGTGAGCACAATTAATTAAATTAGGCATGAAATTAATTTTTATTATTTAAATAAAATAAAACAAATGCACCTTAAAATGTAAAGTAACAAACAAAATAAATACATAAAGAAATGATTAAATAGATCATGAAATGATAATTTATCAATACAAATATTTATAAAAGTGTGAGAAAATAAATAAGGCATGTGAAATGTATTTATTTAAAATGAAAAATGTAATAATGCAGAAAAAAAATTAATATATCATGAAATAATTTAATACTTTACAAAATGTTGCAATAATTTCATAAAAATACAATGAAATGTAAGAATATTTCATGAAATAAGGTATGAAAATGTCAAATAAAAAATTAAATGTGCCTTGAAATGTAATGTAGAGAAGAAAATAATCATGAAATTAATAAAAACACCAGGATGTGATGATCAATCATTAAATAAAAATACAATGAAATGCGAGCATAATTGAAATGATAAGGCATTAAATGTCTATTAATTTGTGTACAATGAAAAACAAAACGAAATACTTCGTTAAATATGCCTTGAAATTTAATATAGTGGATAAAAAATATATATATACAGTATATCATGAAATAATGAGGTACTTCCTGTAATATTGCAATAAATAAATAAAAATACAATGAATTGTGAGCATACATAAATAAAGTGTGGAATATATGTATTTATGTAAGTAAGTATTTATGCAAATAATTGCAACATTAATAATAAATTGCAAAATTTCATGATGTATTTCTTTATTTCATGCCAGATTAATTCATTTAATTTTGTTTCTCCATTTGTATCTCTTTTCATTTTTGTTCTCTTCTCTCTTTTCCAGGGTGTTTTGCTCATAGTCAAATTTTCTGACCATCTCGCTGGCTTTTGCTCAAACAGTCCAAAATCGGCCAATGAGAAGCATGATAAGGTCAACCATGATATATGAAAACTGTGCCAAGTTTGTTTACTTCTTCAACAGTTTGTTCTTTTCTTTTTTACAAAAATATTTTATTTTCTTCGCTCGTTTGTTGTGCATATCTATAATCAAAATCTGCATTATTAAGACAAATACCATTCACTTGAATACCTGAATGCACTTTTTTGTGTCTTTATGATTTTGTTATCATTAATAGCCTGCATGCACTCAGACATTGTCTGCCTTTTTAATGATTAAGCAAGAACAATGGCTTTTCTGATGTGCAAATATGCATAGATATTGACTTCAGTATTATGAGTTTGAAAGTATTTGGTTTGCTTCAAATTTAGCGTTTGGATTAGTTTGCACATTATGATCACTTTTGATTAAAGACCAAGTCTCTTTCAAGCAAATCAAGCAAATGTTGAGGATATGTTAATATTCGCACTTGAGTTATTTAAAGGTGAAGTGTGCATTGTATACAGTATTATAGCGCCACTAAATGCTAAAAAGTATTTTTCACAATTAATGATGTTTTCAAACAAGTTTCCTGAACACCTCTCCTGCCAACATTGGTTGGGGAAACAGATAGTCCTTCCCCCAAAGTCATCACATTGGTTAAGCCAATGTTGCTGTGTCAGACAGACAGAATGTTCAAACAAACAGAGCAATGTTTTAATAGTGTCACGTTGCAACAGGGTTTACACCTTTTGGGGGAATAAACTTATTAAAACTATACTTATAGTTGTCTCTGCATATTAAGCTGGCATAGGAGAAGGTATTTTAACATGGAAATACATACTTCACTTTTAAAAGAACTCAGCTCAGACTTTAAGTGGATCAAAAAATCCCTGGCCTTAAAGATCTCATTTTGATCCATTTTAGTCCATTATCCATTCAAACTGTTGTTCTGGACAACTACAATTCTATATAAATTATAAAATCGATGTATTTTCTTCTTATTATTAATAAATTGAATATTAAAATAGTGTTATACAATAATATATCTCAGACCCTGTGAAAACACCCTATGATTAGACATTGCATTTGTCCCAACAATCAACATTTTTCAACACATAATTGTTCCACATTTGGTGATTTTAGAAACAAGATTAAAGACCACACATTAAAAAATTCACCAATTTTAACACGAACAATATTGACATCCTTCCTTCCTTCCTTCCTTTTCAAATACATATGCCAGCATGCCTTGGTGTAAAGATGAGTTAGACCTGTACAAATCCATGCTCTGTATATTATCACTTCTAAATAAAAGTCACACTGTTAATTGACTGAGCAATGGTAACCATGCATCTGAACGTGCTAAAGTGTTGTACTTTTTTGTTAAAAATCCCTTGAGGCCATTGCAAATATCTGTCTTGTTTAACCACCCTTAATAGGGAGGAAACGCTGATGGAATTTTACCATTTAAACACTTTCAAGCAGTCTAAAAAATCTAGCAGAATGATTTATTGCAACAAAATGTTAGTGTTGCTTAAATCAACATCTATAATGAACGTGCCAGGTCACACTTGCCTTTAGAATTTTCTATGAGCTTATTTGACGTGTATCTTTTTAAGTCCCCTATCACCTTTCTTCTTCATTTGCTGTTAAGCTGGCAGTGCCAGCTCTTGATTTTGTTGTTAAATTACAGTATTAACTGCATACTGATGGTGGCCTAAGGCTGTTTGATTGTCAGGGGACAGCAAGCCCCAGTGGCTCCATATAGAGGCATTTAAAGTCTTAAAATACAATATGCCAGCCTTATCAGTGAGTCAAACACTGATTATGACAGTAGCAGTTAAAGGAATATTCCGGGTTCAATACAAATTAATCTTAATCAACGGCATTTGTGGCATTATAATTAAATTATTAGTTAATAAAACCAAATTTATTTATTTATTTATTTTTATTTTTTTTTGACTTGCTCCTCTGGGTTACAGTGAGGCACTTACAATGAAAGTGAATGGGGTCAATCCATAAACATTAAAATACTCACTATTTCCCAACTATAGCCACAAGACGTAAACAATATGCATGTTAACATGATTTAAGTATGATAAAATCACTAACTAACCTTTTCTGTGTAAGTTGTAGCCAATTTTACAACTTTGTTGCCATGATGATGTAATGTCAGCAAAACCAAAAATGTCTGTAAAAATTACGATTTAAACAACTTTACAGCTCAAATAATACATGAGTTTTAACAGAAGATTAATGTATGTGCTTTTATAAAAATTATAAGCTTCACATTTCTGCATTTAAACCCTCCAAAAACTGGCCCCATTCACTTCCATTGTAAGTGCCATTGTAACCTCTTTTTTATTTTTTTTTTTTTTTTTTTTTTTTTTGCATTTTGTATTAAAGAAAAGAAGAGATGAGTCACAATTATTTTTTCTAGTAATCAACATTATTGTATTGAACCCGGAATATCGTGCTTATTGTGCTAATTGTGCTTATTGTACAGTGGCCCCAAAAACCCATACTTAAATATGAATGTCATTGCATTGGATACTAAAATATGAGACCAATATCAATATCAAGTGGCATCTGTAAACAAATTATGCTAGAGTTTTTCTCAAAACTAACTTTCTAACTTTTCTTAGCCATTTTTGCAAATACCTTTAACCATCTGGGTTAACCAAGGTCATTTAAGTTTTATTTATGAAGTCAGTTCCCCTCAAGTTCAAACAGGTGTCCTAGCAGAGTATCCACACACTCAGGAAAAAAAGGTATCGTTTAAGGCACAAAGCCATCACTGGGGTGGTGTCCTTGTTTTGGGTACATAAGGAGACAAAACGATATGTTGTTTTGTTTCCAGAGGAACAAAACATATAAATGTACCTTTAAATGTACACAAAAGGTCCTTAGGGTACAATTCTGTACCCAAAAAGAGTTTTAGATTTTATCCAGAGGCACAAAAAATGTCCCCTTGAGGGTACCGTCGCATTGGCGGGTGTTGTACTTTAAAACAGTACCTTTTTTTTCTGAGAGTGCACAGGTGTAGTTCATCACATTGACATGTTCCAGTACTGTTTGCAACCAGAAAGTGTATATTACAGTATAATATAAGAATAAAATACAATGAATATAATCTATTCTTGTTTTGAGAAACGTTATTTTGTGAAGGGTTTTTGCTCGAAAAGTGTGATCTATTTTCAAATAAATGACACTTGATATTTGATCAGCTATTCAGTGACATTCATTTTTAAGTGTGGCTAATGTGTCCAAATACTTTTTTGGGGTATGACATAAACTGTAAATACCAGTTTATATTGAAGTACCTTAAAACAATGAAGGCAGTGGCATCCCATGTTCCAGTGGTGAAAGTTCATTCTTTGTAATCAATAAGAGCCTGATTTGAATAATGTTGGTTGGATTTATGAGACTGATAAAAATAAGAAGAGGCCACTCTCAAATATTACTCATTTTACATTAATGTCTAGCTGATTGTAAGAAAAGACTTTGAGGGATCTGTAAAATTCACACAAATCTCTCTAGGCTGGTTCTTGGGCTTTTAGGCAACAATATTTTTATGAAACATACTTGAAACTCTGAACGTCAGTATCTAGGATGTATTGACAAAAAACGAGAGATGATACTCTACACCTGTAAGCTTCATTCAACATCATTTTTGTTGTCGGTATTATGGACTAAATGGTAAACTATCTGATTTCTGATTCTTACAAAGAGCAAAAAAAAATCTTTTGTATGCAATGCCTTATAAAGGATAATCTTTCTGGAACCGATTCATTTAAGAAGGGTCAGTATTTTGCTTCCTAGCTTGCTTTGGATTTGCTTTGAATTTTTTTCAAAAATGTTTTGTTTGAGTGGCCTCTGGCATGAAACATATTGCGTAGAGTTATTTATTTTGAGACAATTTGTTTTCTTGTTCTATGTGTGCTGTTAA
The DNA here is from genome assembly GCF_019703515.2 of Myxocyprinus asiaticus. Classification (NCBI taxonomy): domain Eukaryota; kingdom Metazoa; phylum Chordata; class Actinopteri; order Cypriniformes; family Catostomidae; genus Myxocyprinus; species Myxocyprinus asiaticus. The sequence continues at coordinate 8,435,864 of NC_059346.1, read as the reverse complement.
CACTGAATGTTGCCCTCCCCACATTTGGGTTTTGCACAGTTTCAACTCTGTGATACAAGAAGTGCGGTAAAAAAAAAAGAAGAAAAAAAAGAATCACACACATGCATATATTAAAAGGTATAGTAAATATCTAAATATTATATGTTTGAGAATTTTTTCAGAATGTATTTTGATTATGGGTATTGATTTTTTGTTTCGTCCATCTGAGTTGCTTGTAATATGAATACAATGTCTGATCTTTCCTATTGGTTTGGATTATTCTGAATGCATGATGTCACCATGTCCTGTTTAACTCTTAACCTGCACTGTGTTGGTTTAGCTGTTGTGATCGCGTCCTTCCTCTGTGGCTGAACGGAGAAGAGCTTACGGAATTTGATTTTCTTTTTATTTGTGTTTGTTCTATGCTGCTGCTCTCAGAAACTGTTCCGATCAATCTCTGCTGTGAAACTTCTATTGTGGAACTTCAAAACATTGAAATGTTTGCCAGCATATACTTCAAGACTTTGCATCTACTGAATTAAAAAAGCATTTGTATGTCAAGACATAAAGTCCTTTGTGTATTTTCTGAGGGTAATGTGAATTTTTTTTTAATCAAATTCCTGTCAAGTTCATTTAAGACATTTGTTTTGAGAAAAAGCCTATATGTGAATACCCAGAGGGAACATTTATTGCTCAGAGGTTGTTCTTTCATAGCTCAGAAGACATAGAGTTATCAGTTGAAGGGATAGTTCACCCAAAAATGAAAATTCTGTCATCATTTACTCACCCTTATGCCATCCCATATTTGTATAACTTTCTTTCTTCCTCAGAACACAAAGATCTGTTGAAGAATATTTCAGCTCTGTAGGTCCATACAAGAAAGTGAATGGTGGGCAGAACTTTGAAGCTCTAAATATCACATAAAAGCAGCATAAAAGTAATCCATATTACTCCAGTGGTTTAATCCATGACTTCAGAAGTGATATGATAGGTATGGGTGAGAAACAGATCAATATTTTAAAACCTTTTTTTTACAATAAATCTCCACTTTTACATTCAGAAAGTGAAAGTGGAGATTTATAGTAAAAAATGACTTAAATATTGTTCTGTTTCTCATCTTAATTTTTGTTCTGCAGAAGAAAGAATGTAATACACATCTGGAATGAGGGTGAGTGAGTAAATGATGACAGAAATTTCATTTTTGGGTGAACTATCCCTTTAAGTCTCATTAACACTGCAAAATTCGTTTTCTTAATTAGTATTTTTGTCTTGTTTTCCAGTAAAAAAATCGAAACATTATTAAAATGAGATAAATTTACTTGACATGCATAATGGCATAAGATATTTTGTCTTGTTTTCAGAGAAATCTAACTAAATTTGTGGTTTATGCTTAAAACAAGGAAAAAATATTTGCCAATGAGGTTGTAAAAATAAACTTAATTCAAAAGGTTAAAAAAAATAATAATAATTCTTATCCCATTGTCAATTATTATTATTATTATTATTATTGTTTTAAGCAATGTTTACTCAATTTTGTCCGATTTCTCTGAAAACAAGACTTTATAGCTTATACCATTTTGCTTGTTAAGTAAATATATCTTGTTTTAAGAATATTTAGATATTTTTACTGGAAAACAAGACAATAAAAAAAATACTTTTTTGCAGTGAAAGTAGCAACTTTGTCTCTGATCTTTTTTGTAAAATTACTTGGAAGAAATAAAACTCAAATGAGACCATTGTTGACATACAGTAAGATTACAGAGCTAAAAAAAAATTATGTAGATAGCATAGCTAAAAATTTGGGCTTGGAGGAACTTGGAAAATGTCCATGTTCCAATCTCTAAAATCTACTAAAAAGACTTTAAAATGCAAATCTAAGCTCAGTTTGTGACTTTGTTAAGATCTTTTCTAAAACTAAAGGAGACACGTGAGGTATTTTTCTCTGGGAAACAGATTTAAGTAAAAGTTTCCATTTGCTCTCCACTTTATCACAGTGCTGCCTTGGAGAAACAAATGAGATTTAAAAGATCACTTTTGTGCTTTTTCTTCTCTGCTTTCATTTCACTATAAATCAATATCTTACCTGTAATAATATTATCTAGATATTAGAGTCAAGTTTTATTTGTCAAATATGCAACAACATTACACAGCAGTACTTGTTGACATACAGTATGTATTTTTATACATGTTCATCATTGAAATTTACTTTTTTAGGTTAAAATAAATTATTTAGATTTATTTATTTACATAAATATTAATAGTAAGTATAAATAATAGGTGGTATATGTAAAGAATAAGTAACAAGTATAAGAACGAGTGGTAATATTAAAATAATAAAATAATAATATATAAAAATAAAAGAGTCACTTTTGTGACTTTTCTGCTTTAATTCCACTACAAATCAATATCTTATCTGTCATAATAGTATCTAGATAGTCAAGTCTTTGTCAAATATGCAACAACAGCACAAATCAGTACTTGTTGACATATATTTTTCCCATGCTCACCACTGGAAGTAAATTTTAGATTAAAATAATGTATTTATATTTCTTTATTTAATAATTAATATAATAATTATATAATAGTAAATACAAAGAATGTGTGGTAAAAAAATACAGAATAAGTAACAAGTAAAAGAACAAGTGGTAATATTTAAAAATTATAAATAAAAATGAAATATACAAAGCTATAACAACTTATTATAATTAATATTCCAATTATGTGTTGAAAGTTGCTGCTTCTTTAGCTTTTAGATAGAAGCTGATATTACTGAGAAGAGAAAATACAATGTATTTTTAGTCTTATATACAGTACTTGTTTCTTATACCAGTCACTGCAGGAAATGATTGAGTGCAACATTTTTAGAGAGGAATGACACCATGGCAACCATTTAACAAAACAATTGAGTTGAACAATAGGCCATCCTCACTGTTCAGCCTCTCCTGCTCATTGGATGATCTGTGCTAAAATGCAGCTCTGCAATTAGTCAGAATGAATGTCATTCAAATACGATCCTCCCAGAGCAGGTTAGTCTGGCAGCAGACGACACCACTGCACTGATTTGCTTTCTTTTGGATTTGATTTTATAAAGGATATTGATTCTGTCTGGCTTAGGAAACCAAGAGAATCAGATGTGGTTTAGTTTGATTACAACACTCTCCTTCACAAGATTTAACAAACACACAAATACAGAATGGTTGTGGTCAAAAAAGTTAAACAAGAAAGTATCCTACCATCAGTGTGTGAAGATGAAGGTGAAAATGAAGAGGATTTTAGAGGAATCGCAATCAGGCCAGCCAGCAGACCCAGAAGTCTATACAGCAGAGGGAGTGTGAATGGCCAAGTGAGTGTCACTGCTTCTGATATTGATGACTTAGAGTAGTTCACCCAAAAATAATAATTCTGTCATAATTTACTCACTCAAACCTTCTTCCAAACTTGTATGACTTTCTTCTGAGGAACAGAATCCCATTCTTTTTATGTCATTTCTTATGCTTGTATGTTATAGAATATGTATTGTTGTAAGGGTAAGTGGGCTTAAAGATCCCAATAAACAGCTTCACAAGTGCAGATTTATTTCCAGTGTTGAGGTATTTCCGATTGAAACAGGAAATTTGAGTGGGACAAAGTAAACGGTTGGAAGAGGGACATTCTCATTCTAGACTAGAGTGCATTTTATTGGACAAAAATTAGGACACAGTCCTGAGTGATAATGTATCAACATTGGTTCAGTTTTCCCTGGAAGAGAAAAACTGTAAATCTTTAATGCACTGTATATGGGTGTTTCTTCAACACTTGGGAACTTCATGTCCCAGGGGTTTATTTGTATTATAACCAATAGATTTCAACTTTTCCCTGTTTGTTATGTGAAGGTTACATTAAAACTGACTTGGAACTTGTAACCAGGCCTTCGTCATTTATTTTTGATACTTTTCAAATATCATTTATGTACATATTTTACTGTTTTACCTTTGTCCTAGACCCAGACATTCAATATTAAAATACAATAAAATGTCAATACAAAATACAAATTAATACATGTTTAAAATGATAATAATGACATCACATTAAAACTGATAATCTAGAAAAAAATATTTTTATAAATTTTTCAATTCTGAAAAATTTACTAAAATTCCCAACATTTTGCCCCCAATAACGTTTCACAAGTTAGTGTACTTGTTAATCTGTGAAGAGCATGCTTGACATGAAATATGAGACAAGTGATGTTTGACGAAAACAAAGAAAAATCAAGTTATCACTTTTGAGCAGAATATTTTTATTGGGCGTCATTTCCAATCAAGCTGTAATTTTGCCAAATTTTGCAAAAAGTGTGAAAATAATATTTAATTGTGTGTATTTAGCATACATAAAATGTTACCTATGAAATAAGCCTTAGCAAGACAAAAACAGTGACATTTTATTGAAAAGTAACATTAAAAATGTCATTTTCATCAGCGTCATTTACACCAAGAATTCTATTAAACACAATAAAGACTTTGAGATGGGGTGGAAATTACACTGTAGTGGGAATTGTCATGACTTAAAGAGAAAACATTTTTTTCCTGTGGTGCAAGTACATACAGTACACTGCTGGACATTTTTGCACCCAGGTGTAAATACAGTAGAATCTGCCACACAACATGGCTATTTGCACCCCAGTAGTCTAGTGGAAACATACTTCCTTAAAAGCATTGTTGCAGTGGCATGGGGTGTAATGCTGGCGTGATTGTGTCTTTTCGTGTGGGCATCCCGGGTTCAAATCTGCCTTTGTCCTACTCTTTTTCCATTCTGTTTTCTGTCTCCACTCTTAATATTTTATTTAATACTACTTATAATAATAAATAAAAATTAATATAAAAGGTAACTTTAGTAATATTGTAGTAACCATGTTTTTGGCGGAAACCATAGTTTTGATGCAGTTAACCATGGTGTTACTACAGTAATATGGCGTTAATATTATAGTAACCATGTTTAATTTTGTGGTTACTATGATTTAACAACAAAATACCATGGTGATACTATGGTAACAGTAGTAAAACCATGGTTAATTTTTGTAAAGGAAGCAGGCCCGGCTCCATTTCTAAGATGTAAAGTGGGCCATATGACCCTCTGAGTGGGTTGAACAGTTGGAGGCGTGGGTGTGGGTGTGGTTGTCAAGGTGGGCCAAGCTTATAATTGGGTGGGCCAGGCTCCCATGTGGAGCCGGGCCTGAAAGGAAGGTTGGGTTTAGGGTTAGGTTTAGGTGGAGGGGTTTGTGTAGTGTGTCTGTGGGACACTAAATAAACACAATAAACACAATGCAGTGATGACCCTATACTGTATGTTAGTATTTAAATAGGGGTGCAAATAGTGTCTGCCACTATTTGCACCTAGGTGCAAATAACATCTACAGTTATTTGTACCAGGGTTGGGGCGCAAATAATATTTAAAACTATTTGCACTGAGGTGTAAATAGCATCTATCTTTATTTGCACCAGGGTGCAAATGGCATCTGCCTATTAAAAATTAGTAAGAGTGTGAAAAATGTTTTATTGAGCCTTTAAAGTCTAGAAGTCCACAATGCAAAAAGTGCCTAAAGTTGAATAAACATCCAATATATAATGAAGTTTTTGTTAATTTTAAGGAGTTTTGTCAATGTTGTCGACTTAAAGATGGACACTCACATAAACGTGGACTAAAAGCCAAAAGAAAAAAAAAATGTGTATTAGGGTCTTTAATATCTTTTAGTCAAGACATGCTCTCAGAAAGATAAACAACCTTGTTGGTCCTGGAGCAACGCTCTTATCAAACAATCAGATTTTAGGGTTCGGGTTAGGGTTAGGAGCCAGCGTTAGAATTAAGAAAGGGGCTGGGGGAACCCCATGGTTACTTGTAGGCTAAGCTAAAGCAAGATACTGTTCAAGCATATGCTAAACAACAAATTAGTATTGCTGAGTATATGTCTATGTATGCTTATTTGAGTACAAGCGCGTCCTTGAAGTTTTGTATTCAAACAATTTTGCTTAGAGAGTGCCGAGATCACCCAGCCAGTATCAAATCATAAAAGTGGGGTTTCAGAATGACTATTATACAGATGAGGAGGAAGGTGAGGTGGAGGAAGGTAGAACTAGTTACCCAGGTGACGGACTACAGAAGGAGGGCGAGTGTGTAATCTGTGATGAATATTATGACATAGACCTGGAACTCGACAGCTTTCACAGTAAGAGTTCTTATTAAAAGTGAGAGTGTGAACCTGGGCACACAGAGAAAGTGGGCCGCCAGGGCTACGTGGGTGATGCACGTTCTGATAGAGGGTGTCCAACAGTTAAGGGCCACAGAATATGATGTTGCCACTCAACAGGGAATAAAACAGGCAAACGTCCATGAGTCATGCCTGTAATTGCAGACAAACCTCTCTCACTCTCTCTCATTTTTCACCTGCTTGTTCTGCAGATAGCGAAACACCTACACACTCTTCTACATATACATAAATCATGGCTCCATCCATCTCTTTAGCTGTCTCTCTGATGGCTGTTTATTCAGCTTATTAGAGGTGGCCATCTGCTAGATTACTGCTGTGTGCCTCCGCATAGCTTAATGAATGGCTTGGGAATTTTCCACATTCATGATAATAGCGTATCTCAATGAGAAACAATGATGTATTGTTGTCGTATTTGGTTTACAAACTGACACCAGCTCATTTCAATTGAGGTGTGGGGTTGCATGTGTGACTACACATAGGTTATCTTCCTTATTGACTGCATTTATTAGTAGTGTTTGCCAACACATGCATCACTATTACTGTTACACACACTGAGAATTAGGGATTTGAACAAACCCCTGAACCTTAAAGAGCACCTATTATGGTTTTTAAACATGCCTAATTTTGTTTAAAAGGTCTCATACAATAGATTTACATGCATCCAAGGTCAAAAAACACTTTAATATGCTCATAATTTAAATTGCAGCATTACCTTTTTTTCCCAGTGTCAAAAACGACTCGTTCAATGATCCGTTCTAAAGGATTCATTTTAAACTCTTCCTTTCAGAGAGCCTACTCTGCTCTGATTGGTCAGATGTCCCAGTCTGTTGTGATTGGTCTACCGCTTAGTGTAGTGTTTGAGGGCAGTTCAAAGCTGTTCGCGAGCAGCCAATGAAGACCAGAGGTGGATTTTTTGTTACCATGTTAGTACAGGAAGTAAGTCTGGAATTACTAATGACTCGTTTCAGGTGTTCAGAATCGGTTCTTTCTTTTGGGAGTCAATAACTCCATTTGTCGTGCGCTTTGATTTTTGAAACTTTGCAGACTTTTTTACATTCACAAACAGCTATATAACACACTACATGAAAGGTAATATTTGAAAAACCATAATAGGTGCTCTTTAAGTATTAAAATTTGGAGCTTTATTCCCACACTGTTTGTGCTAGGAACATGAATGATACCTCAAATTGTGTTCCTTGTTGAAGGGAGGTGTGCTTTCTAAGCAATCAGATTTACGGCGAAAATGGGTGAAAAAGTCCCTTAAATGTATTATGAAGGAGGGAATCCGAGGTAGGTGTGCACCAGCTGTGTGTAAGTTCTCACTTTATTTGGGACGTTAAGTTCAAAATAAGGGCTTTAGTAACTACTAAAAAAGTTTTTGAGTTAGTGCTTAACTTGGTTGCACCACCAGTTCTTAATGCAAGACTATGGTCATAAGCTCTGTGTAAAGCATAAACGCATTAATCGATCCAATAAGTAGCCTTCAAATTGGTAAAAATAAGTATTGAAAAAAGTTTTATCATGTTACGGTTTATGTTCATGCCCTTTTTATCCACTATGTCCTTATTGTTTTATGTATATTCCTTACTGACTGCAAATATTCTGTATGTATATATATATATATATATATATATATATATATATATATACACACACACACACACACACACACACACACACACACAGTATATATAAACAATATAAAATATCCTAATACATTTTGTGTGTGTATGCCAGTGACACTGCTAAATGTACAGGAAAATGCTCTGTTTAGATTGGTTTAATGCTGAAGAGCCGCTAAAAAATAATTTACTACTAAATGTAAAACTAATGTAAATGAGTGTACATGTCGACATCATCACACATGAGCACATTAATGTCATTCATTAAGCTTGATTTTTTTTTATTCCCTCCTGGTAGGAGGCTTCCATAAATATTTTGTTTACACATAAGGTTACATTTCACCTAAGTTTAATGGTGCAACACTAAATTATTTAGTAGTAGTGCATAACTTCGTACCCATTTATGCTACAACTGGTTTAAGTAACTTATGCATGTCTGGTACAGTTGGCCTCAGAATATCATTAGGGCTTTTCACACTGCCCTTAACAACAATTTATCGTCTTTTCAAACCCCGCTTTTAACCTCGGGTAAAGGGAGTTGGCACAGCTTTTAACCCAGGGTTATGAAAAATTAAAATGCTCTCTTCATTTACTCCCCCTCATGCCATCCCAGATGTTTATGACTTTCTTTCTTCTGCTGAACACAAACATAGATTTTTAGAAATAAATATCTCAGTTCTGTAAATCCATACAATGCAAGTGAATGGTGGCCAGAACTTTGAAGCTCCAAAAAGTAAATAAAGGCAGCATAAAAGTAATCCACACGACTCCAGTGTTTTAATCCATGTCATCTGAAGCAATATGATGAGAAACAGATCAATATTTAAGTCCTTTTTTACTATAAATTCTCCTCGTTCCCCCGTAGCTGGCAATATGCACAAAGAATGCGAATCACCAAAAACACAAGAAGAAGAATGTGAAAGTGGAGATTGATAATAAAAAAAGATGTAAATATTGATCTGTTTCTCACTCACACCAATCATTTAGCATCTGAAGACATGGATTTAACCACTAGAGTCATATGGATTATTTTTATGCTGCCTTTATATGCTTTTTGGACTTTCGAATGTCTGGTCACCTTTCACTTGCATTCTATGGACATACAGAGCTGAGATATTCTTCAAAAGATATTTGTTTATGTTCTGCAGAAGAAAGAAAGTCAAAAACATTTGGCATGGCATGAGGTTGAGTAAATGATGAGAGAATTTTCATTTTTGGGTGAACTATCCCTTTAAGCATGACCCTGGGTTAAGAATTTCAAGTGTGAAAAGCCCTATAGAGACTTGAGGATGGGTGTGGTGATGTGGGTGTGGCTGAGCGACGTCTGTAGAGAGCGAGGCCGGAAGAGGAAAAACGGTAAGGATTGACACCTGTGGGAAATTATCTCTAACAGCTGTTCTGTGTTGCAGTGAGAGCTGGAGAGGGATAAAAGAGGCAATCCAGATCACCGGAGGAGAGAGACGCACGAAGCCGAGTTCTTGTGTGTGTGCATTTATTAAGCTGAAAAGCAAACCCGTTTGTTACACTGAAAAGTGTGTGAAAAATAAAGATTTGTGTTGAACATTTACCCGATCCTTGCTTCCTCCTTGAGAAGAAAGTCAGAGACCTAGTCACAATGGGCTTTTGTGACTTGGACTGGTAAGCAACCACCAAGTAACACCCTAGAAACTATATAACTAAAAACATCCAGAACACCTTAGCAACTGAATAGCAAGGCCCTGGCAACCACCCACAATCCCATAGTATCACGTCAGCAAATTTTGTACGGGCAAGCACCATTCACAGTTTCTGTACAAAATTTAAAAATTTAGTTTGTTTTACTACTTGTCTGACTGTATTGGTGGATATAGATTGACAATTTGCATTGTTTATACTAGCGATATTCTACTAAAGAGAAGAATGAGAATGATTATGTTCTAGATGAAAGACCACCATTTGACCCTACAGGCCATCTTTGCTACAGAGAGGCATGTAGGATGCTGAACGTTATTCCAGTATCCCACTTCCTTCGAAATATCAACCAAAGTGAGCTAAACATGATGCATTGTGGGTTGGGTACACAGGTAAGGGCAAAGAAAGACAAATTTTGTGACAATAATACCTAATGTCATACGCAAGGTGAAGAGTGTAATTTCTGCGCCACTAGTGGCGCTAAACGGAATTGCAAAAATACTGCAATTGCCCTGCATCCCATTGGTTGGGAAAAAAACTGTCCAATGGCAGCCCTAAACTTACACCATTGGTTGAGCTAATGTTTCAGTTTTGGGCTGGACAGGTTACTCAAACTAATAGAGCAATGTTCTGAAAGGGCCATAGAACCACAGTTTACACTTTTTAGGAAAATCAACGTGTAATGGCTTATTTGTTTCTTTATTAAACTGGGATAGAAGAAAGGATTTTAAGGTGCACTCAGTAACTTTTGTCTTTGTGTCATATTGGACTTATACTGACACCTAGCGGCTTGGATGCAGCATAATTTAAAATCAATAGTTTTCAGTTTCAGATGCCATTGCAGAAATTTAGTATTCACAGTCAGTCATGATTACTTTAATCAATGAGTGAAAGTGTCAAATAACAGGACGGTTACTGAGATTAAGCAAGTGGTATTCAGGTGGTCATGTGATTCTAAAATGGCAGCCCCCATGTGCGGACCCTCTCCATGTAGAATAAAACAGCTTTTATAAGAGTCTTCATTTTATTGTGTATTTGAGTGGTCATGATTTCTTACATATATTGCAAAAATTACAATTCATGTCTTTAAGAGTTAAACTTTTTTAATGAGGAAAAAAATTACTGAGTGCACCATTAAACACACAATTTTTTTAAAAACACCTCACCTTTAAGAACATAAATGAAATAAAGAGAGAAAAAACAAGCATTACACATTTTAACAAGTTTTTGGTGCCTCTGTAGGGCAACAAAGCTCTGGCAGTTGCCTTGGAAACCAACACGTCCATCCTGAAGCTGAATCTGGGAGATAATTCGATGGAAGGAATGGGCGGGGCTGACATTGCTGGCATGCTCAAAGAGAATTGTTACATCACAGGTGACTTTCAACCATGGGTGCCTCACTGTCCCAAACTACTGCCTTGTTTTGTGTTTGTCTTTGAGGTTTCTCCAGTTGTGTGAACTTAAAGTCTGTGTGATCCAGTATGTGAGGCAAGGTTGTCATATTTTTATAGACATGGTGGCTTGGACAGACTGCTATGTATTTTTAAAACATTCACAATGGTCTTGATCTTGGTCACATGCAGTGGGGTCCAAAATTCAAATGTTTGGTAACACTTTATTTTACAGTGTTCTTGTTACACATATTACATGTATTAGCCCTAGTAATAACAGTCAACTATGCATAAATACAAGTACCTAACCCTAAACCAAACCCTAACCCTAAACCTTTAGTAAGTACATGTTGTTTATCAGTAATAATCAGTAATTACTTGTGTAATTACACTGTAACAAGGACATGGTAAAATAAAGTGTAACCTGATTTTTGTTTTTACAAAGTATATTATCAGCATTAAAATCTTAGTAAAACATTGGGGGGAAAAAAAGGTTTATATTAATTTTAAAATATCTTAGAATTTGTTTTATACCCCTTTTGCTTTAATGTTAAAATAATCAAAATACAAACTTTGTCCTTATATAATTTCAGAAATTGATCTGTCAGAAAACTGGATGGGTGAGAATGGATCCAGGGCTTTGGCTGGCATCCTGCTGGAAAACACTGTCCTGCTTTCACTCAACCTCTCAGGGAACCATCTGGATGAGCATGCGGCAAGACACCTGGCACCAGCTCTGACAGGCAACCAGAAGCTTCAGCACCTCGACCTGAGCCACAACAAATTCGGAGATATGGCAGGTATGAGATGGTGTTAAAAGCTTCCAGTAAATGGCTCGTTCATTTGATATGATTGCTGCTGACCCCGTATTCAATAACTTTGCTTTTAAAGTCGTATTTAAAGTTTGTGGCTGAATTTCTACAATGGCATCGGAAACTGAAAACTATTGATTTTAAATAATTCTGCATCCAAGCCGCTAGGTGTCAGTGTAAGTCCAAGATGACACAAAGACAAAAGTTACTGAATGCACCTTAAAAGGAATTTTCCGGGTTCAATACAAGTTAAGCTCAATCAAAAGCATTTGTGGCATAATGTTAATTACAACAAAAAATTATTTTGACTTATCCCTTATTTTCTTTAGAGGGGTCATGAAGTGAAGAATCAAATTTTCCTTGATATTTAGACATATAAGAGGAACAGTACTATAAACATACTGTAAATGTCAGAACTCAAAACTTCCTCCCCAGTCTAAAAAGAGCATTTATATTTGCCACCCTACTGAGACGTCTCGTTTTGAAATCTGTCTGTTCGTGACATCACGAAACATTGCTCATTTGTATTTACACATCCCACAACAAGTGTCATCACTCCCTTGACCCCGCCCACTGGCGCGCAGTTCAAGTCAAGAGAGCAGGCTAAGTATTCCTAACATAACACCAAAGGGGACCCATCTGGGCTATTCTGAATTATTTTGTATATAAACATGAACTACACAGACTCTTTGACTGCTGCCATGTATCTTGCTGCTTTTAAAAGACACATGTCAAGTTACAACTCTGAAAGGGAGAAGCAATTCTCTGTCATTCAGCTGCTGCCTCTTGCTGTTTTGAGCACAATGCATCATGGACACGTTCTTTCGCCCTTCTGCGCTATTTTTAGTTGTTGTGGGGTTTTTTTTGGCTCATGTCAGCATGGATTTGCTTGTTAACAGTCATAATATGATTCAAGCTTTGCAAAGGAAATGTTTTTGAAGAATGGGGCAGTTGAAAACACTTCAAATACATAAGTAAATGGTTTCATTCATGAATATTTCAAATGTCATGACTGTTTGATAGTTTATGGTGCTGAGTGTTAACAGTTGTGGTTGAGATGAGCAATTTAATAAATTAAGATACAATGTGTTGGATGTACGTTATTTGTAAACCCTGCGATTTTGTTTTATAATGTCGAGGTTCGTTTTCTTCTGACTGAGTTTGCTGAATTTGAGGGGCTGCATGATGTTAGCCAATCATAACAGTGGGCGTTTACGTTGAAGTTTTAAGGAGGCTCATAGGTCAAAACGGACCATTTCAGACAGAGGGCCAAAAATGGGGTCGAAAATGATCATATATTACTAAATTGTGACTGTTTTGGCTCAAAAAAACTTTTATAACATTATCATTGGCCATCAGGGAAGATAACAATATTATAAAAAAAGCACTTAAAGACCCCTTTAAAAATGGCAACAATCGAGGTTACAGTGAGACACTTAGAATGAAAGTGAATGGGGACCATTTTTAAAGGGAGGGTTTAAAGGCAGAAATGGGAATCTGTTTTATATTTTATAAAAGCACTTACACTTACAAAACTCGTTCGCTATTTGAGCTGTAAAGTTATTTAAATCATAATTTACTGAGATTACAGGGTTTATGGCATTAAGTCGTCATGCAGGGGGGTGCCCAGGATTTTTTGACAGGGGTGGCAAAGGGGTGGCAAGAGTCAAGTAAGGGGCATTCAGTAAGTTCGTCTGATGGATGATAGTTCTGATAGTTCTGACTTTCAACCTGTGACCGCACATTTTATATTAATGCACTAAGTTGCTTGGCAACTGCAAATCTTTACAGTTAGGATAATGAACTGTATCACTTGGTGGAAGAATTGTTTATTCTGATTATTATTCATGAAAGAACTCCAGTTGAAGGTGGTAAAATTTATGTAATGTAAGTTGAGTACACTTCACCTACAGACAAGATGCATAGAGAAGACAAAGTAAAATTGAAGAGAATAAATCCAGCAACACTTGTAGAAGGGAGAAATTTATTAGACAAAAAAAAAACATCAAAAAAAAAAAAACACCGCATTTCGGCACACAAGCCTTCATCAGGGTTAACAAAGTTAAAACAGAGCAGATACAAAGCAGTTATTTAAATACAGTTATTTAATTTTTCACCAACTCTTCATTCATTCCTAGAGGAGATAAAGTTTTTAAATTAAAAATCCAAAATACCTCCTGTCTTTTTGTGATCCATATTACCACCTTTGGCAGTAGGTTTAATCACTTCAATCCTTCAAATGATTACAGAGTTGATGATAAATTGATTTTTATAATCTTCAACATTTTTTTTTTTTTTTTTTTTTTTTTTAAGTGTTTTGAAGTGTATTGGTTCTGTAATTGCAGGTCTTGTATTAAGTTGTAAGGTTGTTGGTTCAATCCCCACAGCCACCACCATTGTGTGCTTGAGCAAGACACTTAACTCCAGGTTGCTCCAGTGGGATTGTCCCTGTAATAAGTGCACTGTAAGTCGCTTGGATAAAAGCATCTTCCAAATGCATAAATGTAAATGTAAGTTGTTTCTTGTGAATGGTCTCCATGATGTGTAATTTGATGTGTGTGGTTTTCTTATTGACCTACTCTTTTACCTAATTAGTGCAATTATAACTGTCATTCCCTGATTGATAAGACTGTCCTGTCCATCTCATTGGCCAGAAGATACACTTTAAATAACTGTTTTGTATCTTCTCTATTTTAACTTTGTAAACCCTGATGAAGGCTTGTGTGCTTAAATGCTTCTACAAGGGAGTTCTACAAGTGTTGCTGGATTTATCCTCTTCAAAATGTATGTAATGCACAGCCTCTCATGTTAAGGATTACTGCTTTTTTAAATGAAATATTAAATGTCAGTAGTTTAAGTCAAAACCTGTTGATAAAACCTCAAGATTTCCTAATTTTATGCAAACACATATGACTCACCAAAAAGTACAGTATATGTACATATTTCCATGTCTTTCTCTGAGACTGTACTGATCAACATCTCTTTGAAATAACAAGTCTTTTTTTTTATAGCTAAGTGCTCTCTTCATAACTACAATGCAAATGGGAAATGATACTTGGCTTCAACACTCAGGCACAAAATTTTCATATTTGCAAGCGCCTGGCTCTGAGATATCCAGAGGGCTGGATCTCAAATCATCAGAACTACAGTATGATGATGAGGGATATGGAATGTAGTCCTCAACCCCCATAGCTGTCAACATGAATGACAGAGTGTGAAAATAGGGAAATTGCCACAATAATCCAAGAGAAAAATATTGCAAAGAATCATCAAGAGGAACTCCTTCATGACCTGCTATGATTCATACACCCTTAACAGATTCTGTTGGCACATCTCTGTTCATTTCACATATGGCGAGGGCTTTCTTTCTATAATCCTACACAACTGATGATTATGGTTGGCATTGTATCCTAGTGACATTTGAAAATATGTTCAATAAGGCTTGATACAATTATGTAATATCAAATACAATATTTATATTCTTCATTTCATTAAGAGCTTTGAAAATGGCAACAGTTTATGGAGATGCTATTTGTCACCTGTACACTACACTGAAATAACCTAAAAATGTGGTAACATCTAAATTAACTGGTTTTATTCAAATCAAACATCACTGAATCAACCAATTAATAATAATTAAAAAAACAAATTTTTATTGTAAAACATACAATCTCCCTTTCTTCTCCACCTACCTCTCTCTCCAGGAAAAATCCTGGGTGCTGCTATTGCCGAGAACACAGCAATGAAGTCACTTAATCTGGCTTGGAATTGCATTCGAGGAAAAGCAGCCATTGCATTTGCTAAAGGCCTGGGGGTAAAAGGGAAATGTTCCTCCTCTGCCAGAGTCACTCAGAGTCAAAGACTTTTTCTGATCAACTCTTAAACAACTCTCAGATGTCATAAAGTGCTGTTAGACCCACCGTGCTATTAGTTTTGCATTAATGGGTTAATTTAATATGGAATTTATGTATTTCATTGATGTTTTAATATAAAAGAGTTAATTTTATACATAAAACATACTGTAACTTTCTGAACTCAAAAAATCCTCCCCAGTCCCAGAAGATTCCCATTCATTGAAACTGAGCTTTATGACGTCAGTAAGATATATAACATGACTGTCGACATTGAACAATGGGGCAGACAGTTAAAAACTATATTGAAGCAAACATGCAGCACAGTGCAGAATCTCATTTCACATGCGAAGAGGGCATTTACCAACTCTTATGAGTTTTACCAAATCAACGAGTTGTCCAACATTTATGACAACTCGTAATAATTCATCTGAGGTGGCAAAATCATAAGATATCCTGTGACTTGGCTTGTACAAAAATGTATAACTTTTATTACAATAGAGACCTCCCAGTCAACAAACAGAATTTCAAATTGATAAAATACTTGCCATAAAATTTTAGCTCGCCTCCTATCCAACACTTTATTTTTAGAAAAGAAATGACAGTGAACACATTTGGTTACTCATTCCATATTTATGCAATACAAAGGACTGATGTATATCAATAACCTGTAATTCGCTTCCCTTGTCTCTTTCCAAACCCCAATGATTTCTTTCCTTCATGGTACACAAATGTTATTTTCCTATTAAAATCATGGTTAGGTTTAGTCTTGGGCTTGTGATTAAAGGAATATTCTGGGTTCAAAACAAGTTAAGCTTAATCGACAGCATTTGTGCCACACTGTAAAAAGTACTATGTGATAACTTCTTAAAAAAAAGTATGGTTACAATATTACACATAATATTTTTAAGAACTTGTTTTCTTAAAATAAAAACTCCTTAATTAAATCATGAGAAGTGACCCAAATTAGTTAGTATTTAAGCCTCGTTTAAAAAAATAAATAAATGAAATCTCCTTAATTAAATCATGTGAAGTGACTCAAATTAGAAAGTATATGACACATGATGAATTTTAACATAATGTGTTTATTCTACTAATAATATTAACATAATTTACTGATTTTTATTGTATTATATAACTGTTGTGAAGTTACATACATTTGCTAATTTGCATATGCAAATGAATGGTGAAATTTTATATATATATATATACAGTACTGTGCAAAGTTTTAGGCACTTGGAAAAAATGTTGCACAGTGAGGATGTCTTCAAAAATAAGTCATAAAATGTTTTCTTTTATCAATTAACATCATACAAAGTTGAGTAAACATAAAAAAAGCTAAATCAATATTCAGTGTGACCACCTTTGCCTTCAAAACAGCACCAATTCTCCTAGGTACACCTGGACACAGTTTTTCTTGGTTGTTGGCAGATAGGATGTTCCAAGCTTCTTGGAGAATTTTCCACAGTTCTTCTATCTATTTCGGCTGTCTCAATTACTTCTGTCTCTTCTTGTAATTCCCAGACTGACTCAATATTCAGTGGGGGGCTTTGTGGGGACCATGCCATCTGTTACAGGGCTCCCTGTTCTTCTATTCTATTCTATTCTATTTGCAAAAGAAATGATTGGTAGTCTAAAATGTATATTTCCTATTGATACACTAAAGCTGAAAATATAAATAACCATCTCAAGAAAAATGTTTTTGTGAAGACTTCTGCACAATACTGTATACATATACATACATATATATATATATATATATATATATATATATATATATATATATATATTATGCTTTTTAGATCTTATTTACATAAAATCCCAAACTAAGTGCATCATTTTATTGTTTTTATTTCACAGAATTAGAAATGTTGAAAAAAAAAAAAAAAAGAAACAGTACAGTACACCTGTATTGTTTCCGGTCAGCAAAGTAAGTAGCCCTTCTTGATCTGAATAGGAGGGTTAAACAATAGGTGCACTTACTGTAATTTCTCTATACATACATATATATATATATATATATATATATATATATATATATATATATATATATATATATATATATATTGCTGTAATCCAAGTGTTGGGTTTAATTTTAAAGGGAAATGTCTTCCTGCGGACCCTGGATTTGTCGTACAACGGCCTGGGCAAAGAGGGAGCCATCGCTCTAGAGGAAGCACTCAAACACAACAACACACTTGAGGATCTGAATATTGGGTACTGTCGTCATTGCTGTATTTATGGGATGCAGGACCTGCTCACTTATGAGTCAATGTTTTGAAGGCACAAACAGTCCTCATTTCTTTTTTAAAAGACGACAGATTGTTTGATGGGTGTTTGTGAGGGTAAGATAAATATTTTTAACATTTTAGGAAGCATTGTCCTTGATTTATTGCAGCAATCATGAGGTGGCAGTCTGTTTGAATGGCTCAGTGTTTGTCTCTTAAATTGGTTTGAATGTTCACAATGCACAGTTATTCATATGATTTATTTGTAGTGGAGAAATTAACAAATACAAGCCTTAGCAAAGTCAAAAAAGCTGACATTTACAGTAAAAGTGCCTTCAAAACTCTACTGTTGCTGCCTTAAAATATTTACATGTTGTCTTTGTCTTTTTCTCTAGCAAAAATTGCTTACCTTGAAGGTGCCATCCATTTTGCGCTGGGCCTCAAAGTGAACACAACTCCACGAATTCTCAAAGTACAACTTTCTACACAAAATATCAACATGGTAGCAGCAGGGAATTATTGGATTACATAATACAAGGACAAAAAGCCATTTTAAGCTATTTTTAAGCATAACTTTCAAGTTAGTGTCAGAGATTTATGGCATTTCTTTGTTTTTATATCACACATTTTATTGGTTTTCTGTGGGATCCAGATGTCTCGGAATCCAATGCAGTCAGCAGGGTGCTTCACCATTCTAAAATCAGTACAAGTAAACCCAGAATCTGTGATAGAGTTCTTGGACTTCACTGTAGGTGCCTCTTTACCATTAATTTCCTATTTTTCCCTTCACTCCTTAGATACTGTATATACTGGGTTTTCTAATCTCAGTATATCTTACTAAAGCTTTCTTGTAGGACATCTGCGTGGACCAAGAATTTGAAGACTTTTTTAACACCATGAAAGACACACTTCCAAACCTTCAAGTGGAACATGGTGGGAAAATAAAGACTGCACCAAAAAAAGTGCTGAACTTTATTCAAAAACATGTAATCTGGACAATCTACTTGTGCCATCCATGTGGTCAGTTAAAGGGTTAATTCACGCAAAAAATGGTTTACTCTCATGTGGTTACAAACCCTAATGACTTTCTTCCTTCAGTGTAACACAAGAAGATACATTTTGAATAATGTTGATGCTGCTCTTTCCCATACAATGAAAGTGAATGGTGACTGAAATAATGACAGAATTTTCATTTTTGGGTAAACTATCTCTTTAACTGAATGCAAATATATTTTTCAACAACCGAAAATCTAAACAAGGACTTGTATGTATCCCAGACCCCTCCACATGGTTCACTGTAACATGTTATTTAGTTGTTCAGCAAAATTAGAATTCTTGACCGAATAATGAACCCAGCAGTTCAGCTCATACGCTTACGTCAGGGGAATCGTCCCCTGGAGGATTACGTAGAGGACTTTTGCGCTCTGGCCAGCCAGGTGGATTTTAATGTGGTCGCCCTCAAGGACATTTTTAGGGTGGGGTTAAGTGAGCCGATCTCCTCCTTGATGCCTGGCGGTCACAGTTCCCTCAGCCTGGCTCAATATATCGACCTCGCCCTACGAATCATTGGTTTCACGTTCACTATGGGGGAGGCGGACGCCGAGCCAGAGTTCCATGACATGGCATGTCACAGCAATGCCTCAGCCTGCTCCATGCCACGTCACAGCCACACCTGAGCAGTTGGACCTGGAGATGGTTCCAACCCTTATACCCACCCTTAGTTTTCCTGAGCAGGCAAGGGGAACTTTCGGCCCTCCGACCCCGCCTGGACACTCCGAGCCCTTGATTTCGCCTTGACCTGTCGGTCCCTCGACATTGCCTCAGCTCTACGTTCCCTCGGCTCCACTGCGGTCCTTCAGCCTGTCGGCTTTGCCAGGGTCCCTCGTCCCTCCGGCTCCTCTTTGGTCTGTCGGTCACCTGGCTCTGCCTTGGCTCTCCGATCCTCTGGCTGCGCCTCGTTCCTCCGATCTGTCAGCTCCACCGGGGACCTCCTTCCCTACGGCTCCACCTTGGTCCTCAGTCCCACTGGCTCCACCTCAATCTTCCAGTCCCCCAGCTCCGCCTTGCTCCTCCGAGCCTCCAGCACTGCCTTGGTCCTCCCTGCCATCGGCTCCACCCTAGCCCTTCGACTCTTCAGCTACTCTCCGGGCACCAAGTTCCATGGCTCCGCTCCTCGAGCCTCTCATGGCTCCACCCTGGTTCCATGCCCCTCACCCTTTCTCGCCACACCCCACGCCTCAAGACCCCCCCCCCAGCACTTTGAATTTATGTCATGTTTTACATGTTTTGTTTATGTGTTGGGGCGTCAGGAGCCGCCCCTTAGTGGGGGGGATATGTCATGTGTATTTTGTTGATTCATGTCTTTTATTTTGAAAAGTTTAGTTTCCTGTTCCCTTGTCATGTGATTTCATGTTTTCCCTCCATGTTCATGTGTCATGTTTTCATTGGTTTATTTTTTAGTTAGCTTGTTATCAGTTCTGTTTGTTCATTGGTTTATGTTCTCCCATGTCTTGTATTTAAGCCCTCATGTTCACCATTGTCTAGTGGTCAAGTATTGAATGTATGTGGATGTGTTTTGCTCCTAGCCAAGTCAAGCCATGTTATGTTTATGTCAAGTCAAGTTCATGTTTCACGTTTATAGTTAGGGTTTTGGTTTCACTTTTGTAAATAAACTGCACTTGGGTTCTTCTCATCATCATCGTCTTCGTCATTGCCAGCAGCCAGCATCGTTACAGTCATCAAATACAAACGTCTTTTATGCTCCAATGAATGCTGCTATAAGCCCTAAATAGCTAAAAAGAAAAAGAAAAAAAAAGTTTATATCTGCTTTTACCTTTGGACGTTCTCTAAAAAATTTGCCATTGCTTACTTGTCTGTGATCTTGCTTGGCTGAATAATCTAATATTATAGCTTAGATGTTCAGAACAAAATATGCCACCCAGAAGGAAAAGCATGCAAAACAAATAATCAGAAAATATGTTTTTGACTATTGATAATGAAATGTTTTATATCATCGCAAAGGGGAGGATCTCAGGTTTCTAATGAAACCTAGATTGAGCTTCTAGTCACTCAAAAGCTAAGATATTCAAGGAAATATTGCGGGTGGCAGCCCAAAAATGCACCAGAGTATAAGGGGTTAAACAAGCTTTAATATCATGTATTTAAGGAACTTTGACTCATTTATCGATATTATTTAATGTTTATCACTTACTTTGTATATCTCCCTGGGTGGCAACATATGTGTGAAGTCACGCACCTGCATCTTGGCTAAATCAGAGTTGAAAATTTCCACACGAGTTTCCAAGTTGGAATTCCGACTTCAAGTGGCATTCCATTGCACTTTTCCGAGTAGGAAGTTGGAAAATCCAAATTTCTGAGTTGAATGGAATGCAGCCTAAGTGCATTCACTCCTAAAATCTGACCAAAATTTCAGTTTCAGGCTGCAGATGATGCTTGGACCACTCAATATGTTTGGCAGACTTGGGACAATGGTAATTAGTACATAGATTCAGAATGTATAAATTGCATAATTTTATTTTAACATGGTTGGAAGTGATTGGATGATGCTGGCCATTACTTTCAGAACTGAATCAGAATTAATTATGGTAATGTCTGTAACATCTCAAAAATAACCAACACTCAGGCTATTTATATTTCACAACTTAGTCTGGCTGTCCACATACTGTATGTTGCCATCAGTTTTTAGGGAAACTATTTGCTCTAGAAAATATTTATTTATTAATTTGTTTTTGCATGTTCATTAGGTGTTACTAGTTACAAATCAAAAAGGGAACTGTAAAATGCACACAGAAGTCACACTCGTGGCTAATTTAATTGTAGGCTAGTATTTTGTCAGAAGCTTTGTTACTATGGTAATTTTTAAAAGGGTTCTCTGTTTGACTCAACTTTAATTACATCAACAGCCAAACCAACAAATTAATCATTGTGATTAATCAGTTTTTAAACTTCAGAGCACTTGAGAAAATCAAAGTTGCAAATGGACCTGTAGTCCAACAGTTCACGCTTGTCAAACATTAACTCAGAGAACAGCACGAGTGTTGCTGCTCCAACAGCGACATATACTGGAGTCTGGACTGGAGTATATAAACAATAAGCAAAAATAATGGCGACAGCGCGATCTCTGCTTATCCTCGAGAGACAGCAGCAGTTATTAAACAAGGTGCATTCAGCATGGCAATATTCACTGAATGAACTTCTGGAAAACCATTGCATGCAATATGATCAAATTTGCAAATCTACGTTGGTTAACAAAACACATGTAAGTAAAACAGAATTTCAGCAATGCAGATCCTGGAATCCATGCAGTCAGTCATCTGTATACTCAAGTACAGTATGTGGGTACTAGTATACAGATAACATGGGCATGAGCTTTTTTTTTTAACAGCATCAACATTTTAGGTTATAATGTGGCCTTTTTTAATGTATAAGGGAAAGTGAAGGTTATATTTTAGATTGCATGACTGTTCACCATTTTTCAACATTTTAAGCATCTTTTTTTTATTTTATTTTTTTAGCTTTTGTACAGTTCATTTAAATTATTAAAATATATATATATTGCATGTAGTCTCTCACTTAACCCTAAAATGCATAAGGCAGCCTATAGTTTTGTTATACGATCAAATGAACTAATTGTTTTTCACATTTAGTTAAAGTTAGGGTTATTTTTATGTTCAAAGGGAGTTTATACCCCTAGATTTCTTACATGGGTAATTTTTTTTATTTTTTTTGGGGGGGGGGGGGGGGGGGGGGATTTTCCATCCATATGTGTAATTACATCCATCCATATGTGTCATTACATATAGGCAATGTTAAATAACATCTTGTTCATGCTCATTTACATTGAGTAAAATAAAAATGTTTATAATGCTTCATTTTATCCATAGTGATTTACAGAATACTTATTACAGTGACAGTTGCCCTTGACGAACCTGGGGTTAGGAAGATATGTTAATTATTATTAAAATGCATT
This sequence comes from Myxocyprinus asiaticus, assembly GCF_019703515.2. Classification (NCBI taxonomy): domain Eukaryota; kingdom Metazoa; phylum Chordata; class Actinopteri; order Cypriniformes; family Catostomidae; genus Myxocyprinus; species Myxocyprinus asiaticus. Next base: position 8,413,079 of record NC_059346.1, on the reverse strand, counting down.
TTCAATGACAAAACAAGTTGTGTTATGAAGGATGTGTGTGCATTCTAGGAAAGTTTAGCTATGCATTCTATGGCTAATATGAGGTCATCAAATCAGCATGTGTAATAATTATACAAGAATGATAAAGTGCTATTTGAAATAGTTGTAGATGAAGTATAGCATGCCACACTGCAGGACACTGCTTGAAATGTCATGTCAACTACCCATGTGCATATTGGTTTTATAATATTTTGCATTTCAGCATGTGATGCATCGTATATTTCTGAAACACTTTCTGAAACAGTTTTTCTTGTGAAACTCTATAGAGATTTTGCAAATAAAAGGGATAAAGACTGGTTGAGTTCCATGTTTGCACACAACGTGGATGCCAGGAAAGATGCCCACTCCAATCTGCTCTCCAAGAAAGAAACCAGCAACCTCTACAAGATACAGTGTGAGCCAGTCCATCTTCAACCTTCAAGGATGTGCTGAAATGTTTTGTCCTCGAGACAAATTGAGCATGCAATATAATTGATAGGAATTGCTAAAAATATTTCACTACCTATATATTGTGTTTTTTCGTTGTTTTGCTCCAGTCAAACAGCTCAAAACAGTATATTTTGAACTAATTGCTTTAATAAATCAGGCTCCAACATGTTTATTTGTGGATTTATTTTTTCACGAGACCAGCTGTGCAGAGAATTGTAATGAAAATTGGTTTTAGAAAAATTAGGTTGATTTTTCATAAAATGTCTGCTATAAGTGAAAAAAAGTTAATTCAGAGTATTGGGAGTACTTCACTATAAGGTTCTTTATGTTAACATTAGTTAATGCATTAGGCATCATGAGCTAATAATGAACAACCATTTTTACAGCATTCATTCATCTTGGTAAAAGTTCATTTATAATATACTATTGTTCATTGATAATTTATGTTAGTTCATAATGCATTTACTAATGTTTTAATGTTAAAGGTATAGTTCAACCAAATATTGTAATTCTCTCATCATTTACTCACCCTCATGCCATCCCAGAGGTGTATGACTTTCTTTCTTCTGCTGAACACAAAAACAAAGATTTTTAGAACAATATTTCAGCTATGTTGGTCCTCACAATACAAGTGAATGGTGACCAGACCTTTGAAGCTCCAAAAAAATGACATAAAGGCAGCATAAAAGTAATCCAAATGACTCCAGTGGTTAAAGGAATAGTTTGCCCAAAAATGAAAATTCTCTCATCATTTACTCACCCTCATGCCATCCCAGATGTGTATGACTTTCTTTCTTCTGCAGAACACAAAAGAAGATTTTTAGAATAATATCTCAGCTCTTTTGGTCCATACAATGCAAGTGAATGGGTGCCAACATTGTGAAGCTCCAAATATCATATAGGTCTGCATAAAAGTAATCCATACAACTCCAGTGGCTTAATCCATGTTTTCAGAAGCGATATGATAGGTGGGGGTGAGCAATAGATCAATATTTAAGTCATTTTTCACTATATATTATCCTCCCTGTTCAGTCAACTTCCATTTTAACTTTCACTTTCACATTCTTCTTCTTTTGTTTTTGGTTATTCACATTCTTCATGCATGTGCCCCCCACTGCACAGGGAGAAGAATTTCTAGTAAAAATTTACTTAAATATTGATATGTTTCTCACCCAAAAATATCATATCACTTCTGAAGATATGGATTTAACCACTGGAGTCATATGGATTATTTTTATGCACCCTTTATGTGCTTTTTGGAGTGTCAAAATTTTGGCATCCATTCACTTGCATTATATGGACCTACAGAGCTAAAACATTCTTCTAAAAATCTAAGTTTGTGTTCTGCAGAATAGAGAAAGTCATACACATACTGGATGGCATGAGGGTGAGTAAATTATGAGAGAATTTTTGGGTGAACTATTCCTTTAAATCCATATCTTCAGTAGCGATATGTTAAGTGTGGGTGAGAAACAGATACATTTTTAAGTCTTTTTTTTTAACCATAAATCTCCACTTTCACCTTCAAAATGTGGAAATAATGTAAAAGTGAAAGTGGAGATTTGTAGTAAAAAAGGACTTGAAAATGTATCTTTTTCTCACCCACACTTATTTTATTGCTTATGAAGACATAGATTTAACCACTACAATCGTATGGATTACTTTTATGTGGGCTTTATGCAATTGGAGCTTCAAAGGTCTGGTCACTGTTCACTTGTGTTGTATGGACCAACAGAGCTGAAATATTCTTCTAAAAATCTTCGATTGTGTTCAGCAGAAGAAAGAAAGTCATACACATCTGGGATGGCATGGGGGTGAGTAAATGATGAAATACTTTTCATTGTTGGGTGAAATATCCCTTTTAAATGTATGAGTATGTGTAGAAATTAACATTATCCAAGATTAATAAATGCAAATGTATTGTTAACTATTGCATTAACTAATGTTAATGTATATAACCTTATTGTAAAGTGTATCCTCTCAAATATTTGACATTCAATACTAATTGTCCAAGTTTCCCTCATCTACAAAGTTGAGATTAAATACTGTTTTTAACACATTAAGGTGCCACTGAATTGGGTACATTTGTCTTTCCTGACATCTCCAAATCCTGTTTTATCTTTCAGTTCACAATGTCAAGCCAGAATGCTTGGAGGCATACAACAAATTGTCATGAGCTCCCATTTGATTTTGCAATTATGCATAGCTGATTAAGTCTTGTCACCTAAATCTCAGAATATTTTCTTTGTATGTTGTTGTTGTTTTTAATATGACACTAGCCGGCTTGCATTGCCTTAATTTATGTAATTTGATTCCTTGATTGTGCTGTTTCACTTGCCTATATAATCATAATTATTTTGTCTACAGTTGTAAATTTGCTTAAAAATGAATACAGTTACTAGGCAACATGCCTTTTAAATAGCCAATTTACAGTCCTTTTTCTCTTTATGATGTGTTAAAGGTTTCCTTTGTTACATTAATACAACACAGAAACTTACTTAAGTTAACTAACAAGACAAATAAGTTTCTAAACTTCTTCCACTGTCTAATTTAAGGTGCAGAAAGAGCTTCATCATGATGCCGATTATCCATGTCAAGTCACTGGAAGCTGGAACACCTGGTATGGTGAACAAGATCAGGCAGGTGTGATGGAAATATGAAGAATAGCATTTAAAAAAAAACAATGTACCTTAAGCTAAGAGTACCTGTTCCTCTCCGATGTCTTTTTGCATGCAGTATATAAACTGTAGTATATATGTATACTTGTATTTCTGAATTGTCAACGCACCAGATACTTTGCATAGTACTAGAGTGACACATGCTGTTTTGTTGTTGTAGTGCATCTCTGGAGATACTCTGGTGGCTATCCTGCTCTGTGTTTATGCAAACTGAACCTCAATACAGTATTTAACACATTTAATTTTATTTACAGTTTGGATGAAAGGGGCCGTTCACACAGGATGCGTCTTGCGTCCATCTGCAATCTCTTTTAATTGGTTGGTCTATGCAAACATTCACTAGTTTCCTGTTTTTTTTTTTTTTAATGTTCTGTCAAGTTACAAGATGTTCACTTTTTTAAAAACGAGTCTTGAGACCACTGTATTCTATTCGATCCTGCTGCTTTTTGTTGGTTTTTTGTTGATGATGCAATTCGTAACGTTCAAGGAGTATTGGAGTATTATCTTAAGAAAACTGAAATGTTGTTAGAACATTTGTGTGATAACCTTAGACCTTATTCAGAAATTTTGTCCATTTGCTATTTTTAGTTTATTTATTTTTTTTATATCCAGAAATTAACATTCCAAGAATGGTCCAGAAACCAAAGATTGTTAGCTGTGTATTGCATGCCCTTATATATATTCAAATGTTTCCTGTGTGGGCATATCTTGCGTTTTGAAAAGAAAGGAGTAAAATGCTGATCTCTCAACGGAACCAGCTTCTTCTGGAGTTTAGTTTCTGGAACGAGCAGGCACCCAGAAGTGGACCCAGCATTTATGAACTGAGATCATATAGACTAAAGGTAAAGGACACTGCATTGTTCAGTTTTATAATACATTACATTTTACTCTTTTTTACTCTTTAACTTATAATTTCTGTGTTCTGGTTTATTTGTCCTGTAATGTTTGTGTTTTCTCAATTCAGCCTGGTACAATGATTGAATGGGGAAATCATTGGTAAGTCTGTGTGGGATTTGCGCTTTTTAACATGGGAATTAAAGTTTTATTCTATAAAGTTCATGTTCCATATTTGAGCTGTTTTTTTATTATTATTATTTTATTTCACAGGGCCAGAGCAATCAAATACAGACTGGAAAACAATGAAGCAGTGGGCGGCTGCTTCACACAGATATACATTTTATGTTGTTCATCATTTTTGGGGTGAGTAAATCATGTTTTCTCCTCCTTACTATGCTCTTACCTTTCACATTCACACTTAAAAATGATGAAATCAACAACATAAGCTATTATCTTGAGGAGAGGGTAACCTAAAAACAAATTACCTCCTTCTGGTCTGAGTATATTATTGATCATGAGCCTTTAAAAAATCTCTAAATTGTATTGAATATGTTTGATTATAACGACCTGCAGACCAGAGAAGACACCAGGAACGCTGCTTGGTTAAAAGAGGGATGGGGAGCCAGTGTGCACTATCCAAGTGAGGAAATACAATATTTCTATCTGTTTTATTTCGCCATCTGTTGGATCTCAGAAGAATTGTTCACATATGTCACATTAGTATAGATCAGTGGTCCTCAATTGGTTTAGGGACCCAGATTCGACATTGCCAGGGTTGGAGAATAACGGAATACATGTAACAGGATTTCATTTTTAAAATACAAAACATGAGTAACTGTATTCCACTACAGTTACATTTTAAATAATTGGTAATTAGAATACAGTTACATTCAAAATTACTTTGATTACTGAAGAGATTACTTTGCATTTTATTGTTATTTGTTTCATTTAATATTTAGTCCTTTCAGATGGAAAACATTTATACATATAAATGATGTGATCCAAAGTGCATTTGAACAGTGGTGAAACACTTTCTTATGATGTGTTACATTCATACGAGCAGACAGAGAAGTAAGTTTAATGTCTGAAGCAGAAATATACCTTGTGTAAACTGTGATGTGAACATTTATGCTATAATATACTATTTCTTGCCATTTTACATGCACCTGATACCAGGTACGATCATATTTTTTATCAAGAAAATCCACACTGGATCATATATTTAATTATTTATTTCTAGTAAGACATTTGATATTAAGGCAAAAATCTTATTCTTAATTAGATTTTTTCTTTCTGTAAAAATATCTAAAAATCCTTCAAACAAGATACATTTTCTTTAGAAGCAACACTGCATAAGACATTTAGGTTTTTCAGAGAATGTATTTTTAACATGTATATTTTGTCTTACTGTATTGACAGAGTTTTTATAGTCAAAACAAGTGAAAATATCTACCACGAAGAAGTAATCCAAAACATTTAGAATACGTTACTGAATTTCTAATCTAACGAAATATGTTACAAATTACTTTTTACAGCATGTATTCTGTAATCTGTAGTGGAATACATTTTAAAAGTAACCCTCCCAACCCTGGACATCATATGGCAACCCAGCACAGTACCAATAAAAAAATGTTATCGTAAAAAAAAGTAACAAAATTGTTCTTAAAATAAAACACGAAAGTTAATATTGCCATGATGTGCATACTCCCAATAATATGCTAAATTAATTCATTTATTAAATTAATTCATACAAAAATGAATAGGCAAAATAGGAAAATTTTGCAAATGCATAAACAACAGATGTGTGATTACGTGTCTAACACATGAAACAAACACTGGTTCAATAATTGTATTAGCAATATTATTAAGTTACAGATCAATTTGCTCCAGAATATCATATCAGAATATTGATATAGGACACACAGTCTTTGATATAATGGTAGCTTTTTCTCCTTCCTGTTAAATGTTGATAATCCCAATTATTTTGCTATCCTAAAAATGAATAATTTTATGGTTAGCTCCATTTTATTATTTGCATAATTGCAACTTTACATAATTAAATCAATAAATGCATTAACAATTAATTAATAAGTTAATGTTTAATTAATTAAAAAGATTTAATAGAAGGCAGTACCACAAATGCTACCATGATGTATAGATATTTTATCATTTATATTTTTATATTTTTCTTTTTTTGTCATGTTATAGTAATGAGAATTGGGGGTGTAAAATGTCATCAAAACAATGTTACAATGCCAAACAATCTTAAGGGTCCTAATAGTATACTTTTTTTATTTTTATTTTTTTATAAATAAACTATATTTATATATATATATATATATATTTTATTATTTTTTTTTTTTAAGTGTAATAGTTGAACAAAGAGCATTGTTTTTGTTTTGTTTATTTATATTTAAAGAATTTTGTTTGAATCTTTTTCTTTTTTCCTTTTTATTTATTTATTTATTTATTTTATTTTTTTATTTTATTTTTTTTTTTTTTTTTGGCGTACATTCAGTTAGAGAGCTCTGTAATTGGTATTCTTACTAGTAAAAATTAAATTAGAGTGCTCTGTAATTGGAATTCTTACTAGTTAAAATGCAATTATGTCGAGTAACGCTGGGAACATTAAAAGATAATTTGGCTTTCCATAGGACGTCTTCAGTTGGAACCATAGGAGTAGAAAAGTATTGGCGGGTAGAATGACAATTCGCATGAAACGTTCTGTCTCGTAATGGGCGGGGCTTAGAGTCCCCGACGTTACCTCAAATTATATATTTTCTATTACAATTGATCTTTGTGTATTTCCTTTTTAAGTGCTATTAACTTTTTTTCTAGTTTTATTAATTATGTCTTAACAGTTGTCCAGACCGCTACCTGCCATATGGTACCTGTTACTTTTCTCTACGCTATTCAATATGGACCAATCACAGTCGTTTGTGATGACTGAACCAGGGGCCATTCTCACCAATCTCGTTATTGCGTCAATTGACCGTTGTGCTGCCTGTCGCTGTTTTTCCACCGTCTCGCGCGCATGTCAAGTTAAAAAGAACTTCAACTATTAAAAAGCGTCTGTTCGAGACATGTGCGTTCTGCTCTAATCGCTAAAGACTTTGTAGGAGTTTCTATGGCGGATTCCCTTACGCATGTCAGGTGCCAATCCTTGTAATAAACCGATTTAAACGTCACAAAACGTGTATATGTTTTAATGTATAAATGTTTCCAATGACACCAACCAAAAAGCTCCTTAAATTTTCATGCGCCTCAATGGAGGATTGGCCTTTTGAGCCAACAAGCGCCCCCTGGAGGAAGACAATTTACGTCTCATTATTAAATGGCAAATATTGCCCTCAATTAATTCGGTAATACAATTACATCGAATTTGTCTCTCCCACCAGCAGCCAGTGTGTCCAATGCACGATGATCATAAGCGTTTCGCGAGCGCAGGTGTGCGTAACATAATATAGGTGGATCTCGCGTGGCGGTATTTAACGCGCCTACCTGCCTTGCAAAAAAAAAATTCATAATATCGGCGTCTTCCGGGGTTACTCGGAGATGATGGATCTACACATATTGGATCACAGTTTAAGGGTGACATGTATAAGCAAACCCGGACTGGAGCATTACACACACCCACTGATCAAACTGATTTTTCTAAGAAACAGGACGAGGTAAGAGCATTGTAATAATGTTTTTTTACGCGTTTGTTTGATGGTATCTCATTATTTTATTCAAGTGCATTATAGAGATGCATGCCTGTTAAAACTGCATCATTCATCCGAATGCAAGTGGAACGAGCATTCAAGCCTCACCCTGTTTTGGTAGTTACAAGAGGTGATAAATAGCAAAAGAATGTCATAACATGTACAGACCCACGGGCCCCTTTACATATTTACTCCTCTATGATATAATATCATGATGACACGTTGCTAATGGCCGTGAAAGGAAGCGGTTGCACTAGGATGTCTCATAAAGTGAGCTATTTCTTGAAAGTTTGGTGTTTGGTGCACACGTATAAACAACTTGAGGCAATAGCTGTGCCTTAAAGGAATAGTTCACCCAAAAATGAAAATTCTCTCATCATTTACTCACCCTCATGCCATCCCAGATGTGTATGGCTTTCTTTCTTCTGCAGAACACAAACACAGATTTTTAGAAGAATATCTCAGTTCTTTAGGTCCATACAATGCAAGTTAACGCTGACCAAAATTTTGAAGCTCCAAAAAGGACAAAAGGTAATCCATGTTCTCCAGTATTTTAATCCAAAATTTGGTCACCATGAGCATGCATTATGTGGATCTAGATCTTAGATATTCTTCTAAAAATCTTTGTTTGTGTTCTGCAGAAGAAAGAATGTCATACACACCTGGGATGGTATGAGGGTGAGTAAATGATGAGAGAATGTTTTATTTTTGAGTGAACTATTCCTTTAAAGCCTAGTTGTGAATGCCAAAAATGCAGTCTAGGTAGGCAGCTCACTAGGCTTTCAAACATAGCCAATGATGAACTTTTCCTCCAAACTTCTTTGCATTTGACTGCACTATAACCCATAGTTTATATTCACTCACAGTGTGTTTTTTTAATTTTAAATGTTATGATGGACCTTTTCGATGCACATACAAACAGTGTCCCCCAAAAGAATAAATGTCATTGCATTAGATAAGAGAAAATTGACCATACTAAAACAGAGACATTTATTTTAAAGAAAGATTACACAAGCATGCTTTTCAAGCTTGAGGGGAACTGACTTCGTACATCCACTAAAGAAACGACTCTTGTACCTGTTGATTAAATGAAGAAAGGGCTAAGAAAATTAAAGTTAGCTCTGAGTTTAAGATCTAGCATTGTCTGTTTGTCGATGCTACCTGCTTTGATATTTTGTTATCTAAATGTAATGACATTCATGCATAGTGTGTGGCTTAAGTGTCCAAATACTTTTAGGGCCAATGTACCGCAACCAATTTGTTGTTTAAATGGAGTACAAAAGGCTTGACGTAAAAAAACATATCATTGTACTTGGGACATTTCCCAACAGCACCCTCTGGAGTCACTGTGTTCTTCAACACCAGTTTTTAACCGTAAAGTTATAATACAGTACAACTGAGGATCAGGGCTAGAATCTTCGTGAACAGTTTTTAAAGGAATGTTCCAGGTTTAATACAAGTTGTGCTCAATTGACAGCATAATGTTGATTACCTAAAAAAATAAATAAAATCACAGTTCCAGTGAGGCACTTACATTGGAAGTGAATGGGTCCATTCATAAATATTAAAATACACTGTTTCAAAAGTATATCCACAAGACTTACAGTACACATTATACATGTTAACGTGATTTTACCTAAGTGTTGATAAAATTGCTTACTCTGTTCTCTGGCGTTGTGTCGTCATGGCAATGTTGTTACATTGGATATAACTTTACACTAATAAGATTAGTAAGCAATTTGATCACACTAAAATAACAATTCCCCCCTGGAACTTTAAAAAACCAAAAGTAATCTTTGACTTAACAAGAAACAAAAAATCTGAAACCCACCCAAATTACTTTCAACAACAACTCCTTTTCATTGGAGAAATATTTCCATCACATATCCCTATATATGCAGATGGATCAAAATCATGTATCATCTGCATTTGTGATCAACCATCAAAAAAAAATGGAATATCCATCCCCAATCACAGCTCAATTTTTACAGCAGAGGCAAACGCTATGGTCTTAGCATTGGTCTTCATAAAGACTATGCAGCAGAGAAACTTTCTGATAATTTCAGATTCAAAATCATGTCTTCAGGCAATGTCATCTTTAAAAAATGATCACCCAATGCTTGAAAAGATTCTATGCAAGCTGCTGGATTTGGAGGCCCAAAATTTCAATATCTGCTTCTGCTGGGTACCTGGACACTGTGGAATCCCCGGAAATGAGGAAGCAGACACTGCTGCAAAAGAGGCGTTATCAGCGGATTTCAAAAAGTGTCCAATACCTCCCACTGACCTAAAACCAATAATAAATTCATATATTAAAAACAAATAGCAAATTTTGTGGGATCAGTGCACCATGAACAAACTCCATGAAATCAGCCCTATTGTTGGCAAAAGAAGTTCCTCTCTGTTTTCAAATCACTGGGACCAGATCGTCTACACTCGCTGTTGAATAGGTCACTCCAGGATGACAAGTTTTTAATATTGGGAGAAGATTCACCAACATGTACCTTCTGCCAGAATCCATTATCCCTGAAACATGTTTTATTAGACTGTACTGGTCTTAACCCCATGAGAAACCTTTTTTATTCAGTCAGCACTCTGGAAGAAATGTTTTACAAAGTCAACACACCAAACACAGTTTTAGAGTTTTTAGGAAAAATAGATTTTAAAAACCTTTTATAGAATTCCTTACACATTTCTCGCCATGGAAATAGCCATAGAAGCTGGCATGGCGTTAAAAACAAATAAATATCACACTAAAATAATGTTAACACGTATGTTTACATCTTGTGGCTAAACGTTTGAAACAATGCATATTCTAAAGTTTATTCGCTGGCCCCCATACTTTGTAAGTGCCATCCTGTAATGAAATTTTAATTTTAAAAATAAATTGGGGTCGATTCAGTTTTTCCAATTTATTTTTTTTATTGGTAATCACCATTATGCCACAAATGCTGTTGATTTATTGGCGTTTTCATTTTGGAAACTCTTCCCTGTCCACACTTTTGTTTTCGAATGTTTTCCGAAAGTTGTTGGTCCACACTGAAATGTCTGAGAACACTTAAATCCCTTTACTGCACATGCAAAAAAACTGAAAAAACAAAGCAATAAGTGTGGCCCTGTGTCATTTCCATTTACGGTCTGAAACGCAATGGAGCACAAGAGTGCCCACCTACTTTTTCAGCTGTCTGTGTTCCGGAAGTATTTTTCCTATTAGGCTTTTCATAAAATCCTTCATAAGAGTTTTAAGCCATGAACCAAAGCAACCAGCATTCACAATATTACAATCTTTGATTTGAAGCAAAAAAGATTTTGAAAATCATACAAAAGGACAAAGGTACAAGACTGTGTACTTACCGTCTTTCATGTGGGCAAGATCTACAATCCCATGAAGCATTGCGAATGATGTAATCGAATAAATGATGGATATATATAAAGCTATTGATTTTTGATAAGTATAAAAAATGTATTTAAAGTTTTCCAATATATACAAATATATGTGTAGTTTGAGGATGAAGTGCACATATGTGCAAGTGCAAATGAGATTTGAGAGCTATGGCAGCTGAGGGCAAGCTTTTAGGTGAATAACGACTTAAATTTCAACCTTTCCCTAACACAAAGCTATTGAATAGCTTAAGAAGACTTGGAACATAGCGTACGGACAAGTCTTATGGGCCACTTTATGGTGTTTTTTTTTCTCTTTATTGTTTGAAAGTATGTTAGATTTTGAAGCAAGTTAGCCCTTTGTCATCTCCCTTTGTGTTCCAAATAAGAAAGAAAAGGCAGAAATATAACTATGTAAACGCAGACACTTCTAACCATGCAAGCTCTTTTTTTTTATTTTTTATTATTATTTATTTATTTTTATTTTTTTGCATAGTTGGCATCTAAAATGTGTCCAACCGCAGTTCCATAACTTAACGCAAGTATGCATTGCATTCTCAATGTTGCCACATGGGTTGCCTTTGCCTTAAGTGTATGTAAGACATTAGTGTAAACTGTCCGCTTCTGCAATGAGTTTTCTCTTTCAAGTAAGCAACTGTCATGGAGGAGCAACTTGCCTGAATAGTAACAAATCCAGATTAATAGCAGACTTTCGAAGGAAACTCTATCGCCCCATTGAGTACTTAGGTTTGTTACTGCCACAGTAACGCAAGAACGCACATTAGTATAGGCCAAAGTATACTTCGGGTGTCCGTTTTGCACGGTATGTGTGATGCAAATTGCGTCATCAGCACAGCCACGCGCCGCCTAGATTTTCTTGACCAGAGCACGCGGTCTTATGCTGTGCACGTCGCTGACGCATGCGGCGGTTATTGACCGTACTAAAAGAGAATCGCAAAGAAGTTGTAGTGGGCATGCGTCAAACGCATTCGTATTCGGTCAGAAGAATATACTCACAAAGGCAACGCGGTCGACCAGTCGCGAGCCGATTTGGAACGCGCCAAAACGAAGTATATATGGGCCTTACACTGGCGGCCAAAAGTTTGGAGTAATGTACAGATTTTGCTGTTTTGGAAGGAAATTGGTTCTTTAATTCACCAAGTGGCATTCAACTGATCACAAAGTATAGTCAGGACATTACTGATGTAAAAAAACAGCACCATCACTATTTGAAAAAATTCATTTTTGATCAAACCTAGACAGGCCCCATTTCCAGCAGCCATCACTCCAACACCTTATCCTTGAATAATCATGCTAAATTGCTAATTTGGTACTAGAAAATCACTTGCCATTATATCAAACACAGCTGAAAGCTATTTGGTTCATTAAATAAAGCTTATCATTGTCTTTGTGTTTGTTTTTGAGTTGCCACAGTATGCAATAGACTGGCATGTCTTAAGGTCAATATTAGGTCAAAAAATGGCAAAAAAGAAACAGCTTTCTCTAGAAACTCATCAGTCAATCGTTGTTTTGAGGAATGAAGGCTATACAATACTTGAAATTGCCAAAAAAAAACCTGAAGATTTCATACAAAGTTCTACACTACAGCCTTCAAAGACAAAGGACAACTGGCTCTAACAAGGACAGAAAGAGATGTTGAAGGTCAGATGTACAACTAAACAAGAGGATAAATACATCAGAGTCTCTAGTTTGAGAAATAGCTGCCTCATGTCCTCAGCTGACAGCTTCATTGAATTCTACCCGCTCGACCTGAGTTTCATGTACAACAGTAAAGAGAAGACTCGGGTGCAGGCCTTATGGGAAGAATTGCAAAGAAAAAGCCACTATTGAAACAGGAAAAACAAAAACAAATGGTTAGAGTGGGCAGAGAAACGCAGACATTAGACAACAGATAATTGGAAAAGAGTGTTATGGATCTTAACCCCATTGAGCGTTTGTGGGATCAGCTAGACTGTAAGGTGTGTGAGAAGTGCCCGACAAGACAGACACATCTATGGCAAGTGCTACAGGAAGCTTGGCGTGAAATGTCACCTGAGTATCTGGACAAACTGACAGCTAGAATGCCAAGGATCTGCAAAGCTGTCATTGCTGCATGTGGAGGATTTTTTGATGAGAACTCTTTGAAGTAGTTTAAGAAGCTCTGAACATTTTTTTCAAATTATAGTAATTTTTTATGTTATTAATGTCCTGACTATATTGTGATCAGTTGAATGCCACTTTGGTAAATAAAAGTACCAATTTCTTTCCATAAGAGCAAAATCTGTATATTATTCCAAACTTTTGGCCACTAGTGTATATTCAACCGGACCATTTGCAACACATTGACCAAGTGCCCTACATCTGCATATGTTCTTGCGTAAAGAATTTTTCTGGCCAAAGTCATACATACAGGTTTTAAACTAAATGCGGGCAAATCAATTACTTAAAAAAAAAAAAAAAAAAAAAACATTTTTGGGTGAAAAATTACAGTTGAAGTCAGAAGTTTACATACACCTTAGCCAAATACATTTAAACTCAGTTTTTCACAAGTCCTGACATTTAATCGTAGAAAACATTCGCTGTCTTAGGTCAGTTAGGATCACTACTTTATTTTAAGAATGTGAAATGTCAGAATAATAGTAGAGAGAATGATTTATTTTAGCTTTTATTTCTTTCATCACATTCCCAGTGGGTAAGACGTTTACATACATTTTGTTAGTATTTGGTAGCATTGCCTTTTAAATTGTTTAACTTGGGTCAAACATTTTGGGTAGCCTTCCACAAGCTTCTCACAATATGTTGCTGGAATTTTGGCCCATTCCTCCAGACAGAACTGGTGTAACTGAGTCAGGTTTGTAGGTCTCCTTGCTCGCACACGCTTTTTCAGTTCTGCCCACAAATTTTCTATCAGATTAAGGTGAGGGCTTTGTGATGGCCACTCCAATACCTTGACTTTGTTGTCTTTAAGCCATTGTAACGTCTGTGTAAGATCAGTGATGGTTAATTACACTTTGTTTAAAAAAAAACCCTTTTAGCCTTTTGACATTTGCATATAAATTACTGACCTGGCCTCCTCGTTTACATTTTATATGGGTGCTAAATTGCAGATGGTCTTTATCACTATCAAAAGTATGCTAAAACAGGTCGCCTCTGGAGTGTCTCCATCAAGCTTCAAACACATTCCACAGAAAAGGGGGTGACCCCCCGTGCCAGGCACCAGAGCAGTTGTCTGTCTCCAGTAATTCCAATACACGTCACACACACACCTAAAGACATTTTCTCTATTTTAGGCCATAGTAAGCAGTTATAAATGTATCTGCTATATGCATGTGTTGTATGTATATTCCCCTATTATATTAACTTAGTTAAAACCCTTTACTTGTATTAGTTAGACGTTAAATGCCTATATTCAAGTGTATGAGTGTATCTCTGTTTAATATCGTCTGGAGGTTACCTTCTTGGTATCAAAATGATCTTCCCTTTATTTCTCACACAATAATGTACACCATGTGATCGTGAAATGCATCGAACAATTCTTACTATGTTTTGAATTAAAAGCTGCACTAGCGGTCCAGATCAGCAATAAAATGCGAATGGGCCATAAACGGAGACAAAGGATGTCTCTCCCGCTCAAAATGCATGCCTCTGATTGGCCACTCCACCCACAAAATGGGTGCGGCAATGAACTAGTAAAACTCCAGAACGCAGACTAATCATCGCTCAAAACTCTTCTTCTTGAGACCAACACACTCCAAAACTCTCCTCTTGAGTTTAACCTTCTGGCAGTGTTTACCTTCAAGTAACTTTGTGGATTTCCTGTGGACTTCTTCAACTCACTCCTAAAGAAATCGTCGAGAACCTCGTCTACCGCATCAAGACTCTTATTCAGCAACAAACCAATGCAAGTAACCATTTACAACTGATTAGATGCGCGTTTAAGTTTGAACCCCTTTTAAGGTGAATTGTGCCTCTGATGATTCTCATTTAGGTTGTGGTTAATTGATGTGAAATATTGCCATTCTTTGCTCTTCTCTCTCCTTTCCTTACTTTCCTTCATTCTATATATGTATGTTTTGCTTAGTTTGTTTGTATGTTAGTTATAGTTTCATTTATTAAATCCCTTATATTCACAATTGATTGTCTCTGTGTTCCGCTCACAATTCAAAGTCACTGAATGTTGCTCCTTGCTACATGCTAAACTACTGCTAGCACTGTATAAGTAGGAAGGCTATTGTTCCTTGGCCAGGAAAGTAATCTTCCTAGAATTGATAAATAATTATATTGTCTGCTCGGTGGACGGACAGATCAAGTAATTGTAATGTCGATTCTGCTACAGTTAATTCTAAGATCTAATCTAAATATTTATTATTAATTATAACCAGTTATAATTAATTATAAATAATTCCCTTTTTAAGCTAATTTGCTACACCATTTTGCCACAACTATGGAGGTGTGCTTGGGGTAACTGTCCATTTGGAAGACCCATTTGCGACTAAGCTTTAACTTCCTGGCTGATGTCTTCTGATGTCTTGCTTCAATATATCCACATACTTTTCCTTCCTTATGACGCCATCTATTTTGTGAAGCGCACCAGTCCCTCCTGAAGCAAAGCACCCCCACAGCATGATGTTGCTACACCCATGCCGGTTGGGATGGTGTTCTTCAACTTGCAAGCCTCACCCTTTTTCCTCCAAACATAACGATGGTCATTATGGCCAAACAGTTCAATTTTTGTTTCATCTGACCAGAGGACATTTCTCCAAAAAGTAAGATCTTTGTCCCCATGTGCACTTCCAAACTGTATTCTGGCTTTTTTATGCCGGTTTTGGAGCAGTGGCGTCTTTCTTGCTGAGCAGTCTTTCAGGTTATGTCTATACAGGACTCATTTTACTGTGGCTATAGATACTTGTCTACCTGTTTCCTCCAGCATCTTCACAAGGTCCTTTGCTGTTGTTCTGGGGTTGACAGAATGCATCTCCTTCCAGAGGTGTTTATACTTGCGTACTATTGTTTGTACAGTTGAACATGGTACCTTTTTAGGTGTTTGGAAATTTCTCCCAATGATGAACCAGACTTTTGGAGGTCCACAATTTCTTTTGGCTGATTTATTTTGATTTTCCCATGATGTCAGGCAAAGAGGAACGGAGTTTGAAGGTAGGCCTTAAAATACATCCACAGGTACACCTCCAGTTCAGTACACCTCCTATCAGAAGCTAATTGTCTAAAGGCTTGACATAATTTTCTTGAATTTTCCTGCTTGAAGGCACAGTTAACTTGGTGTATGTAAACTTCTGACCCACTGGAATCGTGATATAGTCAATTAAAAGTGGAACAATCTGTCTGTAAACAATTGTTGGAAAAATTACTTGTCATGCACAAAGTAGATGTCCTAAACGACTTGCCAAAACTATAGTTTGCTAATATGAAATCTGTGGAGTGGTTTAAAAATGAGTTTTAATGACTTCAACCTAAGTGTATGTAAACTTCTGACTTCAACTGTATCTTAATGTTCTCCACTTTAGGGTTGCAGTAGTATACCGGTTTCAAGGTATACCATGGTATGAAAATTGATGGTTTTCATACTATGTACATTTGCTTATCTACGGTATTGAGAAAAAAAAAATGCAACCGGACGGAGAATCTCACCTGCGCGTGCGCATCTCCTTTCCTCCTCGACTGCCAGTCAGACTCGTCAACTTGCACCACACACACATGCAGCGGAGAAAATGTCAGAGAGAGGCGAGGGGGTCTGACATAAGTGTGTGTGTGTGTGTGTGTGTGTGTTTGTGTGAGTTAAAGCAGTGTTTCTCAACTGGTGGGTTGCGACCCAAAAGTGTGTCGCAGGTCTATTCGTACTGGGTCGCGGACAGAAGGGGAAGAACAATGCCATGGTTCTCCCACTGAAGATATTTCAGCGGCCGCCCAAGTGATAGCCTATTTAGGACAGCCGAGGCAAAATGAATGATAATCTCACAATCAGCTAAAGGCTTCTCATCTGCACTTTCGCATGAGTGTAACGGAACCAGCTCGCAATCATGATCTACTCTTCTCTCTGGTGTGGGCGTGCAACAACCGGGCTTCCCTCAATAATGCAGACCTCAAAACTGATGTGACCAATTTCAATTCTATTGAGAATTTTCTAGTTTAAAGCGTTACAGAGGAAGTCAAGTCGAACCTCTCAAACAGTAGGCAGCCCTGACATGCCAAACAGCACTGAGGAAAAGAGCAACACTGTGCTATGCGCTAATTTCTTTTTTTCATTATTTCACGATTTTACATGAGGAAAAGTAACTTATGTTTTGACAATGTTATAGTTTCATATGAAATTATCTAAAGGTAGAATCTGTTAGACCTCATTTTATATCAACAGTGGCAGTTGTAGTTAAAGTTTCAAGATGTGTTTCAGCTAGTATTTATTTTTTAATAAATACTATAATTTGTTATTATTATTATTATTTAAGACTAGCTACACTGACCTAACCATGGTAATGAGGAGCCTTTCCTCCTGTGTAATATGTATGTTCTGTTTGAAATTAGGAAACAAACGGGATAATAATGGGCTCATAAAAGTAAATATGCTCTTCAATTTTTAAAAGGAGGGGAGAGAAAACTTCCTCTAGCTTTTGTTGTTGACGTCAGCAACAAAAATGTCACGATGCATGTCCTTGTACTAAAACCTTCTGTTTTCACTCCTTTAAGGGTCATTGTAACTGATAATAATAATTGTGTAATACCGTGAAACCGTGATATTTTCTGAGACGGTTATCGTACCATGAAAATCTCATACCGTTGCAACCCTACTCCACTTGCAGCTTTGAGCATAGAGCATCTCATACCGTTGCATCTTGAGCATCTCATACCGTTGCAACCCTACTCCACTTGCAGCTTTGAGCATAGAGAGAGTTTTTTCCAAACAGCCCTTGTGTGAATGGTTCATGCACCATGTACGACCAATATTTTCAAAAGCTGTGCAAGGACACTTTGAGACAGATGGTCAAGTTACATTTATTCCTCATGAAAAAGTTTGGTTTTTACCACCTCACACACTTAGTTTTTCACTCTTGTGTATTTTCCCCTTCCATTTCACCTTTTTTGTCTCATTCCCTCCCTCTGCCTTTTCTCACCACATCTTGGTGCATTCACAGGAAGTTGAACCTTAGGAGCTCTATTGTAGATGTTTTTCGGAAGTGTGAGACTAGCTAACACAATGCTGCTGTGCTAAGGGTGGGGATTTATTATTTCCCCTTGGTTTGGCCATGCATGGATCAACCGATTCTTTGGAGTCTGGATTGTATTCCGCTGAGTTGATTCAGCTGCACTGGCCTGCTGTGTAAAGGAAGGCCTGTGGGTGACTGCCAGTATAATACCACAGCTTTTCCTGAAGATAAGAAACTGGCAGATGTTTAAAAGCGCACCTGCTCTTGTCTATAATAAAGTCATGATGCTATGCTCCATGATTTTGTCATATTCGGATCAGTCGAATGCAGCATCAAGCAAAGCAGTCAAAGATGTGCGTCTTGCAGGTTTACACATTGAAAAACAGTGCAGAGAGATGAAAAACATGTTTGGTGTGAACAGCCCCTTATTAAGGTGCCTAATTTTGTGGGGGCAAGCACCACTCAAATTTTCTGCTGTAAAAATCTAGTTTTAGGTTACAGTATTCATTTTGGTTGAGTAATGTGTTTAAATGTGTATTTTACATTTAACTTTTTTGATAATGGAGAACCTGATGCAATGCAAATGATTGAGTTAGATAGTAATTAGACCACATGACCGCCATAACTAATAAGTATTGTTTCATCATGAGTTTGTAAAATTGATGTGGGTAGATTCCAGTTAACAAGCAAGTTCTTTTGTGCAGTTGAAGACATTAAGGCACAGTCCCTTTCCAATAATTCCCTGTAGCTGCTGCCCCCACTTCCCCTCAGTTCTGTTGTCCGTACACAATAGATCAGACTGAATGAAGTGGAGCATGTTGTTCTGGGTTTCTGGACCGGCACTTAAAGAATTTGGGTCAAAGCCCATCATGAAGAAACTAATTCGCCAAAACACATTATCTATCTTGCATTCTTTCTTTTACTTGTACATTAACCACTGAGCATCTGCAATTTTATCAATGAACCACCAATCCAGCCTAAATTACATTGTAGAATCTCTCTCTCTGTCTGAAACACTCTCTCTTTACAACAATATGGCATTGTTTTTGTTCGTAATACAATGTCTGATTTGTATTATCTCTCTCTCACAGATGCAAATTTTTTAGTCTAACGGAAACTCCGGAACATTACACAGTTGTCCTTGATGAAGAGGGATTTAAAGGTATCGCACACACACACTACTCTCCAAAGGCCCTTGTGTACAAAGTCCATTGACATTCTGTGTTGCCATGAAGTAAACTGAATTATGTAATCAGTTTAAGCTTTTTTTTTTTTTTTTTCAGGATTAACTGCTCGTCTGTCGTCTTTAAGTGAAGTTTGCCAAGTTGTAGATATAGGAGTCGTATTTAAGTCCACTTATAATATTAGTCAAGGTTTCTTCTCTTTTAGCACATCTCTGCTCTCTTATGACTTTCCAAAAGAAAGATGAGGGAATCATGAAAATAGGATCTGTCAGCTAATGCATAATTCAGATAATTTTTTCTGTCTGTGGTTTAATGTTCTGGTTGTAAATATCTG
Source organism: Myxocyprinus asiaticus (assembly GCF_019703515.2). Lineage (NCBI taxonomy): Eukaryota > Metazoa > Chordata > Actinopteri > Cypriniformes > Catostomidae > Myxocyprinus > Myxocyprinus asiaticus. Next base: position 8,393,336 of record NC_059346.1, on the reverse strand, counting down.
AGCTATTTCTGCTGTAAGTGATAATGGCTGGATGCAGCACATATGGTTAATCGAGGCAGAGGAGGAACATGATGCGTTTAGCTTTGATTCGTTTCAATGCATGAATTGTCCAAATGGATTGAATTCAGATGTCAATGCGACCGACTAGTTGAATTCTGATTTTTGTTACAAGTGAGTTTTTTTTCCTATAGTGAAAGTACAACACTTATGTTCCAATTTAAATCAAAGAGCTTCAAAGGTTTAAAAATGGGCTTCATTAATGAAATGTGAGCAGAACTGTTTTTTTTTTATTTATTTTATTTTTTTTTATAAGTAATTCATAAAACCATTCTTCCATATGAATATTCTGAACGATTGAATTAGGCCCAATGAGTATAGTTGGAATTGGCCAGCCAAAAAAATGTTTCCCTTTCAATAAGAGATCTTGGAATGTTTTTAACATTGACCATTTTTATGTTTTAAACATTTGTTTACACATTGATGGTTACAGTGAATGTAAAAGCAGTGTTTCGTTTCATTACCAAGCCTGAAACCTCAGTGCTGTTTAACTACATCTTTGCAGTGAACTACATCTTTGCTTTAAACTGAACATACTGAACTTTTTTTTTTTTCGTCTTGAACTCACACTGACACCTTGAGGCATGGATGCAGCTTCATTCAAACACAATAGATTTCAACAACAGTAATTGTAGGAATTCACTAATCTCAATCGGTCATGATTAATTTAATTAGTGGATGGAAGTGTCCAATAACAGGATGATTTATTGAGTTAAGCAAGTAGTATTTGGCTGGTCATGTGATCATAACATGGCAGTGCCCATGAAGGGACCCTCTCCGTGTGTATTTTAAACAGCTTTTATAAGGTTACTGATATGACTGGAGACTTCATCTCATGTGAGTGCTTATGATTTTATACAAATGTTTCAAAATTACAATACATTTCTTTAGGAGTAAAGGGAAAAAATGCTGAGTGCACCTTTAATTAGGCCATGTCCACACTAAAATGTTTTCGGTTTAAACATGTTCAACTTTTTTCCATTTCCTAATGTAATTTAGTTTTCAACCTTTTCCAAATTATGCAGTATTAAAAAGCGTTTTTGAAAGCCTCCATTTTCAGTAGAGGAAAATGCTTATCCTGGATGGGTGAGCGGTGGAAACGTAGCAAAATCGATGCGATTTCAACCAAATATGTATTAGTGTGGATGTGACCTTAGTCAGCACAGCAAAAGTGTTTCTCAATTCAGCTTATCTCCTTATTCATAATCTACTAATATTCAATTAAGATACAAGGGATAACCACAGTCATTTAATAAAAAAATATTTATTTTTGAGGTTGTACAAAAGGTAATTCATGCTATCACACTTTCGAGGGAAATGTCAAAGTTCATTGACTTTAAGAAGACTGATTCGTGGACAGGTGAGACAGTACATGGACACAAGAGTTCATGTCTGTTATTGTTGAACTCTTTTGTATGGCTGTCCTCGGCCTTTGACCCACACAGCTGTTTCCTTTTATGCTGAGAAAATTCTGCACCTCAACAGCAAATGTTCTTTCCCCTTCTCATCAACCTCAGGAAGGCAAAAAACAAAAAAAAAAACAAAGAGAAAGGACAAAGTTTTGGGATGCTCTTGAGTTTGCAGGTGTTCTGAAATGAGAACAAGTTGTTTTCTCTATGTTTGAAAGAGATATACAATGGGGTTCAAAAATCGAATTTTTTCCTGGAAATTTAGAAATATTTAAAACAAAGAAATGTTATGACACATATTGAATAAGAAGTATTTTGCAGTGTCTAGGCCTCTAATCAAAAACTTTGAGCATGTTAACTCCTTTGTAAAAATAAGTCAGTTTTCTTTCCTCAGTTGAAGCACACAAGATGCTCTTTGAAGCATTTTCAGATCATGCTGGAAAACATGGATCATCAGGTTGTGTTCATGCCATCTTGAGTATATGCTGTCATTAAAGAAAAGAGGGGCATACCAAATACTAAACAATTCTGAAATTCATGTTAATTTTTACATTCAACTTTTCACTCAGTGTTATGCTGATGGTATAGTTTATAATGGTATGTCAGAAACTGATCAGATCCTTTTTTTATGGGCTTGTATAATTTGGCTCTTTCATACTTTATTCATTTACAGAATGACCCTGTTAACTTTTATACTGTCATGTTGTTAAAACACAATGCCCATCCTTTTAAGACACAGATGGCACTGATGTGTGACTTCTGGCATCAACATTTGTTTTAAATATTTCTAAATTTCCAGGCTTAAATTAGATTTTTTTAAAAGTCCAATTGCTTCGAAAAGTAATAGTACACCTCTCCTAAATAATCTGTACTATGGATATGAATGATAAATCAAACTGCGCAAACTGTGTCGAATGAGTTACACACTTAAATTGAATCCATACTGTAGTGTTGGGGATTTGATCAAACCCTATGCCTTGTCATGTAAAATATGCTAGCTTTTCTTGGAATATGTTGTAAAACGTGTTTGGGTTTTAAAGGAAATAAACAAACCTGTTTAAATTTTGATTGGTATGTTTGACATATGCCAGGCCTATATGTGGTGCCCAACTTTTTCTGTCTCCAGAACTACAGCCATCAGAGCACTTACAGGTGGAGGGCTCCACTTGGCTCCCACTTAACGTCGTCTCCAATGGCAATGCCTCCAGTAGCTCACAAGCTGTGGGTGTCACCAAGATCGCCAAGTCCGTTATCGCTCCATTGGCCGAGCAGCACGTGTCCGTCTTCATGCTTTCCACGTACCAGACAGACTTTATTCTGGTAAGCATGTGTGTCTGTGTGATCCTTGACACACTGGTCTGCAATTAAACTGTCCTATATTGCAAATACGCTGATATATCTGTGTAAGGCTCCAATAAATCAGTCGGGCACTAGTGTCAAGGTGGTCTTTGGCAAACTTCAGGAGTGCAGAAATGTTTTTGTTGGAAAGCAGTGGCTTCATTCGTGGTGTCCTGCCATGGACCCCATGCCTGTTTAATGTTTTCTGTATAGTAGACTCATGAACGGAGATGTTAACCAGTTCCAATGATTACTTCCAGTCTTTAGCTGTCACTCTAGGGTTCTTTTTATACTTCATTGAGCATTCTGCAATGTGCCTTTTGAGTCATTTTTGCTGGACGGGCACATATAGGGAGAGTAGCCACAGGACTAAATGGTCTCCATTTATAGACGGTTTGTCTAACTGTGGACAGATGAATATTTAAGCTCTGAGAACTTTGTAACCCTTTCCAGCTTTATGCAAAGCAACAATTATTGATGGTAGGTCTTCTGAGATCTATTTTTTTTTTTTTCGAGGAATGGTCCACGTCAGCAGATGTTTGCTATTTCACAGAAACTTAAAATGTTTGAGTGCTTTTTATAAGTCAAAGTAGCTCTAACCCACACCTCCAATCTTGTTTCATTAATTGAATGCCAGGTTTGCTAACTCTTGACTCTAATTAGCTTGTGTTGACATCATTAGCCTAGGGGTTCGCATATATTTTACAACCTACACTGTGAATGTTTGAGTGATGTATTCAATATGTAAAAGAACGGTACAGTAATTTGTGTTATTAGTTTAAAACAGATTGTGTATGTTCATTATTGTAACTAGATTTTAAGACAAATTTATACATAAATGCAGGTAATTCCAAAGGGTTCACGTACTTTTTCTTGCCCCTGTGTATATACAGTTGAAGTCAGAAGTTTACATACACCTTAGCCAAATACATTTAAACTCAGTTTTTCACAATTCCTGACATTTAATCGTAGAAGACATTCCCTGTCTTAGGTCAATTAGGATCACTATTTTAAGAATGTGAAATGTCAGAATAATAGCAGAGAGAATGATTTATTTCAGCTTTTATTTCTTTCATCACATTCCCAGTGGGTCAAAAGTTTACATCCACTTTTGTTAGTATTTGGTAGCATTGCCTTTTAAATTGTTTTAACTCGGGTCAAACATTTTGGGTAGCCTTCCACAAGCTTCTCCCTATAATTTGCTGGAATTTTGGCCCATTCCTCCAGACAGAACTGGTGTAACTGGAGTCAGGTTAGACAGGTTTGACTTTTTCAATTCTGCCCATAAATTTTCTATCGGATTGAGGTCAGGGCTTTGTGATGGCCGCTCCAATACCGTGACTTTGTTGTCCTTAAGCCATTTTGCCACAACTTTGGAGGTATGCTTGGGGTCATTGTCCATTTGGAAGACCCATTTGCAACCAATCTTTAAATTCCTGGCTGATTGTTGCTTCAATATATCCACATAATTTTCCTTCCTCATGATGCTAAGTGCACCAGTCCCTCCTGCAGCAAAGCATCCCCACAACATGATGCTGCCACTCTCATGCTTCACGGTTGGGATGGTGTTCTTCGGCTTGCAAGGCTCACCCTTTTCCTACAAACATAACGATGATCTTTATGGCCAAACAGTTACATTTTTGTTTCATCAGATCAGAGGACATTTCTCCAAAAAGTAAAGTAGTTTGTAGTTTGGCTTTTTTATGGTGGTTTTGGAGCAGTGGCTTCTTCCTTGCTGAGCAGCCTTTAAGGTTATGTTGATATAGGACTCGTTTTTACTGTGGATATAGATACTTGTCTACCTATTTACTCCAGCATCTTCACAAGGTCCTTTGCTGTTGTTCTTGGATTGATTTGCACTTTTCGCACCAAACTACGTTCATCTCTAGGAGGAAATGTGTCTCCTTCCTGAGCGGTAGGATGGCTGCATGGTCCCATGGTGTTTATACTTGCTTACTATTGTTTGTGCAGATGAATGTGGTACCTTCAGGCATTTGGAAATTGCTCCCAAGGATGAACCAGACTGGTGGAGGCCCACAGTTTTTGGCTGATTTCTTTTGATTTTTCCTATGATGTCAAGCAAAGAGGAACTGAGTTTGAAGTTAGGCCTTAAAATACATCCACAGGTACACCTCCAGTTGTCTCCAAATAGCCTATCAGAAGCTAATTGGCTAGTTGCCTAAAAGCTTGACATCATTTTCTGGAATTGTCTCAGCTGCTTAACTTGGTGTATGTAAATTTCTGACCCACTGGAATTGTGAGAGTCAATTAAAAGTAAAACAATCTGTCTGTAAACAATTGTTGGAAAAATTGCTCATGTAATGCACAAAGTACATCTATTTATTCATGCAAATATCTGATTAGCCAATCGTGTGGCAGCAGTTTAATGTATAAAATAAAGCAGATATGGGTCAGGAGCTTCAGTTAATGTTCGCATCAACCATCAAAAATTTGATCTCTGATTTAGACCGTGGCATGATTGTTGGTGCAAGATGATTTCTGTAACTGCTGATCTCCTGGGATTTTCACACACAACAGTCTCTAGTGTGAATAGAGAATGATGCGAAAAACAAAAAACAACCAGTGAGCGGCAGTTCTGTGGATTAAAACGCCTTGTTGATGAGAGGTCAACGGAGAATAGCCAGACTGGTTCGAGCTGACAAAGGCTACGGTAACTCAGATAACCCCTCTGTTCAATTGTAGTGAGCAGAATAGCATCTTAGAATGCACATGTCGAACCTTGAGGCGGATGGGCTACAACAGCAGAAGACCACGTTGGGTTCCACTTCTGTCAGCCAAGAACAGAAAACTGAGGCTGCAGTGGGCCTACCTTTTATGTACCTCAGCAGAAATCTAGATTTGTCAGACCAGGCGATTTGTTTTTCTAATCGTCTACTGTCCAGTTTTGATGAGCCTGTGCCCACTGCAGCCTCAGTTTCCTGTTCTAAGCTGACAGTAATGGTACCCAGAGGGGTCTTCTGCTGCTGTAGCCCATTCACCTTAATGTTTGACGTATTGTATGTTCAGAAATGCTTTTCTGCATAGCACTGTTGTAACGTGTGCTTATTTGTGTTACTGTCACCTTCCTGTCAGCTTGGATCAGTCTGGCCATTCTACTCTGGCCTCTGTCATTAACAAGCCATTTTTGCCCACAGAACTGCTGCTCGCTGGATGTTTTTCGCACCATTCTCTGTACACTCTTGAGACTGTGTATGAAAATCCCAGGAGATTAGCAGTTACAGAAATACTCAAACTAGCCCGTGTGGCACCAACAATCATGCCACGGTCTAAATCACTGAGAAAATTTTTCCCCATTCTGATGGTTGATGTTCACTTTAACTGAAGCTCCTGACTCATATCAGCATTATTTAATACATTTAAACTGCTGCCACATGATTGGCTGATTAGATAATTGCATAAGTAGATCTACAGGTGTACCTAATAAAGTGGTGTGTGTGTGTGCGCGCATGCCTGGCCAAAAAAAAAAATTGCATACTCTAATATTTTGTTGGACCGCCTTTAGCTTTGATTACGGCGTGCATTTGTCATGGTATTGTTTCGACAACCTTATGCAACATCACAACAATTATTTCCATCCATATTTGCATACATTTTTGGCCGATATCTTGTATATAGCGTTTTAGTGATCTGATCACGATCAATCAGGATGTTTTTCCATGAAGCTGACGGTTCACCACTATCCTTCCAGGTTTTAATAATGCGTTGGACATTTCTTTACCCAATTCCTTAGTTTTCTTTGCTTGATGCTGGCCAATAATTTGCCCCTTATGAAACACAGTTACATCTTTTCCACGACCACGGGATACATCTTCCGACATGGTTGTTTAAGAAATGAAAAGCTACGGGGCCTGGGTAGCTCAGCGAGTAAACACGCTGACTACCGTCCCTGGAGTTCACGAGTTCGAATCCCAGGGCATGCTGAGTGACTCCAGCCAGGTATCCTAAGCAACCAAATTGGCCCGGTTGCTAGGGAGGGTAGAGTCACATGGGGTAACCTCCTCGTGATAGCTATAATGTGATTTGCTCTCGGTGGGGTGAGTTGTGCGTGGATACTGCGGTGGATAGCGTGAAGCCTTCACACACGCTATGCCTCCGCGGTAACGTGCTCGACAAGCCATGTGATAAGATGCACAGGTTGACGGTCTCAGACGTGGGCGGAGGCAACTGAGATTCGTCCTCCACCACCCGGATTGAGGCAAGTCACTACGCCACGAGCACTTGGAGCGCATTGGGAATTGTGCAATCCAAAATTGGGGAGGGAAAAAAAAAAATAAAAAAAAGCTACACACTTCATCAGTTAGGTTTAAAAGAATTGTTGCCAGCTGAAACATATTAATCACTGTGATAATGATCCTATCATAGGCTTTTAAGTATCTGTTTATTTAAATCCAAACGGCGACTTTTGTTTTTGGCCAGGAAGTGTGTGTGTGTGTGTGTGTGTGTGTGTGTGTGTAAAATAAATATATATATATATATATATATATATATATATATATATGAGAGAGATATTAGTATATATCAAATGTGGCTAATTGGGTTTGCTTGTATCTTAATTTTTTTTTATTTTGGACTTCAGAAAGTGCTGGTAGGTGTTTTGGGTACAAAAATGATACCATGCTGTATATACTAAAAGTGTGTGTGTGGTTTTTTTTTTTTGTAGGTGCGAGAGAAAGATTTGTCAGTGGTGGTGGAGACTCTAGAGACGGAGTTTAATATTTTCAGAGAGGAGGGGGGTGAGCCTGTGCCTCTCCACAGTCAGGACGCCTGGGACGGCCTCCATCGGAACGGCAGAGAGAGTGAGACTGAAGTTAAAGAGGGACACATTCTGACATTCACAAAGACATAAGTCTGGATCTTATCCAGTTTTATTTTGTGTCTTTTTAAAATTCTGAAACTATGTCGTTATTATGGAAGTCTTTTTTTTTTTTTTTTTTTTTTTTTTTTTTTAAACATTCCTTTTTTACTTGCCATAGTTTCAGAATTCTTTGCTAAAATCAGTTGTTTTTTCTGAGACAAGCTTATTCTTTTTGTAGTTGTTTTCATCACCAGACACATTAACAGTGTATACACTAAACAAGTGTTTGTGTCCTACTACGCTTGTTACTGTATTTATTTTGTGACATTTAAAGAGTCGTGTGTGTGTGTGTGTGTGTGTGTGTGTGTGTGTGTGTGTGTGTGTGTGTGTGTGTGTGTGTGTGTGTGTGTGTGTGTGTGTGTGTGTGTGTGTGTGTGTGTGTGTGTGTGTGTGTGTGTGTGTGTGTGTGTGTGTGTGTGTGTGTGTGTGTGTGTGTGTGTGTGTGTGTGTGTGTGTGTGTGTGTGTGTGTGTGTGTGTGTGTGTGTGTGTGTGTGTGTGTGTGTGTGTGTGTGTGTGTGTGTGTGTGTGTGTGTGTGTGTGTGTGTGTGTGTGTGTGTGTGTGTGTGTGTGTGTGTGTGTGTGTGTGTGTGTGTGTGTGTGTGTGTGTGTGTGTGTGTGTGTGTGTGTGTGTGTGTGGGTGGGTGGGTGGGTGGGTGGGTGGGTGGGTGGGTGGGTGGGTGGGTGGGTGGGTGGGTGGGTGGGTGGGTGGGTGGGTGGGTGGGTGGGTGGGTTCGTGGGTTCGGGTTCAGTTCCACATGCAACGGTTCATCCCGTCTTGATTCCGGAAAATCAGTTCTGTGTAATGAGTCTAGATCCAGACACTCTGCCAACGATTGCCACTACCCTTATAGACGTTCTGTTCTACTCTAACAGGTATGAATCATTCTGTCATAAACTCATGTAGTAATCTTTTCTGCATGTTAACACCTAAGGTGTAAACACCACACCATTAGCAGACCAATATTGATCTAATATTTCTCTGCCACAGAGGGTTCTTGAATCATATCAGTTTAACACACTTTTGACTCTGTGCTGACACCTGCTGATAAAACTGTATACAGTACTTTGTTTGGATCAAAAGCATGGATGCATCCCTAAAAAAACAAAATAAAAAACTTGAATATAGGCTAGCCCTTTTCCATTCATTTTAAAAGTGTGCAGACATATTTGAAGATAACAAGTCCTAATTAAAGTATTGTAATGTTTACAATAACTTGTTTAATTGCCTATAGCATCCTTATAAGCTACTGAGTGCCAGTGCTGACATTTGTTTTTCTTGCAATATCTCTTACAGTCCAAAAGAGGGCGCCAGTGTCGATCAGAACATGGAATGCATCAAGTTCTTCTCATTCTCTCTGATTGATGGATACATCTCCTTGGTGATGGACACAGAAGCACAGAGACAGTAAGACCCTCATATAGTGACATTTGCAGGTGTTAATATCAAGGCTTTGTCATTGCCGCATTTGAGAAAATGTGTCTCTCTCTTCAGATTTCCTGCAGATCTTCTCTTCACCAGCAGTTCTGGTGAGCTCTGGAGGATGGTGAGGATAGGAGGACAGCCTCTTGGGTTCGGTGAGCTACTACACTTACAGTTTTATTACTAATGAGATTTTTCTTGGTCTTTTAAAATAAAAGTTTTATCTATTATGTTGACAGACTCTATAGTTCACAACCAATTATAACAGATGTCATTTGCATATGTCAGGTTCCAATTACCTGCTTAGTACCCTATGTAGGTAGTAGATATCAGGGTAGCTCACTAGGTTGAGCATGTCATTGATTTGGTGTCAGCCTGATCAATCATTAGTCCTGACAATAGCAGAAGCTCTATTTATAAGTGATAGATAAATAGACACAATCGATTAAATCTGAAAACTGCATGAATCCCAGTTACTGACGTTTCTCTGTCCTTTTCAGATGAGTGTGGGATAGTTGCTCAGATCTCTCAGCCCCTTGCAGACAGTGATATATCGGCTTATTACATCAGTACCTTTAGTTTTGATCATGCTCTGGTAAGAATTATTTTCCTCTCTTTTCACACACTTATTTTTAAGCTTGTTTTAATGGCAGGTGCTGAGATCTAGAGGGCCTTTATTGACAAAGATTTTTATCTTACCACTAAGAGTTCTCCAAAGAGTTCCTATCTAGGAGTTTTTGCATAAAACCTATTCACAAAACTGCTAAGAGCAAGTTTTAGTGAGGAAATTTTAAGATAAGAGTAAGGCAGAGTTGACCTCATTGCTATGGATGACATAACGTTTTATTAGCACTATTTTAAATCGCCCTCAGTGATTGGTAGACAGGGAACCTCTATTTGTCAGCTAAGACAGACAATGATATATACATACAGTAGATGATGGATGGATGCAAGGGTGTAGATTTGGCTTGAATATGGGGGGGTTACAGTTTTATTTAGATGTGGCCAGGGAACCTTTATCTATTACACTTTTAATTGTGTTTACAGTGTTTAATGTTGTATTGTATTGATTTGGATGTGACTGGCTGCTGTTACACTCCATCAATCCATATGCATTCATATGGTGTGTTGAAATCCCATTCATTCCTATGGGTGAGCGCTAGTCCTTTAGGAGACAGTATGAATCATCTCGTCTGTTTACACCCAACCTGCAAATGGTTGCGTACCATTAGCATGTGTCGATCTGCTGATGGCATGTGAAATTCTGTGTTTGACTCTGTGAATACTGGATATTTGGATGAGACTTAATCATCCATTTGTTTGTGTACTCAACTATTCTTCTAACGCTTTCCCAAAATCTTTGTAGCTCTCACTGTTTTTCGGATTTTGTTTTCTTTCTCAGGTGCCAGAAGAAGACATTGTAAGTGTGACTGAGATGCTTCAAGCTCAGATGAAGGATGTGTCCCACTGAAGCCCTTGTTAAATGCGTCTTTAGGTTGAGGAGTGTCGAAAAATGTCCATACAGTGGATGGTAGATCTTTACTGAGCCATTAACACAGTATTACACCCCCAATCATCTAGCCATAACCAGAGGGGTGCTACAGTTCAGGGTTTGTGAGCTTGGGGTGGTTTTTAAACAAATGCCTACCCTTAAACTGTGCTTTAGCAGAAACATTGTTGATCATATCCCATTAGAGAGAATCCCAAGTATTTTATATGCTTATTTGAAGGACATTGACATTGCATATCTTTGCAGAAGCCCGACTGTTTGAAGCACTTGTGAATTAGAAGTTATGATGTGTGCCATTTGATTTGTGGCCTTTATTACTTCAATGCAATGGGATAATAAGCAAATATTGAGATGTTTCGTCCTGAAATATGAAACTGGAAAATCCCTATTGGGGTTTAATGGCTGCCATTATTTTATGCCTTTTGCAGTGCAAGAACTCTTACTATTGTGAGTACTCTGCTCAGGCAAGTCTTCCAGTATTGTCAGGTTTTTTTTTAATTATTGTTTTAAAGGGATAGTTCTCCCCAAAATGAAAATTGTCACATTTTACTCACCTTCTTTCTTGCTTTCATAGTATGCAAAAGGAGATGTTAGATGTCAGCTTCAGTCACCATTCACTTTCATTGCATTTTGTTCCATACAATAAAAGAAAGAGAGCCATTTGGGTTTTGGAACAACATGAGGGTGAGTAAATGATGACCGAATATTCATTTTTGGGTTCACTATCCCTTTAAGAGCAAGGAACATATATTTTACTTTTGTAACCTTTGGTGTCATTTAAATATTGCACATAAATAAGCAGTTACGGATGGTGACCTAAAGGGCAATTAATGAGCATTTCAAACATATCTTTGCACTGTTCGAGTGATTATAGTGATTATTTCATGAAAAATCGGATATAACCAAACCACAAGTGTTTACAACAAAGTTATTCAAGTGAATCGCACGAAGAACATGTCCGTGTCATATTTCACGCTAAAATCAAATGAAATTTCCCATAAAGAAAATGAATCCTGGTTGCTTATTTGTAAGGACCATTAAGTATTTTTACACTGGCATTATTTTAATGACAGTTAAGTCATTCTCATTACTATAATTCCAAAAAATGTGCATTGCTTTACTGCGTTGGGGGGAATATGCTTAATTGTTATGAAAAAAATGTCACAATGCAAAAAAATACAATAAAAAATCTTTATAAATGGATCTTATCTTTAATAAACGGATACTATTATGGAAGCGTAATCAGCATTGATTTGGCTTTTATTTTGCCCACAAACCGATTAGAAAACTTTCATCTATTTGAAATAACTTTGTAGCAGATATTTTTTTGAAATAAAGAAAATCCTCTTGCACAGCTGTCTCTTTTAATGACGGCACATTGGACTATGCTCGTTACATTTCTGCCTTTGCTGCCTCTAAAAGAGGCTCAGCATCAGTGTGGCCTTACAATCTCTCATAATATTTGTTTTATCCCAGAGCAGGATGTTCTTTTGGAACTAATTTTGTTCACTACGAAGGAACCATGCTCAAAGGAGAGATATATGACCATATGTATATGCAAATTTGGAAACAATTGTATTGAAGCAATTGTTTAGGACATTTATCCTCAATGTGTGGTTTTGATTATTACAGGAGCCCCAAAAATGACTTTTAAAATGACCTATGGAGAACTTTCTCATTCCAGCCATCGGTTTAATGAGTTGGTTTAAAGTTCTGTTCCATCATTTACATTAATATTAGTAAATGCATTAGGTGTCATGAACTAACAATGAAGAATATTTTTAGCAGCATTTATTAATCTTGGTTTGTTAATTGATAAACACACATTTGTTCATCGTTAGCTCATATTGGTTTATAATGCATTAACTAATGTTAACGTATACAACTTATAATTTAAAAAATGGATTGGTAAATGTTGAAATGAACATTAACCAAGGGTAATACATTTTATTAACGTTTAAAGAAATTCCAGTGCCATCAAGGAAAGATTTTCATGTTTATTTTTTTTTTTTTTGGCAAAGACCAAGGCTATGACAAAAATCCATTTGTAAAGGTCAGTACTCGTAAGAATTTGTTATTCTTTCTTGCTTTTTGTAGCCTATGCTTTGGGCATTTACCTAAAGTCATTTTTGGTACATTTTATACAGTGTCAAAAGAATTGCATACCAGAGTTTGTAACTGCTTATTCAATAAACGACCGTAAAATACTTGTTTTGTGTTTTTTCTAAGACTTATACAAATCATGTGCACATTTAAGGGGCCATACAAAACTTCACAACACTTTTTATATGTAAAATATCAAAGCGATTTTATTTCACCCCAAAAACAAAAAAAGTTGATCCTTGAGAAATTACACCATGTTTTAGTTTACTGAAGTAGGAATATTTAATGTACAATCAATATATGGTGTATTGTAACACATGATTATAATGCATTTAAAGGACTTAAATAATGCAATATATAAATACAGGTTTCAGAGAAAGTACCAATAATAAAGAAGCATATTTGGACATTCCTGCTTTATCTCCCCTTTAGTGTTTTTTTTTTTTGTTCTTTTTTTTTTTTTTTTTTTTTTTCCTTTTTCTCCCAATTTGGAATGCCCAATTCCCAATGTGCTTTTAAGTCCTTGTGGTCACACAGTGATTCACCTCAGTCTGGGTGGCGGAGGACGTATCCCAGTTGCCTCCGCGTCTGAGACCGTCAACCCGCGCATCTTATCACGTGGCTTGTTGGGCGCATTGCCACAGAGACATGGCGCGTGTGGAGGCTTCACACCATCCACGCTCGACTCAGCACGTGCCCCACCAAGAACAAACCACATTATAGCGACCACGAGGAGTTTACCTCATGTGGCTCGGAATTTAAAGAGCTTAGCCTCTAAAGAGGGAGGAGACGGGAGTGAATATTCAAGACACAAAACAATCGCCATTGATAAGTATGGTACACCCAGATAATGGCTAAAGATTACATATTAAAATCATTATTTTCCAACTCCATCATTTAAAATTCCTTTGGTGAATAACATCAACAATAATACACCTTAAATCAAAACGAGGCTTGGCTTGATTTCATTGTTTGACATTACAAGACTGTACATTTTACAAATGTTCAGACAGCATCCCTAAAATGTATTTGTGTTATCAGGAAAGATCCTTTGATATTCAAAGGATGGTAATGCTACCAAAAAAAAATTTGTTAATTGCTCATGCATTTAAAACTCATTTTATTAGCAAAACATCTGTAATATCAAATGCTGTTTTCTACAGGAAAGACTAATTTGCCCAAACACTATTAATGTTTTCCTTGTGAAGTAAATGCTTTTGAACTTATTGACTTATTGCTTAATTTTTTAGCTGTCAGGAATAATATGCACTGTAAAAACTATGTTCAAGTTTTATTCATTTAATATATATATATATATATATATATATGATGTTAATTCAGTTGGATGGAAATTTGTTATACAATTGAAATGTGTAAATCTTAAAAATAGACATATTTTCAATGGGTGTATGTGTGTGTAATGTGCGTTATTATTTTAAACTATTTTTAGTCAATTTTTAAGATTTCTGCATTTCAGTTCTATAAGAATTGAGAAACCTTTAAAAAAAAATATTTTTTGTTTTTTTTTGTTTTACATTTTTATGAATTAAGAATAAAATAATGTGAATTATTTAAGTTTAACAAGGAGTATGAACTTTAAAAACTTAAAGTAAATAAAATGCATTCGTTTTAAACAATATACTGTAGTTTGGTAAATGCCAAAGCAACTACATTTGCTTTGGCATTAATTCAAATAGTTTTATACTTGGCAAAGTTTAGAAACATTTGTTTAAATCTTACTGTTGCCATGAATTTCTATTATTTCATTGAATTTTGAGAAATTTGAGAGGCTGAAGTTTTTACAACTTCATTGGTAGATTTGGTTTTGCTTTAAAGTGTGAAGTTCCTTTTAAAATTAAAAATATGATTGACAATTTGAAAAGGGACACGCCGACAACTCATAAATTAGCAAAAAGTATATATAAGCATATCAGCAGACATATAAAATCAAATTTAAAAAGTTAATTGAAATACGTTAAAGTGGAAATAAATTAATCAAATCGTCAACAAACAATAATATTAATAATAAAATACAAACAAAATAATTACCATAATCTTGTTAAAGCTACAGGCCCATTAAAAAACACCTTGAGAAGTACATTTTACATGTCTCCACAGCTTATGATGTGGCAAAAAAGTTGTTTTTTTAAATAATGGTCAGTGAAATAACCCATCTCTTACCAACCACTTTATCTGTGAAATGTTGAACCACCTTATATGTAATACAAAGCACGGTATCTTCATCTGAGAAGATGCATTTAAAAGAAGCTCCCTCTAGTTTAACAGAGAGTCTGAGCATGATGCAGTTGTGGGCAGGAAGTGATAACAATCTCAGTCTACATGAGAATATCAATCACTAAAAAAGATTACAAACATAGTGGTTAGCCTGGCACTTTCTTTTGCCATGACGGTGGTTTCATTTTTATCAAAGTGAAAAAAAAAAATCACACTTCTGTTTAATTCTGTCATTTGATGATGCGTCTTTGTTATTATCATCAATAAATATGCAGATCAATCATTCAGATTATATACTTGTGAATTACCTTACTCAAAACTGTTCTTGCCACTGTCTATTGCAAATATACAGACACAGATGTTTGCCAGAGTCAAAATACAAGAAAAATCCTGTGAAGCAAGAAGCAACCGTTTAAACTCTTCTGTGGAAATGTGGCACTTTCAGTTCTATGATGAAGATGCAAATGAGCTTTCAACATTTATCAGATTATAAACGCTAATCAGACTGAAAATCTGTGTACAATGTTACCTCAATCACAGGGAAATGGTAAAAATTTGTAGAGCATGCTTTTTAATTCCTCTGCCATGGGAAAATGCAAATTATTCCCTTCTTGTGATACATATGTGGTGAAAAATACAGTGGATTATGGAATTTGACACAAGTAAAACAAGTCTGTGAAAGGCTTTTCAAACTATGAGTGCGTTTACATGCACGATATTATATTGATTAATGCTTAATTAGCTGCCACTGCCAAGATCAGCGTAAGGTAGGGCCATTACTAAGAAACGATCAGCGTAAGAAAATACGATCAGTGCCAGCACAGGAAAAAATGCACCCCCTAGCAACCCCCTTAGACAATGGGGCTTCCATGGCGGAAGGGGGTTAGGTCATAAACGGTTAATGCAAAACATGCATAGATCGTTTGTCCATTACTCTAATTTCGAATTGCATGTAAACACAATTATTCAATGCGTGCAAGTATTGTGCACATGCCTGTTTATGCTCTGACTTTAAAAGCAGAGAATATACTGATTATGTCAAATCTCACAATGTTTTGAAAATGCTAATTTTTGGTAGTAATCAGCGTATGGGAGTTCATGTAAAGCACTCACTGACTTGATTCTGTTGGCAATAGACTAAAATTCTCTCTTGCAGCCTGGCACCAGAACACATAAGGCCTAATAGTTAGCAATTTGTTGATAGAATTATTTAACATTATTATTATTATCATTTGTGATAATCCAAAATGCGCAGCCAGGAATCACGGTCTTTAGATCATCTTAATTGCAATGTACCTGTCTGTTATTTTATGACTGAGTATTGCTCCCTTCACATACTATCAGAATTATCGTAAATACGAGTTTTCTATTCAGAAGTTGCACATGAACGACCCCTCAAGTCGTAATTACTAGTTGAGATATAAACATGCCAATTAGAGAACGGTTAATGGATACAAGTGGCACAATGGTGCAGCTCCTATCTACTTGAATGGGGAAAGACCGAAATCTGCAAAACGGTTGGTCATGATTACGACCAAAGAACATATTTCTAATCAGCAGTTAAAGCTACACTATGTAACTTTTGGCCCTCTAACAGTTAAAAAATAAAACTGCATGTGTCTTGCGGAAGAACATTGTTTTGGTTGTGCTTTGGCTCTGCTCCTCTGTGCGGATGAATGTGGTTCGAGGCACCGGTGTATACATGAATACAGGACATCTTATCAGAGCGAATGGACAAATAAATAACTAAAGAAAGGAAAAGACAGATATCTGAAAACATGTTATCTGAGCAGGTAAGTGCCATATCTTTTGCTGTTGTTTTGACTTATTGGAAACATTGATGCTTTGAAATGAACGACGTTACAAAAGTTAGGCAACGTTTGTTAACATTAGACATAACGATTGCTAGTCTGATAAGGTCAAACGTTGTGAAGTTTTTATAATTGCAGGATTTTCTGGCCAAATAGACCACAGTAGTAACTAATTTATAGATTGTCATTGTTACCAACCAGTGGTCAACATCATTTCAAGACTCACATGTCCTTGGCAAGCCTAGGACTAAAGGATTTGCCTTTATAAAGAAAATACACACATGTGAGCAAGTGAAAAGTTCTGCACCGATTACAGTTTAATTATTGTATTTCACTACACACACACAGACATACATTATATACATAAACCATATCAATAAAATACCTGTTGAGTAAGAAAAAAGCCATCTCTGGGTCGCTTTTAAATTCTTTCAGATCTCAGAGTTGTCACCAACTCTGAAAAGCCAAGCCGATGTTGATTCGGGTTTTATTACGGACTCTACGGACTATTACGGTCGCTTTCACTTTTTGCTTGTAGACTCTGCTCTTTTCGGGGTTTCTTTGTTTTTACAACTGGTGGTTTGTCATTTTGAATGATCCATGGTCAATTTTTCTCATTCGTTTTGACACTATAGTAGCCGGATCTTATTCCCACACACGCAAGGGTGAATGATGTATGTATGGAATTTGTTTAGCTCAGATCAAGCTAAAAAAAAACATTATTTTTTAGGCTGGTCCAGCTAATGCGAATGTGTGTTTTCGACCTGACCGACAGGCGATGTCTGTATCTAAAAGGTGACTGGCTTTTTTACCTGTAAGATGGGACTTCCTTTTCGAAATCCGCCATTTTATGCACTCCAATTTCTTCCACTTATTTTAATACAAGTGGTCTGTCTTGGGCTAAACACTCTTTGATAAAACATACAGTATCATGGTGTCAAAGTAAGAGTTCCCCAAGGAATATGCAGAAATGAACCTGGTGTCGTCCTCCATGTTTCCTGTTCTTTCCAACAACAAAGCACTTGAAAACAGCGTACTCATAATTACCACTTCATTAGTGGGATGTAGGATTATTCCAATAGCACTTGAAGGCACCCAAAGGAGTACAGCATTTTTTTAAGGCCAGAAAATTCACTAATATCTATCTATCTTTTTTGTGAATGCGGAAGTGAACCACTCATACATACATTCACTTAGCACTTTATTAGGAACACTATGGTCCTAATAAAGTGCCCAAAGTGGTCTACTGCTGTTGTAGCCCATTGTAGCTCTCTGTTTTACTTATGGTCGACTCTTTTACTGATGGTTCATGTTTTGTTCAGTGTTTCAAATAAAATACTTCTCCGTACAATCTCAACATGTCTGTTTATTTTCTCTTAACACTTCTGCCTGTGTTGTTATTCTTCCTTACTCCTTGCATAGTATCCATCACATAACACTTAACACAGTGCCATCTAGTGGCTTTCTTGAGTAACAGGCACAATCAATGAATATCATTACAGGTTCCTTTTTATTTTCACAGATTACTTGAGCAACCTTGAATCACTTTCAGTAACCATGAATCACCGTGAGTAGCTTTGAATCATTGTGAATCACCGTGAGTACCTTTGAATGATTGTGAATCACCGTGAGTAGCTTTGAATCACTGTGAGTAGCTTTGAATCATTATGAATCACTGTAAGAGCTGTATGAAAACAGAAAAATACAATAAAGAATGAAATAAAACAATGTATACAAATTAATATGTAAACAAAATAAACCATTTAAATTAAACATAGTTTCACCGTGTTATAACGAAGTATTACTACACATACTACACAGAGACCTTGCCATGTAAACAATCCAATGAGTCAGCACGATGCATACAAACAGGTAAAAAAAAAATGTACAAACAGGTAAATTCACTCAATATAACACACACCTTGTTCTTCACTGAAAACCAGGACTAAAAACTGAATATACTTATGAAGAATCCGTGTTAAGTCAGTGCATGATGCAGGATTGAAGGAGAAGGACGCTCTAAATGCACTCTGTGAATGTTTAGAAAGTTTTCACTTATCAAAATAAGTGAAAATTTTCGAAATATTCACAGAGTGCATTTAATTCGTCCTTCTCCTTCAATCCTGTGTCATGCACTGACTTAACATGAGCTGTAAAGACCGAAAAAAGATGTAACGTGCCTTTCAAAATAAAAGTCCTCAAACTCCAATCTCAGTGGACATAAATGAAATAAGTCTGATTACTCAAATACAAAAAAATATAGACTGTAAATAGTGAAATATAAACAATATATATGTACATTCCATTAAAAGTAATTAATGGTCATTTACACCCATTCACCTAAAGGGTCGACGTATTGTGCATTCTGAGATGCTATTCTGCTCACTACAATTATACAGAGTGGTTATCTGAGTTACTGTAGCCTTTGACCTTTTGTCTGCTCAAACCAGTCTGGCCACTCTCCGTCGACCTCTCTCATCAAGGCGTTTCCATCCGCAGAACTGCCGCTCACTGGATGTTTTTTGTTTTTGGTAAATTCTAGAGACAGTTCTGCGTGAAAATCCCAGAAGATCAGCAGTTACAGAAATACTCAAATCAGCTGTCTGACACCAACAATCATGCCACAGTCAAAAAAATTTCCCTATTCTGATGGTTGAAGTGAACATTAACTGAAGCTCCTGACCCATATCTGTATGATTTTATGCATTGCACTGCTGCCACACGATTGGTTGCTCAGTGAGAGTATGTTGATTTTTAAAGTCCAAGTAGCCAACTTGAAACAGAATAAGTCATAATCCAAATTCTTTAAAATATTTGGCAAACCAGTAGAAAGCAAAGGATTTGTCAACCATTTAAACTGTTTTTTCAGTTATGTATTTCAAAGGTGTCTAAAGATGGTCAGCTAACAAATTTGAGCACAGAATAAAATTATGCTAGTACTGTAGGTCTATACATCCCAACATGTACATCCCAACATATAAACAACAGCAAGATGATTGATCTAATCTGATATAGCAAGACCTTAAATTTGAAAGTCTTGGAGCAAAAGGACTGATCTGAAAGGAAGAGTTCTTTGATTTGCTGCAATATGACAGACAAATCATGAAAATAGTAAATACAGCTTGATTACCAGTGCCCTCAGTGAAGCATGGGGGTGGCAGCATCATGTTGTGGGGGGCTTTGCTGCAGGAGGGACTGGTGCACTTCACAAAATAGATGACATCATGAAGCTAGACAACAGCTTAATTTTTCTGGCAGGGTCAAACAACCCAAAGTATTGTTAACTGTATGGTAGAGTCCTTTTATCCAAAGCCAAAGGACTATCTATCCTTCACTTTCTCTTTTCGTTAATGATTGTACAGCCAAAGGAATTAACAGAATTTTTCTGGACTTCATATGGAAAAACAAACCTCATAAACTTAAGAAAACGGTGCTTTTAAATAGCAGAAGAAAAAAAAAAAGGTGGACTTGAAGTGTTAGATTTTAATGATGCTGTAAACACCTTTAAGATTAATTGGCTTAAAAGGTGTTAAATAAATCCCAATTTTATATGTTTTTTTTTTTTTATCCCTAATTATGTCTTTAACAAAATAGGTGGCCTTTCCTTTGTATTAAAATGAAATTACCTAATAAGCTGCCAGTTGTGTTATCTAAATTTCATCAGCAGGCTCTTCTTTCCTGGAAGTTATGTTACACCCACAATTTTTCACCACATAAGACTCTTTTGTGGAATAACTATTAGAAATAAATCTCTCTTTTTTACAGCATGGTTTAAAAGGAACATATATGGAATCTTTTCAATTTTTGATAAACCTGGCAATGTCTTGTCTTATGAGCATTTTATGTCTGTTTATGACTTCCCCATAAGAATATAATGCTGTGCTCAGAGCAATTCCTGCCGGCCTAATTCAACTTGTGAAGAGTCACTTAATGTTTGGTAAGGGAGACACAAAAGAGTCTGTTCTGATATTAGATGGAATAAGTATATTCAACAAAAAGTGTAATAATAAGCATATTCTCCAAATTTTCCAACGTAGAAACCATATTGTCCCTAAAGGTAAATTTCATTGGGCATCCTTTATTGAGTGTATAGAGTGGAAAAAAGCATGCTTGCTACCTCATAAGTACTACATCCCCAATAAGACCAAAAAAATTCATTTGACATTTTTGCATAAAATATATCCTGTGAATCTCATTGTGTCCAAATATACAGATGTTGACAGCACCTGCTCATTTTGTGGATGTGAGGATGAAACATTAATCCATTTATTTTTTTCAGTATGAAATAAGCCCCCTGATACGACCAAATCCTTTCTTTTAAAATATATTATTTGCTACTATAGCACCACTTCTAATGATTCAGTGGAATATATTGTTAATTTTTTTATTTTGTATGGATATATTTATCCATAAGCAAACATTTTCTAAACTCGTAGCCTACTCTCTCACATTTTTTAATAGAAATGGATGCATTTCTCAAATCTCTTCAATTGACTAAAAACAAGAAAAGCAATAAATTCATGAAACATTATGAGAAATGTTTTTGTAATACTTATGATGTGTAATGTTTTCCTCTGTATGTATAAGTATATTATTTATTTTCATTTATATATATATATATATATATATATAGTTGCCAAAAGTATTCGCTCATCTGCCTTTAGACGCATATGAATTTAAGTGACATCCCATTCTTAATCCATAGGGTTTAATATGACATCGGCCCACCCTTTGCAGCTATAACAGCTTCAACTCTTCTGGGAAGGCTTTCCACAAGGTTTAGGAGTGTGTTTATGGGAATTTTTGACCATTCTTCCAGAAGCGCATTTGTGAGGTCAGACACTGATGTTGAACGAGAAGGCCTGGCTCGCAGTCTTCGCTCTAATTCATCCCAAAGGTGCTCTATCGGGTTGAGGTCAGGACTCTGTGCAGGCCAGTCAATTTCTTCCACACCAAACTCGCTCATCCATGTCTTTATGGACCTTGCTTTGTGCACTGGTGCGCAGTCATGTTGGAACAGTAAGGGGCCATCCCCAAACTGTTCCCACAAAGTTGGGAGCATGGAATTGTCCAAAATCTCTTGGTATGCTGAAGCATTCAGAGTTCCTTTCACTGGAACTAAGGGGCCATGCCCAGCTCCTGAAAAACAACCCCACACCATAATCCCCCCTCCACCAAACTTCACAGTTGGCACAATGCAGTCAGACACGTACCATTCTCCTGGCAACCGCCAAACCCAGACTCGTCCATCAGATTGCCAGATGGAGAAGCGTGATTCGTCACTCCAGAGAACGCGTCTCCACTGCTCTAGAGTCCAGTGGCGGCGTGCTTTACACCACTGCATCCGACCCTTTGCATTGCACTTGGTGATGTATGGCTTGGATGCAGCTGCTCGGCCATGGAAACCCATTCCATGAAGCTCTCTACGCACTGTTCTTGAGCTAATCTGAAGGCCACATGAACTTTGGAGGTCTGTAGCGATTGACTCTGCAGAAAGTTGGTGACCTCTGCGCACTATGCACCTCAGCATCCGCTGACCCCGCTCTGTCATTTTACGTGGCCTACCACTTCGTGGCTGAGTTGCTGTCATTCCCAGTCGCTTCCACTTTGTTATAATACCACTGACAGTTGACTGTGGAATATTTAGTAGCGAGGAAATTTCACGACTGGACTTGTTGCACAGGTGGCATCCTATCACAGTACCACGCTGGAATTCACTGAGCTCCTGAGAGCGGCCCATTCTTTCACAAATGTTTGTAGAAGCAGTCTGCATGCCTAGGTGCTTCATTTTATACACCTGTGGCCATGGAAGTGATTGGAACACCTGAATTCAATTATTTGGATGGGTGAGCGAATACTTTTGGCAATATAGTGTAATTAATAGTGCATTAAAACTATCGCATTATTCTGAGACTCGTGGCTTGCCACAGACACATGCTGAAATTGACTCGGTAGATCAGCACCCCCGAAGCTATGGTGCCCTAGACACTGTAGGAAGCCGCCTATGTCGCCTAAATGTGGTGACCTGCCCTGTTGATTACAAAGTATAGTTTAAAGCTATGATGCTTTATGAAGCTACTGATGTTAACAGATGTAAGTGAGCCTAATGTATGAGTAGTAATAAATTAGCAGGCACTTTAATTCAAAGTAACTTACAGTACACTTATTATAATTAAAGGGTCAACCCCCCTGGAGCAAACTGGGATGTCGGCCCTGCTGGAACTTGCAACCTGTCAGTTACCATCCAAGATCTTGCGACCACTAAGACACACATTTAGAAAACATCTCCCCCTCATTCCTAATAAAGCATCACTGTATTTTCTCCTATATGAATGCAGTACTCCTCTTCTAATAAGTATGTGAGGAAATCTGTCTTGCGACCCTGAATAGAATATGACTTAAGGGACAGAATACCTGCCCACACATGTATCACATACAAGACTCTCACATGAACTACTTCAAATGTGACATTGCATCTAAATTATGACAAAAATTCAGCGGTATGTGTACTTTTGCATAGGCTGCTTTATTTGTGAATAAGGTCCCAATAAAACCAAACTATGCAGCCGTCAGATTACATTACTGTGACATTTAAGGCAGTTAGCGCATGCAACATGAAATGTTATTACAGTCTATAGCGTAACTACAGATTATTACTAATAAGTAAAATCAGGGGCTTCACAGGATTTTATTACACAACAAGATCAGATCTTGCATGGGGATACACTGAGTAATAAACAGTGATTATGCTGAATAGCATCTAAAACATTTCATATTTACCTACCGCCAATTAAAACATGTTCAATCTTTAAATTAAACATGACATGTGCATGACATGTGTGGCCTATCAGCACAAAACATCATCCACAAAGTAGATAGTGGAGGTTTTATCGTTCTCTATTTTCCATTTTTACGTCTTAAGATTAATTCCAGTGTGTGAGATAATGAAGATATCAGTGATGATCCTGTGACTAAGCAGTCACAGGCATATAAAGGAGCATTGACTGATTTGACAATGAAACGTTATCATACTCTGAAGAACGAAGACTCTATCGTGAGGAGTAAAATACTGTGAATTTTATTCATGGAACCAAATACTGGTAAGTCTTGAAGTTCTTCATCATATTTTGTTTGAATGAATTAGTTCCTTATTTTCAATATGAATTAATGACTTAACACCAAAGATGCATCACACCAACCATTGTTCACTTTTCTTATTAGGACTTCTGAAACTGTGGACTTCTTTGGTGATTTTAAGCCTGACCATACCATACATATCAACAAATCGATGCACCATAGAACGCATTCGATTTACCAGATTGAAAATGAAAAATCTATTAAACTCATTTGTAAGTATTGATCTTTTCCTGTATTTGTCTAATGTAAATGTGAGATGAAAATGCTGATGAGTTTGCTCAAGAAATGCATTAAATGAATGCACAGTTTGTCCTGGGATTTGGGCTCTTAAGCCACTCTTAAAAATGCATGAATGTCATTGCATTAAATAACAAAATATCAAACCAAGTACCATAAGCAAACAAATGATGCTTGAGCTTTTCCTTAAAACTAAATTCAATTTTCTCAGATTACTTTTAACCAACTGGTGTCAAGATGATTTTCAGTGAATGTATGAAGTCAGCCAGAAAGTTCATATGAACAGTATCTTTATTGTTTATATTTGTTTTAGTGAAGTATTTTGCTTGAAAGAGTACTGAGTTATCTAATAGAATGACATTAATACATTTTTAAGTGTTGCCTAAGTTTACTTTTTGGGGCCA
Source organism: Myxocyprinus asiaticus (assembly GCF_019703515.2). Classification (NCBI taxonomy): domain Eukaryota; kingdom Metazoa; phylum Chordata; class Actinopteri; order Cypriniformes; family Catostomidae; genus Myxocyprinus; species Myxocyprinus asiaticus. The sequence goes on along the minus strand of NC_059346.1, from coordinate 8,368,798 downwards.
ATTTAATGTTTCAGAAGTTTGTAAATGTAGTTGTAAATGTTTATATCATGGCATAAAAGTGATGCTTGTTGTTATGGACTTAGAGCAGCACTTTAATTGGAAAATACTCACTGTATTTTATTTTTAATTTTTGGAAGCACTTTACAATAAGGTTGTATAACATTACTAACATTACTTAGTAATAATAGTAATTTTGTATTAGTTATTAGTTACTTCTAATAGTAGTAATAGTTGACAAGACCTTACTATGGACGATACATTAACAGCATTTCTTAAATTTGGCTTCAGATTTGAATTTCTTCAAATACTAATACATTTTAAACATTAAAAGTTGTATACTTTAATATAACTAACATTAACATAACATTATGAACTAACATGAATAACAATGACCAATAGGTTGTTGAGGGCACATATGTAATAGCATTTGGTGCTACAGTAAATGTACACACAAAAAATATTTTAGCCTATTTTTTAAAATGTATGCATTTTAGTCTTAAATGTAAGTTTTATTCATTTAATTTTGTTAAAGATTACTCAATTCAATTTGATGGAATTATGTTATGAAACTGAAATGTGTCAATCTTAAAAATAGACTATATATATTTGAGTGTAATAAAGACCCTAAAGGTCCTATATAAAATAAAGGCCTTACACGTAATAAAAAATGTTGTCCTAAATGTTAAATAGGTCCTAAATGTAATAAAGACCCTAAATGTACAACGTGATCTCATGAGAACTGGAATGTACTCTTACGTAAAGTTTGGTACATCCTCTTACGTTTGCATAGACACCAAAACGTACAATATTGATGTATTGACAGCATGTAAACATCATCATTTTACATATTAACACCTATAGAAACGTACAAATGTTTACGTGTACTGTTTGAATTGATTAATATTGAATAATTCATAGAATTAATCAGTTAAATACATTTAGTTTATAATCATTGAGATTAGTTAAATGCCATCACATTTATTTCATGCAGTTGACATTATAATATGACATTTTAATGGTTTCGTTCAGTTCTGTGATTTCTGCTGCCCTATACGATGTTTTAAAGGATTATATCACTTTAACCAAGACTACACTTTCAAATGTTAAAATGAATATGAATAATGAAAACTCTGCAATCGTTTAATCATTTAATTTTACTTTTGTTTGCCATGGGACACATAAGGAGTTTTCAGAATATGCCAAAAAGCAAAATAAACCACAAGAAGCACCATAAAACAACAGTAAAATTAATCCATACGTTTGTTAGCTATAATCCAAATCTTCAGACTGCTTTCAGTGAAGAACAGACCCAAATTCAAGCCTTTTATTCAACGATGTCCATCTCCATCCATCGCAGCGCCGTCACACCCACTGTAACCATCAACACCTGTTGGTTTCGTTGTCAAAATTCAATAATTGCTGCCTCAAGCATTACGACCAGCAGGGCAGTGATGCTGAATGCTCATTGGCTCTCAAGTGTCTCTTGACCATTTGTGACATGCCGTATGCTGCGATATGTTTGAATGAGAAATGACAGTGCTGTTCTGGAGTGCATCAGGAGATTGCTGATTAATAATTATTATTAACAGCCATTAATAATTTAAATTCTACTAATTCTCACCTCACACAATGCTATTGTATGCTGTCAGGGAGCACATCGGATGCAGCGCATCACCCTTTGGACTACTTTTTACTAAATTTAGCTATTTTTCTGAATAAATGATTGTGATTAAATGGTTATGGTTAGGTTTAGGAGTAGGTGTGGGATTAGCGGCTGTAAAATATATATAAATGTTTTAGTGTCTATTCAAACGTAAAAACATGTACGTTTAATGTTACAAATATTAACGTACAAATAGCTATGTTTATTAATGAGATCAGGCTGAAATGTAATAACTACCTTACCTAAAATATATAATATCATTTTAGCAAATTTGGTATACATAGAGGACCAAAGGTTATTACATTTAGGGTCTTTATTACACTAAGTACCAATTATTAAATTTGTGCCCTCTACATAGTAGGCCAATATTTATAAATAACATTAACCAAGATCAGTAAATGACATAAAACAATTTGATCCTTGTTAGTTCATGATACCTAATGCATTAACTACTGTATGTTGGCATACAAAACCTTTTTGTAAAGTGTTCCCATTTAAATGTATTAAATTTTTAAATTTTTTGGTCATTAGGACTTTAACAGGGGTCTTTAGAATGAGCATTTCATATTGGGAATAAACTGATGCACATGTAAATGTTAGTTAAAAGGCTTTTGTTTCAATTTGTGTGATACCTCTGTCTGCTTCTCCTCAGATCAGTAAAAATGGACACATCAACTTTAAGCCTAAAGAAATTCCAGAGCTCAGTTTAAATAGCTCTGTTTCAACTAACGAGATAAAGCAGAAGGCAGACTGTGGACTTCAATACATGTATGATGCGCTTGAATTGATATATCACCACCAAACTAAACTACACGATAACAACACTGAAATTCAAACTGTACAGCATGAGTTAAAACGTACCATGGGCTGTTCTCACAAATGCAAAAATATGACAAAGGTTGTACCCCCTCAAGAAAAAATATTCAAAATAAAATGGTGGGGCCGCTCTATCCTTGAGGCATCTGTACACTTTCTGGATCAGATGATGGTCATATTATATGGCCATTTAAAACACGAAAGCCAGTTCTTGACCACAGCCTCAACTCACTAATGTAAAGATGCTAAAAACCACTCTGGAAAAAATTCATTCAAAAAATTTCATTTCAAGCAGTGACAGCAGCGTACCATGATGCAACATTATTCTTATTTTTGTATAATAATCATTAATGTACCTTTTATTTATCTCATATTAATTGAGAGATTGGATTATTTATACTTTTAAAAATGTATCACTGTAAAAAAAAAAAAAAAAAAAAAAAAAAAAAAAATCCATTATCTTAAAAAGGAAAATCAGTTTGGCTTTACAAGTCATTTCAACCCTTAAAAACTAGAAAAAAAAAAAAAGTAAAATAATGAGTTGAAATTATTTGTAAAGCCACATTGATTTAACTTTTTATTATAATAATTATTATTATTATTATTGTGTTATAACATAGGACTATTTAAATGAACTGCAACAAAAAGCTAAAAATGGATTAAACTTGGGTTTAACGTTCCTTTACATTCATTTAAATATAAACTTAAAATCTTGATGTTGAATTAAAAACAAAGTTTATGTCCATATTATTTCTCAACTGCCCTTATATTAATTCATGAAAAAGAAAGATCATGCTAATCAGGTCCTGTTATTAACAGAATTTACTGTATGTTCTCATGTTCTTACAATATTCATATTCATTTTTTGTACTGTTTACATTTGTACTTCTCAATTTTTTGTATTTCCATATTTGTAGTAAAAATATTGCCACTATATTTAACAAGAAAATAAAATGATGCTACTTTATCCATCTTGTATTGAATTGTATTATGTGACAACAATTTTAGTTAAGATTCAGCATTGTGAGAATGTTAATTGCGTAAGTGGGGAAGCAGGTGGCCGGCTCAATCTTATTGCTAAGTCTGTACAATGTAATACTATAGTCTCAAGTGACTGTAATTAATCAAACTGTCATATCTGGCTGTGAAAACTTGAGCTTGTTAATTTTTTTAATTTCAGTGCAGATGTTTATTTTTTTCTTTTGGAATAATCAGGATGATTAATTGCTTAATAGTAGCCATGTAGCCCCAAGTGACTGTTTTACTCTGGCCATTAGCACAGTCAAATTTGTGCATTCAACAGAAAAGTGAAAACTTTTAATTGTAATATTAAACTGGTAATTGGAGGTAAAAATACACTGTAAAACAACGTGCTTCATTTGCACCATATAAATGAACTTGTTTTATTCAAGTCAAAAAAATAAGATTTTTTACTATACTTCATAAAAGCGAGTGTTAACATAAAAGTTACCGAAATGACCAAATAAACCTGACTACATTAGGTTGCACCAATAAAATACATTTTAAAGAGTAAGATTAAGTAGAAATATATCTTTAAGGTAAAAAAAGTGGGTAGCATTCAAACCTTTTTTTCCTTCGGATGTAACATCTTTTGACTGGAGGGTAACCGTGAGACCCATTCTGATACGATACATTTCCTGTTGCTTGGATTTTAAGACGTCCCAACAAAGAAAATCTCTCAATGTTTAGTTAGTGGTCATCTTTTAATTATAACTACAACTTGATGATATGTGACCATTCGGATGTTTATCTTACACTACAAACATATACTTCCACTTTCATAAAGAATTAAAACTCCTGTTACTCACAGATTTCACAGTGAAAATTATCAATTGCATTCAAAACCTCATTTCATCATCAAATAAAAAGGGAGCGCAAAAGTTTTGAAGCCTAAGTACATTTGAGCAATAAAACGACAAACCAAAAATGATTTCCATACTTTCGGTGGGCTAGTATCTAATTACTCTTCCTATGTCTGACTTGCTAAAAATCATTTAAAGTGATAAGTGTCATTTGTTTTGATGATAAAATACTTTTCCCCAGTTTAATGTGCACAGCAGCTATAAGTGAGCCATTCATGGGAATGTTTGGGAAACCCCTTTAATTTGTGCAATTCCATGCTGCTTGTAGCGTAGAAATGACACTCACACATTTAACTTGCCTCAAAAATAAAAATGTCAAATTTCAAAAATCATTTACTCACCCTCATGTTGTTCCAAACACATATAACTTTCTTTTTTACATAAAAGGAAATGTTAGGAATGCTAACCTCATTCATTATTCACTTTCACTGCAGGCATAAAGGTTTAGAACAACATGAGGGTGAGTCACTAAATACAGAATTTAAAGCTCAGTTGTAAAGCCACTGAAAATCACATTTACTTTATTAAATTAACATATAGCAGTTCACATGCTGGTTTTACACATAGATCTGAGTTCACATTGAATGTTCCACAATCCCTGGGGTCGGAGGGCACTGTCAAACAGTCTGAGGTGATGTCCATGAGTGCTTTGAATCATTTTAAACGTGAATCAACAACACAATGCCTCTGGAATTCCACCCTTGAAATTCCTCCCACAATAAAACAGTCGCAATTAGCTTGGTGTCCTGCATGTCCTAATTTTAGCATGACAAGCATAAAAATAACTGGGCGGAACAAGATGTTTGTCATTGATGAGGTAAAGAAAGGTATTATGTACATCTGCAGTGTGAACTATGATGTCTCTTTCCAGTTTTCATGATTGTGCGCTTAGATTTTTGTTCATTTCGGTCCATCAGGACTCCTGAGAATACCTACAAGAAATCTCCTTAATTTTTTGAGCCCATTCTCGGGTAAACGAGTCTGCAGCACGATCACCCAGGCAGTAGTTCTGGTGGACTCTCACCGTAGCAATACTTCGCCTGGGGGTTCCTGTATGTGTTTTCATGCTGAACACTCTGAAACAAGACAAGAACAGTAATAACTTGATTTTGCCTGCTAAAATTACTGCGATTGAAATGAAGACAACACATGAATATTCGACAAGGAATTTTTCAGCGCTCAAATGAAATTCTGTCATCATTTTACGAATTCCCATGTTGTTCCAAACCCGTATGACTTTCTTTCTTGTGTGGAAGAATGTACTGGTCCATAAAATTACACAGAATGGGAGCTTACGGGGGCCTGGGTAACTCAGTGGTAAAAGACGCTGGCTACCACCCCTGGAGTTCGCTAGTTCGCTAGTTCGCTAGTTCGAATCCCAGGGCGTGCTGATGACTCCAGACAGGTCTCCGAAGCAACCAAATTGGCCCGGTTGCTAGGGAGGGTAGAGTCACATGGGGTAACCTCCTTGTGGTCGCTATAATGTGATTCGTTGTCGGGGGGGCGCGTGGTGAGTTGAGCGTGGATGCCGCGGTGGATGGCGTGAAGCAACGCGCTTAACAAGCCACGTAATAAGATGCGCGGGTTGACGGTCTCAGACGTGGAGGCAGCTGGGATTCATCCTCCGCCACACGGATTGAGGCGAATCACTATGCGACCACGAGGACTTAAAAAGCACATTGGGAATTGGGCATTCCAAATTGGGAGAAAAAGGGGAGAAAATCCCCCCCAAAAAAAGAAATGAAAAAGAATGGGAGCTTACAAGTTTAAAAAAAGAAGTCATTATATATACAGTATATATCACCAATGGCGTGAGTTGGGGGCGGGACTATCTGAGTGTCTGAACAACAGCAGATGAGGGGCGTATTCAGAAAGCCGTTTTGAAAACATTGTTTATTTTTGCAATTCCATTCGGTGGCGCTAGTGTCACAAAAATTACATACTTCAGCTTTAAGTATGCAGAACGGCTACTTAGGTTTACAATGTGCTGCCAATGTGCTGACTAAGTAGCCGTGTCTGTGTTTGTGAAGACACTTCTAGACTTACTCAACGAACCGCAAGTTATTACTTTTATCATGTAATTACTAACTGGATGCTCATTTGACAATGTGTAGTTAAATATACACATTCAGAACAGCATTTTGTTGTAATAAACAGTCCTTAATGAAAAGAAAAACATTAAAATTGTATTTAAATATCATGCCAGAGGGGCTTCCTCAAAAATACTAAATGAATCGTTAATGAACACGAATTTTAACTAGAAATGTTAATTCCTTGCATTCCCATCCCTACTCTATGGAGCCCCTAAGAGGACAGGGCTGGAATTTGTTTTCTGAAATACTTTTGGGTGCCCTCGCAATAAGTTTTACGTTCCCTTGCAGTAGTTTGCATTCCCTCGCAATAAGTTTTGCATGCCCTCACAATAAATTTATGATGGTTTTATTACAGAAACCATATTTTAACCTTTATATTCGAAGTTAAACCATAGTGATAATTCAGGAAAATTAAAACTATAGTAATACAAATCAAAATATTGGGGTTATTATGTTTTTTCTATACAAATACCATAGTTTAACTATTGTAATATTGTAGACTGTAGTAACAATCGTTTTTGGCAGAAACCATTTTTCTATAGTAATATTGTAGTAACTATGACTGTTGCAGGCTAACCATTTATTTTATTTATTTTTTGGCGGAAATCATGGTTTTACTATAGTAATATTTTAGCAACTATGAAAAGTCAGTTAAGTAACCATGTTTTTTTTTTGGCAGAAACCATGGTTTTAATACAGTATACTGTATCCGTATAGTAACCACGGTTTTACAATGAATTAGCCATGGTAATTCTTGTGGTTACTATGGCTTTACTACAAATACCATGGTATTTGTAGTAAAACCATAATAATCACAAAATTATGATTTTTATTACCATAATTTTCATTCCCTATCTGTCACTCACTCGACGTTGGTGTCGATGTAGTGATACTAGGGGTCACTCTTGGGAGCCCGAGACACCTATGGTCTTTGATAAAAGGCCAATGAAAATTGGCGAGTGGTATTTGCATGCCACTCACCCGGACATACAGGTACAAAAGGAGCTGGTATGCAACCACTCATTCAGATTTTCTCTTCGGAGCCGAATGGTCATGCTCATTGAGCTGAATATCACTGTTCATTCACCTCTGCTGGATCTGACGGCGCATTTCAGCGGCTTCTCCTCCTCTGCACTGGTGCACTGCAGAGAACGCCCCTGGGTGCTTCAGCAGAAAAACTAGAGAGTATATTTTCTGAAAGAGTATTCTTCCCCTCTAAAAAGAGTATATTTCTCTAAAAGAGCGCACACACGGAACGTCTTTTTAAAGACGCGTCTTTCTAAAGATGCCTTTCCGATTGTGTGTTATTCCTGGTTGCGGTCGTTATCTCTCAACTTTGGATGGTCATGATCGCTGTCTTTCGTGTCTGGGTGCGACCCACACGGAAGCAGCGTTTGTGAATGGTTCATGTTCTCACTGCGAGAACATGACCATGGCAACGTTGTGGTCACGGCTTGCTTTCGTAAGAAAGCAAGCCACCCCAGCGGCTCCCCACCTTGGTCCTTCTACATACGGGTATGAGGTCAGCGCGGCTAGCACTGGGGGCGATTTGGGGACCCCAATGGGATCGTCTCCGCCGGGTATCCCCCCGTGGACCTCCCATTCCCCAGCACGCTCGTCTGCCCCAATCGGGCTTCCGGATGAGTTCGCCGGCTCGCCTCACGGCGAGTCTGGCTTCTTGTTCGGAGCTCGCGAAGATGATGAGCTCTCGAGCGCAGCATCGGAGAGTGGGCTTGTCCAGTCGGACGCAGAAGCCTCAGCTGGGCTTCCCCCTTCGGGGACGATCGCCCAGTCACAGGCCGATGCCGAAATGACGGACATGCTTTCCCGGGCGGCCGTGAGCATCGGGCTAGAGTGGAACCCTCCACTCTCCCCTGAACCCTCACGGCTTGATGATTGGTTTCTGGGCTCGCGGCACCGCTCAAAGCAGCTGCGCCCCGCTCCAGTGCCATTCTTCCCGGAAGTGCATGAGGAGCTGACGAAGTCGTGGGAGGCACCTTTCACTGCCCGGCCCCGACTCCGCAGTTCCCCCGCTCTCACTACCCTTGATGGCGGGGCGGCCAAGAGCTATACGGCGATTCCCCCGGTGGATAAGGCACTCGCGGTGCACTTATGCCCGCAGAGCGCCGCCACCTGGCACTGTAGGCTCACGTCGTCCCTGACGGCTAAAGCTTACAGTGCTACTGGACAAGCCGCCTCTGCCCTTAATGTGCGGACCTCCGCTTTTAATTCCGGGAACGCGGAGGAGCATAAACAAGCCAGTTATGCCCTCCGAAAAACTATCAGAACCGCAAAATGCCAGTACAGGAGTAAGATTGAAGGACAGTTTAACACCACCAACTCTAGAAGCATGTGGCAGGGAATTAACATCATCACGGACTTTAAAGGGAATAAAAACTCCGGCATGAACACCGCTGCCTCTCTACCGGATGAGCTAAATACTTTTTATGCTCGTTTCGAGGGAAATAACACCGCCCTCGCGGAGAGAGCTCTCGCGGCTGAAGCTACAGAGGTTAGTTCACTCTCCGTCTCTGTAGCGGATGTAACACGATCCTTCCGATGGGTGAATATCCACAAAGCTGCTGGCCCAGACGGCATTCCGGGGCGCGTCATCAGAGCGTGCGCGAACCAGCTGGCTGGTGTTTTTACGGACATTTTCAACCTTTCCCTCTCTTTGTCTGTAGTCCCCACATGCTTTAAAACATCCACCATTGTGCCTGTTACAAAACAATCAAAAATAACTTGTTTAAATGACTGGCGTCCTGTTGCTCTGACCCCCATCATCAGCAAATGTTTTGAGAGACTAATCAGAGATTACATCTGCTCTGTATTGCCACTCTCTCTTGACCCGCTGCAGTTTGCTTACCGCAACAACCGCTCCACTGATGATGCCATTGCATCTACAATACACACTGCTCTCTCCCACCTGGAAAAAAAGAACACTTATGTGAGAATGCTGTTTGTAGACTACAGCTCAGCATTCAACACCATAGTGCCCTCCAAGCTAGATGAGAAACTCCGGGCTCTGGGCTTAAACAGCTCGCTGTGCAGCTGGATCCTGGACTTTCTGTCAAGCAGACACCAGGTGGTTAGAATAGGCAGCAACATCTCCTCATCACTGACCCTCAACACTGGAGCCCCGCAGGGCTGTGTTCTCAGCCCACTACTGTATTCCTTGTACACACATGACTGGGTGGCAACACATAGCTCCAATGCCATCATTAAGTTTGCTGATGACACGACGGTGGTAGGTCTGATCACTGACAATGATGAAACAGCCTACAGAGAGGAGGTACACACTCTGACACACTGGTGTCAGGAGCACAACCTCTCCCTCAACGTCAGTAAGACAAAGGAGCTTGTGGTGGACTTCAGAAGAAAAGACAGAGAACACAGTCCCATCACCATCAATGGAGCACCAGTGGAGAGAGTCAGCAGCTTCAAGTTCCTGGGTGTCCACATCACTGAGGAACTCACATGGTCGTTGTGAAGAAGGCTCATCAGCGCCTCTTCTTCCTGAGACGGCTGAGGAAGTTTGGAATGAACCGCCACAACCTCACACGGTCCTACACCTGCACTGTGGAGAGCATCCTGACTGGCTGTATCTCCGCCTGGTACGGCAATAGCACCGCCCACAACTGCAAAGCACTGCAAAGGGTGGTGCGAACTGCCAGACACATCATCGGAGGTGAGCTTCCCTCCCTCCAGGAAATATATACAAGGCGGTGTGTGAAAAAAGCTCGGAGGATCATCAGAGACTCCAGCCACCCGAGCCATGGGCTGTTCTCACTGCTACCATCAGGTAGGCAGTATCGCAGCATCAGGACCCGCACCAGCCGACTCCATGATAGCTTCTTCCCCCAAGCAATCAGACTTCTGAACTCTTGATCTCCCACGATCAAAATACATCAGCACTGCACTTTATTACCCTTACTCTTATATCTCACACCGGACTGTCATAAATTATATTATTATTATTATATTATGTTCTCTCTTAACAACTGACTATCAACCGACAGCCTGAATGTCAATACAGTACAATACTGTACATTCTATATATATATACTTTTTTATATATTTTTATTTTTTATTTTTATTGAATAATGTGTATCTATATAGTGCGTATTGTATACTGTACAGTGTATGTTATTATTTGTATACTGTTGAGTGTAATTATGTGTATAACAGATGTTTAAATTGTGTTGTGTTAATTTGATGTTATTGTAAATTGGTATATGTCTCATCACTGTCACGACTGCTATGTTGATCGGAACTGCACCCAAGAATTTCACACACCATTGCACTTGTGTATATGGCTGTGTGACAATAAAGTGATTTGATTTGATTTGATTACGACACTCACCTGTGAAGAAGTGCGACATTTAGCCAGACACAACTCAAAATGATCTTCCACTGCAGTGAAGAGATTCTGGAACCCTTCTGCAGCTCGATTTAAAAATCGCTCCAGAAGAGGTTGCTGTTGGGAACAGAACAGAAGAGAGAGGTTATTTTGTCTGAGGGGAATTTTCAATGTCGATGACCTAATTTGTATTCCACATCGAGTGATCATGAAATCAGAATACTTAACTTCTTACACTTTTGTCAGAATAGTGTCATCAACATAAAAAAATGCAGCTATCATTTATAGCAGTGTTAATCACAGATATTTAAACAAATAAAGTTTTGCGTAATTTCAACAACAACTTGAGCCTAAAATTAACACCCGACAAGCACCAAATGCAGTGAGTAATGAGTAAAAACTGGCCAGCCTTTTTTTTTAGGAACTGCAAAATACAGGGTTGCTGCAGCATATTTAAAATCAAATGAAAGACTTTTTAAGACCTTTCTCAAGACCTGAACAAATAAAATTAATACTGTTTCCCCATACCAAAACAAACCCACACAATCTCTTATTTAAACAGGCAGGGGCACACATTCAACATGGCCTTAACATCGCTTATTAGTATAACAGGGTAGGCCATATGCAAGTTTAAAATACTCAATACATGTTTTCCATATATATATCACATTAAAATTGGTTTATGTACCATTATATAAATAGATACAAATTAGAGGCTGACCGATATTAGATTGTGTTCTGTGCTTTAAGTGGGCGGGTACCTGCACTTCTCTAATTTAGTCAACAGAGTACCGGCAGTTTTTCTTGTGTACCACCACTTCTCAGAGTTTCCCGGTACGATGTAGAGTTTTTATTTAATGTAAGTCAGTGATTTGATTCATAGCGTGGAACATTTAACTTTAATTCTCCCATATATAGCCTCTCGCTTGCTCATTTCAAACAACTGGTATTTTCACCACTCTCTACTAAATGTAACAATACTTCATTTGAATTCCATGCTATCATTACAATTTTTGTCAACTATCGCCCTCAAAGTCAGCTGGCTAACTTTTTAGAGGAGCTGGATGTCCTGCTATCCTCCTTTCCCAAAGATGGCAGGCCACTTGTCCTTCTTGGTGATTTCAACATACACCTAGACAAGCCCCAGGCCGCTGAACTTCATGCTCTTTTGGCCTCGTTTAACTTGGAAAGACTATGCAATACCACAACTCACAGATTTGGGAAACCAGCTGGACCTAATTTTTACACATAACTGTACCACCAATAATATTCTTCTTACTCCTTTACATGTTTCTGATCACTACTACATTTAATTCAAAATGACACTCCCGTCCAGGGCTGGATTAGTAATCTGGCATACCGGGAATTTTCCCGGTGGGCTGACGCACTTTGGAGCCAATCGGGGCGGACCGGCCATAGGGAGAACCGGGCGGGCCGGTGGGCTTGCTGCGAAACGGGCCGAATGGGCCACGATAAGCTGAAATGAGCCACCACGTTATGCAGAACGGGCCACAAAATGGCACCGCGATATGCAGAAAAGGACAGCTCAACAACTTTTGGGCCAGTTTCTATGTAAAATCCTGGGCTGATTTCTCTTCCCAGTCCACCCCTGCTCCCGTCAATACTAACACAGACTCCCCCTCTGGTTTCCTTTTGCCGTAACCTCCGTTCTCTTTCACCTACCCACCTTTCCACTGCTATCTCTATCTCTCTGTCCTCGCAACATTTATTTTCCACCCTGGAAGTAAACAGTGCAACAGATACTCTATGTTCTACTTTAACAACCTGTCTAATCTGTCCTCTCTCCTCTAGACCAGCACGTATGACACCACCCAACACCTGGCTCTATGATGTTCTTCGTGAACATCGGATTGACCTCAGAGTGGCAGAGAGGAGATGGCGGAAATCTAAAGATCCAGCAGATATGAGTAAGTATCAGTCTCGGCTTGCTTCCTTTTCTGATAACTTTACATCTGCAAAAAAAGTCTTATTATCAGGACAAGATCAACAACACCACAGGCACTCACAGCCTATTCAGGACATTTAACACACTCCTCTGTCTTCCCCCTCCACTGCCTGTCACCTCACTGACAGCAGATGTCTTCACAACTTTTTTTACTGATAAGGTTACAGCCATCAGCAAAACATTCTCAGCACCACACCCTCTCAAACACCCATCTCCTGTATGCAGCTCTTCTATCTCTATGTTCTCTCCTCTGACCGACACTGAGGTCTCTAAACTCCTCCTCTCCAACCACCCCACCACCTGCCCCCTTGACCCTATTCCTTCCAATCTTATCTAAGCCATCTCTCCAATCATTCTACCTGCACTCACACACATAATTAACACATCTCTACTTACACTTTTTAAGGAACTTTTACCACTGCATTTAAGCAGGCTCGAGTAACTCTACTGCTTAAAAAACCTGTGCTTAACCCCACACAATTAGAACATTATAGACCAATCTCTCTCCTCCCATTCATGGCGAAAACACTCAAAAGGATCAGATCAGATCTCGGCCTATCTCTCACAGAACAAGCTGCTGGATCACAATCAGTCAGGCTTCAAAAGTGGACATTCCACCAAGACTGCCCTGCTGTCAGGCGAGAGCTGGATCTAGATCATCCGTCCTTATTCTACTGGGCCTATCTGCAGCCTTTGACACAGTCAGCCATCAGATCCTCCTGTCCACCCTATCTACTCTGGGCATCACAGGAACTGTGGTTGGCTAGTTCAAGTCCTATCTCTCAGGTCTTTCAAGGTAGTTTGGAGAGGTGAGGTGTCAAAGTCACACAAGCTACTTACTGGGGTACCTCAGTGCTCAGTGCTTGGACCATTCTCATTTTTTATTACACAACATCACTGGGACCCATCATTCACGCACATGGGTTCCCTTACCATTGATACACAGATGAGACACAGCTCTACTTGTCTTTCCAGCCCAATGACCCCACGGTGATGGCTCAAATCTCGGCCTGTTTGGCAGACATCTCGGCCTGGATGAAGGATCATCACCTACAACTCAACCTAGCGAAAACAGAGCTTCTCATCTTTCCAGCCAACCCTGCTGTTGAACACAACATCTCCGTCCAGCTGAGCTCATCTACAATAACACCTTCCAAACGGTCAGAAATATCGGGGTAACCATCGACAACCAACTCAATTTCACAGGCCACATCTCAAAAACAGCATGATCATGTAGCTTTACATTCTATAACAGGGGTGTCAAACTCGGTTCCTGGAGGGCCACAGTCCAGCAGAGTTTAGCTCCAACCCTAATTAAACACACCTGAAGCAGCTAATCAAGGTCTTCAGGAGTGCTTGAAGATTACAAGGAGGCATTTTGAGCAGGGCTGGAACTAAACTCTGCAAGGATGCGGCCCTCCAGGAACTGAGTTTGACACCCCTGATCTATAACATCAGAAAAATAAGACCCTTCCTCTCAGAACATGCCACACATCTCCTTGTTCAGTCACTTGTCATAACTAGACTGGATTACTGTAATGCTCTTTTAGCCGGCCTTCCTGCATGCGCAATTAGGCTTCTGCAAATGATCCAGAATTCAGCAGCACATCTGGTCTTTAATGAACCAAAGAGAGCGCATGTTACACCACTTCTTGTCTCACTACACTGGCTGCTGGTTGCATCATGTATCAAATTCAAGGCTCTGATGCTGGCATACAGACCAGTCACCAGATCTGCTCCAGCTTACCTAAAATAATTTCTGCAGAGATATGTTCCCATCAAAAGCCTACTGTCTGCTAATGTGCAGCGCCTTGTTGTACCAAAACAAAGAGGCACCAAATCACTTTCCCGGACTTTCGGCTTCACTGTACCTGGTGGGATGACCTTCCCAACTCAATCCGTGAAGCAGACTCACTCTCTGTCTTCAAAAAATGGCTAAAGACACATCTTTTCCATGAGCACTTGAGTGTGAGAATTGCATCAGAATAATAGTATGCAAGACAGATTAGAGTGCAACAAGAATATACACCGAAAAGCCACAGCATTAAAACCACCTGCCTAATATTGTGTTGGTGTCATATGGGCTGGTTTGAGTATTTCTGTAACTGCTGATCTCCTAGGATTTTCACACACAGCGGTCTCTAGAATTTACTCAGAATGGTGCCAAAAACAAAAAACATCCAGTGAGGGGCAGTTCTGTGGACAGAAATGCTTTGTTGATGAGAGAGGTCAACAGAGAATGACCAAACTGGTTTGACCTGACAAAGTCTACGGTAACTCAGATAACCGCACTGTACAATTGTGGTGAGAAGCATAGCATCTCAGAATGCTATTCTGAGATATGGGTTGGCCCTGTTTTGGCAGCACGAGGGGGACCTACACAATATTAGGCAGGTAGTTTTAATGTTGTGACTGATCTGTGTATATATATAAATTCTTGATGAACTCTAATCTGTCTTGGATCCTATTATTCTGATGCAGATGAAACTTTGTAATGCAGCACTTTTCATACTAATCCTTAAGATTATTAAGATTGTGATGTATTATTCCTCTTTTGTAAGTCGCCTAGGTTAAAAGAGCCTGCCAAATGGATACATGTAAATATACATCGACAGCTCATTGTGACCACAGTTGTCAAACTCCAACGAGGACAAAAACACAATATCAGCACCAATAAATAAATGTAGTCCATATGACTTGTGTACATTAAAAAAAAAAAAAAGATTACTGTAGCGTGTTTAATTTACTTAATTAAAATCAACGAAAGCAACATAATTCTAGAACATTTTGTCACAACTTGATTTCATTGTGTTCCAGTCATTTAAATTAGTAAAATGGAAGTTTACCTAATCCATTTGAGTTGGCACTACATAAATGTTAATATAGCAATGATGAAACTAGGCAGGAGATTTCCATTTCCCAGCATGCTTTGCATAGGACTCGATAGGATGAGTAAATGTTAAAATGAAGTGTTATTTTATGTTTTTGTGCAAGATGAATATAAAGGGGCTACTTGTTATAGTTTGATTTTTTGTTAAGTTGAGATTTAGAAGAGTTTCTGTTATATTGGAGTTTTGGGGGTTACCATTATGGTGAAGAGTGGAGCTTGAGGAAATTGCTTGCTCGCTTTGAGCAATTTCTGTGCTAACCATAGCATAGTTAATAAACTACACTTTGTAGTGCTTCTAACCAGCATGTATTTAGCATGCTAACATTAACTTTAACTAGTAAGAAATAAAAAGAGATTTATTTGAGTTACATTGACATGTCTAATTTTGTTGGTTTCACCCAATTCAACTAGGTTCTTTCTACAAATAAAATCTGTGTTGAGTGTTGAGATTACATAGTTATTTTAAGTAAGAAACTCATTTCAAACACATCCACGATTTCATCAAATTCAGCCAAAGTGCTATTTTTTGAGTGCGCTATATTCCAAGTCTTCTAAAGTCACATGAGAGAAATTTGAAAGCTGTAATGGAAAGGACGATTTTAATTTATGGTGTTTTTGGTCCTTTTTGGAGACTGACATCCCATGTTCACTGTGAATTTTTGTTGTATAAAAATTCAAAAATTCTCCTTGTGTTCCAGAGAAAAAAATAAGAGTATATGTGTTTGGAACAACACAAAGCTATGTAAATAATGACAGAATTGTCATTTTAGGATGAATTAATTATTCCTTTAAGTCAAGGAGACTTTTTTTTTTTAATCTTTCATGCACTATATGGCCAAAAGTATGTTCATCAAGCACAGTTGGTGTCCACAAACTTTTGGCCACATAGAGTAAGCGCCGTGAGTGAATCAAAGTGACTATCGTGTGTTTTCTAACCACTTTCATCAATGGAAAATTAATTCTCAGAAATTTAGCTACAGATTTTTTTCTTTTACTTTTGCAACTACAGAATATGCTGACACAAACCTGCCATTGACCTCACTTAACGGAAAATAAAACCACAATGAGTGTTAATGTTTTTGTAAGCAGTGGCTTTTCACAGATGACTGGAGAATGTATGATACTGTGAGTGACCCAATGACCTGCACTGTTTGCCACAAATCTGCAAGGGCATAACTGCTAAATACTTCCATTGCCATTGGGACAAAAAGTATATATTTTTAAAGAAATAATTCAAGTTAATTTATGACACAATTTACATCATTATTAGTTCCTGGATTGTTTAAACGTATTTCAAATACTTGTACAACCCCACTTCCGAAAAAGTTGGGACAGTATGAAAAAAATAAAAAAGAAGGAGTGATTTGTAAATTATATTCACCCTTTGCTATATTGAAAACACTACAACTACACATTATATGATGTTTTTCCTTGTGAATGTCATTGTTTTTAGAAAATGTACAGTAATTTCAAATAAGATGATTGTAACACACTCCAGATAAGTTGAGACGGGGGCAATTTAAGACTAATAACAATTTGACGAGTTGAAAAAAGGCGATGTGAAACAGGAAATGTTAAACAGTGAGGCAATTGTGTCATAGTACTGTATACTGTATAAGGAGCCTCCAAAAACAGCCTAGTCCTTCAAGAGCAAGGATCGTTCAAGACTTGTCAATTTGCCAACAGATGCTTCAACAAATAATCAAGCACTTTGAGAACAATGTTCCCCAAAGACAAATTGGAAGGATTTGGGGCATTTCACCCTCTCCAGTGGACAATATAGTTAAAAGATTAAAGGAATCCGGTCACATCTTGGTGTGTAGAGGGCAAGACGAAAACCACTTCTGAACGTGCGTGATCTCTGATCCCTCACACATCACGGTCTTAAAAAACGTCATTCATCTGTAATGGATATCATGAACATGGGCTTGGGATTATTTTAGTAAACCTTTGTTAGTCAACACCACTTGCCACTGCATCCACAGATGCAAGTTAAGACTTTACTATGCAAAGCAGAAGCCATATATCAACACTGTCCAGAAGCTCTGCTGACTTCTCTGGGCTCAGTCTCAATCTTAGATGGAAAGTAGAATAGTGGAACTGTGTTTTTTGGTCTGAAGAGTCCACAGTTCAAAAAGTTTTATGTTATGTTATCCGGGCCAAAGAGGAAAAGGGCCAATCAAGCTGTTATTAGCATCAGGTCTAAAAGCCAGTGTCTGCATGGGCCAGGGGTGTGTCAGTGCCCATGGCATGGGTAACTCGCTCATCTGTGAGAACACCATGAATGCAGACAGATGTGTAAAAATTTTGGAGCAACATATACTGCTATCCAACACCGTCTTTTCCAGTTACGTCCCTGCATTTTCCAGAAGGTCAACTTCAAACCACATACTGCCCAGATTACAAGTGCATGGCTGTGTAAGCAGAGAATGTGGGTGCTAGACTGGCCTGCCTGCAGTCCTGACCTGTCTCCAGTTGAGAATGTGTGGCGCATTATGAAGCACACCATACAACAACGAAGACCCCGTACAATTGTGCAGCTAAAGACCTTCATAATGGATGAATGGGGGAAAATTCCACTTTCTAAAGTTAACAAACTTGTGTCTTCAATGCACAAATGCTTAATAAGTGTTATTAGAAGACATGGTGATGTTTCACAGTGGTAAACACTCAACTGTCCCAACTTTTTTGGAGCGTGTTGCAATCATCTGATTTGAAATTACATTTTCAAAAAACAATGAAATTCACAAAGTAAAACATCATTTAATGTGTAGTTGTGGTGCTTGCAATATAGCAAAGGGTGAATATAATTTACAAATCACTCCTTTTAGTTTTTATTAGCATTTTTCATACTGTACCAACTTTTTCAGAATTGGGGTTGTAATTCAATGGTTTGAGATGTATTGAGAAAACACATGTAAAATATATTGTCTGAAGTACCTTATCAGGCTGGAGGCAGCAGGAGACGCAGAACTCGTAGACACTGCAGCAGCCACTGGCCAGACAGCTTTTACAGACATACTGACTTGAGCTGGGAGCATTGACATTACAACATCCATTTACCAACAAATCCTTCCTCTCACACACATAACCTGAGGATAAAGAAAAACAATTTCAATCTCATGTAAACACATATTATATCAGCATAAGCAGAGGCGCAGGAACATATTGAAAATCGGGGTTGAGGGACACATTTAAAACATGGATCTTTGGAAATTAATGATGCCCAAGCCATGGCGCAGTGGTCAGTGTTCAGCCATTGTGCTCTCATGGGGATACAGGTTGTGAATTCAAACAGCATCATTTCCCAACCTCATCCCCCTCCTATCCCAATAATTTCCTTTGATTCTTAACTGTGCTGTCCCATAAAAAGCTAAATGTACCAAAAATTAGAAAGCAATAATAATCTTTGTGACAAAAGTAGACATATGTAAAAGGAACAACTGGAGGGACACATCCACTGCTAGGTATAATGATTGCTGTGACCATGTATAAGCCACAAATGATCAAACGATTTAAAATGTAGCATTGTAGGAAACTGTGTCTACTGCCATGAGGAACCTGGAAAATGTTTCCTGTTGACAAAATGTATCTCACCTTGTGAAACAATGTCCCAAAAATGAGTAAATATAAAAAATAAAAATAAATAATAACATGTCTAGGTCATATTTCACCCAAAAATTAAAAGAAAAAATAATAAAGAATATTTAGCATAAAGAAAATGAACCTATTTTTTATTTTTATTTTTTTTAATTTTTTTTGCATTGTGACAATTAAGCATCCGCCCATACTCATTAGTGTAATGCAAAAAAATCTCACTTTCACTAATGTCATGCAAAAAAAAAAAAAAAAAAAACAATATATTGTTTAAATTGTTAAGTAGTTTTACATTACATCACGGTAGTATTTGCTATAATGTATTTATAAAAATTAATTAATAATTTTATTTATCACACATTTTGCACATATACAGTGAAATTCTTTTTTTTTTTTCACATATCCCAGCTAAGCTGGGGTCAGAGTGCAGGGTCAGCCCTGATACGACACCCCTGGGGCAGATAGGGTCAAGGGCCTTGCTCAAGGGCCCAACAGTGGCATCTTGGCAGTACTGGGGCTTGAACCCCCAACCTTCTGATCAGTAACCCAGAGCCTTAACCGCTGAGCCACCACTGCCCACCACTTTAGTTGTTGCTGATTGTCATGAACATAATATATATACAGTGAATATGTTTTGTTTTACAATATTTTGGTTTTCTTTATGCAAAATAATACAAAAAAAATGTATTGTGATTTTGGGGTGAAATATGTGAGATTCTATGGAGCCCCTTAAAGGGCATGATTTATTTTTATTTTTTTTATAGTTTTGCGTGCCCTTGCAATACGTTTTGCGTGCCCTTTGCAATAAACTTACCATGGTTTTACTACAGTAACCATATTTTAACCATGATATTTGTAGTGAAACCATAGTGATAATACAGGAAAATGAAAACAAAGGTGATAAAAATCCTAATTTTCTGTTTGTAATTGTTTTACTATACAAATACCATAGTTTAACTGGTTTTACTATAGTAATATTGTAGACTGTAGTAACCATAGTTTTTGGTGGAAATCAAGGTTTTTCTATAGTAATATAGTAATAACTATGATGAGTAAGTAACCATGTTTTTTGGCAGAAACCATGGTTTTAATACAGTATCCATATAGTAACCATACCTTTATTATAGATTAACCATGGTAATTCTTGTGCTTACTATGGTTTTACTATTTGTAATAAAACCATAATAACCACACAAGTATGATTTTTATTACTAGTTTCTTTTTCCTGTATTATTACTATGGTTTTACAATGAATATCAAGGTTAAAATATGGTTCCTATAGTAAAATCATGGTAAATTCATGGTATATTCATTCCTGCACTGTCCTCTTAGGGGATCTGTAATTTTCACCCCAACACTTGAGATATAACAAAGCACATAATACAAAAATGTCAATTATAATCTTAATAATTAAATCAGTGCACACTTATATTTGGCTGTCCGCATCATTTACCCAGTTCATCAGTGAGGAAGCTCTTTCCCTGAATGGAGTTTCTGCACTGTGAGATCTGTCTGCTGCTGTTGCCCAGGTTGAACTTGACCTTCCACTGGATGTGATGATCCGAGTCCCTCGCCTCCAAGAGGTTCCGATCACGGATGGTTCGCTCCTCCTGTTCACATCACGTCACATGCAAAACATTGTGCCTTAGTAACTGTACATTTCACCACCTTTTAAAATGTTAAACAGAATGATAGTCTCAGTCACCATTCACTTTCATTGCATTTTTTTTCATTTGTTCCATGGAGGCAAGTCATACGTTTGAGGGTGAGTAAATGGTGAGGTTGATTTTGTTTTTGTTTTTTTGCTGATATTGGAAGCATATAATATAAGGAATCTTTATCAATTTTGTCTATGATGAATACTAAACAGTTATAGTGACTGACTGATATATCGGCCGGTTTTTTGCTTTTTTTGTTGCCATTTTGAATAATCAACATCGGCCGATAATTGTGCCAGTTGGCCTGAAGTGCCATTTCCAAAATAGCAACAGCCTTGTCAATGAAAGTGCACATTTTCTGTTTTCAAATATTTCTTTGTGAATTTTGAGTAATAAATATTGTGTAATTTATTTGACATTGACATTATTTGATGTTGTAATGTTGTTTTAATAATGTTTCATGTTGTAATATTTAAGTTCATTTAAATATTGTGTGCATCTAGTTTTCTATCATTAAATTGAATAATATGCCATTATACAGTACATTCAGAAAGTATTCAGACCCCTTAATTTTTTTTTTCACATTTTGTTATGTTGCAGCCTTATGCTAAAATGCTTTAAATTATACATTTTTTTCACATCAATCTACACTCCATACCCCATAATGGCAAAGCAAAAAACAGATTTTTGATAACTTTGCAAATTTATTGAAAAGAAAAAACTGAAATATCACAATGACATAAGTATTCAGACCATTTGCTATGACACTTGAAATTTAGCTCAGGTGCATCCCATTTCTCTGGATCATCTTTGAGATGTTTCTACACTTCGACCACCTGTAGCAAATTGAATTGATTGGACATGATTTGGAAAGGCACACACCTGTCTATATGAGGTCTCACAGCTGAAAATGCATATCAGAGCAAAAACCATGCCATGAGGTCAAAGGAACTGCCTGCAGAGCTCAGAGACAGGATTGTGTCGAGGCACAGATCTGGGGAAGGCTACAAAAAAAAAAGGTTCCCAAGAGCACAGTGGCCTCCATAATTCTTAAATGGAAGAAGTTTGGAACAACCAGGACTATTTCCAGAGCTGGCCAAACTGAGCAATCGGGGGAGAAGGGCGTTGGTAAGAGAGGTGACCAAGAACCTGATGGTCACTCTGGTTGAGCTCCAGAGATCATGTGTGGAGATGGGAGAGACTTGCAGAAAGTAAACCATCACTGCAACACTCCACTGAACTGGGCTTTATGGCAGAGTGGCCAGACGGAAACTTCTCCTCAGAGCGAGACACATAAAAAAGCACCTAAAAGACTCTCAGACTGTGAGAAACAAGATTCTCTGGTCTGATGAAATGAAGATTGAACGTTTGGTCCCAATTCCAAGCGTCATGTCTGGAGGAAACGAGGCACCATTCATCACCAGCGCAATACCATCCCAACGGTGAAGCATGGTGGTGGTAGCATCATGTTTTTCAGCGGCAGGGACTGGGGGACTGGTCAGGGTTGAAGGAAAGCTGAACGCAGCAAAATACAAAGATAACCTGGTCCAGAGTGCTCAGGTTCACCTTCCAACAGGACAATGACACTAAGCACACAGCCAAGACTATGCAAGAGTGGCTTAGAGACAACTCTGTGAATGTCCTTGAGTGGCCCAGCTAGAGCCCGAATTGAACCCAATCGAACATCTCTGGAGAGACCTGAAAATGACTGTCCACTGATGGTCCCCATCCAACCTGACAGAGCCTGAGAGGATCTGCAGAGAAGAATGGCAGATATTCCCCAAATCCAGGTGTGCAAAGATTGTCGCATCATACCCAAAAAGACTGGCTGTAATCACTGCCAAAGGTGCTTCAACTAAGTACTGAGTTAAGGGTCTGAATACTTATGTCAATGTGATATTTCAGTTGTTTCTTTTTAATACATTTGATCAAAAATCTGTTTTTTTGCCTTGTCATTATGGGGTATGGAAGGTAGAATAAAAAAATAATAATTTAAAGCATTTTAGCATAAGGCTGCAACATAACAAAATGTGAAAAAAATGAAGGGGACTGAATACTTTCTGAATGCACTGTATATGACAACACCCATACTGCTATCTGTATATTGGCCAATGAAAAATATAACTATGTTATAATGTTTTGATTAGAGCCTGACCGATATGGGATTTTTGCGACCGATACTGATTTTAGAGGGGGAAAATTCACAGACTACCGATATGGTGACCGATATAGCTAATTTTTTAGCTGGAATGAAAACAGACCTTTTTTATGTGGATTGTGCACCGATTTTGCACCGATATGACCATGCAAAGGTACTCAGAAGGCTGCTTTCTTAAACAAATATTTTTATCAAAGAACATTTGACATTATTATTATACATTGTCAACAAATTCTAGAAATGAACACTGAGAAAATAAAGAATAAATAAAAATACAATAAATAGCTTAATAAACATCAGTACTGTTCGTATAAGTCAATTGCTGACCACTTAAATAAAGAATAAATAAAATAAAAATCAGTACTGTATGTTTAGTATCATTCAATTGCTGACCATTTAAATAAAGAATAAATAAAAATACAATAAATAGCTAAATAAACATCAGTACTGTATGTTTATGACAGATTTCACAGTATATATTATTGTAATTTATCAAATATATATTATTCATTAAAAAAAAAAAATAAATATATATATATTTATTGACTATTGGTATGGGCCAAAATTATTAATACAAAAGGCTATTGGGATGGGACTCATTTCCAAAATGGGTTCAGCCCTAGTGGCTACTGGCTAGACTACACTGCACCTGCATCCCAGGTTGGGTACCAGCATCCAAAACCCAACATACCTGTTTGAGGGTGCTGGTGAGAAAGTAGATGAGGGACAATCCAAACACGACCCCCAGGACCCAACGCTTGCGTAAGAGCCGACGCAGCACCATGGAGGCGTTCTTCTGGATGTGCAGCAGATCCAGGTAGATGCGATCGAGCTTTATAAACACCACTATATCTCAGTTAGAGAGACCCACTTCACACATCACTTACATTACTAACACTCATGTCTGCCAATGAAAATTAAAAATTGCTTTCACAAGCTACCTTGAACAGACACAGGCCGACAAAGGGCTCGATTGCTGTCGTTAGATGGAAAACAGCGCGTTTTGGCAGAATTTAACCCATTTTTATGCGTAAAATGTTATTAAATCTGGTTACACATAGATATGACATTTCATACGGACAGATGCAGCTGCAAAAATGTAAACAAAACCAGACTGTTGTCTAATCACCGGCTGTGTAAACCGAACGGAATATGCGCGGTGATAGTCTAATACAACATTTACGATCACGGGAAAACGAAAATGTTATTTGTTTCGATAACGTATAAATGAGATTAAAACTGTTGCAAAAATCAGACAGCACAACATCAGATCCCTCCATGCGGAAATGCAGAGCAGCGGCGCGTCGTGATTGGCTGCCTGGCGCGTGTTCTTGCGGAAACAACCCGGGTCGCTTCCGCTCTGCGTCAATGAATCAGTTTATAATGGTGGTCTCTTATTTTGTGTTGTTTATGTAAATACATTTCACGAAAAGGACCAGTTAAATGTTGATTTGTGACTGTATATTGTTAGCCATGACAAAGGTAAGATGATCTTGTCAATTTATAACATATTTGATATGATTTTGAGCGTATTAAATGCAATGTTAGTCACTAAAAGGCTTATTACACATTGGTTTGTTTATGTTGTGTACCTAAATATAATTAAGTAAATATATTTTGTATTTAAGTAAGATACTCAGTATTTATGAGATACTTATATGTTACACACACACACACACACATTATATATATGCTGACACACTTGCTCATGTTTTATTATTACTGTTGACCACATTTTTTAATAAAGTCATCAAAATTATGATATAACACAAATGGCAGTGGCGAATTCTCAGGGCCAGCAAAGCCTTCTCTGCTGGCCTAACATGCCAAATAAATAAATATTTTTCATCCTTTCATTCTCAGTCACCTTTTTGCCTATGTATTTTTAATCACTTACCACTCTTAATTAATCTACAAACAAATAGAAAAAAACAAAAAGTTTATTCAGTCAGAATTTATTTCTTGATGCTTACAAGCAAAGCGTGACAACTGTTTCACAAATCACATGCCTGAACCAAGCTCATTAGCCAAAGCAGCGTGTGAGTTTGAGCTCCACCCCGTCAGGCCTTCAGAATTTCTTCAGAATCCCTCAACAGTGCAAATGAATGGGCAACTAAAGTCAGATTGTCAGATTCATCAGCCAATCAGATTGATTTATTTGTTCTTGTGGGTGTGATCTTTAGGATATGTCCCGGTCAAGGCCTTCTAGCTGGCCTTGAGTGACGCAATCACGCTGTAAGTGATGTAATTTGAAAGCATTGTTTATCAGTTGAGTTGCTAGGAGACATTTCTAATGAGAGTCAAACCCCTGCTAAGCTAACGGGAGCATTGCATTCATCAGTTCTGAATATCGGGGAATGGAATGCATTTATGGTCGGAGATCTCAAATAGGAATATCCCTCATCCAACTTGAATGGAACGCAGCATAACTTGCTGACGAAACGAAATTTATTGCAAGCAACATTTAAATCGCAAATTTTATTAGATCGATTTTTCCAGGTAATATAGACCTCCTTGGTAGATTCATATTGAAAAATTATGATTTTTGAATGTCTGTTCGGGAGACGTTCATTTCTCAAAACAGTCATGCTGCAGTTAAAATTAGGCTTGCTTGAGCATTAAGTGTCGTTTCAAGTTCTGTCTTTTGTGCATGGACGTGTTTTTAAAATGTCAAATGGTATTACTAGTTAGCTGTGACATAATGTATGATGCCCAAAGGCATAGGGTGTCTTATTCGTTGTGAAACTGTGTTTTCTTAATGGCATGAATCACACTGAAGGCCTAGACTTAAAATGCACGGCCCGCCACTGACAAATGGAAATATGGGAATTATGTAGTGAGACATTTTTTTAAACTAAACGATCTTGTTTTTTAGCTTTTTTAAACATTATTAAAGCAGTTCCGATATATGTTGCCCCCTTGTTTGCTGCTTTTCCTTCACTATTCGGTCAAGCTCATCAATTTAAAAAGTAAATAAAGGGATCATTTTATTTAGGTCAAAAAATGTGTACATGGACACAATTTATATTAGTCAACATATAAGATCAAAAGGTTTTTTAGATCATTAGAAACATCAATTTAGTCAATGTCTAACATTTAAGAGTGATTTCACAAAAGGGGATTTAATAAAGCATGCATTGAATAAGGGCATGAAACAAGTGTTTCTAAATTGGAAACTGACAGCCTGTTTCTTTGCAGTTTTGGAGCTCCTGGTGATAAAGCGGGTGCCATGCAGAGACGCCACAGCAGCAACACTGAGGGCATGCCACCTGAAAGGTTTAACTTAACTCATATTGTCATAGACATATGTGATAGATCCACAGGACTAATTTTATTCTCTCCTGATGGAAAAGCTGGTCACCAGTGTACTGTATGTTGTGTTTTGGGTGCTGGTGTGCTGTTGTCCCCAACTGGCTTTCTTGATTTCACCAGCCACATTTTGCTGGTGAACAGCATGGCTGTGCTGGTCCATCAGCTAGACCCAGATTTGTGCTTTTTTAAAGAAAATGAGGGATGAGTAAAAAAAAAAAATTTGGGTAATCAACATTATGCCACAAATCCTGTTGATTGATCTTAATTTGTATCAAACCTGGAATATTCCTTTAAAGTTAATCCTGATTTGAGATAGGGCTTGTTAGTTTGGGAATTGCTTGACGCTAACAAACACTGTTTGTTACTGCAGGAATAGAAGTCAGACTCTCGGATCAGAGAGCAGTCTTGATGAAGGAGGAGTGTTTGACTGTCTGAAGCCAGACTCTCCTACATCCCCTCAGCAGCTCTTCTCTGGACTGGTAGGGGTCTCTGCTGGGAATGTGTCCTCAGCTCCTTTCCAGGCTGCAGGGCTAGTTCTGGGTTCTCCCCCAGACGTCTTCATCCAGATGACGTCCGCATCGAGGGATGAAGGCTCTCACAGAACAGAGAGCCAGCCTTACCTTCCTCGGCCTCCTCAGCACCATCATCATCATCATCACCATCATCATCGCTCCTCTCTCCTGCATGCAGCCACTTCAGCTGAGAGACACGGGAGCCGAGATGATGGAGGTGAGAACTTCTGTGTATCCACAATCCACGTCAACATGACTTATAATCATTTATCTAAAAGACTATCTCTGAAATGTTCATAATGTGATGATTTAGTGAACTTTTTGTTAGTATAATGCTAGTTCATCTCAGATGAAACGGTGCATATTTCAAATGGCAAGAGCTGGCAGAAATCGCCAGTTCTTAACTGATTGGCTGTGCTTAGACACTCCAAAAACAAACTTTAATACTACAGAATGCAGGTCAGATGGCTCCTTCTTCTGTAAGTGTGCAGTTCTTTGAGACCGATACCGATACTGGTAAGTGGCCAGAATAAGCTGCCGATAGCCAAAAGTCAAAACTATTGAATTTTATGATTATAATTGGTTATTTCAGTGAAATTATTGGTGTAAAGTCTTTGAAATGTCTTAGATAATGAAAAGGTTGTTCTCTCAGGTGATGATGCCTCTACACCAGCTCCTGCTCTCTCTGAGCTCAAGGCTGTGGTCACATGGCTGCAGAGAGGATTCCCATTTATTCTCATTCTCCTCACTAAAGTCTGCTTTCAGCACAAGCTTGGTAGGTTCCAGTGCTCAACAATATAGGCTAGATTATGAGCTGCCTTTACTATGAATTGAAAAATGCAGCCTGAGCAGTCAAAATCACAGCTGTTGTCACTGAAATTGTGCTTGTTTTGTCTGAATGCATGTTGTGAAATGTAGTATAATGACATGAAACATTGCAAAAGGATGTTTTTATTATGATGGCACAAAGATCATTATAATATTAAATATATTTACAACATTACAGTGTCTTTTCAGCAGCTCTTTGCATTTCTTAGGAATTGCTGTTTGCATTGGAATGATCAGCACTTTTGCCTTTGCTAATTCAACTCTGAAGCATCAGGTTGCTCTGCGGGTAAGATTTGCATGGTTGTTTTTATTTTATTATTTTAACACTTTTATTGATGGAGACAGTAGAGAGATGACAGGAGGTTACAGGGAGAAAGTGAGGCATGGGATGGGGACTAGACACAGGCCCAATTCAAACTCCCAAATGAGCACCATGGCTCAATGTGCACCAACAGCTAAGCCATAGCTCTGACTCGTTGTTTGGTGTTATACTTTGCCCTAATATGTTTTTAGAAAGTTATCTTTGCTACACCCTGTATGTGTCATATTGTGAATGGATTTATTTTTTAGGAGGAGAGGTCTGTGTTTACTGCTCTCTGGATTATGATCTTTCTTGCTGGCAACATTGTGTATCTGTACTACACTTTCAGTGCTGAAGAACTACACAACAGGTACATTCATTAGTAACTATGATTACATGCATTAAACATTCATTCTTTTTATGTTTTCCCGTTTGTTCCTCTTAGGTTCATTTGTGTTTTAGGTTTATTCACTTAAACATCTTTCTAAACGTTCATTTATGCCATTTTGTCATTTTGCAGAGCGATCTCTCATTTTTTGTTTGTGTATATCAGCATTTGTGAGTATTTAGTTTCCCATCATTTTTCATTATTCATATGGGAACCAACTTCTACATTTTGTTTTACATTTCTTTTGTTATTATTTTCTAATACATCCTGAGTAGATGTTATAAAATAATGTGATAAAATTATATATTAATTAAATATTATAATAGAATAATTTTTTCCCCCACAGCCTTTTTTTTGCAAAGCCAAACATCAACAGCTTTGATTTCTTTGACCTGATCTGGGCTGTTGGAATAACAGATTTTGTGCTGAAATATTTCACCATGGAGATCAAATGCTTCATCCTGTCCCTGCCTAAAATGATCCTCGCTTTCAAGTCCAGGGTAAGAAAACAATTCAGTGTTTTTTGTTTTTGTGATCTTTCAATAAACAGTGTAATAAAATGGTCATATACTACAGTAGTACTGTAAAAAAATAAAAAATAATAGCATTTTGAGACGATATTCTTGTCACCACAATTGTACAGAGTGATTATCGTAGACTTTGTCAGTTCGAACCAGTCTGGCCGTTCTCTGTTGACCTCTCTCATCAACAAGGCATTTCCATCCTCCGAACTGCCGCTCACTGGATGTTTTTCGTTTCTGGCATCATTCTGAGTAAACTCTAAAGACTGTTGTGTGTGAAAAACCCAGGAGATCAGCAGTTACAGAAATACTCAAACCAACCCTTCTGGTACCAACAATCATCC
This sequence comes from Myxocyprinus asiaticus, assembly GCF_019703515.2. Classification (NCBI taxonomy): domain Eukaryota; kingdom Metazoa; phylum Chordata; class Actinopteri; order Cypriniformes; family Catostomidae; genus Myxocyprinus; species Myxocyprinus asiaticus. The sequence continues at coordinate 8,339,508 of NC_059346.1, read as the reverse complement.
ACTAGATTATCTAAACTGCCAATCGTGTGGCAGGAGTGCAGTGCATAAAATCATTCAGATACGGGTCAGGAGCTTCAGTTAATGTTCACATCAACCATCAGAGTGGGGAAAAAATTTGATCTCAGTGATTTCGACCGTGGCATGATTGTTGGGTTGCTGGTTTGAGTATTTCTGTAACTGCTGATCTCCAGGGATTTTCACGCACATGGGGGTTGACGCTGTTTTGGCGGCAGGAGGGGGACCTAAAAAATATTAGGCAGGTGGTTTTAATGTTGTGGCTGATCAGTGTATGTACTCTCTCTCTCTCTCTCTCTCTCTCTCTCTCTCTATACATATGGGATATCTTGTGGAAAAAAGTGAATCTCAAAAAAACATGTCATACCCCCATAATTAAATTTTAAATTAAATATAATTTCTGTAATAATCAATTCTATTTTGCATAAAGAAAATTAGGTCTGATTTTGTTCCATTAAGGCTTTCTGCAGTGTGAAATTATTTTCATGAGAATTAAACACATTGCCCCTTCAGTTGTCATTACCGTAATACTGGTGGATGTTTTACTTTGGAGTTTGTTAGTAATTCTCATTATGCTCAATAATCATTCACAAAAGATTCTCATTACTGTAATATATTAATGAAAATCATCTTGTCTGTCTGATTTTTATTTTATTTGAATTAAAATCAGCATAAATTAAAAGCAGTACAACAAATACTACCATGATGTTGAAATACATTACAACTTAATATATAATTATTAAAATTTTTAACATTACAGGAATGAGAATTGGGGGGCTTAATTGAAGATTTTCATTGTGCAAAATATAATATCTAATTTTATACTTTCGATTTTGGGGTGAAATATGAGCTGGACATGTTCTTGACAGGCTCTGTGAAATTCAACCAACCAAAAAGGAGCAATTTGTACCATTAGATTGCCCCCTTCCTCAAAAAATGTACACAAACAAACAAGCCAAAAGACAATGCATGCAAAAATGTCACTTTAGTAATATTAATAATCATATTATGCTGATGGTGGTGTAAAATAGTGGGTGAATGTAAACATATAGGAACAGGTGCAAAAAAGCAAGAATTTGGGTTTGTGGAAAAAAATTCTTGTGTTGGTAAATTTGTATAGGGAATGTTTGATTCTTCTATATGTTTGCAATACATTTATATCTTCAGTCTCATGAGCACCAAAGCTGAGCCATACAAAGCTGCCTAAAACACAATATCAACTTCCCAAAGTTTTTGATCTACCTGTATCAATCCCATGCAGTCTTTATATTTTAGAGTTGTAGTATAATTAGATACTATGAGCTTGGAGGACATCCCAGGTAACTCCATTCAATTCCAAGGCACCAGTTCAAACTGGGTTTAACTGGCAAATAAAACATAATAAGGAGAAAAAACATAATAGTGTGCAGTGTCACCCTGCCTGCGTGGTTGGCTGTTTGGAAGGCAGCATGTGAGCTCATTGGCCCACTGGGGCTAGGATGAGGTCACCTCTCAATGGAACAAACACACTTGCACGCACGCACACACACACACGCTTGCACAATCACACATTTATTGGAGTCTCAGTGTTGCTTCTATAGTCTATTACAACAGAATATGCCGTTCTGTAAACACAACACTCTTTCCAATATTGGGCTGAGTCAAATAGAGGAGCCCAGGCACCATAAGCATTTGTTTGGTTCAAATACACACACTTTGCCACTGCTCTGCCTGGCTGGTGCACAGTTTTTGTTCCTCTAAAGTTCTCTTCCAGGAACCTACTGTTGTTCCTCCCCACATACACTTCCAACTATTATCTCCAACCCCAAATCATCTCCATACCCAGCCCCTTAAACCAAACACACAAACACATACACACTTTCCACCTCTTGTATCATGCCCAGGTGGCTCTCTTTCAGGCAATGATGTCATGGTCAATGTGTAAGGCTTTCCGCTGACTTTCCATGCCTAGCATCTCCACAACTACAAAGACACAACACATAAACATGCATCCATACATGTCAGGATAACCTCTTGCACAATCACACCAGCAAGCCTGTGCATGCCAATTTGAACTCACAATGTCTAAAACACTTCAGTGCACACACAGATAAGAACTGCAAATTCAAGGGGCCAAAAGCTCTGTTCCAAAGTCAGCTACCTATCAGCCGTTCCGACCGAACACGTTCATGCGTTAAAAAAAACCTGGACGCAGCGCAATGAATATAACAGAACACAGGTGTCTCGAGATGTGTTTGAAGTTCTTATTAACTTGGCACGGCATCTCAAAAAATGTGGCATTCCTGCACAGACACTGATAAAAAAGAGAGACCCTGCGCAGTTGTCAAAGATGTCAGCCTAACGCATATTTACATAGGAAAACAATTGAAAAACAGCGCGGATGGACGCAAAAAATGCGTCCGGTGTGAACAGATCCATAGGAAGCATTTGGACTAAATTGGAACCTCATAAGTGACTTTATAGGCAACAAATCTGTGCACCACAGAAGTTTGTTTAGCACAGAGGAGACATGATTCACAATTGAGTAATTCAATACTGTTTGATGTTAGTTTGTTACTAAGTTAACAATGCAGAATACTCTAATATGCATTAAAATACATAGCACACACAAATACTGGGTAAAACAGTAATTCGATAAGACTAATATTGATACTTATTTGGTATTGAATGAAACATAAGTATATTTGCAATATAATTTCTCTTGACTCGTCCGCCATTTCGGATGAGCTTGTCGCAATGTGTTCCAAAGGCCAATGCATACTTCGGTTTTCCGCGTGCCGCTACATCTTGCGCACGGTGTGCGTGATGCAAATTTCTTCCGCAGCACTTTACGCATTTTACACACTTACAGCACTTTATGCAGCATGGACAGTCCGTGTCTCTGCACATTGCCTGTGCGTTGACTGTACTAAAAACTATCACTAAGCAGTAGTGCACATGCGTCGAACACGTCCGTACGGGCTCGTGGTTAAGAGTATACTTTGAAAGGCTGAGAGCTTGACTGTGTGTGAAATAGTATACACTATCCTTGAGGTAGTTATGCCTTGAAGTCCTCCTGGGAAGTTCCTTCATCCAAGCTCGGAAAGTCGCAATTACGATGTGATGTGCGATGAGTGATTTTGATATGAGAGAAAAAATGGACACGTTGGGCAATGTATTTATCTTTTTTTACTTATTTACAAAGAGAAGAAGCTTTTTAATGCTGGAGAGAAGAGGCTGGAAGGGATCATTACATAACAAGGGCCAGAATCAAACCTGTGTCTTCCAAATGAGCACCACAGTTCAATATTTTTGGATCATACTGTGTGCGCTCACTGCTAAGCCACAGTTCCAAAAAAAAATGCTTTGATCAGATAGTGCCCTTGGATAAATTAAACTGTCTCCCATCCTATAGACCTCCTCACAATTACGCTAATTGTTTTCTTCATTGTTATTTTGAAGTCGCAGACACGGCTGTTAAGACTAAGAGGAAATTCACCCTCCCACACAACTTTTCAGTAGCTGGCTGGATTCCAGCTTCAGTTTGTCTAATCACTAAGTTTGAGCGAGTACAGGACTGCAGGGACTCTGGCTAAGATGAATTGCTTGCGTACGGAGGTTACAGATCTCCGTCAGTTAGATTGCAAGTTCCCCAACAGGGTGATTAATCGCTGTCAGGTGGAGTCCAACAAGTCATTTTGCATCGTGCTCTGTGACTCAAGTCACGAAGTAAGGACTTGATGTTGGTGATTACAACTTGAGATATTCATTTAGACTTTCACAACATGGTTGTGGATCTAGGATGAGCAATAACTGACTCAAATATAGACAGTCCTTTGTGAATATTAATAATAAACTTTATTTATAGGGCATGTGTCATACAAATATCAAAGTGCTTTAAAGAGGAAAAAAATGACTTTTTTGTTGTTGTTGCCATATTTCACTTATAAGGGTTTTTTTTCCCAAACCGTTTCTTTGATTAAAATCTGCATAATACAGATGGGATCACGTGGGATTGCCTTACACTAAAAAATTAAAATGTTCAATGACCTTAATGAAATTGAGGAAAACGTTTCCACACAATTAAATACAATTTTTCAACAAAAAATGATTTATTTAAATGGGTTTGATTTAGTCTTGTTGGACGAACTTATATACGAAATGTATTTTATCATATCTTTTAGATAAAAATTTGACAAAGTCATAATTTGAATTATGGTGAGGCAACGGGCATCACATGTACATCTGGTAAAGGCCAATGAAAATTATTTGTAGTCACAACGCAAGTGGATTAATGATGCAGTCACTCTACACTTCGCACTCCACATCCATTCAGATGCATTCGCAAGCTCAAGTGAAGAAATTTTGAATTCTGCTCCAGAAAAAAGTTCAAGCTTGGTGAACTCTGACATCAGATTCGAATAAAGACGTGTGACCAATAAAAGATCTCAATGCAAAAAATACATATTTCAAAGCTGCATGTTTTTTGTTTTTTTTTTCTGCAGGAAAGTGAGTTGACAGTATATTTTAACATTTTGAATATATTATTATTCATTATTTGTGATTTATTATATATTAAAACCAGAAGCCCTTGAGCGTAACATCATGTCCGTCATGGTGTCCGAAGTCATTTGGCATGCTAAAAGCCTAGCGTGGCCGCAGCTTAATTTAACTTGATTGATTGTATGCCAATAAAATTCAGTTGTGGTGGAAATGTTCAAGAATTGTGTTACATTAGCTCATTTTAATTAACTAAATTTAACAAGGAGCAAAAATAAAATTTGAAGAGTGTACTTGTCATACATGCACATACATAAATATATAATATATTTTATATACATCAAAGTAGTTTCTGGTATACTGGATTTAAGTTATGTGGATTTTAAATATAAAGTAATTGTGTCTGGACAGAATGATTTTAATTACTGTATTACGAGTGAGATTTCTTTCTCGCATTATCGCAATGAAAATTTGGGCGGACAATGTGCTTAATTGTCATGAAAACAATATCACAATGCCCAAAAATGTAATAGTCCTGAGAATAGCTTTAATTTTCTTTATGCAAAATATGGTTTCTTATTTTTTTCTTTTGGTTTTGGGATGACCCAGACATTTCTTAGTGAGATTAACCTACAAAACTTTGTTGATTATAATGGAGACAATTTTAGTTTTGAGCGTTGTGTTGCTTGATCTCAGTGTAGACATGGTTTATAGCAGAGAGCTGCATGACGTGTCTTAGCATGAAATCTGCGAGTGTTGCCCTTTGACACTGAAATCAGAGTTTTGCAGCCACCCACTACTTTTATAATGTTATGATTATGGTTTGGGTAGGGGGAGTTTGTTACATTTTATGTGGGTAGCAGGTGTACTGTGTTTCTGCCAGTTTTGTGTGCTGTGCAGCGAAATTGCCAGGAGAGCGCAGAGCGTTGGACTGTGGCCATATTTGAGCAGAAGAACCCCCCATCCCCCTCCCCATGTCACAATCTCTTTAAAGCTTGAGGGTAAAATGTCCACAGTTAATGAACGAACAGATGAGATGTGACTAAGATCTTGTTCAAATTCGGCTTGAGGAAGGATATGTAGTTTGTTTCATTGTTGTCATCTCATCTGTGCTTGAGTGTTTGTCTTTATTAAGACATTATTAAAGGGTTGGAATCATTGTTGGAACACTTGCAAGCATCATAGTGAAATTAATGAGCATTTTGAATTCTGGATGCTCTTTTACAGCATTTTATAGACATCTATCATGCTAATATCGTTCTGTTATTGTGCTCTCTGTGCTATCTGATTTGTCAAACAGAGAATATACTTTTAAACCCTGATTGTATGTGAAGTAAAAAAAAATAAAAAAGTAAAAAACAGATATTTTAAATGTTTTATGAAAAGGCACATTTCAAATAGAGTAAACCTAAGAAAGATTTGTGATATTTGTGACTCAGAAATTAAAACTATGTTTTTTACATTGAAAAATATGTTTGAAAACTTTAAGACTGTTGGTTAAGTTGTGTACACTCGTGTATTCAAGGGCAAGGAAAGTATTTTGATGGTTACACCACTTGACATAAGTTAAATCTTTTTTTTTTTAGAAAATACTCTAAATGTTTTTTCATAAATGCGTGAAACCAGCATGAACTCACACATCACATTTTTATGAACTTGATACATGTGTTTTAAATTTGATTTTTAAAAAGATTTTTCTCTATCACGAACAGCTTAATTTGTCAACAACCCTTATACAGTACCACAAACCTCATGGACATGATGGGTGTTTTAAATAAATGAAACGTGTAGTATCAAATTATTCATTTTAAACAACAAAAGGACTCTTTAAACATCAAATGGAAAAATATATTTTTAAACGCTGTATAGGGGAAGCAATTCACTGCAAATATACAGTACAGCACACTTAATGTAAAGCTCAAATGCAGTTTTTCACTGTATTCATCAAATAGGTATGAATAACTACCAAATACTGGTAGCTACTGTTTTTAAAGTAATTACAGTACAGTTCTGGCAGCAGCGTTGTACAGTATGTTATTGGTAGCAGTTTCACCAGTGATTAACTGTTTGTTTTGTTTTTTACAGCTCTGTAGCTCTTTCTGTTGTAGTACATTTCAGTATAATACTGTATTAATACAGCTGCACACTTTATTTGCAAATGCAACACATAAATATGTTTTAGTACAGTAATCTCTTGTATATTTACAGATGAACTTTTATAGTGTGATGTTCACAATACTATGTTGTTGCTTACATTCCCAGAATGCACTGCGGCATGAAGAAATTACATGGATTATTTACTGGTTTGTTTTTCTGTTGTTTTTGTTGCAGTCTTAGTTACTTTGTTGATTTGTCACTATTGTTGAGTTTTGTATGCTGAGTATTGATATCTGTGTGTGTCTGGCTTACAGTTCAGAAGTTCTCGAGAAACAACACTCAGTTTACTAAACCACATTACAGAACTCTCTTTAAATGCTGAATAATGGCGTACACTATTTGCAAGTTATGATCAGATTAACAGTCAGATCTTAAGTTTTGCTTTTTGACTTCCAAGTAACACAGTGCAACCATTTGCGGTTTACTAAAACACAGTTATACTGGCTGGAAGAACATAACAGAGAACGTCCAAGGTGCCAGCTTAATGGAACACTAATCACCATAATAGTGACTTCAAACAAAACACAACTATTTATAGCAAAACAACAACACTATATAGTGCAAAGAACTCCAATTAATTTTAAATAAAAGCTTTTGTACATGTCCCTATAAACCCCCTAATGCATTGACCAAGCGTACATACTGTACTATATTCAAGTGCAAGGGCTTATCTCTATTGCACCACTGTAGGATCCCACAATGTAGTGCAATACTGTTTTTAAAATATACAGTATTTTTTTTTTTCAATAAGAACAAAATAGAAAGTGAAAGCTTGTACATATTTTAAAGAAATGTGTACTTTTTGTTCATTGTACTTAGACAAGTAAAGGCTGCAGTGTGGTAGGATTGGCTCTAGGATTGTTTTTGTGTCAACAGCATGAACACTAACAATATGTGAGCTCTATTACACTTTGGGTTTAAAAATATATAGTTCAAAACATCACTAGTATTCGCCAAGATGGAACTAGGATTTTTTAATTTAATTTTCCCAAAATGCTTTGCATATAACAGCTATTTAGTGTAAAAAGTCACTTCACAATGAGCCTGCTCTCTATCTCCCAGAATGCAACATTTTTGGCAGCAAACTGTGGTATTTAAGAATTGCAGTAGATTGCTGTTAGAATTTTGCAGTAAATTTGCTGAATTTTTATAGCTGAACACAGTAAAACGTAATTTTTTGCGGTTGCTTCGAGGTTTGATATTTTGTTATCTAATGCAATGACGTTAATATATTTTCAAGTTTGGCTTAAGTGTCCAAATACTTTTGGGGTCCACTGTATATTTATATATTAATTTGAAATAAAAACAGTGATTTTGTAGATAGTTTCTCTTATCTTTTTTTCAGTCTTTTATCCCAGGGTCTGTCTTGTTTTTGCAAAAATCTACATTGTGTGCCCATCAAGGCTGTGATCATCACAGTTTTGAATCAAGTTAACACCACCATGATTCAACTCTCATACGAAACTATTTGATTGATGTAATCTCTTAATTTTTTTAAACTTTGTGGATCATTTTTGCTATCTGCCCTGCTTAGTACCATTCCAACAAAGAAGTGCTGATCTATGAGGCTTTCATATCCCAAGAAATGGATATATTTAGTCAGGCCAGAGACCTTGAGCACAGATCAATGCTTAACTCTGAGGTTTGGGTTCAGATCTGTATCTGTGTGACTTTACAGGGGAAGTTTTATCTGCTGATAGAGGAGCTGAGTCAACTCTTCAGAGCTTTGGTTCCCATCCAGTTGTGGTACAAGTACATCATGGGTGAAGATCCATCCAGCAGCTATTTCCTGGGGGCAACACTGATTATCATCTACAGTCTGTGCAAGGTAGTCTATCTGATTTCTGTTTTATTTGAAACTGTAGCAATGCTGAGGTCACTGGGTTTGATGTCTTTTTTAAATCATTGCAAGTTTTTTATTTTTATTTTTTATTTCTTTATAGTGTTTGGAGCATAAACATCTAATATAATAAAACATCCAATAACATGGATTATTTTATATTATAGTATATTATATTTTATTATAGAGTATATTAATAAATATATTTTATATTGGTCACACTTTATTTACAGTGTCTGTGTTCAGAATCAGAATCAAAATGAGCTTTATTGCCAAGTATGCTTACACATACAAGGAATTTCTCTTGGTGATAGAAGCTTCCAGTGCACAAACAATACAACAACAAGATAGAGATAATAAAAAAAAATTGAATAAATATAAAAAGTGAATAGAACATATATATAGAAATACACAATAAGACAAAATATATACACAGATCAGCCACAACATTAAAACCACCTGCCTAATATTGTGTAGGTCCCCCCTCGTGCCACCAACTCAGTGCCAGATGGGCTGGTTTGAGTATTTCTGTAACTGCTGATCTCCTGGGATTTTCACACACAACAGTCTCTAGAATTTACTCAGAATAGTGCCAAAAACAAAAAACATCCAGTGAGTGGCAGTTCTGCGGATGGAAACGCCTTGTTGATGAGAGAGGTCAGCAGAGAATGGTCAGACTGGTTCAAACTGACAAAGTCCATGGTAACTCAGATAACCGCTCTGTACAATTGTGGTGAGAAGAATAGCATATCAGAATGCAATTCTGAGATGCGGGTTGGCACTGTGAGGGGGACCTACACAATGTTAGACAAGTGGTTTTAATGTTGTGGCTGATCGGTGTATATATATTTATACATATGTACAAATACAAATCTGTTATATACAGATAGTGCAAGGGAATGTAATGGCAGAAGAGGTAGGATATGTTGGATAAATAGACTATGCTGTGTATGGCACATAATTATTGCTCAATGGGGCAGTTTTAACTGTTCATGAGATGGATACCCTGAGGGGAAAAAAACTGTTCTTGTGCCTGACGGTTCTGGAGCTCAGTGCTCTGTAGTGCCAGCCAGAAGGCAACAGTTCAAAAAGGTAGTGGGCTGGGTGAGTGGGGTCCAGAGTGATTTTCCAGCCCTTTTCCTCACTCTGGATGAGTACAGTTCTTGAAGGGAGGGCAGGGGGCAACCAATAATCTTCTCAGCAGTCTGAACTGTCCTTTGTAGTCTTCTGATGTCTGATTTCCTAGCTGAACCAAACCAGACAGAATTGAAGTGCAGAGGACAGACTCAATGACGGCTGAGTAGAACTGTATCAGCAGCGCCTGTGGCAAGTTGAACTTCCTCAACTGGCGAAGGAAGTACAACCTCTGCTTGGGCCTTTCCCACAATGGAGTCAATGTGGGTCTCCCACTTCAGGTCTTGTGAGATGGTAGAGTCCAGGAACCTGAATGACTCCACTGCTGCCACTGTGCTGTTCAGAATGGTGAGCAGGGACAGTGTCGGGGTGTTCCTCCTAAAGTCCACTATCATCTCCACTGTTTTGAGCATGTTTAGCTCCAGGTTGTTTTGACTGCACCAGACAGCCAGCTGTTCAACCTCCCTTCTGTATGTAGACTCATCGTCATCCTGGATGAGGCCGATAACATTAGTGTCATCTGCAAACTTCAGGAGCTTGACAGAGGGGTCCTTGGTGGTGCAGTCATTGGTGTACAGGGAGAAGAGTAGTGGGGAGAGCACACATCCCTGGAGGGTACCAGTGCTGATCATACAGGTGCTGGAAGTGAATTTCCCCAGTCTCACTAACTGCTGCCTATCTGTCAGAAAGCTGGTGATCCACTGACAGATAGAGGTGGGAATAGAGAGTTGCTTTAATTTAGTCCAGAGAATAGCTGGGATGATGATGTTGAAAGCCGAACTGAAAAGGATCCTTGCATATGTCCCTGGTCTGTCCAGATGTTGCAGGATATGATGCAATCCCATGTTGACTGCATCATCCACAGACCTGTTTGCTCGATAAGCAAATTGAAGGAGATCCAGAAAGTGTCCAGTGATGTCCTTCAGGTGGGCCAACACCAGTCTCACAAATGACTTCATGACCACAGACATCAGAGCGACCGGTCTGTAGTCATTAAGTCCAGTGATTTTTGGTTTCTGTGGGACAGAGATGATGATGGAGCATTTGAAGCAGCAGGGAACTTCACACTGCTCCATTGATCTGTTGAAGATATGTGTGAAGATGGGGGCCAGCTGGACAGCACAGGATTTTAGACAAATGGGTGAAACACCGTCTGGGCTCTGTGCTTTCCTTGTCTTTTGTTTCCGGAAGACCCGGCACACATCCTCTTCACAGATCTTAAGTGCAGGTTGAGTAGCAGGAGGGGGGAGGAGGGTGGTTGCAGGAGGTGTTGATGTTTGTGTGAAGTGAAGGTCAGAGCGGTTGTGGGGTGTGAGACTGGTCTTTTCAAATCTACAGTAAAACACATTCAGGTCATCAGCCAGTTGTTGGTTCCCTACAGTGTTGGGAGATGGTGTCTTGTAGTTGGTAATGTCTTTCAGGCCTTTCCACACTGATGCAGGGTTGTTAGCTGAAAGCTTATTTTTCAGCTTCTCAGAGTAGCTTCTTTTAGCCACTCTAATCTCTTTTTTTTTTTAGTGTGTTTCTGGCCTGATTGTACACAGTTTTATCCCCACCTCTGTAAGCATCCTCTTTGGCCTGACGAAGCTGTCTGAGTTTTGCTGTAAACCATGGTTTGTCATTGTTGAATTTTAAATTAGTCCTAGTAGGAATGCACATATCCTCAAAGAAACTGATATATGATGTCACAGTATCTGTAAGCTCATCCAGATTGGTGTCTGCAGGCTCAAATACACTCCAATCAGTGCAGTCAAAGCAGGCTTGTAGTTCCAGCTCTGCTTCATTGGTCTTTCTTTTTTCAGTTTTTACTACAGGTTTAGCTGATTTAAGTTTCTGCCTGTAGGTCGGAAGATGAACCTGACAGTGATCAGAGAGTCCCAAAGCTGCTCTAGGAACAGAGCGATATGCATCCTATAATGTTGTGTAGTAGTAATCTAGTAAATTTCTGTCTCTGGTGGGGCATGTAATGTGCGGTCTGTATTTTGGCAGTTCACAGGCGAGGTTGGCTTTGTTAAAATCGGCCAGAATAATATTAAGTTAGTAATAACTGGGTATTGTTGTTCCATGACTGTGATCTGATCCGCCAGCTGTTGTGGAACTGCGCTCACACACACTTTTGGAGGAATATAAATACTCACTAGAATAAATGAGGAAAACTCCCGTGGCGAGTAGAAAGGCTTACAGTTGATAAAGAGCGCTTCCAAATTAGGACAGCACATCTTCATTCATCTTCGCAATGCGATCCGCTCTGAATAGCTGAAAGCCCGGCTGATGTAACGCTCTGTCCGGAATGTCTTCACTCAGCCAGGTTTCTGTGAAGCACAAGGCAGCAGAGTTTGAATAGTCCTTGTTTGTACGTTGTTACACATATTACATGTTACAAAAATTAATTAAATGTGTATTATTATGCTGCTGCTCAAAACAGTTACACAGTATGTACATATAGTTAATTAATATTACTTAGTATTTGCGAGCAACTGTAAAATAAGTGGTACCCTTATATTTATTAATATTTTAGAATTGTTCATTTTATTTGAGATTTTATCTGTTGAGAACAATAGAAATCAGTTATCAAGAAAATGAAGGCAAGAGACTATGTTGGATTCTTGTATTATTACACTAGTATATATATTTTTATTTATTTATTTATTAGCAGAATTAGCAATGACTCCATTTAATAAGCATTTCATTAAAATGAGTGTTTGGCTCAGAAATCCCAAGTTCTACTAAACCAAACTTTGCATATAGTTTTTCAACAGCGTCTTGTAAGTTATTACAGAATTATTTGTTTCTTCTGACAATTTTCTTTTAACTTTTTTTTTTTTTTTTTTTTTTGGTGCAACTTGTAATATAAAAAAATATATATTGTGGTAAGGAGAGGGAAATGTTTAATTTGTCAAAGTTTCATAGGGATATTTTTTTATTTCACAGGATGTAAGGTCTCAGAAAAATTTACTATAAACAAATGTCCTCTAAAGCATGGGTTTTCAAGCTTTTTAATGCTAAAGACCCCCAAATTTGTTGATCCCCTTGCGAGGGATCCCCTTCCTAAAATATGCAAGCAGCTATATATTTTCCTGTATAAGACCCATTAATACTGTGTGAGAACCTAGTTTGTGTGATAGTGTAAAGACAGTATGTTTTTTATTAAATAATTGGCTTTTATTTTGCATTGTACTAAAGAAATTATTAAAATATGCACTGGAATATTATAAACATTGTGTAAAAAAAAATTCTACACCATTTTAATAGTAAGTATAAACTTAATGAAAAAAATATTTATAGTCTTTAGAATGCAGAATTAAACAGTAATGATATAACATTTTGTAAATGTCTCCTTTTTCATTTGATTTATTTTTATAAAAAAAAATGTATAGGTTTTTCTGATATGTTTGTTTATTTATTTATTTTTTGATGGATTGTGTATTTTTCAAACCTCCTGAAATACGATTATTAAAAAGCTTTGCCTTTATCAGTTATTGTTGTGCATCAGAGATTTCCAAATATCTCTTTCAGAGTTGATTATGCAGGTTATTTGATCATGAAATGGTCTTTGCTGTAAGGTGTCTGTGTGCCATTAGAATGGTCATTGTTATTTTGTTCTTTTTCAGTCTTTTGATCTGTGTGGAAGAATATCTGGCATTAGAAAAGCCTTTGTCATTCTGTGCAACACACAGGTGAGTGTAGTGGCCTGCACTGTCACATAAGCATGCCTTTGAATTCACATTTTTATAGATACTGTAACAGTGTCTTGTTCTGTGTTGACACCGTTGTGTTGTGCATTGACTGTCATGGTTTTATAAATTTGAGCAATTGCGCATCAAGGCAGTGGTTAACCATCTTGACACCATGTGTGCATGTGTTTCACAGAGTTACGGTACGAGAGCCAGTGCTCAGCAGTGCAGTGAGGCAGGGGATGTGTGTGCAATCTGCCAGGCGGAGTTCAGAGAGCCAATCGCACTGCTCTGTCAGGTGAGAGACCTTTAAACCATTTAATCATACAGGAAGTTGCAAAGCACCAACAGACTCTCTCAGCCCCGAACAACATAAAATAACGCATAAAAGGGACATACTTCATTGATGAAAGATGACTGTTGTACGTAAGCTTTTTAAGCTGTGATTACATTTATGATGAACAGTCGTGTTAAACTTGAAAAAGTAAATAGTCATTTAGTGATTCAAATAGTGATTCATGGATCGGAAATGTTTGTTTGCTTCAACCCTTATCATCTTTAAAGGATAGTTCACCCAAAAATAAAAATAATTTACTCATCATCATGCCATTCCAAAACTAAAATTGACTACTTTATTTCTGTATAACAGAAAAGGGTCATTTTTTTTAAAGAATATACTGGCTGCTTTTGTCCAAGAATGTGAGTGAATAGGGACTGGGGCTTTCTAGTTTCCAAAATAACAAAAAAGCACCATAAAAGTAGTCTACAGAAGCTAATAGTGCAATGAACAGACCGAAATTGATCTTCCCCTCCGCTGTAACTCTCAAATAAAATATAAATAAGTCAGTAGATGTGCTGCGTCAGGTTTGTTGTCAAAGACTTGGATTAGTCTATAGTAGTGGGATACTTGTGATAGTGTATGTACAGTATATAAGTTGTATGGTCTCTTATGATGATACTTTTATGGTGCTTTTAGTCATTTTGGAGCTTGGCAGCCCCTGTCCCAATTCACTTTCATTATATGTAAAAGAATCCCCAGGATATTCTTCATAAAATCAAATTTCATGTTCCACAGAAGGAGGAAAGTCATATAGGTTTGGAACAACATGAGGGTGAGTAAATAGATTTTTTGAATTTTCATACCCATCTTGTTGTGCTTCAATGTGTTTTCTTTCCACAGCATGTGTTCTGTGAGGAGTGCTTGTGCCTCTGGTTCGACCGTGAGCGAACGTGTCCACTCTGTCGGTCATCTGTGGTGGAAACTCTTCGTAACTGGAAGGACGGGACCACCTCCGCCCACTTTCAGATTTACTAATCAGAGATGCAGGTGAATGGCAGAGATGGTCTGATCCACTTAAATTAATGAAAGCATTTTCATCATGCATTAAACGTTTCTACATTCCCATCAATAATGTTGTAATGTGATAAAACATGACAATTTCAAGTTGCTGAATGGAATGTACAATACCACCATTTCTTCATATGCGTTGAGAGAGATAAATGTGTTCTTTGTCTCCTTATGCCTGCTATTAAACTTTCAGTAAAATTTGCTAAATTTTTTTTCATGTTTGTGTTCATTTTAAAAAATCTGACACAGAACGAGTTTTGTAATTTACTTTTTTATTTTTTTTTTATTTAAGCTACTAAACTTTACCACATCTAGAATTAATCATTTCCTGCTGTTACAGATATAATTTTTTGGAAAGGTCTAAAATATTTTTAAAGTAATGTTACAGGTTCAATACAAGTTAAGCTCAATTAACAGCATTTGGGGCATAATGCTGAGTTCCACAAAAAATCAAATAAATCTCATCCCTCCTTTATTAAAAAAAAAAAAAAAAAAAAAAAAATTGCGGTTACACTAAGGCACTTACAATGGAAGTCAATGGGGCCAGATACACACTGTTTGAAAAGTAAAGCCACAAGATGTAAACATTGTACATGTTAACATGATTTTAGTGTGATAAAATCGCTTAATAACCATATCTGTGTAAAGTTATATCCAATACCGTGATTACAGGGTTTTGTTGTCATGACAATGAAGTTGTAATATTGGATATAAATTCACACAGATAAGGTTAGTAAGCGATTTTATCAGACTAAAATCATGTACAATGTTTACATCTTGTGGCTTTCCTTTTAAAACAGTGTGTATTTTAATGTTTACTGACTGGCTCCATTGACTTCTATTGTAAGTGCCTTACTGTTTACTATTGCCAATTAACGTAGCAGCTTTGCACATTACTATGGAATTCAACTGATGTGCGGTCACAGGTGTTTGTGTAACTGCTTACAACTGTGACTAATCAGAATTTAGTGTCAGAACTATACATTTTATAATCACTTTTAAAGGACATCGCAGTTTATCTAGGTATATTTTCGGTAAAGCTTTTTTATTTTTTATTAGTGACAAAATTCACAATAACAAAATAGTAGAGGTAAAACATGTTTAAAACACATGGTAGTGTAAACTATAAAAGATTGTAGCTTATGTAAACATCAGTAGCATGCCCTTTGATTCACATTCGCATGAAATCCCAGTCATGAAAAGTTTCTATATTAACACTGACACAAACAATCAAGCCAAAAGCTCTTTATAAAAAGTTCTTAAAAACGATTTGTCTTCATTTGTAAACATCCATATCAAAAACACCTCAAATCATCCTACAGTATAAATATCCTTTCCATTGAGAATAGTACAGTATTGAGAATATCTCATAAAAACAACAAACAAAATCACAGCTTAGATATTGAATGGCATAGTCACATACAGTAGCTTATAACTAAATTTAACAGTGCATTATGCAGAGGAGAGGATTTGGTAACGGTGTTTTTGGTAGTTCTCCTCTGAAGATTGACTCTCTTAAGGTATAGTTCACCAAAAAATGAAAATTCAGTCATCATTTATTCACCCTCATGTTGTTCCAAACCTGTATGACATTCTTTCGTGGAACACGAAAGGAAATGTTTCACATTCATTGTATGGACAAAAGATTAGTGAAAGTGAATGGTGACCGAGGCTGTTAGCCCATAACATTCTGCCTAACATCTCCTTTTGTGTTCCGTGGAAGACAGAAAGTCATACAGGTTTGAAAGAACATGAAGGTGAGAAAATGATGACAGAACAATGCCTTTAATCATATTTTAACTATTTACTATTTTTAACTTTTGCATATCCAAAAAAACAAAACAAAAAAAACAACAGTGCCCAAAAACAACAACAAGAAGGTCATCAAAGTTGAGACAAGGCTCCTATTGCCATGGTGCTAAAAAAGTTCCCTGCAAATGCCAGGGGACAATGACATCAGCCTTGTATTTAAAAAAAATTCCCAGGAGACACAGCTGGGTTAGATTACACTGACCTTAAAGAGTTCTACCAAACAAACGTGTACCACATGACATCGGCTTGCAGTGCTTCAGTGATCAAGAAGACTACGGGATGGATTAAAAGTCATCAGAAGTTATGAAAGTGATCAGCGCGCTTGTAATGTACAGCACAGATGTGTCAGGTGTTTGCATGTTTCCTCTACAACACTATTGCAATAGTTGTGATTTACATGAATGTGAAACATTGACCCACTGTTTGTATGGCAAGTTTCTACATAGTGCAGACTTCACCGGCACCTTCTCCTCTCCGCTAAAGCTCAAGCAGATCATCCCAGGAGAATCTGTAGATTCATCTAATGGAGAGGTAAAAAATGGGAAGTAAGCAGACACTCAAATATTAAATTTCATTGCACCTCTGTCAAATCTTGATTATGGCACATATGTACATATGCATACAAACACTTTCATACTTAATATTTTTAAGTAAATATCGACTATTGTAGACCCTGCTTAAGGGGAGGCATTAATTATGATTTTGGAAGAATTTAAAAATGTTGACTATAACATCAAAAATAACAGCCAATAGAATGTATTAACGTTTACTTATCATGATTTTAAAGACTTTCAGCTATTGCTGGACATTGGTAAGCTTCTTTCAAATGTCATTTTCTCAAAGTGATATTTTGCTCAAACGTAATATTTCAAGTTGTTTTTTTGTTTTTTTTGGCTTCTTAAATGATATGGCATGTAGTTGAGAAGGAGCTGTTGAAAATCTATTGTTTATTTCTTTATTTTAGAATTGTTAGCATTTTATCAGTTATATTATTTCAAAACAGGGTGGGAAACGTTTAATTTGCATGCAGTCAAATTTGCATGCGTTACAAGTTTTTTAATATTATTTTTTTAATCACATTAAAACAAAACTGACATTTTGGAGTCTGTATCACTTTTGATATAATATGAAATATTGTGCATATGTAAAATGATACCTAATTTGCATATTTCATTAGCATTTCATCTGGTTTTTGTTTTTTTTTTCAAAACAGGATGGGGAAGTTTATATATATATATATATATATATATATATATATATATATATATATATATATATATATATAAAACTTTCCCATCCTGTTTTGGAAAAAAATACCAGATGAAATGCTAATGAAATATGCAAATTAGGTATCATTATAACATAATTATATATCTAATTTATATACATATATAATTACATAAAATTATCTAAATTACATAAAATTTACATATAAATTGGTATAATATGAAAACCCTCATTTGCATTTTTTATTATTATTTTTATTATTAAATAGGTACAAGTTATGGGTTTAAATATCACAGTACACACGTTTGTTTTGTTCGTATTTTAATATGGCAAAGTTTCGTTTTGAATAAAGGAAATGAACCCCTGTTCACCTGTAGAACCTTCCCTTAAGTAATTGTATATACCTTACACATTACACATTGTTACTGTTATTAGGCTACTGTAGTAATTAATTGTACTTCCATGATAGCCGATATATTTTCCATTGACTCTGTAATGTAAAGTGTTGCCAAGGATTCCACTGTACACATGAAAATAAAGTCTAATGTTATTGCACTCACTGTTCATTCTTACCTGTTGCTGCTGTTTCTCCAGATCAGGAGAGCGTCATCTCACCTACAGATGTCGCTTTTTTACTAAAAACACGAGAAGCGTTACTTGAATGACTGTGCACACTATTTGGAAGCTTCTGATTATGTTTTCCCCTCCGCTTCTTTCCTCATTCTGGGAGCTTTTGTCGTTTGCGGCCCATCGTTTCTCCAGCTGGTCTCCGATCCAGCGAAGTCGCTGCGCTAACGGCATCTGAGCGCATCGGTGGGCGCTCACAGAGTCGCTGAACGCGCGTAAAGTCTGCTCCGCCGGCAGACAGCACATCCTCCCGCTGTCCCTCTATCTGTTATTCTTTTCCTTCTGAAATCTTTGTTTATACCTGGAGATTCGCGTTTTGTTCGCCTGTCGATGGAACAGTGTGTGTTTGTTTCTGTCGGCTGTATTATTTATTAAAGTGTCACATGGTTTAGGGTTTACATCACCATCTCCCCAAAGAGAGCGGTAATGGTTAACTCTTCAATGTCCTTTTTCTCTCTGATCACGCGCTTTTGTCTCTCCTGCAACACGGGGGTGGTCGTGTAATTCACAACAGTAGCTACCTCATCTGAATTGAATGACAGCCTGAACATGCGTCTATAATGCAAATCGTGTCGTTGTGGCTGCGCTCATAAAGTACTCTACTGACTATATGAGACAATAGGTGGATTCAATAGATTAAAAACATTGTCGTCTCAAAACCTGATGAGCTGCCTACCTAGACAGCATATTTGGTGGGCTTTATTGGTGCATGCAGAATAGAATAACAAAATAGAATCTAACAATAAAATGGTATTGAACACAAAATTTAGAATAGAATAGAATAGAATCCACAAATATGAACCAACGAATTGTCATGTTTTTTCTTGGGGTTTGTTTATATATATATATATATATATATATAATTTTATAGAGACTACATAAAATAAAATGTAAATTGAGCAGAAACTGGTTAGAATAGAATAAAAAAAGTATTACAACGTTGGATTTTTTTTTTTTTTTGTCTTGTATTTTATATATATATATATATATATATATATATATATATATATATATATATATATATATATATATATATATATACATAATTTTTTTTTCTTTTTTTTTTTTGGCATGATGCATGTTCAATTTGGGCATCATATGGGCGTGTAGAATAAAACAGAAACAAACTAGAGTAGAATATAACTAAACCAGTGAATTTGTCGAGATTTTTCCAGGCATTTGTGTTATAATATTGATTAAACTGATGAATTTATATTTATAGAACGGAACATAAAGTTTGAATAAAAAAACATTGATATCTTAGAATTATTTTGTATTATAAATGTGCAATTTTGGTTATCATATGTGTGTGCAGAATAGAATTGAATAGAATAGAATATGGGGTTAAAATAATGCAAAAAGTACAAATACAAAATAAAAATTCTTATGTTTTATATTTTTGTATTCACGTGCAATTTGGGGCATCATATGCAAGTGCAGAATAGAAAAGAATAGAAAATAAAAAATTTGGAGAATTTTGTTGTGTATGTTTTATATTTTGTATTGTACATGTGCAATTTGAGGTATCATATGCAAGAGCAGAATAGAATAGAATTAATATGGAGTTAGAATAGCACAAAAAGCATATATTACAATTTTGGATTTTTTTTCTTATGTTTTATATTTTTGTATTGTACATGTGCAATTTGAGGTATCATGCAAGAGCAGAATAGAATATGGAGTTAGAATAGTACAAAAAGCATATATTAAAATTTTGGATTTTTTTGGATTTTTAGTGAAGAATAGAATAGAAAAGCATATTGCAATTTTGGAGAATTTTGTTTTGTATGTTTTATATTTTTGTATTGTACATGCAATTTGAGGCATCATATGCAAGTGCAGAATATAATATAATATAATATAATATTATAGAATAGAATAGAATAGAATATGGGGTTAGAATAGTACAAAAAAGCATATATTACAATTTTGGATTTTTTTTTTCTTATGTTTTTATATTTTAGGTTTTGTACACGTGCAAATTGGGACATCATATGAAAGTGCAGAATAGAACAGAACTGATCAGAATAGAAAAGAATATTACAGTTTTGGAGAATTTTGTTTAGTATGTTTTATATTTTTGTACTGCACATGTGCAATTTGGGGCATCGTATGCACGTGCAGAATAGAATAGAGAAATCATCGGCAGGTGCAGAACAGAATGGAATAGTATTGAGAAAGCAGAATAGAATAGATCAGACTAATTACAGAAAAAGTATGTCTTACAGTTTTGGGAAATTTTGGTCTTATACTTTTTTATGCATTTTATAAATGTGGGTACAAGCGCATTTTGGGGCATCATATGCGCATGCACAATAGAATGGAACAGAATAGAAAAAAAAGTACATCTTGAATTATAGTCGTTTTTTTCATTTTTGTCTTATACATTTTCGTGCATTTCGAACTGTCTAAAAAAAGCACCTAGTTGCTGCCCAAAAATAGTGTCTAGTTAGGCAGCTCACTAGGCGTCGAGACGCAGCCATTGTGTTGTGTTTTGAATGATTGTTCATTTGGGTGGGTGAGGTGTCCGCCAGGCGGAACACTGTCCCGTGAACACACTGTTCCAGCCGAGGCGATGACGCTGTCGGACCGCTGTGTGTTTTGACGGTAACAGGCTGTTTTCTTCCGCAAGACTGTCACCTGTATTTGACGTTTATGTTCATGAATGAAAACACAACATGACCATCGTTTAAATGGGGATGGAAGAGGACGAGCTCTCGACCTTCCGAGAGAGCTGGAAACATGAGTTAGAGAAAAAGACCAAGACAGACAAAAACAAAGAGGGATATTTTGGACGTCCCAGTAAAGACAGTTCATCTTGTCCTCAAAACAGTAGTTTTTGGGAGAAACAGAGTAATGTGGCACAACAGGCTCAGCCCAGACCAAAAGAGCAGCCGCAGTACGTGTCTATCGCGGAGGGTTTGTTGGACGGCAGGACGAGTCCACTGCTGGACAGAATCGAGAAGGAGAGAACGCGCAGGAAGCGCGCACCCGAGAGCGAGGCTCTCAACACAGGCGCGCCGCCGAAAAAAGTCAACGCATGCCATAAACTGCTCGACCAGTTCCTGCAGGACCTGGTAAACGGCTGATGATGACATACTGTGGTTGAGGTGTTAGTTATGGTTGTCTTAATATTAAATTGCCCTCTGTTCTGTTTTAAATGCGTTTAGAATGAGGTGAATGACATCCCATTCTTTGATGCGGAGTTGCCTTATGAACTGGCACTGAAGATTTTCCAATTCCTGAGCAGAACAGATCTGGGACGATGTGCTCAGGTAAATAAATGAGTGTATAAAAGTCTCTATTCTATTCTATTCTGTAGGGTTACCATGGTCATGGTAAACTTGGAAATGTCCAGGAATTTTAAAGAAGTCATTAAATTGTAATGGAAATTTCTGCTGTTAATATAAACCCATGAGTGCAATCTTTGTAAAAATGATTTTACAAAAATTTGTATGAGAAATTTTTGGTCAACAGGTGTTGGAACCCTTTATTCTATTCTATTCTGTTCTATTCTACAGGGTTCCCATGGTCATGGTAAACCTGGAAATGTCAGGAAATTTTAAAGAAGTCGTTACATTTTTATTTTATTTGTATTTTTTTAAGTCATGGAATGATAGTGGGAATTTCGGTTGTGTCCTCATATAAACTCATGAATGCAATCTTTTAAAAATTATTTTACAAACATTACAAACTTCTAAAAATGTTAAGGAAAATCTGGATTCTATTCGATTCTATTCTATAGGATCCACAAATTCATGGTAAATCTAGACATATCAAGGGATTTTTAAGAAGTAATGGAAATGTAAAAATCTTCAAAAGTCATTGACTAATGGAAGGTTACATAATGAGTACAAATTCATGAGTGCAATCTCTTAGAAATTATTTTACAAAAGCAGATTTGGGAACCCTTATTCTATTGTATTGTATTATATTATGTATTTTTTATTATATTATATTAAACATAGCTTCCCATGATAATAGTATGCATTAAAATATTAGGTATTTAAAAAAAAAAAAAAAAAAAATCATGGACATTTGTAGAATCTTAAAAATCACGGAAAGCCATGGAAATTTTGACCATAAATATAAATTCACTAGTGATCTCGATAAAATAATTTTTAAAAATCTGCCATGGAAATTCATTTCTATTCTATTTCTGTTCTAAACTGCTGACATTGTGTAGCGGAAATTGCTATTAAGGCAAGGGTCTCAAACCAACATTTTTGTTTTACTGTATTTCTATACAGTAATTTCTATATTCTATATTATGTTTTAAAGTCTTAATCTTGATGTACATGGTTTAATATTCTCTCTCCTGATCCAGGTAAGTAAGTCCTGGAAGGTTCTAGCTGAGGATGAGGTTCTGTGGCATAGATTGTGTCTGAAAGAAGGTTATCACAGTGGGGCAAGTATCTCTGACTCCCCCTGCTGGAAGAGCACGCTCAGAGACTGTCGCAACACAGAGAGCATTGTGAAGGCGAACTGGAAGGTAAGGCACAAACTGTTTAACACAGTCCTCCATGTTCCCAGAATAGCAACTTTTAAAATATTTAAGGTTTTTTTGACACTTATGAGAACTTTTGAGTTGTTAAAGGAATATTCAGGGTTCAAACAAGTTAAGGTTAATCGACAGCATTTTGCCATAATTTTGATTGTCACAAAAATTATTTCGACCCTCCTTTTCTTAAAAAAAAAAAAAAAAAAAAGCAAAAATCAAGGTTACAGTAAGGCACTTACAATGGAAGTGAATGGGGCCAATTCTTGAAGGGTTTAAAGGCAGAAATGCAAAATAGTCTTCTGTTAAAACTCATGTATCATTTGAGCTGTTGGCTATAATTGGCTATAACTTTGCACAGAAAAGGTTAGTAAGCGATTTTGTCACACTAAAATCATATTTACATGCATATTGTTTATGTCTTGTGGCTATACTTTTAAAACAGTGAGTATTTAATGTTTACGGATTGGCCCCATTCACTTCCATTGTAAGTGCCTCACCGGAACCCAGATATTAGATTTTTTTTTAAAGAAAAGGAGGAGCAAGTCAAAGTAATTTATTGTGGTCATCAATATTATGCCACAAATGCTGTTGATTGGGCTTAACTTGTATTTAACCCGGAATATTCCTTTAAGTAAAGATATCTAGATAGCAAATAGAGACATACCAAAAAATGTTGTTGAAGTCACTATATGCATAGAGACTTGTCTTAAAAGAATATTCTGTACACTAATCATCTAAGCTTGAGCATTTCTGCCCTATTTCCAACAGAATCGTGTTGGGTCCATTCGCCACCTGCAGTATGAATTAGGAAAGGTGTTATGTGACGTTAGTTCCTGTGCTGGTCTTGTAATCGCTGGGTATGTTGCTATATATAAAGGGATAGCTCACCCAAAAATGAAAATTAACACACCAGCATGTCATTCCTAACCTGTATAAAGCAGAACGGCCAACCGTTGTGTGGAAAAGATCTATAGTAAATGTGAATGGTAATAAGGCACAGAGCAGCTTCGACATTCAGCTAAATATATTTATGCAAAGTTAATACAGTGCTATATTTTATGGTAGGAAATTTCAGAGGTAAATAAGCAAAACATATTTATTTTTATTTTTAGGTGGATCTGTTTATTTTAAATTCAAACTGTTCTCCTATTCCTATTCTCTGCAGATACACCTCCGGTGATGTCCGCTTGTGGGACACACTTCATTGGGATGCGTCTTACCTGCACCCCACACATTCCATCAGAGATGAGAGTCCAGCACCGCACGTCAGTCACGTGCGCGTCAATAAGGCCATAGCTACAGCAGCTTATGAGAATGGTGAATGACTTCGGCTTACTAAAAGGGATAGTTCAACCAAAAATGAAAAGTTTCTCATCATTTTCTCACTCTCACGCCTTCCCAGATGTGTATGACTTTCTTTCCTCTGCAGAACACAAACAAAGATTTTTAGAAGAATATTTCAGCTCAGTCCATACAATGCAAGTGAATGATGAGTAGACCTTTCAAGCTCTAAAAATCACAAAGGCAGCATAAAAGTAATCCATATGACTCCAGTAGTTAAATCCATGTCTTCAGAAGCGATATGATAGGTGTGGGTGAGAAACAGATCAATATTTTGGTCCTTTTTTATTATAAATTCATAGTAAAAAAGGATTGAAATATTGATCTTTTTCTCACCCAAAGTGATTAGATTGCTTCAGAAGACATATATTAAAGCACTGGAGATGTACGAATTACTTTTATGCTGCTTCTCTGTGATTTTTGGAGCTTGAAAGGTCTGGTCATCATTCACTTGCATTGAAAGGACCTACAGAGCTGAGATATTCTTCTAAAAAATCTTTGTGTTCAGTAGGAGAAAGAATGTCATACACATCTGGGATGGCATGAGGGTGAGTAAATGATGAGAGAATTTTCATTTTTGGGAAAACTATCCCTACCACATGTACTTTTTTTGCAAAAAGGATGTCAATTTTCCTTTTGCAATTCCATGCATGTATATGTTTGTTTCAGTTTATGGTTTTATGTGTGTATGTTTAGGGTGTGTGGACGTTTGGAGCACTGAAACTGGTCTTGATCCCATTCTTCAGTACCAGCACCTCCAGAGGGTTCATGCTCTGGATCTGAGTCCAGAAAGTCCTGTTTTGGCCTCTGCAGCAGGACCAGAGGTGCGAGTGGACGCCCCAGATGAGCAGGGCTACTGGAGATCGCGATGTCTTATTCAGTTACCCAAGCCTGTAAGTTTAATCTCATACAACGATGCCAACCATAGTAATGGTTTTGCACAATGAGTCATTCATGTGGGCAATGTTTGCACCTGCAAGGCATTCTATAGATTCAAGCTGTTTGTAACTTTGACTGCAACTCATGCTGAATAGTGTATAACCACTTACCGATCTGTTCTTAGACACAACATGAGGAGAACACTAATACGTTGTTGGATTCCTAACGTTATCGTTTTCCAAATTATGCATTATTAAAGAGCGTTTTCAAAAGTCTTCATTTTGGGTGGCAATGCTATTTCAATAAAAATACAAAAATAGTGTGGACGTGGCCTAAAACCATGCACCAATGATAAAATCACTCGAATGGCTTATTGTGTTTATAAAACTGCGTTAATAGCAATATAATTAAAGAGACCATTGTTCAATAAAGAGTTACATTTATAATTAATAATTATTGCAATAAACAATCCTGCCACCAAGTAGTATTGTCCATTATCCTAACTGTAGGCTGTTTGAGGTTGCCAAGCAATATTGTAGTTTGCCGCATTAAAATAATGTTCAGTCGACAGCATTTGTTGCATTTGTGTTAATTACCAGAAAATATTATTTAGACGTGTCCCTTGTTTAAAAAAACCCCACAGTTACAGTAAGGCACTTACAATGGAAGTGAATGGGGCCAGTCCATAAACATTAAAATACACACTGCGAATCCTTAGAAACTGTGTCTTTCAGGTAGATGGAGTATTGGTGGTGCCAGGTAGACGTAACTTCCCTTTGGTCACGGCATGGGCAGGTGAGAGCGTTTACCTGCTGGAGTCCAGATGGAAAGAAGAACAGGAGCCAAAACTGCTTCACTCTGTATACGGCCATCCAGTGACCTGTGTAGACGTGTCAGCCAGCAGAGCTGCTCTAGGTGTCAAGAGCTGCGGATGGGGCATGAATGACGGAGGCAACAAGGTACCTGCACAAACACAGGCACGACTTTGGCCTGTTTCACACATCTTGCATCTTTTAGATTTAAAAAAATACTTAAAACTTTAGATATACTTTTTAACATTTTTAGTTCTGTTAGGTAGAAGAGTGAAACCTCAATGTTTAACAGGCCTTGTGGTGCACCTCTTCCATATATGACATGCATGCAAGTGATTTACTTTAACCATTTAAGCTCGCATCGAAATTTGCAGACAAATTAGAAAAATATAGCGTGTAATAGCTGTATGATATACTGTACATTTTACATGTAAACAGGTGTTGCTTATATGGCATGTTTTTGCTTATATAATAATATACCATTACATAGGGGAGGTGATTATCTTTAAAACGAGCCCACACACAACGTAATCGGATGCATAGATCACTCGAAAATCCACACAAAGAAACATGTGCACACAGCACATAATGTGCTGTCT
This sequence comes from Myxocyprinus asiaticus, assembly GCF_019703515.2. Lineage (NCBI taxonomy): Eukaryota > Metazoa > Chordata > Actinopteri > Cypriniformes > Catostomidae > Myxocyprinus > Myxocyprinus asiaticus. Next base: position 8,313,063 of record NC_059346.1, on the reverse strand, counting down.
GGTTAAAAACATGTTAACTTTATCGGAAATTATGTGGTATGTTGTCCAGCGTCATGGAACTCTAAACCAATCGTATTAGGATTCAGATTGCTGCAACCAGAGGTGGAAGTCATCCAAATATGGGCAGAAAGGATCGTTCACTCTAATTACATATGGCCACCAGGAGATGGTGCCATGTACATGACACAGACTCAATGATGGCTCAAATGACACAGGATGGAACTGAATGAGATCTCGTTACTCATGCCTGCAGGCTTTGGAGGGAGAGCATACCTTTAGTCATTGTTGTATTTGCATGTGTAATTAGTTCTTATGTATAATTCTTGTGTTTTTATTTGTTTAGAGACGTTTTTGGACACTTGGATAAATTATTTTTGTAATGCTATAACTTTTGATTGCTTTGTTGTAACAACACAACATTTTACTCAGGTACAGGTGACATGATTGGGAACAAAACAAAAGTTTTTCAGAGCTACTTTTTTCACACTCTGAGATATATAATGTCAAATCAGAAAAATAAGTGGAAAAAAAGTTCATTTTTGCCTCAAGGTTTTTGTGATTTTTCAGCAGAGTCTTAGGCTAAGAGTCTCAGGATTTATCAATCTATATCATTAAAAAAATTTTTTCTTTAAAATGGTATCAAACACTTGAGCCTCCTTGTTTTTTTCTTAAGCCTTTCAGTTATAAGCCTTTAATTTTGACTATGCCACTAAAACAGGAAATCTTTAAAAACACCTTCAGAGCTTAAAGGGTTAACAAACCATAGAAGCAAAAACGCACACCTTTTTTGCTGAATCTGCTGAATGTACACAATTCACATCCAAAAATCCAAATATATTTTTTTTCTCAAATTGCATGATGTAAGTAGTCATTTAGCAGATACTTTTATCTAAAGCATCTTATTACATGGACACTCCCCATGGGGGCAACCTGGAGTTACTCAAGGGCACAATTTTATGGATCATCCCTTGTGGGGTTTGAACCTACAACCTTTTACTTACTCTGCTGAGATCTTTTACCACTTAGTCACGCAATCAAAATATGATGTCAACAATTGGTGAATTCTGATATCTATTCTGTGCTCAATCCCTGATGTTAACATTATTAATGAAGTTTTATGTAATTGTATTCCAAAAGATAGTAAATAAAATGCTCTGTTCATATTGTTATCTTAGAGATAGACCTGTTACTTAATTAACCCAAATTTTGGTCCCAACGGCTCTCCTAAGAGTCCCTAGTTTGATTCTAACTTTGGCATGTGAAGCTTAGAGATTAATTTAGATACCACAGACGATGCAATGTTTCTCCAGAGCTTTGAGTTTGAGCCACAGCAGTCCAGCAGTCATATTCTCCAGACCAAAATCCAAACCATCATGCTACCCAGTGCGTGATCTTAATATACTCTTTAAATCACAATGGGCCGCTCACTACAATTCCCCAGCGTGTTGTTTGGGGGGAGCTCAGCTCCCCCAGGGAGAGTTGTAGTTTTTCAGTGAAGCGTCAGGCGTAGATGTTATCAGTAATCAGATGAGTGGTTGATAGATGATTGCAGATGGTGCTGTGTTGTAGCACACAGTGCTTTGGCTCTCCTCCTCCCCTGACATCACCCCCATTTAAACACTCTCATTAACCAAACGGGCACCAGGGCGACTGTTTAGAGTTTGAATGGCAGGACAGTTTGTCAAAGTCAGCCTTTAGTAGATTGTGCAACAGAGCAGGAAAACTACACTCTTATTGTACTATTTAATGGACAGTAGTAAGTAACAAATAATTTCTTTATTAACAGAAAAGACAGAAAGGACCATGTTATTACCATGCTCATTTTAAAGGAACAGTTCACCTACAAATTCTCTCATTATTTACTCACTTTCATGTCATTCCAAACCTGTATGCTGTTATAATTTTTGTGGAGCACATTCGGTGAAATTTTGAAGAATGTACTGTATGCTCCTCTTTTCCTTACTGTGACCAAAGAAAAAAAGATATCTGAAAACAGTAACGTATTTGTTGTCATGTGACGCAGTCATGTGATTCATTTAACCCAAAACAATCAAGACGGGGTCCTGTGTTGTAGCGGCGTTGTTGTGCTGGCTATTTACTTTGATAGGGTTGTTAAAGATAAATGTTACTTTGTGCAAACTTCAGATTGCTTTCCTTCCGAAGTGATGGGAAGTTTACTCGCTATTACTGTCCGGCGACGACACATGAGGACAGTTGCGTTTCAGTCTGTACATGGAACAGAGAGTTTTTGCATGCGCAGTAAGAGGATTTAAGAGTTTTCATACATTTCAGTGTGAACAAGCAACTTTTGGAAAATGCTTGAAAACGATAATGTGAATGGAGAGCGTTTCGAAATGGAAAACACAGTTTTCAAATGTATCCGGTTTAATGTTGACGTAGCCTAACGGTTCGTTCGGACAGTTCATGTAAATGAACTGGTTATAAAATTGTGGAGAGCACTTATTGCAGCACATTTAGTTGGAATCACTCTTTGTTTCTTATCTTTGTCGCTCTGTGAGTACTCTACAGCTTTCCATTCTGCCGATTCATGATTAGAGCCTTTTCCAGCTGTGTGATGTCATGTGTTTCAGCCTCGTCGAACGTTGACAGGATTCTCATACTGCGAGAGGGAAGTAAGAAGTGCCAGCGCACACATCTAAATCCAAGGTGTTTGTATGTTATTAAATGACAAGACATATGCCTCATTAAAACTTGTCAAAAAGAGGAGGTGAATGGAGTTCACTCCAATGTGAGGTAACTGAATGAATCATCTACCATGTTTTGGTGTTTCTCCCTATTAATTTAGAGCCTTCGTTTAAAACAGCTATATTACACGCTTTTGTAGCATTTTACTTATTTTCTAACTAACCCTCATGTACAGTTCATGTACAGTTGGACGGTCTGTTATCATGGTTGTGACATCATTAGTTTGTTTTAAGTGTCTGGATGGGAGGGAGCTTTGCTTTGTGAACATTAGGGTATGTCTATGTCAGTGTTGGGGGAGCTACTTTGAAGCTGTTGCTTTTCAAGCTACTCCTAATTTAAACAGTTAAATTAAAGTCAAACTACCAATCTGAAAACATAGTTAGCTACTTTACAAGCTACTAAATAAATGTAGCAAGCTATTTAATGGGAAAATATATATTTTCTAAATATACTGTTACTTCTATGCAGGGCTTTAAATTAATCTGTGAATCATTTTAGAGAATTGGTTCATTCAGGAGGTCCATGTCAATATCTCTTACTACTTATAGTTAGTTATTCCCAAACACTAGTTTACATAGTTTCAAAAGAGCACAGAAAACCCTGTTTTACCAGAAATTGCCTATTGGTTTCTATTCTTTGACTTGTATAGTTTGGTTTGGCTATCCATGGAGGCATGTAGTCCTCCTCTTTAAATCTCTTTCCTTTATTTCTATTTCCTCTCTGCAGTATGGTAAAAAAGTTGTCCTTCCTTTTTGATCTCCCACCTCTTCCGTAGGTTTTGAATGTTGTGTGTTTCTTTCATATTTTGGAGCCACTTTCTTATCTCTTTAATGTGTTTTATTGCCTACAACACCTTTTAAGTAAAAAAAATAATAATAATTACGTTGTTTTGGTTACCGGTTTTCCTAGGAGATTTCCTCCAGTTTTTTCCTTGTTCAACCTGGCGGAGTGACCTGAATGCAGGTTGCAGCAGTGTGTGTCTGAGGCACTGATCCAGACACACGCACTTGCTCTGTACAGCAGATCATGCTGGTACACCCTGAGGCACCACTTTCATGCTTAACAGCCATCTAGTATGGTGAAAATGTGGCACACTGCTGCACCTCCAGGTGCTGAAATTCAGAGACATACAGCAGTGCCTCATTATATCAACCATGAATCTGATTAACATCTCCATATCTGTGCTTCTGGAAGATATAAGGGCTGAAAAGGCAAGAATTATACTACAAGTATCAGGGAGGTACTACTACTACTACTACTGCTAATGATTTTGGTTGGATTAGAGCGATTTAGACTACTAACAAACTTCTGAACTTTCTTCTAACTACCAAACTTTCAGAAAACATTATAAATGATAGCCAACAGTAATTGGCCATTTTTTTAAGTATATGTTTTATATCTTTGCCAATCAAACAAAAATATAGTATTAAAATAAATGATAGTATTCAACAATTTAAATAAAGTATTACATTAGCATTGGTTAGCATCTTTCTATGACTATTTTCAAGAAGTGACATTTTGCATAAATAAAAAATTAAAGAAAATTCATCATTCTGTCTTAAAAAGGGGGGCCTGGGTAGCTCAGTGGTAAAATACGCTGGATACCACCCCTGGAGTTCGCTAGTTCGAATCACAGGGCATGCTGAGTGACTCCAGCCAGGTCTCCTAAGCAACCAAATTGGCCCCGTTGCTAGGGAGGATAGAGTCACATGGGGTAACCTCCTCATGGTCGCTATAATGTGGTTCGTTCTCGGTGGGGCGCGTGGTGAGTTGAGCGTGGTTGCCGCAGTGGATGGCGTGAAGCCTCCACACGCGCTATGTCTCCGTGGCAAAGCGCTCAACAAGCCACGTGATAAGATGCGCGGGTTGACGGTCTCAGACACGGAGGCAACTGGGATTCATCCTCCACCACCTGAACTGAGGTGAATCACTACATGACCACGAGGACTTAAATAAGCACATTGGGAATTGGGCATTCCAAATTGGGAGAAAAATATATATGTGTGTGTATGTATATATATATATATATATATATATATATATATATATATATATATATATATATATATATATATATATATATATATATACACACTACCGTTCAAAAGTTTGGGGTCACTTGCCTGAAATGTTTCACATGATCTTAAAAATAAAGCACAATACTTGTTGACCCCTCTCCAAACATACCGCTTATGGTTATGAACATAAAGCTCTATTTTGGTCTTGTCACTCCAAATTACAGTGTGCCAGAAGCTGTGAGGCGTGTCAAGGTGTTGTCGGGCGTATTGTAACCGGGCTTTTTTGTGGCATTGGCTTCTTTCTGGCAACTTGACCATGCAGCTCATTTTTGTTCAAGTATTTTCATATTGTGCTCCTTGAAACAACCACACCATCTTTTTCCAGAGCAGCCTGTATTTCTCCTGAGGTTACCTGTGGGTTTTTCTTTGTATCCCGAACAATTCTTCTGGCAGTTGTGGCTGAAATCTTTGAAATTTTCCACTTCTTAATAAATGATTGAATAGTACTGACTGGCATTTTCAAGGCTTTGGATATCTTTTTATATCCTTTTCCATCTTTATAAAGTTCCATTACCTTGTTACGCAGGTCTTTTGACAGTTCTTTTCTGCTCCCCATGGCTCAGTATCTAGCCTGCTCAGTGCATCCACGTGAGAGCTAACAAACTCATTGACTATTTATACACACACTAATTGCAATTTAAAAAGCCACAAGTGTGGGAAATTAAACTTTAATTGCCATTTAAACCTGTGTGTGTCACCTTGTGTGTCTGTAACAAGGCCAAACATTCAAGGGTATGTAAACTTTTGATCAGGGCCATTTGGGTGATTTCTGTTATCATTATGATTTAAAAAGGAGCCAGACAACTATGTGATGATAAATGGCTTCATATGATCACTATCCTTAAATAAAATACAGTTTTTTTGCATGATCAGTCATATTTTCAAAATTAATGCCAAAATTTCACAATTACTGCCAGGTTATGCAAACTTTTGAGCACAAATATATATATATATATATATATATATATATATATATATATATATATATATATATATAGTACTGTGCAAAAGTTTTAGGCATTTGTGAAAAAGGTTGCATAGTGAAGATTTCTTCAAATATAATGCCAAATATAGCTGTCATACAAAGTCCAGTACACACCAAAAAAATCTAAATCAATATTTGGTTTGAGCACCTTTGCCTTCAAAACAGCACCAATTCTCCTAGGTACACCTGGACAGTTTTTCTTGGTTTTTGGCAGATAGGATGTTCCAAGCTTCTTGGAGAATTCGCCATGGTTCTATTTAGGCTGTCTCAATTGCTTCTGTCTCTTCATTTAATCCCAGACTGACTCAGTGTTCAGTGGAGGGCTCTGTGGGGGCATGCCATCTGTTGCAGGGCTCCCTGTTCTTCTATTCTATTCTATTGGCAAAGTAATGTTTGGGAGTCTAAAATGTATATTTCCTTTTGACACACTAAAGCTAAGATATAAATAACCATCTTAAGACAAATGTTTTTGTGAAACATCTTATGTGCCTAAGATTTTTGCACAGAACTATAAATGTATGTATGTATATATGTGTATGTGTGTGTGTGTGTGTGTACCGTGTATAAACACTTTCGGTCAAAAGTTTGAAACACTTACTCATTCTTTATTATAATTTTTTTTTCCTGCACATTTTAGTATAATAGTAAAGTCATCAAAACTATGGAATAACATAAATGGAACTATGGGAATTACGTTGTGACTAAACAAAATCCAAAATAAATCAAAACTGTGTTATATTTTAGCATCTTCAAAGTAGTCACTCTTTGCCTAGAATTTGCAGACATGTACTCTTGACATTTTCTCAAACAACTTCTTGAGGTATCACCCTGGGATGCTTTTTAAACAGTATTGAAGGAGTTCCCATCTATGTTGGGCACTTGTTGGCTGCTTTTCTTTATTATTTGGTCCAAGTCTTCAATTTCAAAAATGTTTTATTTATTTATTAAATTTTAGTTTTACAATGAAATAAATTAATATGTTGGCACAATTATATTTTTGTCTACAAAACTAATTTCAAACATTTAAGCATACGCCTTCAGATCAAAATATTTTTAAGATCATGAGAAACATTTCAGTCAATTATTTCAAAACTTTTGACCGGTAGTGTATATACTGTATATTATAATTATTATTACATTTATTGACAAAAGTATTCATTGATTTGTTGATCACATTAAAACAAAAAATAAATGTACATTTTCCATGGAGTCTATCACTTTTGTTATAATATGCATATTTCATAATCATAAAATAATGTCCAATTTGCATAGTTTAATACTCCAATTAAATCAGTTGCAATACAACAAATTTAAATTTGACACATTTTTAAATAAAATTGGTTCACTTTACAATATGGTTCTATTCATTAACATAAACTCATTAGGGATCATAAACTAACAGTTATTTATTTGACAGAATTTATTAATCTTGGCTAATGTTAATTTATCAAAATACTATAATACATTGTCTGTTCATGTTAGTTGCATAAACTAATGTTAATGTATAATGTATACACACTGTAAAATCTAATTTGTTGACCTTATTTAGATTTTCCAAGGCAATCGGTTTGCATGCTTTTTCTAAGTAAATGTACTTATTTGGCTCAAATAAACTGAACTTAATTTTGTTAAGTAACGTTAACTATTTACACGTAAACTTAACTCATCTGTGAATAAAGTATCGTTGTTTTTATTTAATTATTTAAATTGGGTTCTAGCACGTCTTATACATTATAAGGGAAATTATAACTAGACTCTAGGCTAGCCATATGGCACATTGGATTCTCCTCAGTACTTCTTAGTGCACATGAATCTGCACTTGTATAGTAAAATTGAGTAAAGAATGGCTTAAATTCACCAGAGGTAACACTAATCACTCTAATGGTGACTTCAAACAAATCACAGCTATCAACCAGCTACAACAAAAGAACAACAATAGTCATAAGAATTAAAACTATATACATTTGTATATAACAGTTATTATTTTTCTACATAAGTTCTCTTGTTTTGACCAAACATACATACTTTATTCAAGCACAAGCACTTATGGGTGTTCCACACAGCCACAATTTTGTACTTGATAATTTTGAGTTAGAAGTACTCAAAGCCAAAGTTTAAAGAACGTATATATTTGAGTTATTCCAAAATTTGTCATTTCAAGTACTGTTTAATTAGGACCACTTAAATGTTTTTATTAATGATAATATTAAGATTTAGAGAGTAACGGTAAAACAAGTAAGAATAGTACAAATTTAAAGGATTAGTTCACCCAAAAATGATAATCCTCTCATGATTTACTCACCTTTAAGCCATCTCAGATGTGTATGTATTTCCTTTTTCAGCAGAACCGAAATGAAGATTTTTATAAGCACATTTCAGCTCTATTTGTCGATACAATGAAAGTGAATGGGTGCCATGATGCTGCTGGCTGTCTGATGGTCCAAAAGGCATATTTAGGCAGCATAAAAGTACTCCACACGACTCCAGTCGATCAACGAATGTCTTCTGAAGCAAATCGATAGGTTTGTATAAGAAACAAATCGATAATTAAAACATTTTTAACTTTAAATCATTGCTTCCGCCCACTGCTGTATTTCTGCTTGAAATGACCTAACTCTCGTGTTACGTTCGTTCCGCTGTTGCATACAAAGCGCGCTTCTGACTACTCGCGTGAACGTGCCATTGCGCTTACGTCACAGAACAGCTCTGTGATGGGTCGACTGGTAGCAGGAAGTTAATAAAGTTTTAATTATCTATTTATTTTTTTTACGCAAACCTATCGATTTGCTTCAGAAGACATTCATTGACATGCAATGTCATGGCACCCATTCGCTTTCATTGTATGGACAAATAGAGCTGAAATGTGCTTATAAAAATCTTCATTTCAGTTCTGCTGAAGAAGGAAAGGCATACGCATCTTTTCCAAATTGGTTTTGCTGTAATGCACGAAAAAATGCTAAATATGAGATGTGCTCAATTATAATGAAAAAGCTAAATCATTCAGTTAGTTGAGTAAACGTCTCCACAATTCTCCTGATTCCTTTGATTTTAAATCATTATGAATAAATCCTACATACAATCCCAATAGTCTGTCTTCTCGCCAGTGACATATGCACATATCATGTCTGCATTCTAAGCAGCTTCCCCCCAATGTCTTTACATATTGCAGCTTTACAAATTGGAAGCTTTCTCGTGTCTTGATGACGAACTCCCGTTGGCTGTAATTTTTAGGTTCTCTCAAGGATTTTGGCTGGTAGCATGGTGCCTCGCAATTAAGTGTGTCTGGCCCAAACTGCAGGCATTAAACAGCTGGCATGGACTCAATTGTGACATCATGCGGTTCCTTTTCCTCTCTCTTTTGTTTTAAAATCTTTATCTGTTGCCTGAATAATCGTGTCCAATTTGGCTGTGTTTCGTTGTCTTTGCTTTACTCACTGTTTAGATGGCAGCTGATGCAATCAGATAACCAGTCTCTCTTTGGATTGAATTACCTCAGAGATGGCTTTTAATGTGAAGGGATTAGCCGAGAGCTTCAGACATTTAAAGCACCTGGTGGAGACTGGTGGTACTCTGATTCATACTGCGGATGTACTTAATTGATTATTGAATGCACTCTCTTTCTCTGTCAAAAGTTTGGATGATGTAAGGTCAAAGACTTTTCAGCGTGCTGCTACATCTCATGCACAGTCGAGCACTCTGGCCTTTCAAAATGTGATCTTTTGACCCCAAGCCAGTATGGATGCGTTTGATGCATGCACACTACGACTGCTTTATGATACTCTACTCTTATCAAAGCTGCTTAAGATAGGCAATATCTTTTAAAATATTAAACAGATGCTTTTGTCGCTCTACACTGCTTTTTGATGGGAAAAGTAGCTTGTCACGGTAAAAGCTATACTAACAGCTGAGCTACTGTCACACAAGACTAAGTGGAAGTTACCTCTATTGTGCCTGAAGTAGAAGTATACATCAATTCAGTGACCCATATACTTGACTACTGCTAATCCTTTTAGATAAATGTCTGCAAAGTTAGAATACAACAAGGTATAATATTAGTTAAACAGGTTGCCTCTGTTTTTTTTATCATTATCGTGTCTACCTGAAATGCTAAAATTGTTAAAAGTTCACAAGAAGGCACGCAAGACTTTAGAAAGTGTTTGCTGGCATCTGTTGATGCAAGCTGTGGGCCTGACACTTGAACTTCAGCAGGTGTTACAGCAAAATCCTGCCAGTTCTACAATCTTTTTTCCATCACACCAGGAGCTATCCTCTTCTGTCCTCAGATTCAGGTGTACAGCCTGGAGACCAGCCAATCAGAACTGACCGTGGGGAACTCGGCGGGAGACTTCACCTGCGTCAACCTGAGAGACAGCCCCCCTCACCTGCTGGTGTGTGGGAATAAAGACAGGCGGTATGACACGCTCACAAACATGTGTACCTCATCTATCTCTGTTACATTCACACACACTTGCACACACGCAAGCACACACACACACACTTTCATCTGTCTGGCAAATTAAATTCTCTTGCGACTAAGTTTCTTTAAGGAGAGTTTGATGAGTTCCAACAGAAGAGTAGAGCACTCGTTTACACATGCAGATGGTGTTAATACATTTTAATTAGAATTAAATATGCCCAAACTAGAGCATTTATTTCTAGAGCATTTTATATATATATATATATATATATATATATATGGCTACTTTGAATATGCTAAAATATAACATAGTTTTGATTTATTTTGGAAATTCTTTTGTCACAACATAATTCCCATAGTTCCATTTCTGTTATGCCGTAGTTTTGATGACTTTAGTTTTATTCTAAAATGTGAAAATAATAATAATAAAGAATGAGCAAATTACCCCAAACTTTTGAACGGCAGTGTATATATATATATATATATATATATATATATATATATATAATTTTTTTGAGGGAGGTAATTTTTCACCCCAAAATACAATAAAACAATAAAAAAATATTTACTCATTTATTACCTTAATGTATTATTTTGTAAATATCTTACGAATCTCTCATTATTCTAATGAATCTCATAAAGCCCGTCCATGTCATATTTCACCTAAAAATAATTTTTTAAACATAAAATGTGAAATATAATTTTTTTTAAGAAATATAGATATATATTTATTTTTATTTATTACCTTTATCATATTTAAAAAAATCTCGTGAATCAATGTAATTTTCACCCCAAAGTATTTTTTTGACATTTTATTTATTAATTAATATTTTATTTGTTGTTTATATTTATTTAATATCTTTATCATTTTAAATCAATGTCAAATATATATTTTTAAATAAATATAAAAAAAAATGTGCATGATTTTTTTGTTTTGCATTGTGAATTTGGGACATTATTTTCATGATATTTAAGCACATTTGCCTCCAATTCCTATTACCATAATGTGTCTAGATTTGTTACTTTTAGTTTGTTTATCTCATTATTGTAGATTTCTTAGATTGTATTACTTTAATAAAATAATGAAATCATCATACCCAGACACTATAGTTTTTTTTATTAAAAAAAACAAACAAAATGAAACAAATGCCACCATGAATTTAAAATATTTAAATATTGTAATATATGCTTTTTTTATGGTAATGACAATACGATTAAGTGCTTCACTGTCATGAAAATATTGCCACAATGCAACAATCTTAACCTCTTCAACTCTGGGGCATTTTTGGGCTGCCGTCTGCAATTTTTCACACTCAAATTTAAAAGCTCTCCATTTACATGTACTGAGGATCAATTCCACCAAAAAATTCTCATTTTATCAGAAAATCATGAGGGATCAGAATATTACGCAAACCAGATTCGAACCTGCGTTCCTTCCCCCACATGCACCACATCTCAATGTGTCTGGAGCACATGCATTACCACCAGGCCACGGCTCCAACAGCAAACCATTTTGGACATTAATAGATGGCAATAAACAAAGTACATCAGATAACCAAGATCAAAGCACTTAAAATAAAACACCTAATTATTTGCAAAGTGGAAAAGACTTTTTCTTCACAGCTGTGGTCCTTTCAAAGCATGATAAGCACTCTTGCCTTCAACTATTTTTGGCTTACCTTGAAAATTGTTTTACGGAAAGCTTCTGAAAAGCTTCAGCACTTATAGATGTGGGAATGGGAATAACGAAAGCTCTCGGTTTGAAAGGCTTGTGTTATTGTCAGCGGTGCATCACCGAGGGCTATTGATTTAGTGGACAAAGAGATGTTGGAGACGAGAAGTGGAGCGGTGCATCTGCCCAACAGACTCAATACAGAGCCACGAGCATGGTCCACATCTGAGGCCTGCATCTCAATTAGTCTTCGCCAAATAAAAAGCCATTTCATTGACACTTGTGACAGTGGGAGCGCTATTTTGGCAGGTGGACAGTTGCTTGGCAGGACTTTGTAAATAAATTCCAACTGCATCTTTGCTCAGACACTACATCGAGTGCCAAGAGTGAGGACATGATGGCGCTATGGCCAGCTGCGGTCTTTTTTAAATCATCCCTCCTTCCGTTTCTTTCTTCTTCTTCCATCTATCCACAATTCTGACAAAGCGAAAGCTCTCACCTTTTGTTCGTCTTTGATGAATGAAAAACGTTTTATTGTGCCTGATTGGATCTAGCTGTAAGGACAAGAAAAATCTGCTTGTTTAGGCATCTGAACAGAACGTGTACAGGAAATAAAAAAAAAAAAAAACAGGTCATATTTCAGCCCAAAATTAAAAGAAAGAAATAAGAAATTATATTTTGCTTAACGAAAAATACAGCTATTTTCAGGATCATTAAATTAATGTTGCAGGTTCAATACCTGTAAATTTGGCATAATGTTGATTAGAATATAAAATAATTTCTAGTCATCCCTCGTTTATTTAGAAAAACAATGCAGTTACAGTGCGGCACTTACAATGGAAGTGAATGTGGCCAGTCCATAAACGTTAAAATACACACTGTTTCAAAAGAATAGCCACAAGACGTAAACATTATTTGTGTTAACATGGTTTTTAATGTGGTCAAATCAGGGATTTACCAGTATCAAGGCATTTAACAGATTACAGGTTTTACTGCTGTGTTGTCATGACAACAAAGTTGTAATATTGGATATACTGTAACTGTATACAGAGAAGGTTAGTAAACAATATTATCACACTAAAATTAAATTTTTAATGTTTATAGACTAGCCCCATTCATTTCCGATTTAATTACCTTGCTGTAACTGCAGTCTTTTGCTATTTTAAAAATATACAAGGGAAGATTCAAAATAATTATTTTGTGCTAATAAATATTTTGCCACAAATGCTGTCGATTTACCTGAACATGGATTGAACCTGGAACATTCCTTTAAGATTTTTTTTTGCATTGTGATATTTTATGACAGTCCTGCATATTTTCTTCTAATATTCTCTTTACTGTAATGCAAAAAAATAATGAGACCCTATCAGTCAGAAGTTTACCAGAAAAGGCATTCTTTATTATACTCATTCTGTGCAATTCACACAGTCAAGGTAATTGAATAAATAAATAAATAAATAAATAAATAAGGGCCTGGGTAGCTCATCAAGTACTGACGCTGACTACCACCCCTGGAGTCGCGAGTTCGAATCCAGGGCGTGCTGAGTGACTCCAGCCAGGTCTCCTAAGCAACCAAATTGGCCCGGTTGCTATGGAGGGTAGAGTCACATGGGGTAACCTCCTCATGGTCGTGATTAAGTGGTTCTCGCTCTCAATGGGGCACGTGGTGAGTTGTGCGTGGAGCACGGAGAGTAGCATGAGCCTCCACATGCTGTGAGTCTTCGCGGTGTCATGCACAATGAGCCACATGATAAGATGCTTGGATTGACAGTCTCAGAGGCAGAGGCAACTGAGACTTGTCCTCCGCCAACCGGATTGAGGTGAGTAACTGCACCACCATGAGGACCTACTAAGTAGTAGGAATTGGGCATTCCAAAATTGGGAGAAAAAGGGGATTAAATAAATAAATAAATATATTTTCTTTACAAAAAGGAAATCTATTTTCTGGACCATTAAGATTGTTTTGTATTGTGATATTTTATGACAATTAAGCACATTTCCCCCTAATATTCTCTTTACCGTAATGTAGAAAATTCTCCTTTTCTCCTTTTGTGATGCAAAAAAAATAATAATTATACACTGTCAGACAAAAGTTTGGACAGAGCAAAAAAGGCTTTCTTTATTATACTCATTCTGTGCAAATCAGTCCAAACATTTTTTGATTATGTAAAAAATTGCATAATATTTAGTCCATATATTGGTAGTAGGTACAATTTATATGTCTACAAAACTAATTTCTAGCATTTAAGAATAAGCCTTTAGATCAAAATGTTTTAGGATCACGAGAAGCACAAATTCAAATGTATCCAAACTTTTGACTGGTATTGTAAAGTGCCTCCATCCTGATTTCTATGTTTTTGTGTATATCTCATACTAATTTGTTTCAAAAATTCAAACAAAATCTAACATAAAACAAAGGCAATCTGAGGAAACACAAAATACAGTTTTTAAATGATAATGTTATTTATTGAAGCAAAAAAGTTATCAAATACCAACTGGGCCTGTGTGAAAAAAGTATTTGCCCCAGTTACTAAATCCCCAAATCTATGAAACTGCATTCATATGGAGGTTCAGCTGGAATAGACACACCCAGGCCTGATTACTGCCAGCCCTGTTCAATCAAATCAACACCTAAATAGAACTCTTTCAGCAGCATGAAGTTGGCTAAAAGGTCTCACCCAGTAGCACACTATGCCAAGGTCGAAAGAAATTCCAGAAATGATGAGGAAAAAGATGATTGAAATACATCAGTCTGTGAAGGGTTACAAAGCTATTTCAAAGGCTCTGGAACTCCAAAGAACCACAGTGAGAGCCATTATCTCTAAATGGCACAATAAACTTGGCACAATAGTGAACCTTCCCAGAAGTGGACGACCTTCCAAAATTCCTCCAAGAGCACAGCAACGACTCATCCTGGAAGTCTCAAAAAATGGAAGAGTGGCGAGGTGAAAACCACTGCTAACCCAGAAGAACATTAAGGCTCATCTGAATTTTGGGAGAATGTTCTGTGGACTGATTAGTCGAAAGTGGAACTGTTTGGAGGACAGGTGTCTTAAAAAAAAATATCAAACCTATGGTCAAGCATGGTGGTGGTAGTGTGATGGTGTGGGGATGCTTTGCTGCTTCAGGGCCAGGGCGACTTGCAATAATTGAGGGAAACTTCTCTCTACCAGAAAATCCTAAAGGAGAATGTCCGGTCATCAGTCTGTGAGTTGACGCTCAAGCGCACGTGGAATATGCAGCAAGACAATGATCCAAAGCATAGGAGTAAGTCCACCTTTGAATGGTTTAAAAGAAGCTAAATCTAAGTTGTGGAGTAGTCTAGTCAAAGTCCTGACTTGAACCCGATTGAGATGCTGTGGCAGGACCTTAAATGGGCAGTTCATGCTCAAACCCTTCAGTGTGGCTGAACTAAAGCAGTTCTGCAAAGAAGAGTGGGCCAAAATTCCACCACAGCGTTGTGAAAGACTGATCTCCAGTTATCGGAAGCATTTGTTTGCTGTTGTTGCTGCTAAAGGTGACACAACCAGCTTTTAAGTTTAAGGGGGCAGTTCGTTTTTCACATGGGTGAAATACTAGGTGCTGAATGGCTTTTTTGCTTCAATAATATATATATATTTGAAAACCGTACATTTTGTTTACTCAGGTTGCCTTTGTTTTAAGTTATATCTCGATTGAAGATCTAAACCATTTAAGTATGAAAAATACACAAAAATAGAAGAAATCAGGATACAAATTCTTTTTCACAGCACTGTATATTATTAAAAGAAATGTTCTGGATTCAATACAACTTGAGCTCAATCAACAGCTTTTGTGGCATAATGATTCATTTCCTGTTTATAAAAAGTTAGGCACTTTCTGTGGAAGTGAATGGGGCCAGTCCATAAACGCTGAAACACACATTGTTTTAAAAGTATAGCCACAAGATTTGAACATTATATGTGTTAACATGATTTTAGTGTGATAAAATTGCTTCCTAACCTTATCTGTGTACAGAGACTGGTAACACTGGTAAATCCCTGATTTTATCACTCTAAAATGATGTTAACATATATATTGTTTACATCTTGTGACTATTCTTTTGAAACAGTGTATTTTAACGTGTTTGGATTGGCCCCATTCACTTCCATTTAAGTGCCTTATTGTAACGGTATTCATTTTTTTTTTTTAAATAAACGAGGGTTGAGTCAAAATCATGGGTGCCCATGACCCTGTCGCAGGTTCACCGGTTGTCCTTCCTTGGGCCACTTTTGGTAGGTACTAACTACTGCATACGGGGAACACCCCACAAGACCTGCCATTTTGGAGATGCTCAGACCCAGTCGTCTAGCCATCACAATTTGGCCCTTGTCAAAGTCGCTCAGATCCTTACGCTTGCCCATTTTTCCTGCTACCAACACATGAAATTCAAGAACTGACTGTTCACTTGCTGCCTAATACATCCAACCCCTTGACAGGTGCCATTGTAATGAGATAATAAATGTTATTCACTTCACCTGTCAGTGGTTTTAATGTTGTGACTGATCAGTGTATGTGGACAATGGGACTTAGCTGTGAAATTTTAAATAATACAAAGCTATAGAAAGTCAGATGTTTTTAAATCGAATTGTTTATTATGTTTCCAGGAGTGTTGGTTATTCAAGTTTTTGCGACGTTACATAAAGTAATGGCCAGCATCATCCAAAAACTGCCAATCATGTTAAAATAAAATTATTATACATTATAAATTCTGAATCTATGTACTGAATACCATTTTCCCATTTCTGCCAGACAGGTTGAGTAGTCCAATCATCATCTGCAGCTTGAAACTGAACTTTTGGTCAGATTTTAGGAGAAAATGCACTTAGCTGCATAGGAAAGCTATAGAATGCTCCCTTGCTCCCTATTTAGTGAATGACTTAACCTCCAGTGTGCTGTCTGTCTGCACTGGTCTCAGAACAGTTCGAAATTCACATTATTTTCATCCTAACTCCATATAAAGCCTCTGAAAGCAACATTTTTCAGCTTTTGGATGAACTCATTGATTCTCAGTGTGATAAATATAGGATTTCTAAGGGAAAAATGTGCTAAAGTACAAATAAGTGTACATTGTGTTTTGCAGCGTGGCGTTTTGCGATACATCGCTCAGATTTTAAAAATGGCATCTTTTGACTGAAACAAGTTTCAGTGTAAAAACTTAAATAGGTTTCTTAACAGATGTAGTTTGGTTAGCTTTTCTCCTAAAGACAAACTCCGCCGTCATCGGCACCATGTTGTTTTGTCACATGACTCCGTACGTCGAAAGTTTAACCCTTTACTGACAGTGTCTCCTGAACTGAGATCAGTCAGTTTAAATTAATTTAAATAATACGTCACATATATAGAGAAGCCAAAATACAACATCCAGGCATTTGTGTACCCAAGGTCATTCAAGGTTATACGCCACACATGCTGTCTATTGAGATGTACTTGTATTGAACCTGGAACATTTAGTTTAAGCCAAAGTATTTATACATCATGGAAATATTAGCTGTACTGCCTTCAATTTGTGCTGATTTTAATAAAAACGTACTACAGCAAAAATAAAAACCACTGTATTACAGTAAAGAGAATCTAATGAGAATCACAGTTGAAAATATTGGGAATTACAAAAATGTAAAACGACAAGAAATGCTTAATTGTCATGTAAATGTCGATACAAAAAACGTTTAACAGTCTTAAAAATAGGCTGCTTTGTCTTTATACAAAATACAATTTCTTATTATTTAACTTTTGACTTGGGTGTAAAATGTGACCTGGCCATGGTTGCGTGAGATTCACCTGTACACTAAGTGAGTAGGAGTCACAAGTGATTGGTATGTCCAGCTCTGTACAATGATAATGGCTGTTTACTCTGGAGTTCATAGAAACAGAAACATTTATGGACGAGCGTCACTACAGCACATGTGCGGTCCCTGTGCATTCACTCAACAGGCCGGTTTCTCTTTTGCCATCATTTTGCTCGCAGTTGTTGCGAGCCAGAGAACAATATCCTTGATTAATTGAGAGACACTTGCCCGCTGACAGCTCAGTGCAGCTAGATCTTGTTTTAGCTTTAGATTTATGACCACTGCAAACTGCCAGTAAATATATTACACCCGCTTACAAGAGTGAATGCTTCAGTAAAATTAAAAACAGGACAACAGACCGGCACATCCACATAATTACCGCAACATTAAATCGTGCTTGGATATGCATTATCCATTCATTGTGACTAATATGTTTTGTACTCCAGTCAGGTTTTTTTTTTTTTCTGTCCAAGCTAAATTAAATTTTGTCGATTATCTTTCTGATAGCTCCTGTATCAAGTCATCTTTTGGCTGCCTTTGGTACCATTAAATAGGACAGATGGATCTGAGCTCCTTTGGGCCTGTAAAACTAATTTTTTGTACTGGCCACTAATGTCAACCCTGTGAAGGGAATAAAGCTGTCATATTGTAATTTCTCTGACACATTAGTCTTGCATAGGCAGAATTTCAACACACAGCCTTGTCCACTTTGCAGCTTATTCTGGCCAAGAAACATCCAATTAGACAAGAAAAAACCATTCGACTGACATTTAAAGTGACCAACCACAGTTTAGGGGGTTAATCTGAAATAGGTGATATCACAAGAGTAGATTGGCGTGGAAAAATATCAAGCAAGAAAAATGTGTGTACACTTTGTAATGAAAACTTCTGTCAGTCCAAAAGTAATACGAAGCAATGGTATTCAATCATTCCTTTTTACAGAGTGAGAGTGTTTGATTTGCGTACTGGTTCCTCAGTGGTCTCCTTATACGCCCATCACATGGGCGTGACTGCCGTCCAGGCAGATGATTGGAAGATTGTCAGTGGTGGTGCCGAGGGATTGGTCAGTGTGTGGGAGATGAGGATAGGAGCCAAACTCTGGGAAATGCACAACAGGTGAGAATATCAGGTGTTGCAGGTTATGTTTTAAAAGTGTGACTGTCAGCAAAATCCTGTTGTTGCAGTCTTAAAGGTATAGTTCAACCAAAAATACAAATTCTGTCATCATTTACTCACCCCCGTTCCAAAACAATGACTTTCTTTCTTCCATGGAATGTTTTGCAAAATGTGCGAGCTTGTCTATTCCATACAACAAAAGCATGCAGGGGCTTTCAAGCTCCAAAGGCAACAAAAAAGTATCATAAAAGAGTCATAAAAGAATCATAAAAACCATAACCATAAAAGCATAAAACCCATAAAAGTAGTCTATATGACAAATGCACTATGGCTGCATTTACACTGCAAGGCTTAATGCACAGATCCAGTCGTTTGACCATATCCAATTTTTTTGTCCCGCCTGTTTACATTCACTTAGAACATAATAGACTGCGTTTACATTAAATACCTGCCAAGACGCTCTAGGCTGTCAGTCAACATACAGCATGTCAGCACTATTTAGTGTTATTACTTACTAAGCGGTTAACATGTACGGCAACAAACATGTCATTATTTTATATGGGATTTTTCTTAGAAATATTGATCATAAGAAATGCCTATGATTAATTCTTCAAAAGAGAAGACGACTCACAAGGACAGTTTAAGAATTCCTATGAAAGCTTTCATTCACAAACCCTAGCACTATTAAGTGATGATTTCCCAACTGAGCCCGCTGTCTGTCGTCACCGATAAAGGTAATTCATTATACTAGTTAAGCATTTTTTCCAAAAAGAAGTTTACATGCTCTAAATGGTGTACATCTATTTAAAATATTCCTGTACATTTGGTTACAGATAAACTAAAACATGCTCATTCTTTTACCAATGTTCTCTTCTGGAAATACTACAGAGGCTCGCTCTTGCCATTTATTCCACTGCATGTTGCTAATTCTGCACATGTAATTTAAATAAATTATTATCATTGATGTCCTCCCCGTGTTTGCGTGGGTTTCCTGCAGGTGCTCCATTTTCCCCCACAGTCTAATCACCGAGTGCACTGTCCAGCGGGGGGCGCTATAAGCGAGTAAAATAATGTTTTAATCTGACAAGAATTAAAATGAAAATTAGATGTATGTTTTAAAGGTGCACTCAGTAACATTTTTGTCATTTTGGACTTACAGTGACACCTAGCGGTGTGGATGCAGCATCATTCAAAATCAATAGTTTTCAGTTATAGATGCCATTGTAAAAATTATTCAGTCAGCCAGCCATGATTAATTTAATCCATGAGTGAAAGTGTCCAATAACAGGATGGTTACTGAGATTAAACCAGTGGTATTTGACTGGTCATGGTATTCAAACATGGTAGGCCCCATGAGCGGGACCCTCTCGATGTAGAATAAAACAGCTTTCGTAAGGTTACTGATATAACTTGAGTCTTCATCTCATGTGAGTTGTCGTGTGAGCGTCCTTGGCTGGGCTCGTGGCTTGGTCTCTCAGTCCATAGTCCAACTCACTATCAGGTGAGCTCCGTGGAAGGTAATCACATTGGAATAAGTGTGTAAATGTAGGTGCATCTGTTATACAAGTGTTAAAATGTACCGTTTTTCAAATTATGCATTAGACTAAAAGTGTTTTAAATTATAATATAGCAGTGTGTGAGTAATAAAGCGAATAATAAGTGTTTCTAAAGTCATAAACAGCCATAGTACCGGTGATTTGTGTGAAAGTGAATAAAATGCGCCTTTAGTATTAATTTCACCAGGAAACTGCAGCAAAACATAGAAAGCAGCACATAACTCTGTTTGCAAAGATTTAGTTATGGTAATGTTCATTCTATGAGACTAGGTTGCATTTGCATATTGATTAATGCTAATTTCTTTTCAAGTTTGAAACGTCTCTGCTGCAAATGCAAGCAAATTACATTTCATAATTGCTTGACATCTCGTATCTCCAGAATAACATTGTTATACATGCACAGATAGAAACGAAAATTGTATTTCAGAGATTTTGATGTCAGGAATAAATTTTGGAAGTGGCTCAGAAATGCTTATGTGCTCAGTGCCTCAGCAACTGGAAAAAGACACTGTATTGTGATTTCCACACTTCATTAAAGGAATAGTTCACCCAAAAATGAAAATTCTCTCATCATTTACTCACCCCCATGCCATCCCAGATGTGTATGACTTCCTTTCTTCTGCTGAACACAAAGATTTTTAGAAGAATATCTCAGCTCTGTAGGTTCTCACAATGCAAGTGAATGGGAACCAAAACTTTGATGCTCAAAAAGAACTTAAAAGCAGATTAAAAGTAATCCATATGACTCTAGTGATTAAATTAATATCTTTATAAGCAATATGATAAGTGTGGGTAAGAAACAGATCAATATTTAAGTCCTTTTTTACTGTCAATCTCCACTTTAACATTCTTCTTATGTTTTTGGTGATTCACATTCTTTTTGCATATCACCACCTACTGGGCAGGTCTGATCTGTTTTTCACTCACACCTATCATATCACTTCTGGATTTAACCACTGGAGTCATATGGATTACTTTTATTATGCCTTTAAGTGCTTTTGGAACTTCAAAATTTTGTTACCCATTCACTTGCAGTGTATGGACCTATAGGGCTGAAATATTCTTCTAAAAAATCTTCATTTGTGTTCAGCAGAAGAAAGAAGGTCATACACATCTGGGATGGCATGAGGGTGAATAAATGAGAGAATTTGCATTTTTGGGTGAACTATTCCTTTAAGAAGCACAACCGTTTTCACCAGGCCTGGGTAGCTCAGTGGTAAAGACGCTGGCTACCACCCCTGGAGTTCACTAGTTCGAATCCCAGGGCGTGCTGAGTGACTCCAGCCAGGTCTCCTAAGCAACCAAATTGGCCTGGTTGCTAGGTAGGGTAGAGTCACATGGGGTAACCTCCTCATGTGACTCTATAATGTGGTTCATTCTCGGTGAATGGCGTGAAGCCTCCACACGCGCTATGTCTCCGTGGTAACGCGCTCAACAAGCCACGTGATAAGATGCGCGGGTTGATGATCTCAGACGCGGAGGCAACTGGGATTCGTCCTCCGCCACCCGGATTGAGGCGAATCACTACGCGACCACGAGGACTTAAAAAAAAAAAAAAAAAAAAGCACATTGGAAATTGGACATTCCAAATTGGGGGGAAAAAAAATAAAAAAACTTTCTTGAGTACCAAGTTAGCACATCAGAAATATAACAAAATATATTTTAAGTAAACTGGTAAAAATGGGGGTTTGACGTCATGGGTAAGAAATTATTTTTCTTTTTTAAATAAGAATATAAAACGCTTATTTCAAACAGTAGTAATCATTTGCAACATTACTAATGTTTTGGCAGTATTTTTTATCAATAAAATGCATCCTTGGTGAACAGAGGTATCAATCTCTTTCAAAAACAAAAATGTCTTCGTTCTAAAACTTTTGAACGGTAGTGTATATTTAAACTTGGCAAATAAAGAGACGTTGCACAAGGATTGGCGTCAGTCTCGTAACCGAAAGGGGCGTGTTGAGTTTGAATATGTGTTTGAGAGCTATGGCGAAGGGCTAGACTTTCAGAAAATAATAACTGAAATTTCGGTTTCAGAAGACTTTAAGTAGAGTGCATGACTTGTGTGGACTACTTTTATGGAGTTTTAATATTTCATATTGGGCACTTGTAAGCCCTTTGGTCACTTTCATCATATTTAAAACAGAAGACTAGGCAAATGTTTTATTTTATGTTCTGTGGAAGAAAGAAAATCAAATGGGTTTGGAGCAACATGAGGATGAGTAAATGGTGACATAATTTTCATGTTTGGGTGAACTAACCCTTTTAAATAATGTTATTTTAGTTTTTAGTTTTTTTTATAGTACAGTATATATAGGTGATATAGTTAATTGCTGTACCAAAAAGGGCTTTTCTGGGTAGCCTATTTGGGAAGTCATTGATTAAAGCAAGATATGATTGTGTTTTCATACATCTGTAAGAGCAGAGCTGTGTAGATAACACAAAACTGTTACTTGTACAGGCACCCTGTTCGCCACATACGCTTTAACACCAGCACCCTAGTGACTGCTAACATCCCAGAAGAGAAGAACCCTCGGGGGGCTTGTATCACAGACGATGACCTCACCGCTCATCGCAGGTAGCCACGTCTGTTACATTGTTGCATTATCTTTTATATTACATTCCCACCCATTTATACTGTACTTTTATTATGTCTGTAGATACAGAGGACTGATCTGTCACTATGATTTCTCCTTGGACTCATCTACACAAGATCATGTTCTGCCCATCTGCAGGTCCAACTACACAGAATCCACTGGTTACAACTACAACATTGGCTTAGCCATGCCTTATGACATATTGAATGGCTCTTATGTTAACATGTGATATACTTTTGGCCTGGGTTGTACAGGTGAGATTGGTGTATAATTTACTATTCTGTGCTGATCTGGAATCACATTCAATTAAAATAAATTAATTATAGTTTGTGAATGAGAACCTGGACAGATATTTTCAAACCCATCTGTATTTGGACATACTATAAAAAAGGAATAGTTCACCCAAAAATGCTCATTCTCTCATCATTTATGCTCTGCACATGCGTCAAGCACAAGGAAGTGTAATCAAGCTTCAAATCATGATCAGCAAGGAAACTGCAGATGTCAAGATTTATAGTGAAAAAAGAGTTACATTTTAGTCTGTTTCTCACCCAAAACTGATCGTATCTTTTCAGAAGACATGGATTAAACCACTTGAGTCGAGTGGATTACCTTTATGCTGACTTTTTGGAGCTTGAAAGTGTTGGACCCCATTGACTTGCATTGTATGGACAGACAGTGTATATCCTTCAAAAAAATCTTTATTTGTGTTCCACATAAGAAAGAAATTCATACAAGTTTGAGACGGCATAAGGGTGAGGAAATTATTTTTGGGTGGACTATTACTTTAAGAGTAATGTACAAGGAATAGAATGCTTATTTTCTGCTGGATTCAAAATTGTTTCTCGCTGAAATTAATTCTGTTTCCTTAGGGTTTATCTAGATGTTTGCTTTTTAAAAAGTGTATCATGTTTTGTGCTTGTACATTTGTTTTAGTCCACATTCTTATTAAATCAGAATCGCAGAACATGATTATGTATTGTAGTTTATTTACGCAGGTAATTATTTGTGTAATACTGTGATACCTCAATGACTGCATAGAAACAACCAAAGCTGCCATTACTAGTTCGAAAGTAATGCTGAATTATAGAAAATGAATGCACATCCATCTGTTGTGCACTCATTTCAATAACTTAAAGATCTGACATCAGTTATTCCTTGCATAGGCATTTCTGAATTGACTCTATGTAATGGTGCAGAAATTCTTGATTTCAGACAGAAATCAATGCCTTTTAAAAAATCACAATAGCAATAGATGCAATGTCTAAAACTATCAGCATTTTATTATCTTCAAAATAAAGAAAAGATTTAGTTACATTTGTGGGGATTTAACTTGGCAATAATGTAAAAAAAAAAAAAAAAAATTCTGTTTGGTAAATGGAATGCATTTCATTGTAATGAGAGGCTTGGCATGTAAAAGAACAGGTCCTTGTTGTTTTAGAGCTAACTGATAAGATAAGGCATGTTGACTCATTAACTTATTGGAGGGTGTGGATTGTTTCAGAAATAGCACTGCTTTATTTAAAATACAAAAGATTGTTGACTATGCAAAGAGTTCTACCATTATCACAATGTCCATTTTGTGAAGAATGGAAATTTACAATCACAAGACTCATTCTCATATATACATCCAGTGGCTCAATATAAAGTAGTACACTTGGACACTTAAAGGGATAGTTTCCCCAAAATGCTCTCATCATTTATTCATCCTCATGCCACCCTAGGTGTCTAAGACTTTCTGTCTTCTGCAGAACACGAAGATGAAGATTTTTAGAAGAATATCTCAGCTCTGTAGGTCCATACGATGCAAGTTAATGGTGACCAGATCTTTGAAGGTCCAAAAAGCACATAAAGGCAGCATAAAAGTAATCCATACGACTCCAGTGGTTAAATCCATTTCTTCAGAAGCGATATGATAGGTGTGGGTGAGAAACGGATCAATATTTAAGTCCTTTTTCTAATATATATTCTCCTCCCTGCGTAGTAGGTGGTGGCACGAAGAATGCAAATTGCCAAAAACAAAAGAAGGACGTGGAAGTGAAAGTGGAGATTTATAGTTAAAAAGGACTTAAATATTGATCTGTTTCTCACCCACACCTATCATATCTCTTCTGAAGACATGGATTAAACCACTGGAGTCATGTGGATTACTTTTATGCTGCCTTTATGTGCTTTTTGGACTTTAAAATTTCTGGCCACCATTTATTTGCATTACATGGACCTACAGAGCTGAGATATTCTTCTAAAAGTCTTTTTTTTGTGTTCAGCAGAAGAAATAAAGTCACACATCTTGGATGGCATGAGGGTTAGTAAATGATGAGAGAATTTACATTTTTGGGTGAACTATCCCTTTAAGCAGATTTAAAAATTTGTGAATGTCTTTGCATTAGATTACAAAATATCAAACCAAGTGGCATCTACCAATAAATGAGCTGTTCCCAGAATTAACTTTACTTTTACTAGCCATTTAACTGTTCTTAGCCAATTACTTTTAACCAACTAGTGTCAAAATGATTTTTAGTGGATATTGTGTATGAAGTCTGTTCCCCTCAAGTTCACACAGGTGTCCTAGCAGAGTAACCACATGTGGTTCATCACATTGACTATGAAAATGTTCCACTATGTTTGACAACCAGAAAGTGTCCAATTAGTTTTTAAATTTTTAATATTAAACAGTATATCTATTGTTTTATCATTTAAAACCCAACAAACGACTTTTTAGTGAAATGTTTTAATTGAAATTAGTGCTTGTGCTTTTTTTTTTTTTTTTTTTTTTTTTTTTTGTGAATCCCACTTGGTTTGATATTTTGTAATCTGATGCAATGACATTCATACATTTTTACATACATTTGTCCCAAAAACATTTTGTATACAAACACATTTGGCCCATGAGGTCTGGATTCACTGTGACATGTTGTCATTAGAGCATATCAGTTTCACTTCCTCGGTATCTTGAACATATAAGACGTATCAGAGAAAGTATATTCAGTACTAAGGGTTGAAATTCTCAGGCACTTGTGGGGCCGATTTGAGATGTTTATTTCTCAAATAAAGACATTGTGCTCTTCTAAAGAGCAAATTACTCTTTTTTGAAACATTGCATTGTCGTTGTGTCCAGAAAGCGAATGTGCATGTTGGTCTCGATCTCTACGCCTTTTAAAATCTGTTGGAGAGACATTCAAACGTGAGGTAAAGTATAAAAAGTCTGCATGCCATATTCATATTTTTCCAATAAACTAATGACAAACAGACTGTTATAGATTGCAAACCTGCAGGAAATGCTCAAAGGTTATTCCCTCATAAAATTCATCTGGACCCTAGAGCAAGGATGTTAACAGGTATCAATCACTGAAACACTTCAAAACTTTTATATTGCAAATATCAAATACCAGACCAATAACACTTAAGTGTCACACTGTACAGCTATTGTTCTCAACTGGTGGGTCCCGACCCAAAAATGGAACACAGGTTGATTCTGATAGGGTCTTGTTCTAAATCTTTTGTTATTCTTGAAACATTCTTAAAACAAGATACATTTACTTTGTTCAATCTGTCATGTTAATAATTTTGCTTATAGAGTTCATGGTAGTATTTTGTTGGGTCACCAACTGATGTCCAATTAAAAGTTGGTTCCTGTAGCTCAGCTGAGTTTGCCGCTAGCAATGCCAAGGTCATAAACTGATAAATGTGTAGCTTGAATGTACTGTGAGTTGCTTTGGATAAAAGCATCTGTCAAAAGAATAAAACACGCCTTGAAACAATACCAGTTGAGAAGCACTGCTCTGTTGTAAACTTTAAAATCAGTGGGAATCAGATTGAATCACAGTTCAGAGATGCATCATTGAAAATGATACTGTACCATCTGACCCACTGTGACACTTGCAACTTCCAGCATTGCAGCATCTGAAATAGCCTTGGCGTTTTCTGTGTCTATAGTTTCATAGCTGAACAGCAGCTTCTCCACCACCTGTAATCACGATCACACACAGTGGCCAAACAAATCAAATGACACATTTCTGTGGTTGTAAACAGTTAGAATAGAGTAAAATTAGTCTTACAAGTCTATATTCGTCCAATGTGATAATGCCATCATTGTCGGTGTCATGCATGTTGAATAGAACTACAAAAAAACAAAATAAGCATGAACATATTAATTGATAAGAGAATACAGTCTGTCTGTCTGTCTATCTATCTATCTATCTATCAGGGCTGCACGATTTGGACAAAAAGTCATATTGCGATCATTTTAGAAAAATATTGCGATTGCGATTTAAACTGTTATTATGATAGACAAAAAAAAAATTTTTTTCACGTGTTCAACCGCCAAAAGGCTACTGGGGTTTTTACAATTAAAAACAAACAAACTGAGACCTTTTTTTCAATTCACCCACAAACAAATACATACATAAACAGTGAAACAAAGAAAAAACACTGTCTTCTTCATATTCAAATTGTACCCATCCACTGTGTGCTTGTTTTTGTCCATTTTGTCATTAGTTTCTGAAACCCAGTCCACAATATTAGGGATGCTCCAATCAGGATTTTAACATCTGATAAAACGATCTCCAATTTTCTTTTCATCTAATCTTCTGAAGCTGATCATTTTCTTTTCATCAGCAGCTAGTTTTACAGTATGTAAGCTTTCTGCTCAATGTCAGCGTTAGCTGAATTTCCCTGTTGGTACCATAGTTGTTGCTGTCAAAAATACTGTAATTAAATAAACACAAAATATTCCATTTTACGCTTTAGGCCTTAAAAACAAGTAGGCATATACAAACTATTCTCTACTGTACATAAGATAGTCCTAAAGAATGAGACTTAATGTCAAACTTTTGGTTAGTTTGTCAACATTAAATTTAATTATTTGTATTCATTATTTTAGTATATTTCATTTAACTATGCATTATATTATTGTATCTAAATATTTTATATAGATTTATTATATGTACGTAACTTCCTTTTCATTTAGTTGGATATTGGTAATATTAGTTCCGCTTTCACTTGTTGCCGCTGGGAATGTAATAAGGGCGACACGCTCTCTCGTGAGGTAAAATAAATGACAGGAGAATGGAGGAAGAGCACATGTTTCTGGAATCTACAGGGGCTACTGTTAAAGCTGTTTGCTCAGCAGTCACTTATTAAAGATGTTTGAATTATACCCCATCTTGTATTCTGCGTTATAATTATGATATATGTGCCTGGCGGAGACTGAGATGCTGCTAATGCAGATGACAATAAAAACTGCTTCACGCAGGACGCGGCGGTTTAGTGTAAATAAAACGCTTAGTGCATGTAAGCAAACGGAACAGAACTCTGAGCACTTCTGTTACTCTAAGCATGAGATGGAGTTGTGGAGCACAGAACTGCTCTGAAAACACTGTAATAATGCTTCAACTTAATATAGACTAGACAGAGCAGCGCAAATAAACTTTGAAGCGAGCAGACTATTTATTTAATTAAATCGCAGCCTTTTGCGATTTAATAATCGCACAAGGTCATATCGCGATTTCGATTTTATTTCGATTAATTGTGCAGCCCTACTATCCATCTGTCTGTCTATCTATCTATCTAGCGATTTATCTGTCTGTCTGTCTGTCTGTCAGTCAGTCACTCACTTAGTCAGTCAGTCACTCACTTGGTCTGTCTGTCTTTCATGATTCACTTAGATGTTTAGATATGCGTGAATTCAAATGTACTTACATGGAGATAATATTATTATGTTCAATGTAACATGTAAATATGAGTTGTTACATTGAGGTTTGGTATCTGAAATCAGCATATCAATTTGTTTGTAATCAAAAACTAAAAGTAAAAGATAATCAGTTTGTAAGTAAGTTTTGAAGTCTTTGGTCTTACAGCGCAATTTGGCTCTCCTGATGTTTTCTATCTCCTCTTCAGTAGCATGTGGTTTGGGTGGTCTGAAGAAGGCCAGGATGGTCAGGAATTCCTCAAATCCGATTTCCTGCAGACAGCCTGCCTCATTCTGACCCAAGTTCCTGCATGTCCACAACACACACATATAAGGCATTGTATTTATGAATATAAGTATGAAATATGTTACTATATGTAAGTTACTATGTATGACCAATAGACTGCTTAAAAAACTGTTGTTGCCCAGGAAATAAAGATACAGTTTATTTAACATAACGTTGATCATTGCCTGAATGTGTCCCAGTGTGGTTTTATTGTATTCACTTGGAGCTAATCACACAAATGATCCTAAATCAAGACACTTTTGAACTAGGTGTTTAAAACTAACATACAAAACCACTGCTTGAGAAATCAAGCAGTAGCCCCAGTCTCCCCTACCTGTTACAACTTACTTTCTGTACTCACCTTTTATCAAAGAACGCCTCAATGATCTGTCTTCGGATTGGGTTGAAAGCCAAATAACTAATACTGTCAAAGTGTTCTCGTCTGAAATTCAAAAGAAACCGTTTTGTTTTCTTGTTAATTTCCTGTTATGATGAAGGAAAAACAATGGCTTCCAACATCTCTTTCAAAACACACACACACACGCACACAATAATTAAAGGTGGAATAAATCACTCTAATCCAATCCAATACACTTTTTTGTCAAATTCCGCGAATATCTCTTCAGGGTCCGCTAGCTGTCCGTTCTGTGTGTGCGCTGAAAAAAAATCCTGTGTTTGTACACAGCCCTGGCTCTGTAAATGGGGAAAAAAAAACAAAGT
This sequence comes from Myxocyprinus asiaticus, assembly GCF_019703515.2. NCBI lineage: Eukaryota > Metazoa > Chordata > Actinopteri > Cypriniformes > Catostomidae > Myxocyprinus > Myxocyprinus asiaticus. Next base: position 8,283,434 of record NC_059346.1, on the reverse strand, counting down.
GGATCGGACCGATCCACACAACACTATTCCAACCAAGCAGCAACAGGGGGCGGTTCGTGCTCTTCAGATTAAAAATATTGACGACTCATCTTCTGCACAGGGGCATATAGAAATGACCTGTCCAATAAAATACTCTCTTGAATGAGAATGTCCCTCCCCCTAATACCACCTGCCACACACTAGCAACAGCAAGTGGCAAATCGTGGCTCACGCCTGTAACCTAAACTAAATTCCATTGACTTTTTGTTTGTAAAAAGGAATGAGCCCTTTGATATATGCCCTAACATCCTGTTTTAATAGGAAATATGTCAACACAGACAAGAAAGTGATGTTCTTCAAGCCATTTTATGGGGTTTAGACTGATAGAGTACCTTAAAGTGTCCTCATCTTGTGTCAGGTACATAAATCTGTCATGGAGATTTTGGACTTGCTCAGTGGAAACTGCAGAGATGAAAAATATTTCAAATGAATACATTTAAAGAAGCAGTCAGTCTGTGGAAATCTGATATATGGCAGTATATGTAATACACAAATATAATATGTATGTTCACGTACGCTTTCCACTGATAAAAAAGTCAAATCAGGGTTTAATATATATTAAAAAATACTAAAAAAAATGTCATGTTCGATGTTTTCATATTTGTCAGATATATTTTCACAAATTACAGTGCAATTTGAAAAGGTACATATATGCCCAAATACATACACTGATCAGCCACAACATTAAAACCACCTGCCTAATATTGTGTAGGTCCCTCTCGTGCCGCCAAAACAGCGCCAACCCTCATCTCAGAATAGCATTCTGAGATAATATTCTTCTCACCATAGACCGTAGACTTTGTCAGTTCGAATCAGTCTGGTCATTCTCCATTGACCTCTCTCATCAACAAGGCATTTCCATCCACAGAACTGCCACTCACTGGATTTTTGTTTTTGGCACCATTCAGAGAAAATTCTAGAGACTGTTGTGCGTGAAAATCCCAGGAGATCAGCAGTTACAGAAATACTCTAAATCATTCAGATATGGGTCAGGAGCTTCAGTTAATGTTCACATCAGCCATCAGAATGGGGAAAAAATGTGATCTCAGTGATTTAGACCGTGGCATGATTTTTGATGCCAGATGGGTTGGTTTGAGTATTTCTGTAACTGATGATCTCCTGGGATTTTTAAGCTGAACAGTCTCTAGAGTTTACCCAGAATGGAGCCAAAAATCTAAAAAAATATCCAGTGAGCGGTAGTTCTGTGGACGGAAAAGCCTTGTTGATGAAAGAGGTAACTGGAGAATGACCAGGCTGGTTCGAGCTGACAGAAAGGCTACGGTAACTCAGATAAACACTACATTTGTAGTGAGCAGAATAGCATCTCAGAATGCACAGCATGTCAAACCTTGAGGCAAACGTGTTACAACAGCAGAAAACCATGTCAGGTTCCAATTCTGTCAGCCAAGAACAGAAAGCTGAGGCTGCAGTGGGCCTACAATCTGTGTACCTGATTCATCAGACCAGGCTTTGTTTTTCCAGTCTTTAACTGTCCAGTTTTGTTGAGCCTGTGCCAACTGCAGCCTTTTTTAGACTCCAAATCATTCAGTTTGCAAATAGAATAGAACAGAAGAACAGGGAGCCCTTCAACTGTTGGCATGGCCCCCACAGAGCCCCCCACTGAACATCGAGTCAGTCTGGGATTACATAAAGAGACAGAAGCAATTGAGACAGCCTAAATAGATAGAAGAACTGTGGTGAATTCTCCAAGAAGGTGCATTACGCAAAGGTGGTCACATCAAATATTGATTTAGCTTTTTTTTATGTTTACTGGACTTTGTATGACATTAACTGATAAATGAAAACTATTATGGTATTATATTTAAAGACATCCTCACTATGCAACATTTTTCACAAGTGCCTAAAACTTTTGCACAGTACTGTACATAACACACAAGTCGCATGGACTACTTTTATGGTGCTTTTGTATACCTTTTGAATCTTAAAAGCTCTTGTCCCCATTCTTTGTAATTGCATGGAAATAAACAACCAATACATTCTTTAATTTTTTTCCTTCTGTGTTCCACAGAAGAAAGTAAATCATACAGGGTTTGGAACGACATAGTACATGGTGATGATAATTAATTATTCCTTTAAAATTTCACAGAAACCCTTCACTGCTAAACAGTTTAAGCCGGTCAGCAGGGGTTACATTGTTGTCTGTGTGTCATATTTCATATGTGTGAGTGGGTGGCTGGGTTAGGTACAGTACAAATTGATAATGAATTTAACTGTAAAACTGCACTTACAAGGAATGCATGTTTCAGTAAAATAACAATAATAAACTGTAATGCACTCCCTTTCCCAGATTATATTACAGGAAGGTAAGTTTGGTCTTAGTGCACAGATACACTCTTTGTACCGGATTGTACAACCTGCAACAATTCTACTCATTCTTTGTAGTGTCTGCTTAACGAGTTATTTGGTCAACCACAGTGCTGATTTTATGACAGCTTTGCCACTGTAATTTTGACATAGGCCTGCATGCATGCCATGGTTATTTATTTATTTATTTATTTATTATTTAGTTGTGTGTTTGTGGTGATTGCCTAGGCAAGCATCACTATAAATGTTGCTTTAAAAACTAGAAAACCCAGAAAAGCTCATAATGAAAGCTATATGTCTATTCATCTAAACTGCCCTACACAAAAGACAACAGGGGGACAATAAATATCAGACTATGCATGGGCTATAACTGTTATGTGTGGTAGTACAGCTAATTTTGGAAAGCTTTGCGTGTAATGTGTGTTTGGTATTAAGGGATAGGACACACAAAGGTCACCATTCCCTTTCCTTGTTTGTAAAAAGATGCAATGAAAGTGAATGGTGACTGATGCTAACATTCAGCTTAATATGACGCTGAAAAAAATGACTAGTACGATTTAATTACATTTTATTTCGCAAGTTTTTGCACATAGTTTTTCTATGGTAATTTTAATGGTATTATATTAAGTAAAATCTACTTAATTTCATGACATAATATTGATTAAAGTGAGTAACATAATTTAACTTAAACATTTTAGTTAATATATTAACTTGACCTTACAAATCTGATGTATGTGGTACTTAAATATACTTAGTAAAATGTATATGAACATTTTAATAAAACATTTCACATTTTGAAACTTTCACTTTCCTCATAAACACATGTTTAATCATGTACTACATGATATATGAAAGTCTTCTACAGGAAAACTTAATGCATGCTATGTAGTCTATTAAATGACATCACCTCACATTAAAGGTGTGTTTTTGTTTTTTGTTTTTATCATGAAGGGGCACTTTTGAGTAGAAAATGAACTTCAGACTTCACAAAACAAGAAGTTACCAAATGTAACAACAACATCAACAATAAAAACGGTGTAAATAAACTTGCAAACAGTGAAACCATGCAAGCTCATTAATTATTCAAGCCCAGTGCATGCTGGGAACACCAGCTTCGAAAAGTTAAGTAAAATGTACTTATTTTATTTAGAATCAGAATCAGAATCAGAATGAGCTTTATTGCCAATATGCTTACACATTCAAGGAATTTGTCTTGGTGACAGACAATTTACCTGTGAAATTTACTCAGATTAGTGAATAAATACGACAAGGTTTTCTACATTAGGATTGATATATGATGACGCAATGTTAAGATAACCAACAGTCATTAATAATATTTATTTATTAGCTAGTTCATTAATTTTTACTTGTTTAATTGAGTATACATGTAGAATTTACGTAATGGACCTTTTTCACACTCCGGGTTTTGGAACGCGGAAGTAAACGTTTGCAGGGTAAACTTCGACAGCGGTGAATGGGAGTGAATGGGAGACCACAGCAAATATTATTTTCACTTACACATTTGCTCCAAGATCAAAAGAGTAAATCCACTATTACATTTGAATGACTTTGCAGAAGAGAATAAAAATAGAGAGCGGTGGATTAAGACAGTCAGATGGGAGAAGATGCCAAATTTACTGTCACTCAGCAGCTGTAATAGAAACCCTCTCACAACTGTGGTAATTCAGTTTTTAAAACTAATTCCAGGGTAATATAACACAAAGCATAATGTTATAAATTTACACTCAATATTAAAAAAAATGTTTAGTATAAATTTTTTTCCGATATTTACTCGTCGTGACAGTCTCTGAAAAAGGTCTATTTTTCCAAGTTCACGTTTAAACAGACTTATTCAGTGTAGAGAGTACTTAATCTTTTCCACTATATTTATATCACAAAATAAATAAATAAATAAAAAAATAAATAAAATCAGTGTCGTTTAGTGTTCCACACAAGAAAGAAAGTAATACAGGTTTGGAATGACATGAGGGTGAGTAAATGATGACAGAATTTAAATTTAAGGGTAAAATATCCATTTTAAATATTGCACGTTAAGAGTTGTACAGCAAATAATTGTTGCAAAAGCACCTCTCTTAAACAATGAACAACACAAAGTTCCCTACATGTGAGTCAGATTCATGTGTTGCTCCAAAATCCCTCATACTCCTCCAAGATTCCAAATGAATGACACCCAGGGAATTGTGGATTTATATGGATTTGTGTTGACACTGAATCACTTTAAATGCAAAACACATCAATAGATGGTGTGTACATTTGAACAGTAATGTACAGTATTTGAGTTGCCCATTAACAAAGTTGCCCTTCCGTCGACATACAGGAATAATCCAGGGTAAATCAAGGGTAAAACTTTATAATAACTTTCATTTAAACATCTTAAACAAGCAATTCTTTAAATAGTTCATATACAACATATTCAAGTATGATTATGTATCAGAAATTATAGAGTATGAATCAAAGTTTCATGCCATTGCTAACTAAAAGTTCTTCTCACCTCAACTCAAGGACAATATATATATATATATATATATATATATATATATATATATATATATATATATGCAACAAATAAAACTGGCAATTAAGAAATCAAAACAGTTTTGGAGAAAGTGTAAACTTACAAAAAAATAAAATAAATAAATAAATAAATATTTATAATAATAAAAATAATAATTCCAAAGTAATACCATGTTTTTTATTTTTTTTATTTATTATTATTATTATTATTATTATTATTATTATTATTATTATTGTCCCATGGTAATACCACAGTTCTTTGGACATGCATCAAGGTATTACCATGGTATACTTTGAAGTATCTTAGAGTACAATGTATATGAATAAATCAATCATTCATTGGTACAATATATCAAAATGCCATCTGATACCATTACTGTACCAAGATACTTCATTGGAAGTGTATGGTCAGGAACATAAATTGTACATATTTTTAAAGTACTTAAAGATACTCACAGCCGGTTTTATCAGCGAGATCTTGGAAAACATGCACTCGTTCAGACTGGGAAGCGCCCATGTTAAAATCCGAGAGAGATCAGTAAGAAACACATATGAAGAGTGGCTAGAACTTTACATTGAGAACTGCTCTGATTGTAAAGCTCCGCCCCAGTCATGATGAAATATGTAAATAAGCTGTAGTAACATACCTGCGTCTCTGAGCAGCAGCTCGTCCGGTTTTTACCGCCTGGGGTGCGAAATTCCACCCAGTAATGCAGGTTTATTTACATATTGACAATACAGTTTACATGGCACCGTTTAAAGCTTTAGTGTATTTAAAAAATGACATAGCCTATTGGGCTTTTCTGTTATACTAGATGTTTTGGGGCGTGGCCAATTTGATTTTTAATAGGCTATATGCTATAATAATGATGGTATAATATATTATTATTTTTTAATCATATATATATATATATATATATATATATATATATATATATATATATATACATATATACATATATATACTTATATATATTATATATATATATATATATATATACATACATACATACATACATACATACATACATACATATATATATATATATATATATATATATATATATATATATATATATATATATATATATATACACGGTATATAAAACACTCTTACATATTCACACGTATATTTATCACGAATGGATCTACAAAATGCCCAGATAGTGTCAAATTTTCAAAATATTTTCAAGACAATTAGAAAATAATAAAACAAAAATATAATTGATATATTTTTATGTTTTTATATATATATATATATATATATATATATATATATATATATATATATATATATATGAATCAATCAAATAAATGCATCAAATCAGGACAAATCTAGAACAGGATTCATCACTTTCACACTGAAATTTCATGAGATGCTACTGGCTGTCAAACACATATTGAGCTACACATAACACATAAGATACACATAAGCTTCTCAGACATACAACTTACATAATTTCAGTAGTATACCCAAATGTCAATAGCCAAATAAAACTGTTCATGTGTTGTACTTGTTATAGTTTATTTCCATATTGTTTCTTCATCAAATAGCAACGTCAAATATAAATCAAGTCAATCATTGACACAACAGCGCCACCTTGAGTAAGAAAATGTATGTATAATATGTATGTGTACACGCAGATGGGATACTGATAATTCACCATTGTTGCACAGAAAATCAACGTGATATAGTAGCCATTTGTATTAATATAGCACAAATTTATCTTGTAATAAACAAAGAAATAGATATCCTGTGATAATAAACTTATATAGATATGAAATAATCATTAAAAATATAATTTATAAAAGTGCAAAAAAAAAAAAAAAAAAAAAAAAAAACAGACACTATTACATACCTATGGTCTCTAATGACCCTATGCACTTTTGGAATACTAAAGAGGTGTGGGCACTACTCTAAATGTACAGGGAGTGGAATGAGGTCCCGGGTCCTGATTAGCATTTAAGGGTTAAAGTGCAAATAATGCATAATATTCTTATTATGGTAATGTGAAAAAGTTTTTTTATATATATATATATATATATATATATATATATATATATATATATATATATATATATATATATATATATATGGCAATTTAAATGAAAATCATTCTATTAAGAGTATTTTTTTTTTAAGAATGTAAAGATAATCAAATGAAAATAATGTCAAACAATCACTTCAAAGGGGTTAACTTCAAAATGGAATCCCAGTTATTCAAGGCAAATCCACCTAAATATTTCAAAGTTAAAATTGAATGTCATAAAGTAGGAGGTAGACACAAATTTTGCTAGATCTATCAGATTCATAATTTTATAAATATGCCTCAGAAATCTGAAAGAGAACTGATGTTAAAAGAAGCAGGCTTAAATATTTTGGTATTCATTTAAAGTAAAATGCATAATAGTAAGTATATATAATTTAAGACATTAAATACCTTTTAAAACTTATAAACAGACAAGTAATGAACAAATAACTGGACAAAAAAGTCAAGCTTCTCCTTTTATTGTGATTCATTCTCATATATTCTCAATACTTCTGTATTTACAACCATTAAGCCAAGAATTCCTTGAACCCTTGTTCTCTTTTGTTTTTATAACTTGGAAATAAACATTACAAAATCATTTAGAGGGACAGCTCAGACATATTATCACATGTCATGTCAAGTGCATGTTTGTTGAACTATTAACGGATGTGACATGAGTTAGTGCATTAGTTTAGTGAGACGTGTAAGACTACAGAATGAATGAATTTTCAATGTGGCAAATGGACCTGAAGCTGATCACCACATACACAGATAATCTTTTATGTAAATTCTATTATTAAACATAATTTATACATATTACTTAGAGTACATTTTGTGAGGATCCATACAAATACTGTTATTCCATCACATTGTTTCAGCTCTGACTACATTTGCAGCTCTGGGTCAAAGTTACAGTTAAAACTGATCTAGGACCAAGATGTTGACAAATAAAAAAGACTTTAAAGTGAAAGTTATTCCTAAAATGAAAACTCTCATCATTCACTCGTCATCAATTGTTTTAAGGAAAACAATTGATCTAGCTTTTGCCCTTACTAGATCAGTTTTTTGCAGTTTAGATAAAAGTTGAATTACAACCAATAGAACTGGCCCCATATCAGTTGTGTTGAACAACGTCCTTTAACAGTTCATGAGCAAGTGGATATGTTAAAAGTGTGTGACTAAGCATTTGTGATGGGAAGGGAGAGAAAGGGAAGGGTGGTGGCATCCTGGCCTATGGATCTAATAAATCATGGTCCTGGAAATTGGCGATGGGCTCCTGTGGTTGCCCTGATTTGGGGGTGAGACCATGGTAACGCTCTTCTACAGTCCTGTGGGTCTTGCACATGTCCTCTGGGTAACGCATTTGAAGCTCCTCGTTAGCGACGTAATGCGTGTCAGAGAACTCGGTGAAGTAGCGTCCGACCTCGGGGTGAGCGATTTCCAGCGGGGCAGAATGAGGTTCCAGATTCTCTGCAATGGAAAGAGAATGAGTTCTGCAACCTTTTTTAATCTTGAAATAAATCTAATTACTCAATTAACAACAGGCCCATTTGTGGTTTCTGAAATAATTTGGCATGCTCAAAGCCTAGTGTGACAACAGCCCAATGCTGCTACTTACATTATACAGTGGGCCTTCAAATGAAAATGCATAATATGGACCTGGTATTAAGATGTGTATGTACACACCAATCCACAAATCAATCTGATCAATAAGAAATAAAAAGGAAAGGCCTGAGAAAACTCACCCTGTGCAGCATATCGACAGGTCCCATCCTGCACTAGGACGTTGTAGAAGGGCTGATCGGGTCCCTTAGACAGCTGATGGACCCTCATGGTGTTAATCCACTCCTGACTCATTGTGCATTTAGGGTCCCATCCGTAGATAACACAGTTATAACCTGACCTACAAGAAAAATAGTCAGATTGAGGACTCTTGCAACAAAATATGCATTATGTAAATGATCTGTTCTCATACTTAGGGAAAAGCTTTGTAAACTATTTTTACCCAAATGTTTCTTCCTCATCTACTTAAAAATCTTACAGAGACAACAGACAGGATGCGTTCCTGTGCTAAAAAAAAAAGCTATAAGCGCAGTGCAACGAATGGATTGGAATGCAGGTGTCTTGACATGAGTTTTTTTTTTTTACTTGACATGGCATCTTAAAAACACTTCACTCTTGACATGAGACGCTAACAAAGCAGCAAGATGTGGCACCACGGTCACAGACCATCTAGAGCATGTTTATGCAGAAACATAATTAAAAAATAGAATTGCAGATGGATGCAAAAGTGCATTCTGTATAAACGGCCCCTTAGGGAGTCTTCCTTGCTACTGTTGCCTTTGGCTTGCTCACTGGGTGGTTTGTAAGGCACAGAAACATATTTTTGGTTTTATGAACTAAAGTAAAAAAGGAAAGTCTCAATCAGCATTTAAATGATTACAGGTATCTCGGCAACGGTTTGAAGCAGAAACAAAATAATTATCATTAGACGCATGTGAAAAACTCAAAATGTGTTTCTGGGTCAAAGTGACTCAAAATGATGGAGCAGGTCACTAATGTATTGTGAACACTGCTATACAAATAAATTGAACCCTTTTAAATGTTATTTAAAAAAAATTAAAATCCTAATTTGGAATTGGTCACTCAGCACGCCCTGGATTCGAACTCACGACTCCAGGGGTGGTAGTCAGCGTCAATACTCGCTGAGCTACCCAGGCCCCCCTTATTTATTAAATTATTAAACAAAAATATATTTAAAATTACAAGCAAAATTCCTTTTTTTGTTTGTGTGCAAAACTTGATCGTGTTAGTCAAGTGAATAAAAAGCTGTGCAATTCTCAAAAGGGAAGTTCATACAGTTAAAGTCAGAAGTTTACATACACCTTAGCCAAATACATTTAAACTCAGTTTTTCACAATTCCTGACATTTAATTGTAGAAAACATTTGCTGTCTTAGGTCATTACTTTATTTTAAGAATGTGAAATGTCAGAATAATAGTAGAGAGAATGATTTATTTCAGCTTTTATTTCTTTCATCACATTCCCAGTGGGTCAGAACACCAGACAGAACTGGTGTAACTGAGTCAGGTTAGTAGCTCCTTGCTCGCACACAAATTTTCTATTGGATTGAGGTCAGGGCTTTGTGAACGCCACTCCAATACCTTGACTTTGTTGTCCTTAAGCCATTTTGCCACAACTCTGGAGGTATGCTTGGGGTCATTGTCCATTTGGAAGACCCATTTGTGATCGAGCTTTAGCTTCATATCTGATGTCTTGAGATGTTGCTTCAATACAGGTGCTGGTCATATAATTAGAATATCATCAAAAAGTTGATTTATTTCACTAATTCCATTCAAAAAGTGAAACTTGTATATTATATTCATTCATTACACACAGACTGATATATTTCAAATGTTTATTTCTTTTAATTTTGATGATTATAACTGACAACTAAGGAAAATCCCAAATTCAGTATCTCAGAAAATTAGAATTTTACTTAAGACCAATACAAAGAAAGGATTTTTAGAAATCTTGGCCAACTGAGAAGTATGAACATGAAAAGTATGAGCATGTACAGCACTCAATACTTAGTTGGGGCTCCTTTTGCCTGAATTACTGCAGCAATGCGGCGTGGCATGGAGTCGATCAGTCTGTGGCACTGCTCAGGTGTTATGAGAGCCCAGGTTGCTCTGATAGTGGCCTTCAGCTCTTCTGCATTGTTGGGTCTGGCATATCGCATCTTCCTCTTCACAATACCCCATAGATTTTCTATGGGGTATTGTTTGCTGGCCAATTAAGAACAGGGATACCATGGTCCTTAAACCAGATACTGGTTGCTTTGGCACTGTGTGCAGGTGCCAAGTCCTGTTGGAAAATGAAATCTGCATCTCCACAAAGTTGGTCAGCAGCAGGAAGCATGAAGTGCTCTAAAACTTCCTGGTATACGGCTGCGTTGACCTTGGACCTCAGAAAACACAGTGGACCAACACCAGCAGATGACATGGCACCCCAAACCATCACTGACTGTGGAAACTTTATACTGCACCTCAAGCAACGTGGATTGTGTGCCTCTCCTCTCTTCCTCCAGACTCTGGGACCCTGATTTCCAAAGGAAATGCAAAATTTACTTTCATCAGAGAACATAACTTTGGACCACTCAGCAGCAGTCCAGTCCTTTTTGTCTTTAGCCCAGGCGAGATGCTTCAGACGCTGTCTGTTGTTCAAGAGTGGCTTGACACAAGGAATGCGACAGCTGAAACCCATGTCTTGCATACGTCTGTGCGTAGTGGTTCTCCCCCACATTTTTGAATGGGTTTTGTTTCACAATCCTCTCCAGGGTGCGGTTATCCCTATTGCTTGTACACTTTTTTTCTACCACATCTTTTCCTTCCCTTCACCTCTCTATTAATGTGCTTGGACACAGAGCTCTGTGAACAGCCAGCCTCTTTTGCAATGACCTTTTGTGTCTTGCCCTCCTTGTGCAACGTGTCAATGGTCGTCTTTTGGACAACTGTCAAGTCAGCAGTCTTCCCCATGATTGTGTAGCGTACAGAACTAGACTGAGAGACCATTTAAAGGCCTTTGCAGGTGTTTTGAGTTAATTAGCTGATTAGAGTGTGGCACCAGGTGTCTTCAATATTGAACCTTTTCACAATATTCTAATTTTCTGAGATACTGAATTTGGGATTTTCCTTAGTTGTCAGTTATAATCATCAAAATTAAAAGAAATAAACATTTGAAATATATCAGTCTGTGTGTAATGAATGAATATAATATACAAGTTTCACTTTTTGAATGGAATTAGTGAAATAAATCAACTTTTTGATGATATTCTAATTATATGACCAGTACCTGTATATCAACATAATTTTTCTTCCTCATGATGCCATCTATTTTGTGAAGTGCACCAGTCCCTCCTGCAGCAAAGCACCCCCACAACATGATACTGCTAATGCTTCACGGTTGGGATGGTGTTCTTCGGCTTGCAAGGCTCACCCTTTTTTCTCCAAACATAACGATGGTCATTATGGCCAAAATTTAAATTTTTGTTTCATCAGACCAGAGGACATTTCTCCAAAAAGTAAGAGCTTTGTCCCCATGTGCAGTTGCAAACTGTAGTCTGGCTTTTTTATGATGGTTTTGGAGCATTGACTTGTTCCTCGCTGAGCAGCCTTTCAGGTTATGTCGATATAGGACTCGTTTTACTGTGGATATAGATACTTGTCTACCTGTTTCCTCCAGCATCTTCACAAGGTCCTTTGCTGTTGTTCTGGGATTGAATTGCACTTTTCACATCAAACTACATTTATCTCTAGGAGACAGAATGCGTCTCCTTCCTGAGCGGTGTGAAGGCTGCATGGTCCCATGGTGTTTATACTTGCGTACTATTGTTTGTATAGATGAACGTGGTACCTTCAGGCATTTGGAAATTGCTCCCAAGGATGAACCAGACTTGTGGAGGTCCACAATTATTTTCTGAGGTCTTGGCTGATTTCTTAGGATTTTCCCATGATGTCAAGCTAAGAGGCAGTGAGTTTGAAGGTAGGCCTTAAAATACATCCACAGGTACACCTCCAATCAGAAGCTAATTGTCTAAAGCAGGGGTGTCAAACTCAGTTCCTGGAGGGCCGCATCCCTGCAGAGTTTAGTTCCAGCCCTGCTCCAAAATGCCTCCTTGTAATCTTCAAGCATTCCTGAAGACCTTGATTAGCTGCTTCAGGTGTGTTTAATTAGGGTTGGAGCTAAACTCTGCTGGACTGTGGCCCTCCAGGAACTGAGTTTGACACCCCTGGTTTAAAGGCTTGACATCATTTTCTGGAATTTTCCTGCTTAAAGGCACAGTTAACTTAGTGTATGTAAACGTCTGACCCACTGGAATTGTGATATAGTCAATAAAAAGTGAAACAATCTGTTTGTAAACAATTTCTGGAAAAATTACTTGTGTCATGCACAAAGTAGATGTCCTAAACGACTTGCCAAAACTATAGTTTGCTAATATTTAATCTGTGGAGTGGTTAAAGAATGAGTTTTAATGACTTCAACCTAAGTGTATGTAAACTTCTGACTTCAACTGTATGTTCCCCTTGATGTTATCATGATCTAACAATGAACAATATATTTTTTACATCATTTAATTCATCTTTGTTAATGTCAGATTATAAAATTATAATTGTTATTGTTAGTTCATAGTAATTAACTAATGTTAACATATCCAACTTTTGATTTTAAAAATGTATTACTATATGTCGAAATTTACATTTACGCATTTGGCAGATGCTTTTACCCAAAGCGACTTACAGTGCATTTATTACAGGGACAATCCCCCTGAAGTTAAGAGCCTTGCTCAAGGACACAATGGTGGTGGCTGTGGGGATCGAACCAGCAACCTTCTGCTTACCAGTTCTGTGCTTAATCCATTATGCCACCACCACTTAAATATTGTAGTTATCTAATGTTAACAAATTGAACCTTATTATAAAGTGCTACTGAAACAATACTGCTATAAACAATAATGAGTTTAATATCACACACAAACAAACATGAACGCACCTTTTGTGTTTCATGACAAGGCCTACGGAGTACTGCACGTCTCTGTGCTCAGGTGCGCTGCGTCTCTTCACCTCCGGTTCTACTGGATGCCTCTTATGCTGGATGTGTTCTAGTGTGTGCTGGACCAGATACCCCACAGCACCATGCTGAGATGGGTCCAAAGCCTGAATATGCTGCAGAATATCCAATACCTATATCAAGACAAGACATTATAAACATAGTGGTTATATTAGGCATTGATGAAAATCAATTATCAGCCTTGAGTATACGAGGACATAGAGTTAGCATTTTGTTTTTTAATCATATTCGAATGGTCTTAGTATACGACTTGTATCAAGAACTGCAACTGTATTGGTTCAATATCCTTAATGGCATTTGTGGTTTATTCACAGCATTTGACATTTATACTTCTATGCCTGCTTAAATAATGTATCATTCAGCAGACACTTTTGTCTAAAGTGACTTACAGTATATGTATTATAACACTTAAAAAAAGTAACAAAAAGAGGCATGTTACAATCATGGTTTTTGCACTTGTGACATGGTAGCACCACTGCATTTTTGTACAGGGACTATAAACTAAATATTTTTCATTTCCTTTCGTTCCGAGCAGAAACTGTATTTTTTCGTTTCATTTCTAGCGTTCCGTTGCCTCCTTTCCAACAGGTTAGAACGAAATTAAAGAATAGTTAATAACATTCTTTTTTTAAATGACAGTTAAAATCTGGATAATTTTTGTAAACTGTACTAAGGGTGGGTGATATACCAGTTGCAGTGTTGCCAGATCTCACAAGAAAAAAAAAAGGGACCTGGTCTAAAAAAAACACGCTCATAATAAGGAACTTGCCTAAACCAAAATAAGTTATAAATTAATGTTTTTTTTTTTCCCTTGTGGGGGAATTATCAGCATAGAAATCATAACAAGCAAAGTAATTAAGTACAGTAGCCTATACAAAATAAATTATTTTCAATAAATGTATTCTTAATATTAAATATATCCCCAAAAATATACAATACAAAAATACATCTGGCCATCTAAAATTCATTAATAGCCAAAATCTTTCTCTTCTGCATGCATGCACATACTGCTTGGGTGCGTTTGGACTAAACGTCATATTTTGTGGGATGAATTATTTTAAACATGTAATTGTTTTTTTTATTTTAATTATTTGTTTTAATTACAGATCTGCTTCTTGGTCAGAACCCGGCAGCATCAAATCTATATCAATGCATCATATCTAACAATAATTCAGTGAGGACTTCGAAACAACTGAGAAATGTACTTCTTACCTCAATATTTTTCCTTGTTTCTAGATTAACCGTGCATGTATACATAGTAACTAGTTGTCTAAAAGGTCTTAAGCATATCACAGAAGGCTACATCCACAATGTGCATTAAGGCAAAGAAGTGTGTGATGCAACAATTTCCTTCAGAATCAAAGCACGTGCTTATCATGCTCAACTAAAAAGAGAGAAGACTAATTTTTTGGGGAACAGGAAGTGGTGTAATCCCAAAAAATGTATGGTAATAAACCATTTAGACTTTGGTTTCATGGAAATAATTATCGGACCAAAATTAACCGGTTATTTTTTTTAATTTTATTTATTTATTTATTTTTTTCTCCCAATTTGGAATGCCCAATTCCCAATGTGCTTTTTAAGTCCTCATGGTCATGTAGTGATTCACCTCAATCCGGGTGGCGGAGGACGAATCCCAGTTGCCTCCGCGTCTGAGACCATCAACCTGCGCATCTTATCACGTGGCTTGTTAAGCACGTTGCCACGGAGACATAGCGCGTGTGGAGGCTTCACGCCATCCACCGCGGCAACCACGCTCAACTCACCACGCGCCCCACCGAGAACGAACCACATTATAGCGACCACGAGGAGTTTACCCCATGTGACTCTACCCTCCCTAGCAACCGGGCCAATTTGGTTGCTTAGGAGACCTGGCTGGAGTCACTCAGCACGCCCTGGGATTCGAACTAGCGAACTAGCAAATTCCAGGGGTGGTAGCCAGCGTATTTTACCATTGAGCTACCCAGGCCCCCAATTAACCGGTTATTAACCGGTTACTAACATTTATAAAAAAAAGTTTTCACTCTGGAACTACTGAAAGGAACTTCATTTCTGTTTTCGGTTACTTTCAGCACATTTTTTGTTCATTTTCAGTTTTTGTTTTTATTCCTTGGAATGTTTTCAGTCCCTGTTTTTGTAAGTACCTTGGAGTACCATGTAAATACTATGGTACATGAATTTCAGAACCATGGTATATATCAAAGTACCATGGTATTACCATCACTGTACCATATAATGGAGCGACCTAAATTTAAATTATGGATCGTGATGGCACAACGGCGATGGCTCATGGACTGTTCTTTACAGGGCTCAAACCATCAACCTTTTTATTACCTAAATTAGCATCTCAAACATAAAATTTGAATTTCCTTTACAAGCCTCTTTGGTTAAAAACAACTACCAAGAAATGTAAAACTGATATACAGTTCTGTGCAAAAGTCTTCAAAAACATTTGTCTTAACGTCCTGAGACCCCACGTCCACATGTGTGGACATTACGTTTTGGCTTCGCTATATGCAACACATAATTTAATTTAATTTAAATCAACTGATCTTAGTTCAGGAGACTCTGGGCTGTCAGTAAAGTGTTTAACTTTCGACGCACAGAGTCATGTGATCAATCAATATGGCGTTGATCACAGAGGAGTTTGTGTTTGGGAGAAACATCAACAAAACTACATCTGGTAAGAAACTTCATTACGTTTTTACATTGAAACCTGTTTCATTCAAAAGATTAGAGTCTTTATTTTCATCCAATATGCAATTTTTGTAAATTTGAGCGATTTATCGCAAAACGGCACACTGTTAAACACATTGACCACATTTGTGGACAGTATGCTCAGTTTCAGTTAAAATATTCTATATTTACTGTGCAATATCACATTGAGAATTAATGGGTTCATGCAAAAACTGGAAAATGTTGACAATGATTGCAGAGGCTGTATATGGAGTTAGGATGAAAATAAGGTGCATTTCAAACTATTCTGAGACCAGTGCAAACAGACAGCACACTGGAGGTTAAGTCATTCACTAAATAGGGAGCAAGGGAGCATCCTATAGCTCTCTATGCAGCTAAGTGCATTCAATTCAAACTTCCTAACAAAAGTTCAGTTTCAGGCTGCAGATGATATTTGGACCACTCAACATTTTTGGTAGACATGGGACAATGGTAATCAGTACATAGATTCATAATTTATAATGTATAATTTAATTTTAACCTGGCTGGCAGTGATTGGATGATGCTGGCCATTACTTTGAATCAGTGTTAATTATGTCTATTTCTGATGTAATGTCTGTAACATAAAACATAAATAACCAACACTCCTGGAAACTCCTGGATTTAGAATTAAAAAAAATCTGACTTTCTATAGCTGGATATTATTTAAAATTTCACAACTTAGTCACACTGTCCACATATGAGGACATACATTTGTAGGAAAACTATTTGGTCTCCAAAGTGGCATTCAGCTGATCACAAAGTCACTTTTGATCAAATCTAGACAGGCCCCATTTCCAGCAGCCATCACTCCAACACCTTATCCTTGAGCAATACTCGCTGAGCTACCCAGGCCCCCGAATTGGTGCTGTTTTGAAGGCAAAGGCGGTCACACCAAATATTGATTTAGCTTTTTTTATGATAACTGGACTTATTTTGACATAAATTGATAAATGAAAATTATTTATGGCATTATTTTTGAAGACATCCTCACTATGCAACATTTTTCACAAGTGCCTAAAACTTTTGCACAGTATTATATGTGCAAAAATACATGCTAGCCACTGTACCAAGGCTTGAAACGCTTTTAATGTTTTTTTTATTTACTCTCAAGTGGATTGTTACTGATACTGACATACAAATGTATTCTTACTTTCTCCGGCCAGATGCCCAGGTGGAAGTATAGACGGGCCTGCAGCAGAAGATACTGAACGTTATCAGGGTTAATCGTGAGGTAGAGATCCAGAGAGTCCCGCAGGAGCTGATACGATTTCTCATTCCCTTCCCTTGACAAAATACAAACACATTTTGTGTAAATGTGCTTCATTAAAACACCTGCTTCATTATCAGCAAAACTGAGAGTGTAAATATGTAAATGTGCATAAAAGAAAGGTTTGTTAATAAATTAACCAACACACCCGTCTTAAAAGTACAAAAAGCTTTGATCAGCAAAATTAGATGACTATAAGAATATAACAGCACTTTCATTGTATGGAAAAGTGCAAAATGGACATTCTTCAAAATATATCCTTTGGTGTTTCACAGAAGAAAGAAAGTCATATAGGTTTGGATACTCCTTTACTATGGAATAAAATCCTAGCACAAGTCTTACCCTCTCTTGCCGATGTTAAGCAGGTTGCCCACCATTCGCAGTAGCAGCTCGCTGGTGCTTATAGCGCCGTAGTAATCTGCTGTCACCTGGTGTCTAATCAGATACTCGCACTCTTTAGCAGCAAGCTGCTTGCCATTTCCAAACGCATCAATGTACATATAATCATAGATGTCACCACTTCTGTGAAACAAGCTCACATTAGTCATCATGTCCCATTACTGTCATTATATTTTTAATACTTGAACAAGTGAATACAACAGAGAACATATTAACATTTTAAGACCATTAATATCAGCTGACTTAAACCTAAGTTAAATATGAACTATGACAGAAATAAATGTAATGAACTTCTTTTGACACTCATTTGTGTTTGCATTTACATTTTATCCAAAGTGACCTACAAATAAGGAATACAGCAAAAAGTGAACCATCCACTTAGAGGCAACAACATGAAAAGTGCTAAAATACAAATTTTCAATTTTGCTCAGACATGTAAGAGTTTGCTGTATAATTAAATATAGTAACAGATAATAACTGAAATGCAGATAACACCCACCTCCTTTGATCTTGGCACCAGCGGAGCAGGAAGTGGTTGGGGAAGTTGACGGGTTCCAGAGGGACTCCTAACTTCCTGGCCAGAGTCATATAGAGCACCGAGAGACTGATGGGAATGCCAGTCCGACGGAGCAGCACCTAACCAGAAGGGGGCGCTACAGGTCTCATTGTGTTCTTTAAATAAACAATTATACATGCAATACAAAAATGTAATGCATTTAGTGCTTTTTTTTAAATAATTTTTTTACCTCCAGGACAATTAGGCTGCAGGTCTGTTTTTTCAGTGTTAAAATACTGTTCTCAATCCCTGCTTAATATGCAGAGATAACTATAAGTAAGCCATTCATAGGTTTATTTTTCTCAAAACTGTAAACACTGTGTCTATGTGGCACTATAAAAATTCCTGTGTTTGTTTTGAGAGACCTGCTTAGACCCACCCCAACAACATTACTCAACCAATGGCATGAGCCAAACATCTGAATGTTTGAACAATAGCAGACGAGGTGCGTCGTTAGAAAGCTGTTTTGAAAACATTGTTTATTTTTGCAATTCTGTTCGCTGGCGCTAGTGTCGCAGAAAAAAAGTTAATTTCTGACCCTGCTCAAGACCTGGAATTCTGTTCCATTTATTGCGCTACCTTTAGCTTTAAAAAAGAAAGTTTGGTCTGAACATCCTCTAAAACAGCATACTTACTGAAACAGAACCTCATTAGTGACTGATTTGAAATGCTATACATTGGCAGAAAATCTGTACTCTACACAAATAGGCCTCTTAACACAAAAAGCACTAGAGACTTGACTCACAATCAATTACAGTAGAGTTTGACTTAGCATGATGCTAATCTAACAACATGATTCTATAATAAGAATTAAAAATGCATAGCTCACTCAAATAATATGCATTATTATACACAAATAAGCAAAACAGCCAATTAAACTAACTTTTTTAAAGACACTTTTCAGCAACTGATGAAATTAACATTTACTGACTCAACTTCATCTGAGCTTGTTGCATTGCATTCTGGCATTGCTTTATCTGTTAAAAACACATGCAACGCTGCCTTAAACTCAAAAAAATGAGGTATCTCATTAAGCAGCATCTTTTGTTGCCTAGTAGAGCTGCACGATTCTGGATAAATTGAGAATCACAATTTTGTAGCTTAGAATAAAGATCACGATTCTCTCACGATTCTGAAGAAAAAAAAATGCTTATGTGATTTACAAAACCAGGACATAAGGGTACTAAAAGTAACATGTAATGTACTAGAGGTTCTGACAAAATGTTCTCTGCTTCAATCTATGCAAAAATGCAATAAAGTTGTAAATCATATATATATATATATATATATAAATTTAAAATGTCCTTAGTCCACAAGAAGGCGCAACGAATACATTACAAACTAAACAGCACCTTGTTATTATTTCAAAAGAAATAAAAAAAAAAATAATAATTCTGTTAAAAATTGCATAAAAAAATAAATGAAACGATTTAGCCTGTTTCTCACATGCGAATTAAAAAGCAAAATGAGTGGAAAAAAAGCTTCATTAACAGTTTTATGTCAACTTAGTTTTGCACTGGTAGGCAAATAAGCAATAAAACACTGTTATTTTACTAATTTAAAATAAATAAATAAATATATATATATATATATATATATATATATATATATAGGTGCATCTCAATAAATTAGAATGTCGTGGAAAAGTTCATTTATTTCAGTAATTCAACTCAAATTGTGAAACTCGTGTATTAAATAAATTCAGTGCACACAGACTGAAGTAGTTTAAGTCTTTGGTTCTTTTAATTGTGATGATTTTGGCTCACATTTAACAAAAACCCACCAATTCACTATCTCAAAAAATTAGAATATGGTGACATGCCAATCAGCTAATCAACTCAAAACACCTGCAAAGGTTTCCTGAGCCTTCAAAATGGTCTCTCAGTTTGGTTCACTAGGCTACACAATCATGGGGAAGACTGCTGATCTGACAGTTGTCCAGAAGACAATCATTGACACCCTTCACAAGGAGGGTAAGCCACAAACATTCATTGCCAAAGAAGCTGACTGTTCACAGAGTGCTGTATCCAAGCATGTTAACAGAAAGTTGAGTGGAAGGAAAAAGTGTGGAAGAAAAAGATGCACAACCAACCGAGAGAACCACAGCCTTATGAGGATTGTCAAGCAAAATCGATTCAAGAATTTGGGTGAACTTCAGAAGGAATGGACTGAGGCTGGGGTCAAGGCATCAAGAGCCACCACACACAGACATGTCAAGGAATTTGGCTACAGTTGTCGTATTCCTCTTGTTAAGCCACTCCTGAACCACAGACATCGTCAAAGGCGTCTTACCTGGGCTAAGGAGAAGAAGAACTGGACTGTTACCCAGTGGTCCAAAGTCCTCTTTTCAGATGAGAGCAAGTTTTGTATTTCATTTGGAAACCAAGGTCCTAGAGTCTGGAGGAAGGGTGGAGAAGCTCATAGCCCAAGTTGCTTGAAGTCCAGTGTTAAGTTTCCACAGTCTGTGATGATTTGGGGTGCAATGTCATCTGCTGGTGTTGGTCCATTGTGTTTTTTGAAAACCAAAGTCACTGCACCCGTTTACCAAGACATTTTGGAGCACTTCATGCTTCCTTCTGCTGACCAGCTTTTTAAAGATGCTGATTTCATTTTCCAGCAGGATTTGGCACCTGCCCACACTGCCAAAAGCACCAAAAGTTGGTTAAATGACCATGGTGTTGGTGTGCTTGACTGGCCAGCAAACTCACCAGACCTGAACCCCATAGAGAATCTATGGGGTATTGTCAAGAGGAAAATGAGAAACAAGAGACCAAAAAATGCAGATGAGCTGAAGGCCACTGTCAAAGAAACCTGGGCTTCCACACCACCTCGGCAGTGCCACAAACTGATCACCTCCATGCCACGCCGAACTGAGGCAGTAATTAAAGCAAAAGGAGCCCCTACCAAGTATTGAGTACATATACAGTAAATGAACATACTTTCCAGAAGGCCAACAATTCACTAAAAATGTTTTTTTTATTGGTCTTATGATGTATTCTAATTTTTTGAGATAGTGAATTGGTGGGTTTTTGTTAAATGTGAGCCAAAATCATCACAATTAAAAGAACCAAAGACTTAAACTACTTCAGTCTGTGTGCATTGAATTTATTTAATACACGAGTTTCACAATTTGAGTTGAATTACTGAAATAAATGAACTTTTCCACGACATTCTAATTTATTGAGATGCACCTGTATATATAATTTATTTATTTTTTTTGCTTCAATTGCTTCAAGCTTTTAAAGGAATTATTCAAGAGCCAGTAAATAGAGAAGAGATTAAACAGTGCTTTAAGTTTTTTAGCAACAGTAGCAATTAAACATTTAAAATATTATAATATAAAAACATTAAAAAAAAAGTAATTTAATGCAAAATGAAACTATTTAAATATTTGACACTCTTTACTGTGTGGTTATTAGATATACATTAATACTGATTTGATGCAGTAAGAATGCCTAAATCCTATAACAGACAGCTTGCAGCTGATTTACATTTTGAGATCGCACAGATCTAACACTTTGAAGAATTTGTCCTGTCTGCTTATACATTAACGGCTGTGTTTGCTTTAATATCTCATAAAGACAGTGCAGATTTAATCCCATCTGTTTACACTGGTAATTAACAGCTGTGTTTAAATTAATATCGCCTAAAGAGGGGTATTTTGATTACAAGCGTACGGGCAGACACACGCATGTGACTGTGGAAAGCAGCCGGCTGTAATCAAACAGCTCACGGGTAGCGAATTTAGTCAGATCTGGGTAATGCCGATATTGTGTCGGTGGCTATTAAAATATTGAATTGAGCAGAGATTATGTCATACTCTTAGCTAATAATGGCTGCACCCTGCAGTTTGTAAACCACTATGCTGGAAAAACGTTTTAGTTTATTCAGCATCTCGTGCAGGAGCGCTGTGTTTTGTAGATGCCATGTAAAGTTTAAAAGATCAACATTTAAAAATGCATCTTGAAGTGAATTTCTCATTTAAATTTGACCAACTTACAAAGGCATGCCACGGGAACATTAATATACATTGCAGAATCGTTGTCATTTAGAAAGGAGATCGCGTAGGTGTCTGAATCGAGATCGCGATCTTTTAACGATTAATCGTGCAGCTCTACTGCCTAATATCTGGAACTACCTTCGTGTCAGAAGCGTGCCTATGATGCCTTAAAATGCTATCTAGGTATGCAACTAGGTTTTAGAAAAGAGCTTATGTATGTATAAGGTTATCCACAGGAAAATAGCAGTCTAACTTGAATATTTCCGACATGAGATGGTAGTCATGTGAATCATGTACCTGATGTATGTATGAGTTTAGTGGATTATAGTAGTCTCGCTCATTGCCCTTGTACTGCAGCTGGTCATACAACACCACGTTGAGAGCACAAATGACTTGCCTTTGAAACTCCATGTCTTCTAGAACAAAGCAGTCACCTAGAAAAACAAACCAGAGAAGACAGATTTAGGGCGGATGCTAAAACTGAAGTCGACCGATAGTGGATTTTGCAGATACCAATAACTAAGGTGGTGGAAAGGCCGATAACTGAGTAACTGGCCGATAGTTTAGGAAATCTATTTATAGAATTGTTAAAAATATTCTTAGTCTTTCTATGACGGGCACAGACACAGAGGCTACAAGAGTCCAAAAAAAAAATTAAAAAAATTCCTAGATGCAGTTTATTGTTAACAAAATGTGATTTATCGTTACAAAAATCCCAATAATAACGCAGGACTTAACTATAAAAAAGCCCAAAACACACAAAGGACACTTATTTTGAAATGATGGAGACTTGGCTCTGTTACAACACTCTATATTTAAGTATTAACCAAATTAAAGGAATAGTTCACCCCAAAATATAAATGCTTTCAACATTTACTCACCCTGTATGACTTTCTTCTGCTGAACACAAATGAAGATTTCATAAGAATATCTCTGTACGTCAATACAATGCAAGTTAATGGTCTCCAGAACTTTGAAGGTCAAAAAAGCACATAAAGGCAGCATACAAGTAATCCACATGACTCCAGGGGTTAAATCCATATCTTCAGAAGTGATCTGATAGGTGTGGGTAAGAAACAGATCAATATTTCAGTCCTTTTTTAAAGGAAACCTCAACTTTCACATTCTCCTCTTTTGTTTTTGACTATTTTTATTTTTTGTGCATATCGCCACCTACTGGGCAGGGAGGAGAATTTATAGTAAAAAAGGACAAATATTGATCCGTTTCTCACCCTCACCAATCATATAGCTTCTGAAGATATGGATTTAACCACTGGAGTCATATGGATTACTTTTATACTCCCTTTACGTGCTTTTTGGACCTTCAAAGTTCTGGCCACCATTCACTTGCATTGTATGGAACTACAGAGCTGAGATATTCTTCTAAAAATCTTTGTGTTCAGCAGAAGAAAGAAAGTCATATACATCTGGAATGGCGAGTAAATGATGAGAGAATTTTAATTTTTGAGTGAACTGTCCATTTAAGCTATTTATAGCCTATTGTATATATATTCACCAGATGAAGGGTTTTGTATGCTTACTCAAGGATAAGGTGTTGGAGTGATGGCTGCTGGAAATGGGGTCTGTCTTGATTTGATCAAAAATGATTTTTTTTCAAAAAGTGATGGTGCTGTTTTTTTACATCAGTAATGTCCTGACTATACTTTGTGATCAGTTGAATGCCACTTTGGTGAATTGAAGTACCAATTTCCTTCCAAAACAGCAAAATCTGTACATTATTCCAAACTTTTGGCCACCATTGTATATATATACACATGCATTACTAAATTGCTAATTTGGTACTAGAAAATCACTTGCCATTATATCAAACACTGCTGAAAGCTATTTGGTTCATTAAATGAAGCTTAACATTATCTTTGTGTTTGTTTTTGAGTTGCCACAGTTTGCAATAGACTGGCATGTCTTAAGGTCGATATAAGGTCAAAAATGGCAAAAAAAAGAAACAGCTTTACCCTATACAATGCTTGAAAGGCTAAACAATGCTTGAAAATGAAAAAAAAAAAAACTGAAGATTTCATACAAAGGTGTACACTACAGTCTTCAAAGACAAAGGACAACTGGCTCTAACAAGGACAGAAAGAAATGTGGAAGGCCAGATGTACAACTAAACAAGAAGATAAGTACATCAGAGTCTCTAGTTTGAGAAATAGATGCCTCACATGTCCTCAGCTGACAGCTTCATTGAATTCTACCCGCTGAACACCAGTTTCATGTACAACAGTAAAGAGAAGACTCAGGGGTGCAGGCCTTATGGGAAGAATTGCAAAGAAAAAGCCACTTTTAAAACAGAAAATTAAAAAGAAAAGGTTAGAGTGGGCAAAGAAACACAGACATTGGACAACAGATAATTGGAAAAGAGTGTTATGGATCTATTGACAAGGGCCAAATTGTGATGGCTAGATGACTGGGACAGAGCATCTACAAAACGGCAGGTCTTTTGGGGTGTTCCCGGTATGCAATAGTTAGTACCTATCAAAAGTGGTCCAAGAAAGGACAACCAGTGAACCGGCGACAGGGTCATGGGCGCCCAAGGCTTACTGATGCGCATGGGGAGCGAAGGCTAGTCCGTCTGGTCCTATCCAACAGAAGAGCTACTGTTGCACAAATTGCTGAAAAACTAAATGCTGGCCATGATAGAAAGGTGTCAGAACACACAGTGCATCGCAGCTTGCTTCATATGGGGCTGTGTAGCCGCAGACCGGTCAGAGTGCCCATGCTGACCCCAGTACACCGCCGAAAGTGCCTACAATGGGCACGTAAGCGTCAGATCTGGACCATGGAGCAATGGAAGAAGGTGGCCTGGTCTGATGAATCACGTTTTCTTTTAGATCATGTGGACGGCCGCGTGCGTGTGTGTCGTTTGCCTGGGGCTGCAGGATGCACTATGGGAAGAAAGCAGGCCGGCAAAGGCAGTGTGATGCTCTGGGCAATGATCTGCTGGGAAACCTTGGGTCCTGGCATTCATGTGGATGTTACTTTGACACGTACCACCTACCTAAAGATTGTTGCAGACCACGTACACCCCTTCATGACCGTGTATACGGTATTTCTTGATGGCAGTGGCCTCTTTCAGCAGGATAATGCGCCCTGCCACACTGCAAAAATTGCTCAGGAATGGTTTGAGGAACATGACAAGAGTTCAAGGTGTTGACTTGGCCTCCAAATTCCCCAGATCTCAATCCAACTGAGCATCTATGGGATATGCTGGACCAACAATTCCGATCCATGGAGGCTCCACCTCGCAACTTACAGGACTTAAAGGATCTGCTGCTAATGTCTTGGTGTCAGATACCACAGGACACCTTCAGAGGTCTTGTGGAGTCCATGCCTCGACGGGTAAGAGCTAGTGGTTGACCGATATTTCACCAAGGCCGATAAATCTGCTGATATTCTGACTTTTTTAATTATTGGCATCGGCCGATAAATTTTCCCCTTTGGCCGCTTTGTTTCTTGAGGGCGCTGAGAATTACCTGCTTTCATGTGAAACGACTGAGACATGTAAAGATCCAGTCACGGTTGGTTTTGTTGTTACGTGCCATCGTGTTACTACAATAATAGACCAGTGCGCAACACAGTCTCATTTAAACAGTCCGCATATCGGAGCCGCGAAAGACATGTTTGAGCTCATAATGTTAAAGTGCTCGTCTGTTTCATTCTGCCTCTCTCTCCTCAACAGTTCCCTATAACTTTTAACTGTCTTGTCTAATGATAAAAAGGCAAATATCAATCAAACTAATAGCATATACTGTCTACAAATATGCACATATCTCGTTTAAACAGATGTAATAAACCAACCTCACACAACTTCAGCATCCTGTGGAGTGCTCATTTATCTTCCTCTAAAGCACGTATTTTAACAGTCTCTCCTCAACAGTTCCCTGTCACTTTTCTAATGATAAAAAAGGCAAATATAAATAAAACTAATAATAATAAAACTTCTATTATATACTGTCTACAAATATGCAGATATCTCGTTTAAACAGATGTAATTCACGAAAATCCAGCATTTTCTTCCCGTCGAGCACTCATCTAATACCTTCCTCTGAAGTGCATATACTATGAGCCAGAATCAAAACTTCAGGATCAGGATCAAAAGTTCCTCTGATTCACAAATCATGACGACAATCCAAGCAGGAGATCAAGACCGTTTAAACTGTCAGGAGATTGAGGCTCGCGCTGGATACACACGAGCGCGTGAGTGCGACCAAAGTCTTTCTAGCAAGTCAGTCCACTGTCAGCCATAGTCTCTCGGGAGACTATTTCCAGTCATGAAAGTGCAGCTCCTATTTACTTGAATGGAGAAAGACCAAAATGTCCAAAACGATTGGTCAAGATTACGATCAAAGAACATATTTCAAATCAGCAGTAAAATCTGACAACACGGGTATCATAAATGGTGCTTCTTTACCTCAGATTACGATTAAAAAAAGCAATTTTCCCAATTTTTATAGTTAATGCGCATACGCATTCTCGAGTTAACTGACAGGCAATGTCTGTATCTAAAAGGTGATTGGCTCTTTTACCTGTAAGACAGGACTTCCTATCTACATCCATTGACCATTCTAATTTTTCCCATTAATTTAAATAGAAGTGGCCCATCTCTGCTAAATAGTCACTGGTGCAACTTCAAGGTAAAAGCGCTTCACGTGTGCTATGAGTAAATGTCTTATTCTCTATGCACTTTATGTACAATTGGTTTGATTTGGTATTTTTGGAGAAAATGCGATTGCTAACGTGGACATGCTACGGTTGCTGGACTACTGTGTATACAGTTATGTCCTTCCTAATATATTAACAATTTCTTCATGTACAGATAAATTGGCAATTTTATGTTTACATTATTTACTATATTAAATTGTGTTATATATTGGCATTGTATCGGCCTATCGGCCACCCTGCTCTCTGGATATCGGCATCGACCATTAAAAACCCATATCGGTCGACCACTACTCAGAGCTGTTTTGGCAGTACGAGGGGGACCGACACGATATTAGGCAGGTGGTTTTAATGTTGTGGCTGATCGGTGTATAATATATATATATATATATATATATATATATATATATATATATATATATACACACCGATCATATATACCATATATGCCAAAACAGCGCCAACCCGCATCTCATTCTGAGATGTTATTCTTCTCACCTCAATTGTACAGAGTGGTTATCTGAGTTACTGTAGATTTTGTCAGTTCAAAAAAGTCTGGCCATTCTCTTTTGACCTCTCTCTCTCTCTCTCTCTCTCTCTCTCTCGCTCTCATTTCCGTCCACAGAACTGCCCCTCACTGGATGTTTTTTTGTTACTGGCACCATTCGGAGTAAATTCTAGAGACTGTTGTGCGTGAAAATCCCAGGAGATCAGCAGTTACAGAAATACTCAAACCAGCCCATTTGGCACCAACAATCATGCCATGCTCAAAATCACTGAGATTACATTTTTTTCCCCATTCTGATGGTTGATGTGAACATTAACAGAAGCTCCTGACCCGTATCTGGATGATTTTATGCACTGCGCTTCTGACACACGATTGGCTGATTAGATAGTCGCATGGATGATTGTTGGTGCCAGATGGGCTGGTTTGAGTATTTCTGTAACTGCTAATCTCCTGGGATTTTCACACACAACAGTCTCTAAAATTTACTCAGCATGGAGCCAAAACCAAAAGACATCCAGTGAGGGGCAGTTCTGTTGATGGAAATGCCTTGTTGATGAGAGAGGTCAACAGAGAATGGTGTATATGCATATACAGTGTATATGCTTGCCCAATGCAGTTCAAAGTAGATTAGAAAATTAAGAGACATCAGGGACATTTATTCCATCGATATCAAGCACAAAGCTTTTAATTAGACAATGAGAATACATAGGACTGGCTACACAGGTCTAGGGTCTGACTAATGCACCTCATTACAACAACAAATAAATTTTTTATATCTCTCTTTAATGATATTACATATATTACAGCTTAATTTTCTGTTATAGCATAAGTTTCTAAAAAAGCTGCTTTGAAACGATATGTTGTGTAATAAAAATGACTTGACTGACCTTGGCCGGCTCGTAGACTCGGGTGTGTGGCATTTTTTACTTGAAGATTTTTCTTCACCTTGTCTGCAATTTCCTCTATCTGGGCAGATATGATCTCAAGAGTGACATCAGTCAGAGGGTTGCAATACTGGTCGACCAAAACAGCACCTGGAAACAAGGATAAATCAGAAGGGAATGTGTTTTTCCAGTAAAACCTGTGATGCTTCCTAAATGTTAAAGCTTAAGTGTGTAATTTCTCCGCCATTAGCGCGACCAAATGGAATTCCAAACATTTTGCTGTTTCAAAACAGATACCAGAAAGCAAACAGATTGTCCACAACTCATGCCATTGGTTGAGCCAACGTAGCTGTATCAGGCTGGACGGGCCAATCAAACGGGGTAATGTTTTGATACTGCCACAGAGTCACAGTGTTACACTTTTAGATGAAATCAACCTACAAATCGCTTACTTATAGTTGACTCTGATTAAGCTGGGATATGAGAATTAATTTTAACATTGAAAATGTTACACATGTCAGCTTTAAGCTTCAAAACCATTATATTCTGACAGATATGACGAAGTAGACCGGTGTCACACTGGCCCTTATATTGTCTTGTCACTGGTATGGTAATGCCTTATCGCACTATTACATTTTGAAGCAATTTACTAATTTATGATTTATAAGAAATAAAACATTACTTGTGCTTGTGTGAAACTCACCCTCTAGAGCTGTTTGTTGTTCTGGTGGTCGCTCAAGGAACATCTTCAAACTCCGCAAAATGTTCTGCTGGCGGAGGAAGTATAGGATTTTCTTTGCATAGTACTTCAATGTCAAACTTCTCCTAAAGGCATAATAGGAATACAGGGAAAGAGAACGAATCTTTAATTCTGTCAAATCAATACCTGGTAAGGGTAAAACTACATGAACGAGAAAGCACATCTCTAACCTTTTGTCCGAGTTCAAAATGGTGAGCAGCTCATCCTCACAGAAGTGATCTGGGGCACCAAGAGACTCAATTTCTGCAAAGCTGTCTCCAAGAACCTGGCCAACGCAAGGCTGAGTTACAGATCTCTGGGTTAGTGACGACAGCAACCAACTATATCCAGCTTACCTTGTAAATCTACCTCCGATCTTTTGCGTAATGATAATAGCAAAAAGACACATTTTTGAGAAACTGTATATTTCACAACTGCAAATTGTGACAGCATTGTAGGTTGGTCTCTGTCATAGTAACTTACAACTTCTGTGAAGAACCTCTTGGAAATAGACTCCACTGTTCTTCTTATCTGTTGACCAACCATGTGACGGGTCTTGAATTCCTTCAGCCAATCATATGACTCGTTCTGCCGATACAGTCTCTGAAGCCTTGGCCACCTAAAACATGAATGGCACATCAGTGACATTTCACCTCACGACACAATAAGGGATTATAAAAGTGATGCTAAACATATTCCTTAAATGTTGCCAGGATATTGCTGTATGTCATATTCTATAGAACAATCATTTTGTGTGTGCTGTGGTTGGGCAAAGAAGACAATTGTATGCCCATAGGCCCCATAAAAGCTCTAAAATGTACCTTGCAAACTGATTTGCTATGCAACGTGGACCCTAAAAAAAACTTTTTATTTCTATAATTTGTATGTTTAGTCTGTAATGATAATAATACAATTATTTATTATTAAAAAATACATATATATTTTGGAAAACATATTAGACTGTTTGAAGGAGATTTCATGTTAATAATTATTTTACAGTAGTGAATAACTAAAAGCATACTTACAATGGTAAATATTGCATATTTATTAAAGCATACCATATTTTAAGATTAAATATATGATAAATAAGAGGACTCATTACAGAGGATCTCAGAATATATGTCACCCAGAGTTATAAAAAATATATCTATTGCGTTTAACATAGGAGTATAGGATGTGAACTCATGTTAAACATCACACATATGAATCTTTCTGCATGTGCAGAAAGCAGGCAATAGAATTTGGTGCATCAGCAGAATGGGTACGCGACATGACAGCTCTCAAATAAAACATTAAGGGCACATCTAAACAACCTGAAAGGGATCCGGCACGTTTTACGCAACCATCAAGCTTATATCTGTAAAAGCTGTCAGTAAATAGAGGTATAAAGATTTAGAAAAGTCATGCCACCTGAGTTTGTACTGGTGCGCCCAGACCTTCCCTCTGCCATGGCACACGTCATGCAGCCTCTTGCACGTGCAGGACACGTTGCTAATGTCGATATGGTTTAGAACGGGAAAGCACAATATATGCTCTAACAATTCAGCGGGTAAATCGTTTAACTGCTTCTCGAAACTCTCGAAAACAACCGCATTCCCTCCTAGAGTTCGAGCTCCAGTGTATGGCGTCGCCATCTTTTCTGTTTACTCCGATGACCTCATCGCCGAAACTCCGCCCAGTTGTGCAACTAAACCACGCCCCTTAGTGGTGCAAAGGGCTGAACTTTGAGAGCAGCGTGAAATAAGCTCAATATATCTCTGTGAATTACCTTTGGATTTGACATTTTTCTTTGAATTCAACCTTTAACTAGAAAACATTGAACATTTAACATACATTTTACATTTAAAATGACTTCAAGATGTACAATTCAGATTTTGTTTTGTTTGTTTGTAATTTATAAAGTCACCAATTAATAAACAGCACCTGTGTTGTTGTTTTTATTTTTTATTTTCATTTATTTAATTAATTACTTTTTGTATATGTGTTTCTTCGCTTATCAGCATCTTTTTTTTTTTCTGTATGCATGATTCTGTCATGTCAGATTGTTTTGTGTTTGTTAAAACAACAACAAAAACAAATTAACTGACATTGTCAAACGTAAATATAATTAATAAATATTATCAACCTTGAAACATTATTATTATTTCTGTTTTATGTAGAAACCTTATGGCAAATATACAAGCATTGTTTTTTTTTTAAAAAAAATATATATTATTTGTTTTTATTTTCATTACAAGATGTTCAGTATTTTAATATCCCATGTGCTTATTTATTTGTTCAAAGATTAATATATATATATATATATATATATATATATATATATATATATATATATATATATATATATATATATATATATTCAAAGATCTGTTGTTCAAAGATCTAAATGTAACATTTAAAATGACTTTAAAATGTACAACTCATAATTTCATTTGACTGATAGTTATTAAAGGTATCACTTAGTTAATTTATTAATTAAACAGCATATGTGTTGTTGCTTTTATTTTTATTTTTTATTCACTCATTCATTGCTTTTTGTATGTGTGTTTCTTCATTTAACATTATCTTATTGTGTCATATGGAAGGCCAAATTACTCAAAATTAAATTATTAAACACAATGAAATTGTTACGAATCTATACAATTATTCAATTAATCATTAAATCAGTTAATAAATCAATACATGTCTCTTGTAGCACTAGTTTGTGACCATTTTTATTTTAGCATTATCTTTTCGCCCACTGTCGTTGAATGCTGTGCCTAGTGTCATGCCAGATTGTATTTTTAAACAATTTAAAACAAACAAATCATTATAACAGCATCATACTTGAAAGTAATCAATAAAGAACATCAAACATTAATTATATAGAAACTTTACCCTAGATGCACAAGTAAATTTTCTAAAAGTAAATTTAGGAATTTTCATTTAAAAAGTTTTAGATTATTTTACATCTGTTGGCCTATGTGTCAGGGATATTTTTATTATTATTATGATTAAAAATGGGAAATTAAATGTACACTTAATAACTTTTGTCTTAGTGTCATCTTGGACTGGCACCTAGCGGCTTGGATGCAGCATAATTTAAAATCAATAGTTTTCAGTTCCAGATGCCATTGCAGAAATTTAGTATTCACAGTCAGCCATGATTACTTTAATCAATGAGTGAAAGTGTCAAATAGCAGGACAGTTACTGAGATTAAGCCAGCAGTATTTGGCTGGTCATGTGATTTTAACATGGCAGCCCCCATGAGGGGACCCTCTCCATGTAGAATAAAACAGCTTTTATAAGGTTACTGATATGACTGGAGTCTTCATTTTAATATGAGTGGTCATGATTTCCTACATATATTGCAAAATTACAATTCATGTCTTTAGGAGTTACATTTTTTAAATGTGGAAAAAATACTGAGTGCACATTTAAACTCCTTTTTGTGCTTCTTTTTGTGTCTAATATTCATTCTTTTGTTATTTAATTTATTTTTAATTGAATTGTTACTATTTTTTTTATTTCATATTTCATATTTCATTTGCAATCATTTCCTTTTGAATGTAATTTCCCCCTGTACTTATTATTGTTCAAGAGTCTTTTATTGTAACATCAGTAAAGCTCAATGAAGCGCCAGTGCGCATGTGTCCGCCCGCCTCCGCGTGCACGCGCCAGCTGAGCGCGCGTACACGACGTTTCAGCTGCAGTTTTGTCCTGAAATAGTCAGCAGCTGTATGTGTCAGGTGTTTAAACAGGAATTCAGCTGTGTTTACAGGTCGCCAGGTGAGTTAGCAACCAGTTTACTAGCTGTCAGCGCGATTCCGTCACAACTATCAAAGCAAAAACAAAACAGATGTTATACAGAACATAAAGATGTTATAAAAAGCGAACGAAAAAAATGAAAACATACTGTGCCAGCAGGACCCCAATGCTGCCATCTAGATGGGAGGAAAGGACATACAGTACCTCTTGTAGACATGACCAGAATGGTATGAGAAAAGGTGATGCTTTAGAGAGGAAAAATGGGAGGAGAAAGAAAGAGGTACTTCAGGAGGGCCAATCAATGACATCACATAGTGCACCACATATACACCCAGTATCCACCAGTTAATGGTGCTTGAATTTAGAGAGAAAAAAAAAAAAAAAAAGATTTTTTAAAGATTTATTTTCAGTTTCTTCATGACCTATCATACATCGGCTCAGAAAGTTAGCTTTTTCATCTCTGGTCTACTACATTAAATGTTCTCAGACAGAGAGTTTTAGTAAGGCATGAAACCAACAAATAGTAAAAAAAAAAGTTTTTAACGACTTTAAATGTCGTCAAATCGCAAAAAAAAAAAAAAAAAAAAAGCCTGTATTTTGACACAGATGTGTGTATTTAAGTGTTACTTAATAAGATAATGTATGTTAGCAGATGTCTTTCACTTATTAGCGAACAATGCAAATTGTAGTTTATCATTAACTGGTTTGTCAATAAACTTAAGTTGTTATAGCTTATGTACTTTGAATACTAAAAGATGGGGTTAAAAGATTATATTTTTCCCTTCGTAAACTGGTTTTTGTTTTCCCTCTGTTTCTTTACATGCACAATGGATTTTCGGAGGAAGTAAAGGGGGACAGTGTGTATCCAGCCACTAGTTATCAGTTAACAGGTGGTTTGAGAACTTCCTGCCATTAGAGATGCACTTTCAGTACAGTTTTGTTACATTTGTTTCCAGTAATGTCAGTTTGTAGCTTTTAACCAGGAAGGTCAGCCCAAGCTGGTGAGTTCACCCTAAGAAATTCATTAGATAGTTAGTTAGTCAACAGGTTTATGTTGTTTGTAAGAAGAGGAGGAAGGTTTCCCATGTTATGGCAAGTGTGCTAGCATCAAAAATGGGGCTCAGTTCCCTCCGGAAGAAGCAAGCCAAGACTTTCAATGTCAAAATTGTTACAATGGATGCAGACTTGGAGTTCAGTTGTGAGGTGAGTGCTTTGCATGTATGTGATTGCTATTTTAAAAAAAACCAAAAAAAAAAACCTATAGCGTTTTTTTCAAAACTCTTGTGACCACATTGAAAATCTGCGATTAGAATTTTGAAAAATGGTTAAACAAAGAAATGATATGACTTAAAGTGATTGAGACATTAAATACTCTGCACTTTAGGTCACGAATGATTTTGTGACACTGACCATTTTAACACCTGTGTATGAAGGGTCAGATTTTCTTGTTTCCATTAAAACACACAAGATGCTCTTTGGAACATTCTCAAATCATACTGGGCATGAATCAACTGGTTTCACACAAATTTGGGGAGTCAGTGCCAGCTCAAATGCATGCAGTAATGAAAGGAAAAGGGAGAAATTCTAAAATGTAAATGTTTCAATTCAACTGATAATTAGGGGTCCATGCACCAAAGGTGCTGGAACCCTATTGTATTTGTACTGATTTTCTTATTAGGGGTCCATGCACCAAAGGTGCTGGAACCCTATTGTATTTGTACTGATTTTCTTATTAGGGGTCCATGCACCAAAGGTGCTGGAACCCTATTGTATTTGTACTGATTTTCTTATTTTTTTCCTGCCCTAAAAGTGTATGGGCAGTCAAAATCGTAAGTCCTAGAGACACCAAAATTGGCAGGATGGTCCTAAATCCCCCCCACTACTCAGGCGCGCACACCCCCCCCATCGACCTCAAGATGTCTCTATAATAAGCACCTTCACTTTTTGGCTCATATCTTCGCAACTGTAAGGGCTAGAATTTCCTCTGATACCTTGGTTCAAGACAAACAATACGTATATCTCCGATTTCCTTTCCGCCCGGAAAAATTTTCCAGCAATTTGGATTTTCTGAAAAACCTACTTTTGTGAACTCCTCCTAGGCCGTTTGTCCGATTTTCGGATTTGTGATTTGTCAGATCGTTTCGAAGATATTAGCTAATTAATTATTTGGGTGTGGCCCAAATTGACTTAATGACCTATATCTTCTGAACGCAAAGTCCAAACTTTATGAAACTTTGAATACTTTGATATCAGAACATTTTGAAGATGCATGCAAAGTTTCGTCCTATTTCACAAATAGGGGGCACTACAGCTAAAAATTCCTTATAATTCTGCAATTGTTTGAGTGAAAATGTTTAAAATTGGCATGCATCATCTCTGGGTCACACGCTAACATATCCTTACAAAAACAATTTGACAAATCACCAAAAATGGTGCCACCAGCCAGTCAAATTTAAGCAGCTAATAACT
This sequence comes from Myxocyprinus asiaticus, assembly GCF_019703515.2. Lineage (NCBI taxonomy): Eukaryota > Metazoa > Chordata > Actinopteri > Cypriniformes > Catostomidae > Myxocyprinus > Myxocyprinus asiaticus. The sequence goes on along the minus strand of NC_059346.1, from coordinate 8,247,910 downwards.
TGCATTGCGAATGGCTGATCGTTACGGAATTTATGGTGCACTTACAGGTTGCCAAAATTAGGCAGTATACCAAATTTGGTGAAATCGTCCTCAAGGTGGCACTATAATTAGCTCATTTGCATTTTTGCTAATAACTTATAAGTTGTATTTAAGTGTTACTTAATAAGATAATGTATGTTAGCAGATGTCTTTCACTTATTAGCAAACAATGCAAATTGTAGTTTATCATTAACTGGTTTGTCATTAAACTTAAGTTGTTATAGCTTATGTACTTTGTATACTAAAAGATGGGGTTAAAAGATTATATTTTTCCCTTCGTAAACTGGTTTTTGTTTTCCCTCTGTTTCTTTACATGCACAATGGATTTTCGGAGGAAGTAAAGGGGGACAGTGTGTATCTAGCCTCTAGTTATCAGTTAACAGGTGGTTTGAGAACTTCCTGCCATTAGAGATGCACTTTCAGTACAGTTTTGTTACATTTGTTTCCAGTAATGTCAGTTTGTAGCTTTTAACCAGGAAGGTCAGCCCAAGCTGGTGAGTTCACCCTAAGAAATGCATCAGATAGTTAGTTAGTCAACAGGTTTATGTTGTTTGTAAGAAGAGGTTTGATTTACCAATATTGTCCACTAGATGGGGCGCCAAGACTAACAATCAGTGAAAATTTGGGCATGTAAGCTTAAAGGAATAGTTCACCCAAAAATGAATAGATTGCTTCAAAAGACATGGATTAAACCACTAGAGTTTTATGAATTATTTTATGCTGCCTTAATGAGCATTTTGGAGCTGCAATGTTTTGGTCACCATTAATTTGCATTGTATGGACCTACAGAGATGAGATATTCATCTAAAAATCTTTTTTTTGTGTGTGTGTGTTCTGCAAAAGAAAGACATTCACATCTGGGATGGCATGAGTAAGTAAATGATGAAAGAATTTTCATTTCTGGATGAACAATTCCTTTAACTTGAAGGCACCACACTGTTGGTGGTTTAATATTTGTGTTCCACTCTCAGCTCACTGTCATTTTGCCCTTGAGAAAGGCACTTGGCTTGACCTGTTTTTCCAGGTGAGCCGCATCAAGGCTGTCTCCTCTAGCAGCTTTACATAAAAACAGAGACAGTTCAGTGGGCTTAAAAAAAAAAGTTCTCCGAAAAGTGAAAATGTTGTTATCATTTATCAAATTCGCCCTCATGTACTTCCAACCAAGTTCTAATTTCTTACGTTACACACAAATTGGGTTAGGCAAAATGTTTGAACTGTTCTTTTGAATACAACTAAATTGGATGATTATTTGTCCAAGCTTCAAAATGGACGAAAAGCACCATAAAAGTATCATAAAGTAGTCCATATTAGGGATGTGCAAAACTACCAATTTTCATAATTTACTAGTCTATCGTTTGTTTGAACTAGTCGGTGTTAAGGATAATAATGTATAATTAGGCTCCGTTTTGGTCACGTGACCCCGATCAGACATATTTCAGAGGAAAATACGATGCTAAGTGCAGCACTTCAACATGGTGACTCAGGGATATTGAACTAAAAATATTGCATAAATAACTATAACAGCTTATTGCACAAAACTATCAATGTAAGAGAAAAAATAAGAAAGGCTTCAATACAGAACGGCACAAAACCGCATACGCGCATCGAGGATGCATCGGATGGTGACTTGTGGGCAAGAACTCGGTACTATGGTGGCAGACAAAGGATATTTATCATTTTGTTTTTCCTCAAGAGTTCCCCGTCGTAAGCTTGCGAAAGTCTGACTCCATCAACATTTGTTTTGTTTTTTTGGGTGGGGCATCATTTTAATACAGTAATAAACATGGAGAAAATGAGTGTTTATAGACTTTATTTTTTTAATGTGTCACTAGTCCTGCAAAACCTCACTTGTGTGATAATGCCAGTAGTACTCTCAATGGATTCAAATGTGCTGTGGCAGTTAATTGCACAACAGGAAGACCGCAGCACACCTTAAAGCTCGCAATAGATGCGTTCTATGTCCTCCTGTCTTTCCGAGTTTGTTCTTCTAAGGATGCTTGGCAAGACCGGTCTTAATAAGAATGCAAGCCCGTTCTCCACGTTCTTTGAATTGAGATTGACCCCTAGTTCACGACATCAAGCAGTTTAAACCTTTTTTTACTGCATCTGTTTATTCAAGCAGTGTCAGAAAGAATCAGCAAAATACTTTAATCTCTCCACAACACCTTACAGATACAGGAAAATTACTCGTAGCAGAAGATTTAACATCCAAATGTGATTGTCTTGTAATGTGTGATGTGATGCTTTGATGGCTGTAACAGCAGCGGTGCATAAATGGACAAAACTTAAAGCATTAAAGAGATTAAAGTTCTTGCAGAGGGTTTTACTGTGCTGACTATTATTCACTTTTAAGCACAGCAAGCTATCATCACGCAAAAACACTCTCCGAGAAGTTGCTTCTCTCCATTAATTTGAGAATTGTGTATCTAACCACCACCACTAAAAATATGAATGTTAGTATTCCACGTCACTAATCGACAAGTCAGTTGTTGTTTGATCAGTCGACCGACGTAGCACTTCCCTAGTCCATATGCTCAGTGGCATCTCAGGCTTATTATTTCTGGTGGGGCACACACAATCACTTGCCTAACCAACCATTGCTAATAATTTCATCTCGGCACAAAACACCAATAAAACTTACACATCCAAGTCAAAAAGCTCAAGTGACTGTGAAAGGAAACTATATAGGCAAATCGTCAAAGGCATGGATATTATCTCACCAACCCACATGAACAGCATAACAAAATGAATCAAATTGAAAGACACTGAATATTTTGCAGTTATTGTAATCTAATACACACAAATGCATCAACAACAACACAAAGCAACAAAATGCAATTCATTAACACGATGAGTGGTGCGCTTCAACTTTACGCCTACCAGCAACATATTAGAATAAAATCAGCTTGACATACCATTTAAGGTCATTTGAAAAGAAATGATGCATGATGATCTTTCAGCTGGGCAAACTTGTCAGTTACTGTTCTGTCAAAATCTCTCAATCCATGAATAAATTCATTCTCGTTGGAAAGCATGGCAAGGGGCATTTAATGTCTGTTGGCCTATGGCATTTCTTTTAAACATTTTTATCCATTTCAAAGTTGAAACGTTTCGTTCTGACTCAGCCGTGGTAGTGACAATCTTCAGCAAAATCACAGTTTCAGATAAAGCATCCTGAATGTTATTCTCATAAATCAACTTCAACAGAGACGGTGCATTTCGTGTGTACAATTCATGTTGATTGTACAGCGATTTCAGTTCAGTTTCTAATTTACCTGCATTTAGGGCTGGCCAAATGGTGACAGCACATTGTAGTTCAGCTCTGGGAAAGGTTTTTGTGTTTTTCTTGAAGAGTGTGCAGTCGACAAGCTGAGCTGCGACAAGATGCTTGCAATGACAGAATCTCTCATCCACCTGCGCTAATACTGTCACATGCCTCTATCATTATGGTTGTGGTGGGCCTACATGCTCTTCTCTGCTTATTCCCAACGTTTTCTCTCTCTTGGGTGATGACATCTGCTTTCTCTCTTAACTGACAGACTCTATCTTTAAGTGTTTCAGTTACTACTGCATCTACACTTCGTTTTTGCAGAACGCTGTGAAGAATGTCCACTTCAGGCATCAACTCAGAAAAAACTGCAACAGCTGTAGGAATCTCTCATCCTCTAGATGCATGGACAGACCGTATGCCTTACTTATGGTCACTCTGTCCCACCCGTCCTCTTTTCGAATTTGGTCCAGTCACTCCTTTATATCATCGCTGTTTTCTCAAACAGCACTCACTGTTCTGCTTTTGAAATTCCAGCACAAAGCTGGTGGCCTCTGGATTCGTCAAGCTGAAGTCTCGGCCAGAGCAGCTGTTCTTTTGAGTGAATTGGAAAAATGGTGTTAACATTGTGTTAAATATGCATTTTAAAATGCCAGGGTTTGAAGAAGATGATGCTTCATTTTGGCCTCACGAAGCAATTTCACATTTGCCACAAAGTTTTAGGCATGATGTTATTATTCTTCCAAGAACATACCTGTTCTCCTCAGTCTGCTGATTGTGGCGCTTAATGGCACATTTGTGGCCTGCATCAAGCTGAGCGGCAACATTGGCCTTCCCAAGCATTTTCAACATGAATTCCACTACTTTATGCTTTGACAGTCATCCCGACAGATGATTCAGATCCTTAAATTCGGTTGTGGTCCATGTGGTGTCCCCACCAAAGAGCACACAGGAAGTAAAACAATGATTTTTTTTTTTTTGCTATACTTGCAGTTAGCCATATCTTCTTCTTGAAACACTCCAGGTTAAAAGATTGCATTCCGGTGCCCTTTCCAGGCTGAGTCATGATCAGATCATCTGGCTGATCCTAAATGTTTAATCTCTGTATTGCTTTCTAAAGTTAAGGTACTACATTTTTCCTTCAACAAATTATCAGTGTGATTTCATGTTTTTTTTTTTTTTTTTTCTGATCTTCACTACACAGGTCCGCATGTACAATAAGAGCGTAAATCGTATTAGATTGACGTACATTTGATCAAAGCTTTTGATTGGCTCAGGGGCAAAGGCAAACGTGCCCCTCAGGCTATCATTGATTGCTTGTTGTACATGTGTATTATGTTCTCCAGATCTCCCTTTATTTACATAGAGGATGATGGGCTAGCCCCTTGTAAAGCAAATGAGAACGATTAAATGGCTTTAACGCAACAGACCTTAAACATAGAATTTATTAAAAACAACTATTGTAGTGTCTTGTACAGTATAATGCACACAAAACAAGTTTAAGGTGCAGAAATGGTTATTTCTTTAAATGTATAATAATGATATGTATTTTTACAACAGTGCCACCTCTGGTGGGTTTTAGCCCCAGTAGCCCCTAATGCAGAGATGCCTCTGCGGCTGTATTCCAAGTCTTCTGAATCCATAGAATAGTTCAGTGTTTGGAGCAGAACAAAAGCTTTCAAATGTCATTCGTGCTTTTTTGATTAAAATATTGCACCTTTAGTGTCGCGCCAGGTTTGATGTCATTGAGGCCTAAAGCATTGGTTCTTGTATGTCACGTGACTGATTGTGACGCAGCAAGTTTGGAAAATGTGAACACAAACAAGACTTGAGAGCTACAGCAGAGGTTACGATTTTCAATAAACAGCAACTTGCATTTTGGTCTGTTCCACAAACAAAGCTATTGTATGTCTTTGTAAGACTTTGTATATAGTGCATTATCTAATCAAATCAAATCACATTAGTCATATGGACTGCTTCTTTGAAACCTTTATGGTGTTTTTTTTTTTTTGTTTATTTTGTGTCCTTTTGGAGCTTGGCACCATAATAAAATCAATATAAATCACCAAACACATTTCGTGTATGGAAAGCATAAGCTCAGGCATTCTATCTAAAATCGTTTTTGGTGTTTCACAAAAGAAAGATAATAAGTGTTCAGAACTAGGGATGTCTCAGGGTGGTCAACTAATTGTCTAGTCGTCTAACAACTGACTTGTCAATTAGAGAGTTCGACCATTGACATTAATATTTTTAGTAGTAGTTTTAATGGGAGACGCAATAATCTAATTAAGAGGCGCAACTTCTTAAAGAGCATTTTTGCATGATGATAGCTTGCTGTGCTTAATAACAGTCAGCACAGTAAAACCCTTCTGCAAGAAGTTTCGTCTGTTTAATGCTTAAGGTGTAGTCTTTTTATGCACTGCTGTTACAGCAATCAGAGCACAGAATCAACAATACATTTCAAGACTGTCACTGTCATACGTTAAATCCTCTACTGTGAGTAATTTTTAAGTAATCTGCTGTGGAGAGATTAAAGTATTCTGATGATTTTGTCTGACACTGCTTAAATAGTTTCAGTAAAAAGGTTTAAACTACTTGATGTTGTGAGCTAGATATGTACCTGCAATATTATCTTGCAGCTCTGCGCTTTTGAGTGCGCAGCGAGGATAGCCTTTAAGTACACCGGTTGCATTAAAGCATGTCATTCTGCATGCAGGATGCGCATAAGCGGTTTTGTGCGCTCTGTATTGGAGCCTTTCTTATTTTGTACTTTTCTTATTTTGATAGTTTTGTGCAACAAAATATTAGTTAATTAGCCTATTTATTTGTTGAATATCTGCTGCACTTTGCATCCGTATATCCTTCTAAAAGGTGTCTAATTAGGGTCATAACAAGTGAACATAACGGAGCCTAATTATACATTTTTATCCTTAACACCGACTAGTCGTTCAAACAAATGGCCGACTAGTTGATTATGAAAATTGTTAGTTGTGTGCATACCTACACTTTAAAAAAAAATCCTGTTGTTTTTACAAAAAAAAAAATAAATAAATAAACCTGGCAGCTGTGGTTGCCAGAATAATTATTTAATAAATACAGTAAAAATGTAAACAACTTTACAGAACCTGTACATTTTACAGTTTAAAACTGTTGTAATTTACATGACCACGATGGCACTATAAACATTAAATAAATTGTTAAATTTACAAAAAAAAAAAACATCATAAACTTGATATTAGCCTTCTGAAACTGTAAAAATCTGCTTTTTACTTTATAAGGTATTGTTAATCACCGTAATAATTACAGAAGAACACATGATGACATGAAGTTCACCAATAGTGGCTCTTCCAGGAGCATGCCGAATAAACATGTAGAGACAGTGCTCAATGTCACTCACACAAACATTAAACACCATCAGGGTAACACATGAGAAATGTAAATAATGCAATAAACATAAAAAAAATCTACATCATATATAAAATGGAACACCCCAATGTATGTAACTGATATTAAAAATAAGAAACATAATTCCCATAAAATATAATGAAATTTGATGGGTCATGTTGGGAATTGTGGGAATGCACGATTATTGATTTTACTGTAATTTTAACAATTTACTGTAAAAAAAGTACATGTACTCTCTTGTTAAACAATGTAAATTTTTTACCATTAATTATACAGGAAAATCATACTTTTTACATCTAAATTTTTTTTTACAACATATTATTGTAAAAACTACTGTATTGTCTTAAAATATGACAATTTTTTACTGTATATTTTAGTTAATATTCGTTAATCAATTAACGTTTTATTTCTGTAGCATTTTTATAGTCGTTTACCGTTAAAATTACAGACATTTTTTACAGTGTAGTCAGAACGACATAAGGGTGAGTAAATGAGGACAGAATTGTGATTTTTGTGTGCACTACTTTTAAACAGCAAAAAAAGTTTTCAGAAAGCACTCAGAACTGCTTGGGGAGAAAACAAACTAATATAAGTTTACAAATTCACAAAGCAAGCTGCATCTTGGATTACAGTACTCTTCATTCCATGTATAAAGTTGTTTTCTACAAATGGTGATACCAGTGGGAGGTCTGCAGGCAGACAGATGACTCCTATGCTTCATCTGGACATAACATCCCTGGAGTGCCATGAGTATAATGCACTATTATTTTTTTACATAGAAACCATCACAGGGAATGTTTATGAATTAAGGGTAAACGGATGATAGTAAGACAACAGTGTGACAGACTAGGCACCATCGGTTAATATCTCATTGGACAGGGTCGTCCCTGTCCACAAGACCCTGTCTACTAGACCCTGTCTACTGTCTCTCTGCCTATGCTGTCTGTGTTGCTTCTATTTCTTCTCTCGCTGTGTTGGTATTTCACACTCATTAACAGTAATTCCTTAGGTGTTAATGGGATTTTGGACATGTAGTGGTTTAGGGCTCAGGTTTCATATGCATAACAAAACGGCCTTGGAGAGAAGAGAACATTAATCGAAATGTTTGGTTTGAATTGCTCTGGTTGACTTTTTAATGACACTGCCATGTTGCAAAAATTGTTTTGTGACACTGATTTGCTCTAAATATTAAAGGGATTTTCCAGTTTTAAAACAAGTTAAGAAATGTCCTTACAATGGAGTATAATGGGTAAAACAATCTGAATGGTTTAAAAGCAGAATCTTGTATTTTATTTTTTTCAAAACTGTGTACTGTAACGTTTATCCAGGTGCAATGCCTTGCCCCATTGATTTCCATTGTAAGTGCATTACTGTAGAGATTAAGTTGTATTGAACCCAAAACATTCCTATAAAGGTAATAAGAGCAAAAGCTGTCACAAACCATAATTATGAAGTAATATCTTGGTAATTTAGAATAGAGGTTTATGATCCTTCCATAATTTTTTGCAAATTGTTCCCCAAAATATAATGCGAAATAATTAGATAAATTTGGACCTTTGTTATATGTCATGTTGGACCATTGTTATATGTCATGATTCTGGTTTCAGTTTATTTGACAGTTTTGTTATTCTCCATTTTTTCTTAAACTCCACTTGGTGGCAGCATAGATTTAGAATACAGATTCTTATATTATCTCTCTAGCTCACGCTCACTCGCTTGCTCTCTCTTTCTCTCTCGCTCTTTCTTTGCACACATGTAGAGATGACATTGCTCACCATTGATAGCTGATAATAGCCCAATGCTGAAGTCATCAAACTAAACCATAATTCATGTTTTTCCAGTCTGTTTTTAAACCCTTGGGTATACAGTGATGTCCTTTCAAAATGACAGAAAATGTTCCCCAGACATTTGAGTAACAAAACCAAGATCTAAGTGAGTTCTGAAACTAGTGGAAAAAGCTTGAATGCCATTTTTATTGATCCTTGACTGCAGTAGCGGTTCTAGCTTGTATGGCGCCCTGGGCGAAACCCGATTCAACACGCCCCAAAAGTTGTTGACGGGGGGGGGGCGGGGCTGTGTGGGTGCCTCATGCTGCTCCCCCGCAAGATGCCGCCCTGGGCAAATGCCCATGTCGCCCATGCCTAAATCCGCCACTGCTTAACTGTCCTTACAACATCAGTTTAAGCATCATAATGTATAGAATATATATGAAGGCTTGTTGAGTTTTCAATTCTGATTCACAAGCTAAACATTGCTTCTCAAGTATTCAAGACAAGGAAACGGTCAGTAATAAAGAACATGGCAACAAATTATAAGCAATAGAACAATGATACAAATTAAGAAAACAGTGCTTTTTAGCTCAACTCAAGTTTTAAACAGCGGTATCAATATTTAAGTTAACATTCAGAAATGGAAAAAAGCAATGAAATGTAAAAAAAAAAAAAAAAACTAGTTTTCATGTTTGATTAATATTGATGACATACTAGACAGAGGCATGTCTAGTAGCCTACATTTAAACATAAATGTCAATAAGAAGCACACTCGTAGAGAAGCTACGGGTCAGTCAAATAGCATGTGGGCTATAAAAAGTGTTCTTAAGATTCTCGTTTTTTGTGTAGTTTTTGTCAAATTTTTTTTTTTTTTTCTTTTGGCCTGTTAATGTGATCAATCAGTGGTTGTGTGACTGGTCAATAACGATTTACGTGAATGAGCACCCCTGCTGGCATAGTAAAAGATTAAAATTGTGATTTGTTATTATCAATATCTGGATCATTTAAATAAAGATGGCGATTTTAGTGACGCAACTCTCTTTTGTACTTGGATCAAAAATAGACATGCAAAGGACTGCATCTGTATTTTTGTTTTTGCTGGAGGCTTATATCTAGTTTAAGCCATGTCTCTGTTTTGAAAGGGTTGTTAACAAGACCGACCACTTTTACTTTAGCTTAGTCAATCTAATCTGATTTGGGGTAATAGCCAGCAGACAGTAGCGGTAACAAGAGAGTTTGACTTTGAGGTAACTGTTTTTGAAGTTTATTTATCGTGCTAGTATGGCTTTTTTTTATTTTATTTATTTTGTTTTTTATTATTATTTTTTTTAATGGATTTTTTTTTTTTTTTTTATACCTTAAGAGCCACAACTACTAAATATTAAGAAAAGTCTTCACTCACTTTTCCACACACACACACACACAGCTCAGTCTCTCTGCAATTGTTTGCTCCAGGCTGACAGTCATTCTTGAATGCAGCCTGTCAGCTGCCTGGAGGGGATGCATCAGCATATTTAATTGGTTGGACTCTGGATGGCAGCATACTGTCACATGTTCTCATACAAAAACATTAGGAAAAATGAAACTGGGCATTGAACCTGTCCATGTTATGCTAATAAGGTTTGCATTGTTAATGATGTTTGCAGTACTCAGTGGAAGTTGTAAGTACTTGTCACAGGTGCAAGTTTGTTCTGCTCAATGCTATAAACTTGAATAATCCAGGATGACATAAGAGAAGTATATTGTTGATGAGACAACATATAGTATGGCTGGGTCCAGATTGATTCCTGGTATACTTGAGGAAACCCTATTAACGACAAGCCAAATCGAGCATAGATGCTTACACAAGGGAATCGTTCTCAGTATATGAGTTTTCTAAATGTTATTCTACTGATTTACTCCTGCAGATTGCATTCCTTTTTTCTGTGCTCTGTTTTTCAAAGTGTCTATTAAAAGGACAGCTCTTTCCAATGTCTGAAATTAATCTGGCCATGTTTATCTCTCTAGTTTCTCATTTTCCAAGAAAATGTATAGTTGCAACAGCTTAATGTTTAATACAGTTGATGAATAGTCCGTTGTTTATTTAAAGAGAGCAAAAAAATTTGCTACAGTAAAACACTTACAATGGAAGTGAATGGGGCCAGTTTGAAACATTACACTGTTTCAAAAGTATAGTCACAAAATGTAAACATAAATCATGTGAACATGATTTTATTGTAATAAAATTGCTTACTAACCTAATATGTGTAAAGTTATGTCCATTATTGTTGTCATGATAATGATGTAATGCCAGTAAATCCCTGATTTTTATCATACTAAAACCATGTAAGCACATGTAATGTTTGCATCTTGTGGCTATACTTTTGAAACAGTGTGCATTTTAACGTTTATTGACTGACAACTTTCACTTGCATTGTAAGTGACTTTTGGTGCAGTTGTTGGCTGTCTTAACAACTTAAAGTAGTTAATAATATCAACATAACTAACCTCGGACCATCATGTCATCTCCCAGAATGCACCATGATGAGCTCGGTGGAAAAATGTATCCGATATGGTGGACGAGGCGAGAGAAATTTTGATTATAGAATATATTTACTGTATAATCCATTCAATGCTAAAAAGTATAAATATAAAATGTGAATATTGCTTTAAATTGTAGCACTTTTGGTACCACAGTATACAGTGAAGTTCACTGTAGAAAATGCTTCTATTTCATATTCTTTTCTAATTTAATACAAAATGTTTCTTTACCAAATATATTATCATCATTACATCGAGTTAAAACTTAAAATTTTCACTATTAACTTATTGAATTTCATAGTGTTTGGTACAAATTAAAGGGGTAGTTCACCCAAAAATGAAAATTCCGTCATCGTTTACTCACCCCTGTGTTGTTATAACCCTTTATGACTTTATTTCATTTTCTTAACACAAAGGGAGAAATTGTGAAAAATGCTTGTACTAAGTGATGTCATACAATGGCAGTTTATGGTGACTACCTCTTCAAGCTTCAAAAGAATGCAAAAGTACACTGACCGTTGATCTGCGTTGTGTGTTCATGATCAGGCACGAGAACAACAGTTCACACAGCGCCCTCATGACATTGGGGCTAGTTTTGTTTATTTTAAAACAGGTCCTCCACAGCGATAGCGACAACAGAACGCAACACAGCTGCATACAAAACAGAGAACAGAACTTACTAAACATGTTTGAAGAGATTGTAGTTAAAGAATTTATGCATTTCTATGCCCAGCCTTATTTTTTTTTTTTTTTTAACTGAGTACTACGAAATCAAACCGAAACATAGAGGATAGGCAGCTACAGTCACACCATGCCCTAAACTGATGGCAAACAGCACGTGATAAAAGGTATATTTTCTAAGGTAATCAGTTTTTGTCCTAACCAGCAGTGACTAGTGATGGTACATTCTATTGATCGCTTGTTTTCTGTTTTCGGCATCACATGGGTAGCTCCGTCCACTGTAAACTGGCATCAGTCCAAAAAACAAAAATAACTAAGGCTGGGCATAGAAATTAATAAATTCTTCGACTACAAACTCTTCAGGCATGTTTAGTAAGTTTTGTTCTCAGTTTTGTGTGCAGCTGTGTTGTGTTCTCTTGTGGCTATCCTTTGGTTCAAAAACTTTGTTTATTTCCTGGTTGAAATTAGATTTTGAATCACAGATTTTCAATGTGGTCTCAGACTTTTGGACCTCACTGTGCATTTTCCATTTTTATTCTTGTTTTGTTACCGCAATATTGATTCTGCTGAAGTACACAGGATTTGCACAAGACAATTAAAGTCATTTTAATGATAAATTAGCTACTGAGATGCCTGCTTAGCCCTTCACCAATTGAATAAGCAAATTCATTTCCAGCCTTTTGTTGCAGGTCGGGCTGATAAAAGATGGACTGATATGTCCGAAAATGAATGAATGCGTTTGCTGACATTGTTGCCTTTGTAATGATACTTAGTTCTTCTCCCTTGTGTCCTCATAGTCTGTCGAAATGGGTGAATTCAGAAAATATTGTTGTTCATTATACTGGTGCTGTTCATTTTTGTGGTCAATCTGAATTCGATTAGTCTACTGCTGTCCTTAGGGAATTTTTAAGTTGCTTCCCTTAAATTGGTTGAAAATTCACACATCCAGCCTGCAGCTTAACATGCACTTCTTTAAACCTTCATGTTACTCATCTTTTTGCTTTTTTTAAATCTCATTTGGGCAGCTGAAGTGGAAAGGGAAGGATCTGTTTGAATTGGTGTGCCGGACGCTGGGACTCAGGGAAAACTGGTTCTTTGGTTTACAGTATGATGTCAAAGACACTGTGGCATGGCTGAAAATGGACAAGAGGGTATTTTCCCTTATCATAAACTTTATTGCTCTCAAAGATAATCTGGGGCTGTTATAAAACATTTTGATAGTTATAACCAAAATGTAATGTATAATTATATAGATTAAACAAACCTCATTGTAAAGCACCATGGTACAGTTAGAATATCAGATGGTAATACTATGACACTGAATGATTACATGCTATTCCAAGGTACTTCCAGGAATACCATAGAACTACTGTGCATGTCCAAAAAAACACAAAAAAACATGGTAGTGCCATTGTACCTTTTTAGTACTATTTTGTTAATGTGTATCAAATAATTTAGAAAAATAGCAATTTGTAATAAATTGAAATGCCCTCCACAACTGTTGGCAAGTCTCACATCATGTCTCTGAATTACTGTTTTTAACAGGTTTTGGATCATGATATGCCCAAAGAAGGGCCTATAGTATTTCATTTCCTGGCCAAGTTTTACCCAGAGAATGCTGAAGAGGAGTTGGTACAAGACATAACACAGCACCTATTCTTCCTACAGGTGAGTCCAAATCCCAAAATGGTCAGTTGGCGGAATTGATTGGATTTTTTTGCCGTTTGGCCACTTATTGATGGGAGAGTAGAGAAAGGGACAGGAAATGAAGGGTAGAAGAGGTTGGACTTGCATTTCCCACATAATCAAGACGGCTCACCATGTTGGAGCATGTGCACTGACCGAATTAACCCACATGCCTTCAAGTACTACAGAGCAATCTTTACATGGCTGAAATAATGGAACTGAGAAGCAAAAATGAGAGAGTAATAGTGAGCTGCTTTCAGAGACAGCATTTAAAGGCATCGTAGGTGCACTCCTTTCACAAAGGCTATTCCAGAAGGTAGGTACCTTAAATATGCTGCCTCCTAAAACACCTAATTTTATTCATAGCTAGCTGTCTTCTGTGGCAGCATCCTAACTGAAATGGAGCCTCATAAGAGACCGATTTGGAACACACTTCATAGGTAGCAAATCCACGCATCATTTAAATAGCGGTCCTCATGCGCAGCACATGAGAGACTTGACACGCAAGTGCTTTCAATACAGGTGACGTGAGGGAATGGACACGATACTCTGAGCAGAAATTTGCATAGCACACAAATATTTTGGCTAAAATGGTCAGTTTTAGTTATACTTTTTGGCATTGAATGGATTATACAGTAAATATATTCTATAATCAAAATTTCTCTCGCCTCGTCCACCATATTGGATACATTTTTCCACCGAGCTCATCACGGTGCATTCTGGGATGACATGATGGTCCGAGGTTAGTTATGTTGATATTATTAACTACTTTAAGTTGTTAAGACAGCCAACATCTGCACAAGTTGAGCGTGAAATACATTTTGACACCAAACAACACTTAAAGGTTGTTGTTCTCCATCTGGATTGCTCGTTTCGGTTAGTTTTACATAGTGTCTCGAGACCAGAAACAGAAAACAGGTGAGTAGAATCATCATGGTGCCGCCCAGTGGTTGCTCAGGAAAACTGTGAATAACTAGAAATCAAACAAGTCCTGTCCCAACCTCACACCAGATTTGCTAACATGCGTGGGCTGCGGTCAGATTTGGTTTTGCTGTTTATAAAGCCTAGGGCTGTCACAGAGATAGGTGTGATTTCTGAGGACACCTATTTCAGTGATATCAGGTAGTAGGGACTTCTTTGTGGTTTTCCAAAAAAAAAAAAAAAAAAAAGATAAACTTACAGCAGCTTTAATTATGAGGACTGTCTTTCTGGAAAACCTAATGTCTTGCTCAAGGAACCAATGATGATGGATGATCTCAGTAGCTCTACCTGGAATTGAACCTGTTACCTTTGTTTTATAGTATACTTTGTAAGGCTGAGTACTCAACTGTGTGCAAGACTGAATGGCGTGCTGAAAAACAAAGTAGACCCTAGCCTTAACTCCACTATGCTTTAAAAGGAGGAGTAGAGAAGTGCTCAAATCATGAATGCACAGAAAATCATTTTATTGGTCCCTTGCTTTCAGCATAAGTGTTTTAATTCATCTTTATTAATCTTAATTAAAAGTTGAACTGTAAGTATTGGTGGTTCACAAAGCAGGTGACAATGTGTTGTTAACCTGAACTCAAAGCCATTTCATTTGAATGGGGTTGGCAGCAGAATTGAGGCTCATGTATTGGGTTTCTCCGTGCAGTCTTTTATCAGGGTGGGTTTGTGGGCTGTGCTGTCTGCAGGTTCAGTTCTCTCCTCCATTGTTCCGTGTGATTGTGTTCAGCCATGTGGAATCAGTGTGCTCCACATCGGGTTCTATAAGCCCAGGGGAATACCTCCCACATTAAACATCTTCCTGCCATAATTAATTCTTTCTCAGCGATCAGAACTCATTAAGCAATAAACACATTAATTATGAACAGATTATCCATCATTTGATTATTGAGCAGGTAGTTGCCTTGGCATTGGGTGGTTAATAGGCACCTGTTTTGAATTAATTGAATAATAACACTTAACAATAAGATTCCTTTTGTTAATGTTTGTTAACAACATTAGTTTGCATGAACTAACATTTGAACAATACTTTTACAGCATTTATTAATCTTGGTTAATGTTAATTTTAACATAGGAATACATTTTTAAAATGTTAACATTAACTAATGCACTATGTATTTTTATTAACTAACATTAACAAAGATGAATAAATGCTGTAAAAGTATTGTTCAAATGTATGTTCATGCAAACTAATGTTAACGAACGGGACCTTAAATGCTATTCACACTAAAATGCTATTTCTGTTACCATTTACTCAGCCTCATTTTGTTACAAATACATACATAGTTTGAGAGTGTAGGGAGACACAGTGCATTGCGGGCAGTGGCTACAGAGCTCTGTTTGTCACGATTCTGCAGGATCATGGGTAGTGTAGTTATTTCTTTTTTTATAAGAAATTGAAATTAATGACTGATGGCTTTAACAGAAATGTATACCATTGATAAACACCCTCAGAGCTCACGGTAGGTTTGAACTCAAGTACCGGATTAGTCTGACACTCTGTCTACACTGGATGCATCGGCTGATGCGACACCACAACGGCTGTTTTATGGAAAAGACCTGCATGAAGATTCTTCCAAATATCCAACTTGTTCCACAGTAGAGAGAAAGTCATAATGGGTTTCTGAAACGGTCAGAATTTAACTTTTCCATTAGGGGGCAATATTTGAATTGATTTCCAGGGGCATTTTTCCCCTTTTGCAAGGACTTTTTTCACTAACTTTATAAATGACTCCTTTTATGTCAAATACTTCAATTTAATCAATGAATTCAGTTTGAAAAATGAGAATCAACATTAACCAATATTTGTAGAGCTGGGTAATGGCATTGACTTCCTAATTTATTTCAGTTAAATTAGATTCTAATTTTGATTCAATTCAGTGTCGATTCATTTGGAAATATGTCAGTTACAATGTTAACAGGCATGTTTCGTTAATTACATATTGCCTGATCATCTCTACACTGCATAGTGTGCATTGTGACTGAAACACATTCCAGGACTTTTTTTTTCCTCATAACATCCATCCATCTGGCACATTTGGCCTGTAGAAGGTGAGGAGGCTTGTCAGATAGACAGATAGCAGCATAAGTGAGATGGGCTGATGATTAGGGCAGAATACACATACATTCACTAGTGCAGTTTATTTTGAAGGAGAGGAGCAAACGGTTGCAAACTTTAGCATGGGAGCATGACAACCAACTGATGCAGAGCGAGAGAAACGGAGTGCTCATCTGTGCGGGTGGATGGTACTAGGATCCGCCACTGACTCTGCAATATCTACACGACAGACGGGGTGCTATAAATAATGTTCAGCTAAAATTTGAATGAAGATCGTGATGAGATCGAGATCAGCAGTTACAGAAATACTCAAACCAGCCCGTCTGACACCAACAATCATCCTTGTGATTACATCATGTAACAAAAAATATATTTTTTTGGTTCCTGGGTAGTAAGTGTTATTTCCTAATTGCTTATGCCTCAAACGTATAGAAAATGGCTATTATTCCCCACAGACTTTGCTTTTGTGACCAGGACAGTGATATTTTGAAATTTACCTATTTTCCGGAACATTCCAGATAGATTCAGTGCTGAGTAAACTTGGAGTAACTTCTAGAACTTTCTAGAACTTTCAAGTAATATGGAAACATATCTGCATTCATCAGAGATGGTATCAAGAGGCTGCAAGCATCCGGCAGACGCATTTTGCTATGTTTGCGGCCAAATTATCAAGACGAGCGAAAAAGTACAAAGTAAAAAAGCATCTGCTAAGATGTGTGAGGCCTACAAGGCATATTTCGGCATGCCTATCGGGGATCAAGACAAACCCTGGGCACCTCATTTCACCTGCGAGCACTGCAAAAAAACTCTCGAAGGTAAGATGGACAATTGTTGCTCGGAATTTTATGTTATAAAATTTGTAAAAATGTTTTACAATTTTCAATGTTATTGAAAAAATATATATGAAAAATGTTGCACGAATCTCTTACACATTAGTCATGGGTGAAATAAATGTATTTTTGTAGGATGGTACAGAGGGGAAAAGAAAGCCATGAAGTTCACTATCCCAAGAATGTTGCAGGAACCTGCTGACCACTCAAGCAACTGCTACTTCTGCATGGTGGGCCCTTCCAAATGTCAGACTGGCAAGAATGCACCTGCTATCATGTATCCAGACCTTCCTTCATCCATCGCCCCGGTGCCACACTGCCATGAGCTCCCCGTACCCACTCCTCCGGAGAGAGAGCAGCCATCTTTAGATGAGAGCAGCAAGTCAGAGAGCGAGGAAGACGTTGTAGATCCAGATGACAGGTTCAGAGGTGGAGCTGAGGAGAGAAACCCATACTACCCCAATCAAAAAGACCTCAATGACTTGATTATAGATCTTGGTCTCACCAAGTCCAGTACCAAGCTTTTGACATCTAGGCTCAAACAGTGGAACTTGTTGGATGAAAGTGTGCAAGTTACAGATCAGAGGAAGCGTCACCAACCTTTTTCCAGCTTCTTCACCCGTCAAGATGGGCTCTGCTTCTGCCACAATCTGAGTCTGTTTGAGGCAATCAGAATTGCCTGTAACCAGAATGAGTGGCGCCTCTTCATTGACAGCTCATCCGAGAGCCTCAAAGCCATGCTGCTCCATAATGGTAACAAGTACCCGTCTCTTCCCCTGGCTCACTCGGTGCACCTCAAAGAGGATTACAGCCGCATCAAGACCTTGCTGGATGGCGTGAAGTATGATGAGTACATTTGGGGGCTGATTCGTGAAAGTGATTTACAGTATAATCATAAATCTCAAAAAACTACTTGCTTCAAAATCTTTTGTAGTCGTTTTTGTATTACTTTAGTATAATTACATGTGAATTTGGATTCATATGTTGCTGTTTTTTTCTGACTTTATGTGAACGAAAACACACACATTCGCCCGTTTTCTCATTGGAAATAGGTACATTTCAAAATATCACTGTCCTGGTCACAAAAGCAAAGTTTGTGGGGAATTATAGCCATTTTCTATACTTTTGAGGCATAAGCAATTAGGAAATAACACTTACTACCCAGGAACAAAAATTGTGTTACATAATCAGCCAATTGTGTGGCAGCAGTTCAGTGCATATAATCATGCAGATATGGGTCAAGAGCTTCAGTTAATGTTCACATGGTCACAATGGGGAAAAAATGCAATCTCAGTGATTTGGACAGTGGCATGATTGTAGGTGCCAGATGAGCTGCTTTGAGTATTTCTGTAACTGCTGATCTCCTGGGATTTTCACACACAATGGTCTCTAGAATTTACTAAAAAAAAAAATTAAAAAAATAATAATAATTCAGTGAGCGGCAGATCTGTGGACAGAAATGCCTTGTTGATGAGAGAGGTCAACAGAATGGCCAGACTGGTTCGAACTGACAAAGTCTACGGTAACTTGGATAACCGGTCTGTACAATTGTGGTGAGAAGAATACAGGGTTCTTGCAGATCCTTAAAAAGTCTTAATGTCTTAAATTCAGTTTTCCAAAATTTAAAGTCATAAAAAAATCTTAAATATCATAAAAGGTACAACAAAAGTCTTAAATTTGGGGATGGAAAGAGGAATCGTGATATGACCTAATGTGATTATCAAACTTCAAAAGATTATGATCTGATTAAATAAATGCATGCGCTGCATCCTTCAAAGTGAAAACGCGGCACTGTTGTATTTTCTCCAAGCATGCAGGGGCTTGTGAGTGTTTCTAGCTGTTGCAGAGCAGTTCACAATCATTAGGCAATATCGGAAATTTATGACAAACTATCACTAATGATTAACTGTTTATGATGATATAGTGTTGATGAAATTTGACAATGTTTACTTTTAATTGTTTATATTGAAATATGCTGTAGATTATTGTAGGAGTGCACATTTTATTTCCCTTATCTGTTTGAATGTCAAACATTTCAAAATAAGATTCCCCAGTGCCTTTAAAGTTAAAAGTTTCGCGCATAGTTTCTTTTTTTTCTTTTTTTTTTCCTGGTTATTAGTATTTTGGTTCATAATGAACTGCATCTGGAATTTAATTCAATATGGACTCTTGTAGCTTCTGTCTGGCCCTCATCACAGGAAGGAAAGACTAAGCACATTAAATATAGGCTACCAAATTTTAAAAACTATTGGCAGATTAATTGTCTTTCAACACATTATTGTATCAGCAACCATCCAATATCGATATCGGTCGACCTCTAATTTGCATTTATTTTTGTAATGGTACATAAACCAATTTTAAAGTGATATATATATATATATATATATACAGGTGCATCTCAATAAATTAGAATGTCGTGGAAAAGTTCATTTATTTCAGTAATTCAACTCAAATTGTGAAACTCGTGTATTAAATTCAATGCACACAGACTGAAGTAGTTTAAGTCTTTGGTTCTTTTAATTGTGATGATTTTGGCTCACATTTAACAAAAACCCACCAATTCACTATCTCAAAAAATTAGAATACATCATAAGACCAATAAAAAAAAACATTTTTAGTGAATTGTTGGCCTTCTGGAAAGTATGTTCATTTACTGTATATGTACTCAATACTTGGTAGGGGCTCCTTTTGCTTTAATTACTGCCTCAATTCGGCGTGGTATGGAGGTGATCAGTTTGTGGCACTGCTGAGGTGGTATGGAAGCCCAGGTTTCTTTGACAGTGGCCTTCAGCTCATCTGCATTTTTTGGTCTCTTGTTTCTCATTTTCCTCTTGCCAATACCCCATAGATTCTCTATGGGGTTCAGGTCTGGTGAGTTTGCTGGCCAGTCAAGCACACCAACACCATGGTCATTTAACCAACTTTTGGTGCTTTTGGCAGTGTGGGCAGGTGCCAAATCCTGCTGGAAAATGAAATCAGCATCTTTAAAAAGCTGGTCAGCAGAAGGAAGCATGAAGTGCTCCAAAATTTCTTGGTAAACGGGTGCAGTGACTTTGGTTTTCAAAAAACACAATGGACCAACACCAGCAGATGACATTGCACCCCAAATCATCAAAGACTGGGGAAACTTAACACTGGACTTCAAGCAACTTGAGCTTTGAGCTTCTCCACCCTTCCTCAAGACTCTAGGACCTTGGTTTCCAAATGAAATACAAAACTTGCTCTCATCTGAAAAGAGGACTTTGGACCACTGGGCAACAGTCCAGTTCTTCTTCTCCTTAGCCCAGGTAAGACGCCTCTGACGTTGTCTGTGGTTCAGGAGTGGCTTAACAAGAGGAATACGACAACTGTAGCCAAATTCCTTGACACGTCTGTGTGTGGTGGCTCTTGATGCCTTGACCCCAGCCTCAGTCCATTCCTTGTGAAGTTCACCCAAATTCTTGAATCGATTTTGCTTGACAATCATAAGGCTGCGGTTCCCTCGGTTGGTTGTGCATCTTTTTCTTCCACACTTTTTCCTTCCACTCAACGTTCTGTTAACATGCTTGGATACAGCACTCTGTGAACAGCCAGCTTCTTTGGCAATGAATGTTTGTGGCTTACCCTCCTTGTGAAGGGTGTCAATGATTGTCTTCTGGACAACTGTCAGATCAGCAGTCTTCCCCATGATTGTGTAGCCTAGTGAACCAAACTGAGAGACCATTTTGAAGGCTCAGGAAAACTTTGCAGGTGTTTTGAGTTGATTAGCTGATTGGCATGTCACCATATTCTAATTTTTTGAGATAGTGAATTGGTGGGTTTTTGTTAAATGTGAGCCAAAATCATCACAATTAAAAGAACCAAAGACTTAAACTTCTTCAGTCTGTGTGCATTGAATTTATTTAATACACGAGTTTCACAATTTGAGTTGAATTACTGAAATAAATGAACTTTTCCATGACATTCTAATTTATTGAGATGCACCTGTATATATGGAAAACATGTATTGAGTATTTTAAACTTGCATATCACCTACTTTGTTTTACTGATAAGCTATGTTAAGGCCATGTTGAATGTGTGCCCCCTGCCTGTTTAAGAGTCTGTGATACATGATTTATTTTGAGATTGTGTGGGTTTGTTTTGGAATGGGGAAACAGTATTAATTTTATTTGTGCAGGTCTTGAAAAAGGTCTTAAAGTCTTAAATATGATTTTAAAAACTCTGTAGCAACCCGGGAATAGCATCTCAAAATGCTATTCTGAGATGCGAGTCGGCGCTGTTTTGTCGGCAGGAGGGGGACCTACACAATATTAGGCAGGTGGTTTTAATGTTGTGGCTGATCGGTGTATGAGGGTGAGTAGATGTTAACTGAATATTGTTTTTGGCAAACTGTTCTTGTAACTCATTTCAGCTCAGTTTTGCTGACAGTTCCCATATTACCTAAGCATTGTGACTACAATTGTGATCTGATGTTATATTGTGGCTATTTGCCCTTTAATTTTAGTGCTTATATCTGATGGCTTTAATGCATCGCAAAGGGCATGTGATGAAGATACAAATTCCCTAAGAAACATGAGTAGCTTATCTTTGCCCATAATTTGAGATAGACCCCTGAGCTGCTTGTTCAGAATGGCAAAGTGCTCTGTGAAAAAATGCAATGAACTCTCGATGCTAATGAATTCTGGGGAGAGATTGGAGGACGGTGAGTCTGTTCTCTCTTACCCTCTGCCCTCTGCTCATCTGTAGGCTGGGATAGAGCCATGTATTTGGGTGTGCAGATCCTGTTTAAAACTGCTCTCTTGGGTGAGCTCTTATCATGTACAGCCACCCTTCCCAGGCTGCTGTCACATTTGTAAAGCAGATTGAAAAAAGCCATCTGTAATAGCCAGAACCCTTTTGACCAGTCACTGACACATTGAATTCTAATCTATTTTTGTTTTGTGTGTGAATGTTTCAGCCTGATAGTCGTGTGAGGGATAAAGTGCAAGCATGATGAATTTTTTATAAAGGAGAATAAAGCAATTATTAAAGGGATAGTTAAATTGTCCCTTGGCATTAGATTTTGTTGTTGGTTTTTTTTTCATGTGTTCAACCTTGTGGTGATTGGGCCTTGTTATTAAACTTAGTTTATTGGCATTCATTTTCTTATGTTCAAATGAGTTCCGTTTTGCCTAGAAGTTGTTGGTTGGCACAGTGACCAGCCATCTCCCATGTGGTTGTGTGTTTAGCTGCAGCTCATTTGGCAAAGATTTAGTGTTTCCTCATCTTAATTTGGCACAGGATCCTGACTGGCAATTAAATACTTAACCTTTAAATGCGAATGCATATTTATGCATTTATAAACTGTGTGCGAAAAACAGCCTTTTGTAGTGTTACTCAAAGAACAATTCTTTTGGTCGTAAAGGTCAGGGGTCTACCTTTGATAGCATGAAGTCAGGATCTAATTTCATTATATGGATTCATTCTTTAGCGTATAAATTAAGATTTGTACCATGTACTGTACTTGCCAGACAACAGTCTCTAGAGTCAAGGTGTAGTGTGACTGTTTAGGTACTGTATTGATTTACTGATGTATAAAACAAAATAAAAGTAATTCAGGAACACATTTTGAATGTGTAGCCAAAAGAATATGGCATGCTGATGCCGCACACACAATAAAGTATTTTAATATAAATTATTTTAATATGATTTTTGTTGTATAGTCCTACTTGATGTATGATTGTTGTCTTACAGGCACTGTAATATCCAGCAAAATGCAAATCTTGTTTCATTTATTAATTCTATCTTGTCTAGATTATGGACATTACAATTACATTTTTACAAACAGTCATGCAGTGATTTCAACCAGATTAAAGAGTCTGCACTAGGATTCTAAGCAGGAGAATTTCAGTCCACCTGTTTTCCCCCACATCCCCATTTAGGATTCAACTTAACAATCTTGCGGCAACGAATGTGTTTCCTCAAGCTCTGAGCCATCTGCTGCTTCAAGAGTTTTTTTTAATGACCCTGAAATATTCTGCCTTTGCTTCGTATCTCCAGCCATAAATGATGTCTTGGCTTTGCAGTCCACAGAGCTGGAAGGATACAAGCTCTGCAGGCTTACTAATGGATAGCCGTGACCAAGATAGCTTTAATAAAAGCAGTGTGCAATCCATATATAAAAAATATACCTGCCAAAATATCTAGTCCTCTATGAAGTATTAAAGGTTGTAGGAAACAAAGTTAACTTGTTGCTGATCTGTTTGGCTATAACAGAAATAGATCCTTATGGTAGGATTCTTAGACCATGTCCACACTACTACAGTGCATTTTCAGTTTAAAATGCAAAATGTCGAAACGCTCTTTAGTACCACATACTGTACTTAACTGATATCCGAAAAGGTATTAGTATGGACGTGGCATTAGTGGCAATTTATCTGAATCCCAGTTCGCCTACTACCAATGCAACATATAGCAAGATTCTGAATATGTGGTAAATAACGTCTCTGTTCTATTAATAATGCTATCCTCTGTTCTGAAATCCCACAGGTGAAGAAGCAGATTCTAGAGGAGGTGATCTACTGTCCTCCTGAGGCTTCGGTGCTGTTAGCCTCGTACGCCGTCCATTCTAAGGTCAGCACTCTTTCTGACACACCTAGGTTTTTTTTAAAACCCTTTTCTCTTTGATAGACACGCAGATGTCAGAGCTTAACCTTAACCTTCTGTGGACATCCTTTCAAGGTCGGCATCTATCCCATTACACACACTGTACAGACAGAGATGCATTTTATTAAGCAGGTGTCAGCTTGATTGACAGCTCAGTGGCAACAAGAACACGCAATTTATCCGAAAGCCTTGGCTAACTGCGCACGCCTCACCTTGAGCCAATTTAGAAATCCCTCTCTGTTTCTCTCTCACTCATGTCAGACTCAGAGGAACACTAGATGGCTCTAAAAGCTGGACGGCAATCAGCTGAAGCTTTTGTTTTCTTTGTTAAAGCAGTTTGTTTGTTTAGCTGTTCGGTGAGCCTTGTGCTGGTTGTACTTGGGTATTTTCATGGTTTCTCAAGGCTTTTCCTTAATTTTTGTTCAGATTTTGTAGTACATTCAGGCAAACATTTCCATGTATTGTTTCAGGTTATTATCAGTGTGACCAGCTGGATTTGCATAATGGGTACATGCTTTGAAAATCCACTACAAAGTCGAGCTGGGTTGTTGGTATTATGTTAATATTATTTAATAACATTTAATTATAGAAAATTATACTTATTAATTTACATAAACATTTATTTTCAATACTGTTTATTCAAAATCTTCCCCAAAAAACAATGCATTATCCACAGATGTACAGTCTGAAATTGCATTTCTTTTAATCGGCCAATCAAATATAATTATTGCCTGATACAATGATTTTGAAATTATTAAATATCAATAGATATTTGATTTATGAGTCCGTCAATAATTATAAAGCAATAAGCCATAAGAGGTGTTATAGCTATTTTACCATGGTTAAGGGGAGTTGTTAGCCACGATGCAAAGTGTTATACCTCTTAAAGAAATGTTCTGACTTCATTACAAGCTTAACTAACAGTATTTATGGCATAATGTTGATTACCACAAAAAGTATTTTCGACTTGTCCTTTATTTAAAAAGAAAATTGTGGTTACAATTAAGGCACTTGCAATGGAAGTGAACAGGACCAGTCCATAAACGTTATAAATGATTTTAGCATGATAAAATCGCTTGCAGGTTTTACTGGAGTTGCACCATCATAGAAATGAAATTGTAATATTGGATATAACTTTACACTAATAAGGTTAATAAGCAATTTCATCACGCTAAAGTCATGTTAACACGTATATTGTTTACGTCTTGTGTCTACATTTTTGAAACTGTGTATTTTAATGTTTATGGACTGGCCCCATTCACTTCCATTGTAAGTGCCTTACTGTAACCTCAATTTTTGCTTTTTTAAATAAGCAAGGGACAATATGACTTGTATGGCTCATGCTATTCTCTGCAATCCACGCAAAACTTACCATGCGCCCCATTGAGAGCGAGAACCACTAATTGCGACCACGAGGAGGTTACCCCATGTGACTCTACCCTCTCTAGCAACTGGGCCAATTTGGTTGCTTAGGAGACCTGGCTGGATTCACTCAGTACACCCTGGATTCAGACTCGTGACTCCAGGGGTGGTAGTCAGCGTCAATACTCGATGAGCTACCTAGCGGTCATGGAAATCCTGGAAAGTTAGGGAATATAGAAATTGTGTTTTCCAGGCCTGGAAATGTAATGGAAAAATGTTAACACTGAATGTTTTAAATGAAAATTTATGGAATTTTCTAACAAACTATTTTCAGCAATACAAGTTTGCTAAGAATACTTCAAGTAGAATAAGTACTACTCGGAGCCCGTATGGAGAAGTACACAAAATGCATTGTTGTTTAAACTGAGTTGTCAATAGGCATAAAGGATTGAGAAGTTCGCTCATGATTGCTCAAGTTCATATGGTTAGTATAAACAGTTGTGCTCAAAAGTTTGCATACCCTTGGAGAATTGGTAATATATGTAAAAATAAAATAAAAAAAACCATGAGTGAGCAGGCAAAACACATGTCTTATTTCTTATGGGATTCATATTCAACTGTAGGTTATAACAGAATGGCACAATCATAAAACAAAACATGGCAACAAAGAAAAAAATTAAATGACCCCTGTTCAAAAGTCTGCATACCCTTAGTTCTTAATACTGTGTATTGCCCCCTTTAGCATCAATGACAGCGTGCAGTCTTTTGTAATAGTTGTTTATGAGGCCCCAAATTCTTACAGGTGGTATAGCTGCCCATTCGTCTTGGAAAAATGCTTCCAGGTCATGCAAAGTCTTTGGTCGTTTTGCATGAACCGCACAATTGAGATCTCCCCAGAGTGGCTTGATGATAATAAGGTCAGGAGACTGTGATGGCCACTCCAGAACCTTCACCTTTTTCTGCTGTAACCACTGGAGGGTCAACTTGGCCTCGTGCTTTGGGTCATTGTCGTGCTGGAAAGTCCAAGAGCGTTCCATGCGCAGCTTTCGTGCAGAAGAATGCAAATTGTCTGCCAGTATTTTCTGATAACATGCTGCATTCATCTTGCCATCAATTTTCACAAGATTCCCTGTGCCTTTTAGAGCTCACATACCCCCAAATCATCAGTGAGCCACCACCATGTTTCACAGTGGGGATGGTATTCTTTTCACTATAGGCCTTGTTGACCCCTCTCCAAACATAGCGCTAATGGTTGTGACCATAAAGCTCTATTTTGGTCTCGTCACTCCAAATTACAGTGTGCCAGAAGCTGTGAGGCGTGGCAAGGTGTTGTCGGGCATATTGTAACCAGGTTTTTTTGTGGCATTGGCGTAGTAAAGGCTTCTTTCTGGCAACTCCACCATGCAGCTAATTTTTGTTCAAGTATCGTCGTATTGTGCTCCTTGAAACAACCACACCAACTTTTTCCAGAGCAGCCTGTATTTCTCCTGAGGTTACCTGTGGATTTTTCTTTGTATCCCAAACAATTCTTCTGGCAGTTGAGGCAGAAATCTTTCTTGGTCTACCTGACCTTGGCTTGGCATCAAGAGATCCCCGAATTTTCCACTTCTTAAGTTATTGAACAGTACTGACTGGCATTTTCAAGGCTTTGGATATCTTTTTATGTCCTTTTCCATCTTTATAAAGTTCCATTACCTTGTTACGCAGGTCTTTTGACAGTTCTTTTCTGCTCCCCATGTCTAAATATCTAGCCTGCTCAGTGCATCCACGTGAGAGCTAACAAACTCTTTGACAATTTATACACCGACACTAATTGCAATTTAAAAAGCCGCAAGTGTGGGAAATTAACCTTTAATTGCAATTTAACCCTCTGGGGTCGACGGACGCGCTGACGCGTCCTGCTGGATTTTTTTCTGCATAACAGCGGAAACAATCCGCTGTTATGTTGGGCTTACAGATAAGTGTAAGACATCATTAGAAACTGTAAAGGGTCTACTTTTTATTTGTGTAGACTCACAATAACAACAAAACCTTGTGCTTTTGTAAAATAAAGAAAATAAACAGGGTGCACTTTCAGCCGTCTCTGTTCCGCGAGCATCTTTCTGAAACACGTCACAAAAATGAAGTGAAACTCCACGAATACTTATCACACAAACATGAAACATGTCTAAAGAAAGCTTAAAATGTCTACTTTTTAAATAAAACAATTCAAATTTAAAACAAATATTCTCCTGTGACGTAATCTGTATGAAACAAAGTGATGTACGGTTTCTCCTGGCTCAGCTCATTATCGCTAATGTGATCCCACCCACCAACAGAGCGCGCTATTCATACGGTAATGTGCTGAGGTGATCAATGCAAATGGTAAACGCCCCCAACAATGCCTTTTAAAAAGCATCAAGTTTCATCATCAGATTCATTCACTTTCCTGTGCATTTGGAAGATGGCATGCTACACAGGTGAGGAAGCTCTACAGATGGTCCTGGATAGTGACGAAGAGTTCACATTTTCCTCAGAATAAGAGCGGGACTCCGATGATGAACGTTTACATTTTGAAGAGCGACTTGATCCAGCCGAGGATACAATTCTGGATGAGTTAGTCATTTAGTTTTACTTAGATTAGTTGACATGCTATTTTATATAAACATGTACATATTTTACTAGCTGGACTATTTCTAGACTTGCCAGCCAGGATTCAGAGTATTGACATTTGAAATATGTCCTAATAGGCAAGTTTTAGTTACATTTAAATGTTGTTTCGGCTAAAGCAGGTATTTAATTTGTATATATTCAAATAGAAAACAGTTCTTTTAAATTGTAAAAATATTTCACAATATCACTGTTTTTGCTGTATTTTGGATCAAATAAATGCAGCCTTAGTGAGCAGAAGAGACTTCTTTTAAAAACATTAAAACATCTTACAGATCTGTAAACTTTTAAATGGTAGTGTAGGTCTAACGTTTTTATGTAAAGAAAATGTATAGTCAGTTAATACATTCAATCATTAAGTCTCCTCACATTCATTCTCTCTCAGGGGAGGGGTCTTTGTCTCCTCAGGTGTGAATCACATCAATATTCATGATCATCCACGCCTCCTCGCATATGGCCTTTCTAACACTAAAAGTGTCTTACAAAAGTTAAATGACTATATTGTTTTGTATGAATGAGTGATCAGAATGGTTTTACATAATTTTTGTAGCAAAACTCTAGGCTACAAGATCCAGTTCTCAAAAGTCTTGTGAACAAATGTATAGTATGTGATATATGGCCTTATTTCAGTGACTTACGAATAAATGTAATTTTCTCAAAAATACAAACATGTACATACATGTTGCTCACATATTATTGTAGCCCAGTTTGTGCTGAATACAGTGTTATCAGACTTTAGCCATTAATATGTTTTTAAGCAACTGAAAAAAGCACAAATGTCAAGGCATGTCAAAACTTCTTCAGGGCCCAAAACACCCTCAGACCCCAGAGGGTTAAACCTGTGTGTGTCACCTTGTGTGTCTGTAACAAGGCCAAACATTCAAGGGTATGTAAACTTTTGATCAGGGCCATTTGGGTGATTTCTGTTATCATTATGATTTAAAAAGGAGCCAAACAACTATGTGATAATAAATGGCTTCATATGATCACTATCCTTAAAAGACAGTTGTTGTTTTTTTTGCATGATCAGTCATATTTTCAAAATCAATGCCAAAATTTCACAATTTCTGCCAGGGTATGCAAACTTTTGAACACAACTGTACATATCATAAAGGAAATAGTAAATTTTTATATTTACATTATTGTTTGAATATGTACGCTTTGAATGTTTGTATGTAATGACTCACAATGTGAATTAAGCTTATGGTGATATCTGCTTGTGAATCTGAGAAGTGTTTGTTGCCCACTTCTTGATGAGCAATCATCAAAAGCTCCATCATCTAGGCTACATTCTCCTGTTTTTAATGGAAAACATGACAGAAGACGTCGCTGTTAGTCACTGATTTTCCTTGATCTTTCCCCTGCTGCTTATGTCAAGTGTTGTGTTCGTGTCAAGTAGCAACAGCCGATGTAAGGGCTCTTCCACAACTCATGCAAAATGTTGTTTTCCCAAAAAAACAATTTCCATTCTAATCTGTTATTATTAACATTCACAATTGTATGTGAAACTGATGCAAATGCAAATAACCTATATATATAATATATATATATATATATATATATACTGAAACGTTCTTAGCTGTTTAGGTGTGAGGTAGAGGTCTTCCCGGGTCCTCAGATCTGTACCCGACCTGAATCACTTCTTACCCGAACCCGACGTGCATAAATTAATTAAAAAAAGAAAAACCCGGACCAAGACAGACCCGATCCAACGGCAATTTCCTTTGAAACCTGTTCCTTTTAATAAGGGATGATTCCATATTATACTGGATGGTCCTTATTAGACACATACGTAGATGTTGGCATGAAGAAACCCATTTAAATAGGTTTTTATTGTGAAGAACAAATAAAAGAAAAGCAGTCAATGCGAGTGTTTGATTCGCGGTTTGTTGACCACTTTCACCGAATGCGCAAATGAAGAATTTCTCTCTCTTTCTGTGTCAGTGGTCCAAAAAAGTTTGCAAGTATTTTGTCTTAAATATTAGCACTGCAAATGAATCAGACCATCTAAGGAGGTGCTCTGAGTTGTTAGTCCCCCAGCCACTGGGGGTTGCGTCAGGAAGGGCATCCGGCATAAAACCTGTGCTAAGCCAAATATGCGGATCACGGACGGTCCGCTGTAGCGACCCCTAATGGGAGCAGCCGAAAGAAGAAGATGATGATGATGATGCAGGTTTGGAATTATTCAAAGAGACAGGAAATTGAGGAAGGAAAGAACAAAGAGAAAGAGGTTTACAAAGACAGGGAGGAAGAATCAAAGGGCTGAAAAATGGGCATAAGCCGAGGTAGTCAAGAAGTTAAAAAAGAGCGAGAGAAAACTAAAAATGAGGTAGACGGAGACAGTGAAAGATACCATATTATGACTGCCATTGAATTTTGAATGGGCAGACTGTACTGCAGAAAATATAAAAATCTAGGTAGTCTTGTCTTAATCAAATGGCTGCAACAATACAAAGCTGTTTCAATCCTTTCTCTACAAATAAAAATAAAGTCAAGTTGACTGTACAATCCTGCCATTTTGCTGTGTTTTGTCTCTAGTGTAAATGTGATTGTACGGA
Organism: Myxocyprinus asiaticus; assembly: GCF_019703515.2. NCBI lineage: Eukaryota > Metazoa > Chordata > Actinopteri > Cypriniformes > Catostomidae > Myxocyprinus > Myxocyprinus asiaticus. The sequence continues at coordinate 8,217,476 of NC_059346.1, read as the reverse complement.
TATCGCTCCAACAACTCTCTACTGTCTACTTATCCTACCCATTATGCCTCTCTTAAAAACACACAGCTGTATTTCATCTAATGATTTGAAAGTGCATTTAATGTGTTAGGCAGCTATGTATTACTAAATCCAGCCTGAGTGAGAGCAGGTGGATATAATTGCTGTTTTTTTGGACTCTAGACAGTCAGAGTCCATTTTTTTTTTCCTTTTCAATATTCAGAAAATAAACCATAATAACCTCATTTTGATTTCATTTTGTTTCCACAGTATGAAGATTACGACCCTAATGTCCACAAGCCGGGCTTCTTGTCCCAGGAGGAGCTGCTACCAAAGAGAGTGAGCTAAAATGGGCGTCTCTCCACACTAATTATGCTGATTAAATTCTTAGAGCGCAGAGAGCTCTGTAATGAGTCTGTACAGTTTCAATGGGACTCCTGTAGGGCGTTAGATGTAGTGAAAGCTCTCTGCTGGAAGCTTCCGCTCACATGTCAGTAAGTGTTGAGAAACAGAGCTTGTTTACAACACTGGCATTCAAAAGTCGTCTGAAGGATTTAAATAGTCTCACTTAATTAGATAATGTCCTTCAGCTGAATTAACCATTGTCTTTTTACTGTATATTAGACTATATTCTCATTTGGCCCGAACATTATTGTAATTCAACCCCCTTTTCAAATTGTAATATATGGCTTGGAAATGTGATATATTTGTAAAATCAAAATGAGTACATCTGTGAGCATTAATGGCAGTTGTTTAGGACTTTCGCTAGACTGGCTCAGGAGAAGACAAAAAAAATGGAAAGTCTTGTTTGCGTTACTTGTGTTATTTTGGTTTTAATGCCAGAACCTAATTTGAGAAGGACTCTTGCATTCATCTGTCTGCCGCAGGGCTGTTCACACCAAACGTGTTCTTGTGCTAAAAAGCTACACCCAGCATAGCAAATATAACAATGTCTTTCTGTGTGTCTTTCTGTTTCGTAGGTTATTAATCTGTACCAGATGACTGCAGAGATGTGGGAGGAGAGGATCACAGTCTGCTATGCTGAGCACAGGGGCAGAACCAGGTATTGTACACATACCAGACTCAGCCAGCACACCCACAAACCTGTTAACCACCTGATACATACAGTTGTGCTCAAAAGTTTGCATACCCTGGCAGAAATTGTAACATTTTGGCATTTTATGACTCATGCAAAAAAGTATTTTATTTAAGGATAGTGATCATATGAAGCCATTTATTATCACATAGTTGTTTGGCTCCTTTTTAAATCATAATGATAACAGAAATCACCCAAATGGCCCTGATCAAAAGTTTACATACCCTTGAATGTTTGGCCTTATTACAGACACACAAGGTGACACACACACACAGGTTTAAATGGCAATTAAAGGTTAATTTCCCACACCTGTGACTTTTTATATTGCAATTAGTGTCTGTGTATAAATAGTCAATGAGTTTGTTAGCTCTCACGTGGATGCACTGAGCAGGCTAGATACTGAGCCATGGGAGTAACTGTCAAAAGGTAATGGAACTTTATAAAGATGGAAAAGGATATAAAAAGATATCCAAAGCCTTGAAAATGCCAGTCAGTACTGTTCAATCACTTCTTAAGAAGTGGAAAATTTGGAGATCTCTTGATACCAAGCTAAGGCCAGGTAGACCAAGAAAGATTTCAGCCACAACTGCCAGAAGAATTGTTTGGGATACAAAGAAAAACCCACAGGTAACCTCAGAAGAAATACAGGCTGTTCTGGAAAAAGACTGTGTGGTTGTTTCAAGGAGCACAATACGACGATACTTGAACAAAAATGAGCTGCATGGTGGAGTTGCCAGAAAGAAACGTTTACTGCGCCAATGCCACAAAAAATCCTGGTTACAATATGCCCGACAACACCTTGACACGCCTCACAGCTTCTGGCACACTGTAATTTGGAGTGACGAGACCAAAATAGAGCTTTATGGTCACAACCATAAGCGCTATGTTTGGAGAGGGGTCAACAAGGCCTATAGTGAAAAGAATACCATCCCCACTGTGAAGCATGGTGGTGGCTCACTGATGTTTTGGGGGTGTGTGAGCTCTAAAGGCACGGGGAATCTTGTGAAAATTGATGGCAAGATGAATGCAGCATGTTATCAGAAAATACTGGCAGACAATTTGTATTCTTCTGCACGAAAGCTGCGCATGGGACGCTCTTGGACTTTCCAGCATGACAATGACCCTAAGCACAAGGCCAAGAGCACAAGACCCTCCAGTGGTTCCAGCAGAAAAAGGTGAAGGTTCTGGAGTGGCCATCACAGTCTCCTGACCTTAATATCATCTAGCCACTCTGGGGAGATCTCAAACGTGCGGTTCATGCAAGACGACCAAAGACTTTGCATGACCTGGAGGCATTTTTCCAAGACGAATGGGCAGCTATACCACCTGCAAGAATTTGGGGCTTCATATACAACTATTACAAAAGACTGCACACTGTCATTGATGCTAAAGGGGGCAATACACAGTATTAAGAACTAAGGGTATGCAGACTTTTGAAAAGAGGTCATTTAAATTTTTTTCTTTGTTGCCATGTTTTGTTTTATGATTGTGCCATTCTGTTATAACCTACAGTTGAATATGAATCCCATAAGAAATAAAAGAAATGTGTTTTGCCTGCTCACTCATGTTTTCTTTAAAAATGGTACATATATTACCAATTCTCCAAGGGTATGCAAACTTCTGAGCACAACTGTAGTACATAATAAATGGTAAGACATTTCCACTCTAATAATTGGCTGCACAATGTTAAATAAAGTGAACTGTGGTTGGTCACTTTTACATATCAGTCAGGCCTTACTTGTTCAATTGGGCGGTTCTTGACAAGAATTGACTGCAGAGTGGACCAGACTTTGTCAATAGTCAAAAGTTGTTTTTTTTTTTTTTTAAGCCAAGGTAGCAGTCATCCATTTGGATTCTTATCAGTCATAAGTTTTGCTTTGCGTAATCATACACACAAACACTCACACAGGTGTGTCTTTACTTTGGGAAGTGAAGATGAAAAAATGACCTGCTTCGGGCACAGCCTTGCTCTGCAAAAAAACAACAAACCTAATTGGCTTACTGTGTTGCTTCAGAGTGTAGGACATTCTCATATTCAACACCTACTGATACATTAAAGTGCTGTTACATGCATGCATCAAACACACAAATACAATGTCTGCATACACTGATGAGCAATAACATTATGACCACTCACAGGTGAAGCAAATTACACTGATCATCTCTTAACCAGGTCACATGTCAAGGTCTGGGTATTTTAAATGGTAAGCGAACAATCAGTTTACGTAGTCGACATGTTGAATGCAGGAGAAATGGGCAGGACCTGCATAACTTTGACAAGGGACAAATTTTTATGGCCAGACGACTGGGTCAGAGCATCTCTTAAACGGCAAGGCTTGTGAGGTGCTCCTGGTCAGCAGTGGTGAGTACCTACCAACAGTGGTCTGAGGAGGGACGAACCACAAACCGGCGACAGGGTGTTGGGCACCCAAGGCTCATCGATGTGCAAGGGCAACAAAGGCTATCCTGTCTGGTCTGAACCGTCAGAAAGACTACTGTGGCACAAGTCACAGACAATTTTAATCATGGTTACGGGAGGAATGTGTCACAACACACGGTGCATCACACCCTGCTGCGTATGAGGCTGCGTAGCCGCAGACCAGTCAGTGTGCCCATGATGATCCCCGTCCACCGCTGAAAGCGCCTACAATGGGCACATGAACGTCGGAACTGGATCTTGGAGCATTGGAAGAAGGTCGCCTAGTCCGATGAGTCCCGTTTTCTTTTACATCACGTGGACGGCCTTGTACATGTGCGCCGTACAACACCTGGGGAGAAGATGGCACCAGGATACACTGTCGGAAGACGACAAGCCGGTTAAGGGAGTGTGATGCTCTTTGCAATGTTCTGCTGGGAAACCCTGGGTCCAGCCATTCATGTGGACATTAATTTGACATGTGCCACCTACCTAAACATCGTTGCAGACCAGGTACACCCCTTCATGGCAATGGTATTCCCTGATGGCAGTGGCGTCTTTCAGAAGGATAATGCGCTTGCCACACTGCACACATTGTTCGGGAATGGTTTGAAGAACATGATGAAGAGTTCAAGGTGTTGCCCTGACCTCCAAATTCCCCAGATCTCAATCCAATTGAGCATCTGTGGGATGTGCTGGACCAACAAGTCCGACCCACAGCAGCTCCACCTCGCATCTTACAGGACTTGAAGCATCTGCTGCTAATGTCTTATTGCCAGATATCACAGGACAACTTCAGGGGTCATATAGAGTCCATGCCTTGTCAGGTCGATGCTGTTTTGGTGGCACTCTAAGGACCAACAGCATATTAGGCAGGTGGTCATATTGTTTTGTCTCATCGGTGTATGTCTTTTTATCTCCCTCAGTCCCATACGCACATCTAGTTTGATGTCATATCACATCGCCTCAGTCCGGGTGGCAGAGGTCTCAGACATGTTGCCTCCATGTCTGAGACCGTCAATCCGCGCATTTGAGCACGTTACCGTGGAGACCTAGCACGTGTGGAGGCCCACGCTATTCTCCGTGGCATCCACGCACAACTCCCTACACGCCCCACCGAGAGTGAGAACCACATTATAGGGACCACGAGGAGGTTATCCCAACGTGACTATGCACACTAGCAAGCGGGCCAATTGGTTGGTTAGGAAGCCTGACTGAATCACTCGGCACGCCCTGGATTCGAGAGTCTCACTTTTTTTAAGCATCTCATTTTTAAGACAATTGTTACAATTCTACTACTATTGTGTTATGTTAAAAATAGTTCTATGTTTAAAAATGTCAAATATTACTGGCACCCTTCTCTAGAATGAACAAGTTGTTTTTGCTACTGGATCTTTACTGAGACTGATACCAATTTTAGAGAGGGAAAATTTACCGATATGGTGACCGATATAGCTAATTTTTGAGCTGGAATGAAAACAGACCTTTTCTATGTGGATTGTGCACCGATTTTGCACCGATATGACTATGCAAAGGTACTCAGAAAGCTGCTTTCTTAAACAAATATTTTTATCAAAGAACATTTGACGTTATTATACATTGTCAACAAATTCTAGAAATGAACACTTAGAAAATAAAGAATAAATAAAATTACAATAAATAGCTTAATAAACTGTTAGTATAAGTCAATTGCTGACCCATTAAAATAAAGAATAAATAAAATTAATAAAATAAAATAAATATCAGTACTGTATGTTTAGTATCAGTCAATTGCTGACCATTTAAATAAAGAATAAAAATACAATAAATAGCTAAATAAAAATCAGTACTGTATGTTTAGTATCAGTCAAATGCTGACCATTAAAATAAAGAAAAAATAAAATAAATAGCTTAACATCAGTACTGTTTAGTATCAGTCAATGGCTGACCAATAAAATAAATAGATAAATAAACATCAGTATTACTGTTTAGTATCAGTCAAATGCTGACCATTAAATAAAGAATAAATAAAAATATTATAAATGGCTTAACATCAGTACTGTTTAGTATCAGTCAATGGCTGACCATTTAAATAAAGAATAAATTAAAATAAATGGCTAAATAAACATCACGGGCCGGTTGCAACAGCTATACGTACATTACAACTTAGCCTAGTTGTGGCATAAATGGGCACTAAGTCACAATTTACACTCTACAAAATATTTGAGGGTTGCACCATTAAATTTATGTAGGACGTAAACCTATGTATAAACTAAATATTTAAGGCAGCCTCTGACCAGGAGTAACTGATGGAATAAAAAAATCAGACTCGCTTCATGACATCAGTGAGCTCATGTTTGCATAACAGGCATCAGTCCTTTCGACATATATGATGATGTTGGCATTTACACTCATTTACATTTATGAGAGAGAGAAAAAAAAAAACTTAAGCGGCTCTTCAGCATGAAACCTTTCTAACAGTGCAGTTTTTAGGGTGCGTCGCCGGTGTCAAGTTTCAACACATTCTAAATATATATATATATATATATATATAGAATATAAAAATGAATAAATGTCTATTTTTCCAGCCTGTTGTATTAGTATTTATCACCCCTCATTTATTTTAGATACAGTTCCTATATATTATTATTTATACAGGGCAAATATACTATTTATTAAACTACGCTATGACACCAATTCTAAAGCATTATTTTCTGCATTATGTTCTGAAAAAAAGTTTTCATAGCGGCGCATAATGGTAAATATATATGCAGATACCGATATAATCGGTGAAAGGCTAATATCGGCCGATAATATCGGCCAGCCGATATATCGGTCGGGCACTAACTGTATGTATTCTAGGCAATGCAAGATTATTTAGACAGCACATTTTATACAAATTTGAAATGCTTTGCATAGTAATGATGCAAATAAAATAAAAGTACATACAATCAATTTTAAAATCACTTAAGAAATAAAAATAAGAAATAAAAATATGCAGCTATGCTATATGCAACGCTCTACTAATTTTACTTTATACAATATTTCTTTCTATATTTAAATTACAGTATGACTGTTATGATTCGCTAACCTTTTCACATGTGAAATGAGTAACAGTAGCAGTGAGTGTTAAATAAGCATTTATGTAAATCTAGCCTTGTGCTATTATTTCATTTACTATTGTCATTTTAATTGTAGCTATGAGTGTTTGTGTTCATTGCAAGAATCACTTACTTTAAGCCGTGACCTCTAATTCATGTACCTCCGCAAGTTAGTCAAGTCTCATTAAAGCCCTGCAGAGGTATAGATTTTATTTTTGTGTCTAATTTATTCTCCCTCTCCTCCTCTCTCCCTCTCCCTCATGCCTTTCTGTTTATTATTGTATTCTGCAGAGATGATGCAGAGATGGAGTATTTAAAAATAGCTCAGGATCTGGAGATGTATGGGGTCAATTACTTTTCCATTAGGGTAAGAAATTTATCTGCTGCTGTACGACAGTAATGATATGAGCCAGCACTCTCTCTGGGTTTGGACAGCTAAAGATATTATTTCCAAAAGCTTGAATGAACCTTTTATTGATGTTGACCTAATCACCCTTCTCTCACACCATGACACAGTTAGAAATGATTAAGACTGTGTGTGTGTGTGTGTGTGTGTGTATATAGCACTTTTCTTTTTGTGTCTACCCCGCTTGAGACATAGACTAATTATTTTTGCATTTTTGTTTGAAATATCACTTCTGCCAGCCGTGTGACATCTGTTTGATTCTAAATGACCGTAACAGTGTTATGACAGAACAATCAAATGGAATTAAAGTCCTTTTTCTTTTTTTTAAGAATAAAAAAGGAACGAGTTTACTGCTGGGTGTTGATGCTTTGGGCCTCCACATTTATGACCCAGAGAACAAACTAACGCCCAAAATCTCTTTTCCCTGGAATGAGATCAGAAATATCTCTTACAGTGATAAAGAGGTACTCGTTTTGGAAACTATTTCTGTACATTCTTAAACCCCTTATTTTACTTAAAGAATGGTTTAAAGTTGTGTATTCACTAATTTCTTTTTTCATTCTCTATGTCTTCAGTTTACTATTAAGCCCTTGGATAAGAAGGCAGATATCTTCAAGTTCAACTCTTTGAAACTCAGAGTCAATAAACTGGTGAGCATTTCATGATGTAATTCCTGGATCAATTTTAAATTGCTAACCACAAACTTGTGGTGTGACGTAGTAGTTAAAGATGAGGGCCAGAAGGTTGAAGGTTCAAACCACGAAAAACATCATTTTGGTTTGGAACAACATTTGGGTAAGTAAATAATTTTTTGGGGGGGAACAATCCCTGTTTATTCAAAGATTCTTCAGCTGTGCATCGGGAACCACGCCCTCTTCATTAGAAGACGCAGAGTGGACTCGGTGGAAGTCCAACAAATGAAGACACAAGCTAGAGAAGAGAGAGCTCGTAAACAGGTCAGAGAGAAAGTGAATGATTGCACAATGATTAAGTGCAACAAAGAGAGAATATTGTGTTTTTGTTATTTTCTTCAACATTTTAGATGGCAAAAGGTGCAACACAATAGAGGAATAAGCACCCATATTATATTTGTACAACCCTGATGGTGGCTTTCTTTGCAATAAGTAACATGTGTTCAAGTATTCCAAGAAAGGATTGCACATTTGAAATGCCATCATCTTGCTTTAAAGAGCTTGGGAAGTGCCAAGCCCAAGTCCTCACTCCTTCACTAGGAAATCCTCTAACCACGTGTTGAATTTGTGATCCACTAAACCCATTTAGCAGTGCATCATTTCTAATGAAATATGGATGAGGTTTTTGCACCTTCTCTCTGTAGATGGCGCGTCAGAGATTGGAGAGAGAGAAACAGTTGCGAGAAGAGGTAGAGAGAGCTCGTGATGAGCTGGAGAGGCGACTGATTCAGTTACAGGATGAAGCTCGCATAGCCAGTGAAGCACTGGTGAGAAACTAAAACATCACCCACATGCAATATACTTCCCATAATAGCTTCCATGCTTGCAGGAAGACTTCATTTCAGTATCTTTGCATCTATGATCTTGGTACTTGCGGCTTGTGAGCCTCAAGAAGTTATTTAATGGTCTTGTGGCTTAAAGTCTCATTTTGTAAAAGTTAAAAATACAGCGAGGTGTGGTGTTACGGTCAAATACATCAATTTAGCGCATGCTTACATGGAAAAAAAAAAGAGCAAAAAACAACGCAAAACGTGTTCTGTGTAGCCACCAAATAGCTGTACAGGTATTGTTTTAGGCTACTGTTTTAGGGAATGTTGCCCTTCTGAAATTGTGCGATTTAAGGCAGCAATTAAAAGGTGACATTAATGTGTATAAGGTTACAGCAATAATTCCAAATAATGATAGATTTGGAAAATAAGCATTACCATTGGGATACATCGAGATGCACTTTTATAGTGAACTTGACTTGCAGACTCCATGTTCACAATAAATTGTAGATTCGATTAACTTGCTTTTAGCCAGTTGAGGACCACCATCAGAGAATTCCATATCCATATGGTACAGTTCAGTTCATATCTGGCTGTAGTTCCCCAAAATAACTGCTTTTTTCTCTTGTCTAAATTATGTATTTTGTTCACTTTCCTTTCAGAAAGTAAATATTATTTGTAAGATATATCTGGGAAGAAAGAATGGCACAGTGACACAATTTCTGTGGAGCAAATGTGCTAGACTGAGTATTATGTAACAGTTTCTTGTAAGAAAGAAAGAACTATCTCCTTTATCCTATCTGTACCTTTTGTCTTCACGGTCAAAATTGACCAACCATTTAAAATGAATGGGAAAGACTGTAACACAGAGCCATTTTTTTTAAAATCTGTCAAATAAAGCCATTAAATCAGCCACAATGCTAAACAAACACTCAGAAATGAGGGGGTGAGACAATAACACACCCATATGGGGTTATATTTGTTTCATATTAACATACAAATGGAAAGAGATTTACAAATAAAAAGTTAGTTCACAAATAAATTGAATGAGATCCACAAATAAATGTAAGGAGTTTTGCAAAAATGAAATGAATTCACAAAAAAATTGAATGAGATTTTCAAATAAAAAAAGATTTACAAATAATAGTTTGAACTCACAAAAACATCACTGCCTAGCATTCATTTGTGAATCATGCACATTTATTTGTGGATCGATTCCTGTGCATTTGTGGGTTGCAGCACACATTTGTGGATTCTGAAACATTTCTAACTGCAAGATGTTCACACACATCCACAAATTGGTGGACTCCACCTACTGTCTACTCAAGCCAGTCAGATTAAGGCCATATTACTCTGACCAATCATAGCACTTTCTAGCTTCAACCAATCACGTTTTGTTTTAGAATAATAGTCTCTTGACAAGAACTTCAAAACTTGAAAAGAAGCAGACACAATTTTTGTTCAATATGGTAGTATTTCAGAAGCGTACATACATTTTTTAGCACGTTTGTGTTAATGTTGTTAGGAGACTAGTTCAATGTATTCTCTTAATGGAATAATATTTCATGTTCAGACAATGATGCTTGACTCAATGATGCAATCTTTTTCAGATGTTTCTTCTGTGTAATGCCCATCACATTTGAGCACTTCACTCACCTGCTCACAAGCTCATGGGTTCCAGATCCAATACAGAATGTGTTTTAAAATGAGTCTTTTTAAAATCTTTTTTTTAGTAATATTGTAATGTCTTCAAACGAAAGTCCAATAAAAATGACTAAATAATTAACACTATCATCTTTTGGCTACTTTAGCTCACTCAATACAAATTCTGTCATTTAATCACCCTCATGTTGTTCAAAACCCACATGATTTAGTGATTTAATGGAATACGAGGGTACATTGAAATTTTGATGCTGCTGCTTTTTCCCATCCAAAGAAAGTGAGGTCAGTCCCTAACATTATTCCTGACATCACCTTTTCTGTTCCACGGAAGTCATGCAGGTTTGGAACAACATGAAGAATAGTAAATGACAATTTGACATTTGACATATCTATTCAGTATATTGTTTTATTCATTTTTATCAAGGCATTTTAGGTAAATAATTGTTAGGGAGCATAACTATTTTGAAAAAAAATAAAAAAATACTCAAAGCAAGTCTGTTGGCTAAAGATATTTATTTATTTTGGTGAAAAAGATGATAAATTGTCATGCATTTTACTACAAAAGACAATAAATGTAGGTATATTTTATGCACACACAAACGCTGGAATTGGACAAAACAGCTGGAGCTCTTTGTCATTTTGCTTGAGTTTGAAACTTCCCCTTTGCCACTGCATGGTGTCATGTCAGTTGTCTGGGGTGGATACCTCTAGTCAGGGCAAGTATCCAATATCCTTGCAACTCTTTGGTCCTCCTGTACCTCACAGCCCCATATACTTCCTGAGTAAATAAGAGGAATACACATTATTTACAGAGTTAACAAAAGTATTCCTTCTGAGCAACACTGGACTGGTCTGCCATAACACATAAAAGTGCTAAAAATACAAAATATAATGCCTTTAAAATAATTATTACCATTATGAACAAAATGTGCTTTATTAAATACATTAACATAATGTGTAAGAATCAAGGATTTGGTGACACAAACATATTTCCCATCATGTAGCTAGGAGTTTCAGTCTAGAAACTTAGTTAAGATTAAAATAGCAGACTCTGAAAACTGATCTCTGGAACACCGAACACCACACCTAGCTAGAAAGCTAATTATCAGGACTTTCACAATAAAAATGAGCTATTTGCAACTTTCAACATTTAACATGTTTAGACATTACGCAAACCTTAAGTCGCAGTGTGATTTATTCCACTGATTGCGTCTGCTTGTTTTGAAGTTCTTTACTTGTCAAGAGACCATGTTGAAAAGAGGGCTATATCCCGCCCTGATTCTAAAACAAAACGTGATTTGTTGAAGCTAGAAAGTGCTATGATTGGTCAGAGTAATATGGCCATTATCTGATTGGCTTGAGTAGACAGTGGGTGGAGTGCAACTATTTGTGGATTTGTGTGAAAATCTTGCAGCTAGAAATGTTTCAGAATCCACAAATGTGTGCTGCGATCCGCAAATGAATGCGCACAATTCATAAATGAATGCTGGGTAGTGTTGTGTTTGTTAGTTAAAAAAATCATTTGTAAAAAAAATTTTATTTTTATTTGCAAATCTCATTTTATTAAGTTGTGAATTCACTTTTATTTTTGTGAAACGCCTAACATACTGTATATTTGTGGATCTCATTCTATTTATTTGTGAATTAATTTCATTTTTGCAAAACTCTTTCCATTTGTATGTTAATATGAAACAAAAATAACCCCATACACCCACAATACAGAACACACACACACACACAGAAATAAATGTGTGAGACTAACATAGCCAGAAGGGAGAACGCAGAACACACACATACACCGAGAACAAAGATCAAAGAAAAAATTCTGAGTGACCCCAATTTACGAAAGTATACCTTTTCCACTGTGGGAAAGTTTATGCTTAGATGCAGGTGCCTCACCTTCCAAACAAAAAAAAAATGCATATTTGTATTATGAAAAAAAAACAACAAAAAAAAAAAAAAAACATTTTCATTTAAACCCATAAAATTTATGGAAAAAGTATAACAAAACAATCTACTTTAGCATATTGTATTAGTGATTAATATTTCAGACACAGAAATGAAATATATATTTTTAAATTTTATATTTTTAGTGCCATAATTGTTTACACAGCATGATTTGTGGTCTAACCAAATGACGACAAGACTGCATGAGTTTAAATATGAGGTTAAAAAAAGATTACAATCTCCATAAACAGAAGCAATTCAAAAAACAACTCAAACATTTTATAACAATTCCTTGGACATCATGTGTTACAATTATGTACAGTATGTCATTCAGTTGTAATTCATCTGATTAAAATTCAAATGTTTAACGGCGTTAAATATCTCAGGTCTGTCTAGTGTTCTCGTTATCTAGGGGCATTTTTATTTTGAATTAAGGCAGGTTGAATGTATCAAATGTAATAATATACTGTATCAGAAAGTAAACAAAAAAATAAATTATTTGATTTTAGTTTTGAAGTCATCGACATGTATTTTAATGTAGTTAATTTTTTCCAACTATGCCAGATTTATTTATTTATTTTCAAAAATGTTGCATTTTAGTTTTGTGGTCTCTCTGCTCTCAGTTATGCTCAGAGGAGACTGCAGATCTTCTGGCAGAGAAGGCACAGATTGCTGAGGAGGAGGCCAAGCTGTTGGCTCAGAAAGCAGCTGAGGCAGAAAAGGAGATTCAGCGCATTAAGGTTATAGGGCATTTACCTAGTGACTCGCTAGCTTTGCAAAGAAGATTCTTCAAGACGTGTTGAGCACTGATCATGCACTAAATTGTTATTAAAAGGTGACAGCGATTCGTACAGAAGAGGAGAAGAGACTCATGGAGCAGAAGATGTTAGAGGCTGAGATGCTTGCACTGAAGATGGCAGAAGAGTCCGAAAGGAGGTACCACATACAAACACACAAGGGCTGGATGTCGCCAACTACCTTATGATACAATATATATTGAGATATATATGTCATGATTCAATACATTGCAGTTCATCATAGTATCATAATTGGATCACGACTGAAACTGCACAAAAGAGACCCTGAGTGTCCACGATAGAAAGAGTGAACTTTCAAGTTAGGTTTCCATCTTTCTTGTGCCTCATAGAATTAGTTCTGACCGCCCATAGAAAAGTCTGTTTGTGGTTAAGACAATCTGCTGCTTCATTATTTAACTATTGGACAATATTGATACAAGGATCTAAAGTATTGATAGAATATGGTTAGAAAAAATTTGTAACTGCCAAGCCTAAAAAATACACATACATTCTGGCTAAAGTCTGGACATTCTTTTGTCATATGGCTTCTTGGCATGCTGCTATTTTAACAGTATGAAGTGGATGACTTAGTGATTTAGTGGTTGACCAATGGCCCGATAATGAAAGAGAATTAGATTGAGTTTGAAAAGTTAAAACTCTATTATTATCTAATGTCTTCTGCCATCTGTTTCGCATTTTTAACCGCCTTATGGGGAATGTTGAATTTTACATTTTTCATGTGTATCATTCTTTTCTGCATATAAAAGCCATAAAGCCAAAACTTCGACTACAGCTGAATTTGAGCTTTTAGCTGCTTCAAACAGGTTTATTTAAAAATGATTGATTTCAAAGGGGTAGTTCACCCAACTTGACTTTCTTTGAGAAAAACAAAAAGGAAAATTTTTAAGCCCTTTCCCTACCAAAGAAAGCTTCAAAAAGGACAAATAATCACCAAAAAGTCCCATAAAAGTGATCCATACAATTTGTGTGCTATATTTTATGTCTTTTAAAGCTATACGATAGTGTTGTGTGAGGAGCGAGGCAAAATTTAAGCCATCTGTTTGCTCCCAAGTCTCCTTCATGCTTGTGCATATTTAAGCCTTATTTTTACAGTGTCATTATTTTCTTAACACTTAAGTCGATTAAAAAGTCAATTTAAAGTCATGTTGGATTAAAAAAACAATATTGCTAAAAGCAAGTAACTCTGTCAATTTCAGACATTATAATAGACTGTTTAAATCATATTCTTACAGTTGGAACTATGCTGATGGCCCTTCTCAATCCCATCTTTGGGCACCTAGTTAGTGTGCAACTCTGTGATGGTGTCAGAGTGATGCTGGAATAGTTGTTTGATTTGATACCTGTGAAAGTAACAATTTTCTGCTGAGCTGAGAATTCCATTTTTCCATTTCTTGCTGAATTTGTGCTGTGAAGATTTCAGTAGTGTGTCCACTTCAGAAGGTTCAAACCTTAAGTAAATAACTCATGTATCTATTCTATGCAGGGCAAAAGAGTCTGACCAACTGAAACAGGACCTGCAGGAGGCGAGAGAATCTGAACGCAGAGCCAAAAACAAACTGCTGGAGATTACCAGCAAATCGCCCTACTCGGTATTCACCTATCCTTTACCATAGCGCACCTTAGCAGGGGCCCGACTCTCTCACCACAGGGCCCCATAACATTCGAACATCTCCACCAATGAAGTTACATCAGCGCTTGTCTTCCTTAATCATCCGAGATTCCGAAGCAAGTCCAATTTTATATCCAAGTGGAAAAAAAGGCTTTAAACTCTACACAGTTATTGGTTTTTACAATGGTCTGATTTAGCCTTTTGGCCATTCGTCAATGTCAGGATAATTTATTTAAACAAAAGTTGCATCGGACAACCATTACATTACAAAAAAACTTTTCCTCGTCCAGAGAATCATCGAGAGTATTTCAGCCTTGCAATAACCACCCTAATACAATCGAGAAGGAATTTTTATATTCATATTTAGCTGTCCAGCTTAAAAAATGGTTCGCTATTTCATGTAGGGTGCCAGCAATAGCATGGCACCATCCTAATGCTTTTCAGAATTGGATAACAAATAGGTGCGTAATGTCTCGTCAGAGTACCTTCATTAAATACATTGTGAAAATTCACCGGGGTCGAATGCACATGATGACTGAGTGCACTTCATATCTGATTCAAATGCACGGCTATTGAGGAATTGTAATAAGCCTCGTATAGGGATAATAAACATAACAGAGGTCAGAAAATTCTTTTTTTTTTTTTTTGGAAAGAGAGAGAGAGAGAGGACAGTTTTCAACCTGGAAACTGCATTTCAGTTAAATTACAATGAGGTTCTTGATTGCTAAGCACTTGGGAGCTCTGCTTTTTCTTGCTTTAAAAACATTCTGGATTCTCTTGAAATCCCATGGGTAGCTCATCCACACACTTTACATGCACGGAGAGTTAAGCGGTGACCAGAGGTCAGCGTATCATTTTAAACATTAGCTCTCTGTACGGTGGGTTAATGTTAGATCGATTCGAGTACTTAAAAATCCAGAAAGCAATTCAAAGCATTGCCGCTGTCCTGGCATTGATGTCTTACAGAGAATTTTGAAGTGTTTTTTTACCCTGAAGCCTCACTTGCTCTTTTGACAAATTCCTGCTGTGGGTAGCAAAAGCAAACCTGAGGTTGGATTTGTTTAGATAAACCATCCTGCCTGAGGAAAAAGAACACACTGTGAAGCTCATACTAGGTGCTTAAATCCATAGTCACTACAGTGACCATGTCAAGTTTAGTTTAGCAATCAAATAAATTAAAGTGAACTAAGCACTTTGCTCACTAGTCCACTGAGTGAGTACCATTCCTCTACAGATACTTAATTGGACTTAAAAGTCAACGTGAAATCAAAATAGAACCTTCATCCCAAAAATGGTTTGTTGGTCATGTTGTTCCGAACTGATGTGACTTTCTTTTGTGGAACACAAAAGGAGATGTTAGGCAGAATGACAGTCTCAGTCACCATTCACTTTTGTTGTTGGAAAAAAAGATGCAATTAAAGTGTATGGTGACTGAGACTAACATACTGCCTTTTGTTTTCTTCCAAAAACAAGAGCATACAGGTTTGGAACAACATGGGGTTAAGGAAGTTACGTTTTTTGGGTTAACTATCCCTTTAATACATGTTCCTGGTCTTATTGCACCCGATTCATCAGTGCACATTATACCAAATAGAAAAATGTTTGTCATTTTTCATTAATATATAATAACATATTACATATGAATGAATGCCATATTAATGCATTCCGCAGCTCATTAGACGCTTGACAGGCCCGCAGTGAGTGAGCCAAGGAAGCACGTTGCTATGCTGTATCACTGCAAGTGAGCGACAAAAAACAATCGCTCCTGTTTATAATCAACAAAGCTGTCTACATTGCAAACGCGCAACATTAGAGCGGTCTAGTTTTGCCTCGTCACATCATGTGGCTCGTTCATATCACAGCTCCTTTGATAACAAAGGCAGAAATAGCAAAAATGCTTTTACCACTAGAACAGCTGCAGGATGAGGAGATAAGCTTAAAACAGACTACTTCATCCTGTCATCTGACGTATACAGATATATTCTCTGCCTATAGTCAGCACATGGTTGCATGTCTTGCTGGAAAACAAATGACTGAAGAGAATGGCTATAATGTAGGTTGTACACTATAAAAATCATTCCATTCGAATAAAACTAGAGGTAAGAATTGAGGTAAGAAGTAGTCCCTTGTAAATTTTAGATTAGATTATTATTCCCCCCAACACCCCACCCCCCCCAGTGTGGTGCCACAGGAATTCTCAAAGGGTGCCGTGACTGAAAAAAGGTTGGGAAACACTGATGTAGATCGTTGAAATACTGTATATTTTGTATGCGTTCACATTTGTCTAATTATCGCATCATAAATCTAGCATTATTATTTTAATATTTCATGCACATTGACCTTTTATATAGCTAAATTGTACTCTTTCGCTCCCTAGCCTGCACGGTTGTCTGCCAACGCTCTTCCTCCTGACGGCCCGAACTTCAGCTTCAGCACGGAAAACCTGAGTTTTGACTTCAAAGACACGGACATGAAAAGGTTGTCCATGGAGATCGAAAAGGAGAAGTGAGTGCAGCCCATTTCAGGCTTCAGTTTTTCATCATCACAGTCTCTCTGCTATCTTCACTTCTGTCCACTCTTTTTGAAGCAGTTTCATCAACTGTACTGGAGCGTGTCCGCTCTGCTGATGCTCAACTCAATGACAGATTTGTTCTTCAGTGATAAAACCTCCTGGCATACTTCCTTTTGTTTGGACAGTTGAAGTGGCATGACCCAATTCAGTTTCACCAAATATTGTTTTATTATTTATGATTATTATTATTTTGGGCCTGTTCAGACTTTGTCAGAAGTGTCTAAATGACACAAAAGCATAAAATATGTAATGAATAATGTACAATCAACAGGTCATTATCGCAAAATAATACTGGAAGGTAGATCAGGAACCTTACGTGGTAGTCAGGACCCCAACTTAACCTATATATATATATATATATATTTATTTGATTAATTATAATAATTGCTAATCATTTTTTGCAACAAAACTATCAACACAGAGTTTTATGCCGAAGTTTCGTCAATTTCTGAAAATGTTTGAATATTTAAATTAATGGTTCGACACCCGTACAATTTAGCTTTCGGCCCAGCTCAGAAAACAAAAACAAAAAAACACTTTTTTCTTTTACTGCATTCTACTACAGCTTACTTTTAAAACTTGGCATTTGAAATATTGTTAGCTCTTGTGTGATAAATTGCTTGTGATGTTCCTCATTTGTGAGTTGCATTCTATAAAAGCATCTGCAAAACGTTCATGTAAATCTCAGTTCAATATTTCCAACTCCGTGTGAAGGAGTTCATAGAGGATTTGTTTAGTTTTAATCTTTTTGTGCATTATACAAAATCTAAATCTAATCTTTTTGTTTCATATAAAGCTATGAAAATGCTTCAAAAATGATGGAGAACTTGAAACCAGCCTTCACAATGTGTCTCCTGTTTGTCAGGGTAGAGTATATGGAAAAGAGCAAACACCTACAGGATCAGCTGAATGAACTGAAGACAGAGATTGAATCATTAAAGCTAAAGGAGCGAGAAACACAGCTAGACATCCTGCATAATGTGAACGCTGAGAAAGGCAACAGCAAGCAGAGCAACTTTAAAAAGGTGGGTTAAATGCAACTGAAGTTGTTCAGACCCACAAGACTAAAATCAACTCATAAATCTTGCACACAGCCTGACAAAGTATGGTGCAGTATTTTAAAATATTAAATTAAATGCTTTATACTAATAAATACTTAGAAATAGAGCTGTGCTGATGCAATCGTGTATTGATACATCATGATAAGTTTTCTGACAATATTGTATCAAACTTTAGACCCTTCTTACAATCTTTTTAATCATATATTTGTGTATTCATATCATTAACAACAGCTCAATAACGAAGAAGCAGATCGCCTAAATTATAAACTCTGAGGCGCAAATTCACTGTATCTGCTGCTGGCTCTCTCTCACATATTTGCTGCAGGTTAAATCGCAATCCATGTATATGATATTGTAATGCATCGGGATATATTGACTCATGCAATATGTATTGTATTTTTGAGCTTTATGTTTTGCCTTTTTGCATCTTTTGCTGGATTAGAACTCACATCATCTACATGTGTGCTAACCACTTGGCCATAACTCTGACCTTATAAAGCTTCATTAAGACTACATACAGTACAGTATTCCTTTTCACAATGGTTATTGGGTGATGGTAGTATAGTGGTTATACAGTAGATCTAGGACTGTGCTTTAGAGGTCTTTGGTTTTAATCCTGGAAGGGGACCTGTATAAACTGGAGAGTAAAAGAGTTTGAGCTGAAATGTGCAAGGCACTTACTTAATTCCAAGTTCCTTTGTGGAGGACTGTCCCTATAGATTTGGGGTGTCAAACCCTGCTCCTGAAGGGAGCTTAACATTTCAGCTCCAACCCCAAGTAAACACAATCTAGCCAATCAAGGTGTTCAGGATAACTTTAAAATTACAGACGGGTTTGTTGGAGCATGGCTTGAATGAAACTCTGTAGGACTGTGGCACTCCAGGAGCTGGGTTTGACAATATTGTTAAACTATTGTTTTTATGTGAATAAATAAAGGGACATTTCTAGTTTCAACAGAATTTGTAGTTTAGAACTTTGTTTTGATGGACAAGAAAAATTGCTTCATACCATGTGACCCACATGTGGTTTTTAGCTATTGAAAATGTGTCAAATTTAACATTTACTAAAGCTGGCTCTACACTAGCTGATTTTTCCAATGATTTTCAGGTGTTAGCTTCATTAACATAATCACCGGCCAGGCAGAGGGAGACAGAGCGCCCATTAGCACCACTCAGCGGGAGGTGTTAATCACTTGACCATCGGGACTTCCGAGTTAATCGGGAGTGCCATCGGGACTCCCTGAGTTAATAGCTTCAAGCACTGAAAAAACACATTTTGTTTGAAAAAATCATTCTGTCACTGAGAAGAACTGACAAGATGACAAGCTGATCGGAACTTTTGTTTTTATCACACTCAGCTGTATATCATCAGAAATGCTGTTTAAAATCCATAGTGATTCTGTCATTCTGCAGAAATAATGCAAAAGCAACTTATGACAGATACAAAATAACCTTGATGGACATTTTACAGTTTTGGTGCATTTTTAAATATAACCTTGTGAAAGCCAGCTGAAACTAGTTGTTTTGCTAATGTAGAGCCAGCCTCAAATCTGAGATTTAAACATGTAGGGCCTTAAATATGAAGATTCCAAAAGGAAGGTTTGGTCTGAACCAGAAAATAAAAGGATATTAAGATATATATACGTATATATATATATATATATATATATAATAAAAATTCTCTCTCCAATTTTTGGACTAATGCCACTGGCATATAATGCAACGAGGGTGCTGAAGTCAGTTGATTTTTAGTAAAATTCCTACTCATCTGTGTGTAAAAATTGAATAATTAACCTTTCTGATGTTAGCTTTTCATCTGTAGTTTTGCTGAAATCATAGGTAAAGATTGTAATTTTGACCCCCCTCTACAAAATAATGGATTACTCCGGAAATATTGATCATGGCATGTAATATTTTGCCTTTGATCATCATTAATGTGTTTATTTCACCAGTTAAAAAAAGATCAAAAACTACTTTGAGCCTGTATGAGCTGACACAGATTGAACCTTTATGACAAAATAAACCCTCACACGGTTATCAGGACCCCGACTTGCCAAATAAATAAAAGAAGCAGGGTTTGACACCCCTGCTGTAGATTTTGTGGTGTTAGTTGCTTTAGATAAAAGCTCCTAAATAACAAATACCATTAAAGCATCATTCTATTCATAAATACCATTCTATTAAATCAAGTAATGAAGAAGCAGCCTAGTTGCTCATTTTTATTACACCCTATTGAGGGAATCAAGCTGGTTTTGATTGCAGTTTACCACAGATGATCATAGATAGTCAAACCCATTGTTTAATGTTTTTATTCCATATCCATGCTGAATAATGTAGGAAGTGACCTGCAGGGATGTTTCAGATTGCAAATACAGTAGTAGTACAGACTCCCTAAACTCTTAAACACTAAGCACTTAAAACACTTCTGAATGTCTGTGCATTGTAATGCAATTTCTCAAAAAGACTTGATCCTTTGAAATATGATTCTAATCATACGGTTAGTCATACTGCCGTGCACCGATAAGCCAAAATGAATTCATTTATCTTCTTTCTGAAAGGTTTTCATCAAACCTTATGAAATGGTAGATTAAAAGCTGCATTTAGCCGTAGAATCCCTTGCCTCAGCCTCTGTGTGAAATTGTCTCATTAGGGCCACGCTAATTGATTCCTGTCTTGTGATTGGTTGTTTGGATAGATGGAGTGTCCTCTCTGTGTTCAGTCAGTCTGTCTTGATGTGATTGTGTAATTGAAGTAGAGCTTGAGCAAACCTCAGCAGCACCAAGAAAATCCACTCTGTTTCGATTCTTTGACAGCAAATGTTTTCCTAGCCGATGTTGAGCCCCCATTGGGCATCTTGGAAGCCTGTATTGGGACACTGTCTGACTCCTTGTAAATCACTATTGGCCAGGTAAGTTAAGCACTGGACCTTGGAGCAAAGTGACATGGGTCAATGGCTTTTCAGGTCATGTCGGTGGAATGATTAATATCCGTGTCTGTGCTTTCTTCATACCATGGTGTGTCCTGCTGCTAGCTATAGCCTGAGGTTGGAGATGTAGTGGAAGTCTCTTAATACACTGACAGTCTCACCTGTTCCCTGAACGTGTTTATGTGGTAATCTATCAAAATCCACATCAAAGAAGTTGCATGGAGTGTCCTAAAATGTCAAAGTGTTCCTTTTGTTTATTGAATTGAATTGTAGGTAATAAGAAGTAAAAAGTCAATGAACCCTCAGAGACCCAAACACTGATATTGATGTATTTTCTTTTTTCTCCTTGTAAGTATTTTTAGGAAGCCACTTGTTATAAAATGTATGATAGTTATGCATATGTTGCTTTTTCACGTTATGAAATTTCACCACTGTTATGGTCACAAGCAAAGTCATTTTCAAGGCAAGTCAGTCCACTTGGTGGCCATCTTTGGGATAGCTCCTGGGCAGCTATTTTGTATGGATACAAGAGGCATGAATGTACAGCTCCTATCTATTTGAATGCAGAAAGAATGAAATCTCTAAAACGGTTGGCCAAGATTACGATCAAAGAACATTTTTATATCGGCAACAAAATCTAACAATTGTGGTATAATACATTGTGCTTCTTTACCTCGGATCTTGCTAAAATAAATGCTATTTTCCCGGCTGGTCTAGCTAATGCACATGCGTGTTCTGGAGTTGATTTACAGGCGATATCTGTATCTAAAAGGTGATAGTCTCTTTTACCTGTAAAGCAGGACTTTCTTTTCTGCATCCACCATATTGGACATTCCAATTTCTCCAATTCATTTTAAAATAGGTTGTCCGTGGACTAAACAGTTTTTGTCAAAAGTCAACATTGTAATGTGACATATTTCGTAGAGAAACAGTGCATTTAGCAAGACCTTTATCAATACAACTGCAGGGGGTTTTGGAAAATGTTGCAAGCTGGATTCGATCTTGCACCATCCATGTGTGCCACACTTGGTCACAACTACGAAGTTATTAAGCTACATTAAGACTTCATATTTCTTTCTTTAATATTGGTTATGTGAGGTGTTGGTAGCTATTGGTTATTAGCTATTTATGGCTATTTTGCTGCTTGTTAACCCCTTAAGCTCTGCCGGCAGGCCCGTGTGAATTTTTTTTTAATCAAAATATTAATAACTACAGTCTTGACCAACACAAAATAGGTATCATTTGAAAGCTTAGAAGCTCTACTTTACAATGCATGTAGGCATTATGACCAAAACTGATAAAGTGCTTTGAAATTTGCAGACAAATCAGGGGCCGTATGCATAAATCTTCTCAGAAATGCTCTTCAGAATAGTCTTAAACTTTGACTGAAGTGTTAAAAAATTCTTAGCAAAAAGTTGGAGCTTAGGAGCATTGGAGAGTAGGAGCTTTTTATGAAGACACTAAAAGCAACTTTCAGTAAAGTATAAGCTTGTGCCTGGTTGCATAAAACACCTTAAGTTAAATTTTCCCTTAAGATCACCCTAAAGTTTCCCTTAAATTTAATGGTGTTTCAGAAAACAAGCCTTAAGCTTTACTTAAGGGACTTTATAGGTAAAATGTCATAATCCCCTACAATTTCCCTCAAATATTTATTTTTTACTTAAAGAGCACCTATTATGGTTTTTCAAATATTACCTTTCATGTAGTGTGTTATATAGCTGTTTGTGAATGTAAAATTCTGCAAAGTTTCAAAAATCTAAGTGCACGACAAATGGAGTTATTGACTCCCAAAAGAAAGAACCGATTCTGAACACCTGAAACGAGTCGTTAGTAATTCCAGATTTGCTACATGTACTAACCTATGTAATTTGGTAACAGAAAACCCGCCTCTGGTCTTCATTGGCTGCTCGCGAACAGCTTTGACCCACCCTCAAACATAACACTATGCGGTAGACCAATCATGAAATTTACATTTATGCATTTGGCAGACACTTTTATCCAAAGCGACTTTCAATGTGCTTATTACAGGGACAATCCCCCTGGAGCAACCTGGAGTTAAGTGCCTTGCTCAACGACACAATGGTGATGGCTGTGGGGATTGATTACCAGTTATGTGCTTTAGCCCACTACGCCACCACCACTCCACAACAGACTGGGACATTTGACCAATCAGAGCAGAGTAGGCTCTCTGAAAGCAGGAGTTTAGAATGAATCCTTTAGAACGTTTTTGACACTGAGAAAAAAAGGTAATGCTGCAATTTAAATTATGAACAAATTAAAGTGTT
Source organism: Myxocyprinus asiaticus (assembly GCF_019703515.2). Classification (NCBI taxonomy): domain Eukaryota; kingdom Metazoa; phylum Chordata; class Actinopteri; order Cypriniformes; family Catostomidae; genus Myxocyprinus; species Myxocyprinus asiaticus. Next base: position 8,194,143 of record NC_059346.1, on the reverse strand, counting down.
TTTTGACCTTGGATGCTTGTAAATCTATTGTATGAGACCTTTAAAACAAAATTAGGCATGTTTAAAAACCATAATAGGTGCTCTTTAAATATTCCCTTAAGTGTTGCATAAAGCCCCTTAATTGCCATTTTCCTAAGTAAACCTTAAGTGTAGTAAAATTTCACCTTAAGTGTTGGCTAAGAGTTACAAGGTTTCTAAAAAAGGAGAAATGGTGAAGTTTATAGAACCAGATGAATAGTACAGCATTCCAATGCAAATTATTCGTGATGGGAAGAGTTCTTTAGACCATCTTAGCGATAATAAACAAGTGCAGGATTACTACTGGGAATCACTAACATGATGAAAGGCAATCTAATATCACATCTAACACCTCAAATTCACCTCACTACTCACTATCAAAGTTGTCTTCCTTGAAGTGGACACTCACCGGCCATAAAAGCAGAATCCTCCATTAATTGCTTCGTATAATAATCTCGAGAAGTTTTCTAATTCACACAGAAAAATAATGTGTGTACACAAAGTTTAAATCTATTAATTCTGAGGATTTTACCTGAGGAAAAAAATGAAAATTGTAGGGCTTTACTGGTTGTTTAGATCAGTGTTACTGTCAGAAATAATTAATAATTATTTATGTAGTTATTAATTAATATTTAAATTAATTAATTGGATCTAACTCATTAAAACCTCATATGGGGCTCCAGTAAATGTAGTGTGCTACGTTTAGGAGCAAGTTTGGTTATTAGCAATAATTAATAATTATCAAAGTTAATTATTAATTATTAAAATCAATAGAACATTGATGAGAATCAATGTTAGCTTTTTAAAATCCTTTAAATCAACAGTTATCAAAGATAATCGTTAATTGTTAACATCGATGAAACATTAATTAAAATTAACACTAGCTTATTGATCATTAAAATTCAATCATCAAAGATAATTATCAATTATCAAAAATCAATAGAATATTAATAAGGATTAACATTGATGGGGCACCACCCTGGAATTAGGGACTAATAACCAGATAGTAAAACAGTCTCAATGTTAGATTGTTTTCTTAGGAAAATCGACATCCGAAGAATATCGATTTTCCGGAAAAAAAAACAATGAATGAAGGTTTGAATCCGAGCACTGACATCCCGTCAGCATGACACAGGTGTATGCAAAACAAACCAAAACACTTCTCTTTGTAATATAAACAAAGTTTATTTATGCAGTAATATCAATTAATAATTAATAAAATGCAGTCAATAAACTTCCGACTTACAACTACAAACTAAACAGTGATATGATTAGATATGGAAATAAAATAATCCTATAACACATAAGGTGTGTGTGTGTGTGTGGGTGTGTGGGTGTGTGGGTGTGTGGTTAGTATGAGAGAGAGAGAGAGAGATGATTAAGTGACAGCCCTAGAGCCGATTTCGCGATAGTGGGAGAGAAAACAGCTGTCAGTTTATCACTCAGAGACGCGGTGGACGGCTCGTAAAAGTCCCGCGTTATTTGACTCTTTAATGGATGAACTCAGTTGCTGTCTCACCCGTGATGGCGAAATTGCAATCCAATTTGGTTGGACCACAATACAGCAAAACAAATTCGTGATCATTAATACCCCGAGTATTAATAATGAGCGGACATGGCGGTCCGTAAACTGTACAAGCAAAAACCTTGAAACACAAGAATAACACACAATAATATTCTATCTCTGCCCAGATGTAAACCTCTTACTTGAATCGCATGAAGACACAGGTAGAATGTGTTTTCCTCTGTCCTTTAACTCTGACCCGGTTCCTTGAGGCTCGGGTGATGACGGGAGGCCGTTTCCTCGCTCTGTCGGCGGGCGGTACGGCTGTTGATTCTCGGCGGGCTGGCGGAGAACTCAGAAATGTCTACTTGATTGAAGATGGAAGAGAAATCTTTAATCTCTTCACTTCTGTAGGCAAACGGATGAAGATGCGAATTGCTCGGCGGTCTCCTTCGGATCCATTAGAGTGTTTGGTTGAACATAGTAATCTCAACTCGTCCAGCGAGATGGAGATTGTATGGCCACAGTTTCAAGTCGGACGTTACTTCCTTGTGCCACGAGGTTGCACCGGAGAGCAGCGAAGAGCTGCGTCCACACGCTGCAAACAAAGTCGCTGGAAGCGAATTCTGGAAGCATTTCAGAGGTATTTCAACTCCTGATGATGTCATGTTTGAGGGACTTTCTGTTGTGTGCCTCATCCAATAGGAGTTGAGAGTTCGATCCTTTAGTGAGCAAGGCTTCATGGATTTGTAGTCTGTTTTGGACTCCCTTTGTTTGATTTTGGTGCGATTTTTATCAGTAAGATTTACGACTTGGAAGGTGGGGGCTTGAGTTAAGTTTTTACGACTGTATCAGGCCTGCCTTTGTCTTCTGTCTGAATACATCAGGCCCAACAAAATCTGCCCATGAAACCTCCAGAAAATTAGTTTGAAAAATGTTTATGCCGTATTCTGCAGTAATGACAAACGACTGTAATTGGTGCATCCAAAACAGCGCTAAGAAAAGTAACAGGTGCCATGTGACAGTGCCATTTATGCGCTAATTCGGAAGAGGTCGGACAATAATTTACCTAGTAGGAGGCACTGGACATGAATTTATCATACATGTCTTGTTACTATGAATATAAATGCATTAAATACTAGGGCTGCCAAAGTTAACACATTGACTTGTTAGATTAATTATGTTTAACAACGTAAATTTAACACACAGTTGATGCATTAATTTAATTTCTTCTGTGAACAAAAGCAATAAATGTAATTTGCATTCTTTGTAAGGTGGAACTTAATTATCACTGAAGCTTGGCAAATGCATCAAAACTGATTGCATTACATTTTGTTTCTCATGATCTTAAAGAGCTGTAAGATCATAGTTGTTCCTACATATTAACTTTGCCAAGAAACATAATGATTTATATGCATTTGTGTGTGTATGTGTATATATACAGTATATTCTATCTATCTGTCTGTCTGTCTGTCTATCTGTCTCATACACATTAAATATTTAACAATTTTAATAAGATAAGATTAACTGTGTTCACTTAAAAATGTTTAATCACAATTAAATATTTTAATCTATTGACAGACCAAATTAAAGCATATTTAGTAATTGTCATTTAATATGAAATGATCAGTTTAAAACTTTGTGGTTTCAATCGCTGAATCTTATTCGATCTGTCTCCACAGCTTACTCTACAGAGCACCAAATCCAGAGTGGCCGCCTTCCAGGAGCTATAGCCGTCCACACGGACTAGACTATAGTGTTTGTATTTGTGAATAATGTCTTGATTTCATAACGTTCCTAACAGGCTGTGATCCATTCCTGTTTGCCACTAGCACATTCCACTGATGAAGAATTTATATGTGATTTAAAGTTTACATTACAGCTAGAAGACCAGGGCCTCGGTGTGGCCTCATGCAAACACTAAACTAAAGAGGGAGCATGGTCTTTCTCTCTCAGACACACTACTCAAACTCACTCGCTCATTCTGTGAGTCAAACTACATGCTGTTTCCCAGTATCCCTTTGCCTGCATGAGGTTGTAAACCCATTACGAAGACACTACGGTTAAGTGGGCATTAAGTAACGTATAAACACAGCCTACCTGTATCTCCACTGTGCATCTTCCCAATTGCACTGCAGATTTCTCTGTCTCTCTCAATCAATATGTGTCCGAATAATTGGCTTAAAGTAGTCTTATTGCACCCTTGTGTGGTATTAGGTTTGGTGTTCATTTTTTGGTCCAATTTGGAAATGACTGGGCCTTTGTGAAGTTTGAACTAAACCTCATTGTGTTACAGTTTAAAAGCTGGTATACTTATGTGGAAGTATAGATTTAGTACAGGATATTTTAGGGAAAGAAAAAAACCGTAGCAAGTATACCATTTGAAACACTTAAAAATGAAAGGTTTGGGATTGATTTTTTTTTTAATTGTTTACTTTTCTTGAAATGTTGTAGACTGTTTTAAAGGACTTGAATATATTTTTGAAATTGTGTGTTCATGCAGAGGAATAAAGGAATTGAAATTCGCTTAAGATGTTCTTTGTCTATGTGTTTGTTTTAATTGTATAAATGATTAGTGCTTGCAGACATAATTTTTAGTAGGTTAGAGATTTAAACACACCCCTAACCCTAGAATTTATCTTTAATGTAAACTCGCACGTAACTCGTATGAAATTATGCAGCTTTTTGAGGGTACTTAAAATTTTAGCCTGGTGTACAATTACACAACCGACTTGAATCACTAAACAACTATCCGGAACACCCTAGCAACCACATAGAAGTGCCCTGGCAACCACCCACAACACCCTAACATCGTAGCGGCTTCTTTTGCACAGGCAAGCACCACTAACTTTTTCTTCAGAAAATCGAAAAATCTAGTTGCTAGTACTGTTAAACGTGCATTGGCTCTATTCAGCTTTGGATGGATTAAATTTTTATCCATTTACTGCATGTGATAGTGTTCATGTGTTGATATGTTTAAAAGGACTGGGGTGAATTTAGTGCAATGATCACAGAAGTCCATTGATGTTTATATTCCTGCCCTGACAGAATATTAAACTATAGGTAAATTAATCATCCTTAAAGAGGCTACAAATTAACAGTTATTATGCTACGTGAGTGCTAATACTTTCTAATTTATACTATGAAGGATTACTTGATTAATTTTATGATTCCAATCATCAGATTAATCTCAACAAACTATTTTTAATGGAAATCCACTGGTATAAACCTTTTACTTTTCATATAATTATTATTATAATGTTATTGTTGCTAAAACTGTGTAAACTTGGTTAGAGACAAAAGATTATTTAAATTGGCCTATTAGTAGTCCAGAGACCAGAAACATCTCAAGATGGCTTGGCAGTCAAAATGTATTAAATATGCAAAAAATAAAAATACATGGCAAAGAGTCACACTTATAATATTTGGTAAAATCATTATAGTGGCTGGACAAGTACTGCAGTCCGTCAGAAATTAAATGTGGTATCTGTCCACTGTCGGCATGATGTGATGCACTGCAACGGACGTTTCCAACTTTGCTTTTGACCCAACGCAATGTTTCGGTCCAGTAAAGGGTGACTTGACCCCACTGTAAATTTGTTTGAATTGCAGCTGGGCCGTTGGTAATGGGGTGAAAGGTGATAACGATTCTAGGGGCCCACATGTTCAGGGGGGCTCACAAAATATTTTAAACAGTATTTTTTAATATGAAAGGGGCCAGAGCAATATACAGTCAGGGGGTGCAGAATTCCTTGCTACGGCCCTGAATTGCAGTAAATTTAAACCTAATTATTCTTATTGGTTCAACAGTATTTGACATAATATTTGTATATTTTACTATATTTAATATAAATCAAGGCTAATTTTGGTTGGCAGATGTCTATACTGCCATCTTCAAGTGTCATACTTCCCATAATTTTCATATGATATTCCATCACGGCTCGAAACCCATACACCCATCATCACTCATCAGTTTCTGCCCTTCCTCAATACACGTCTGGACGAGTGGCAGAATGATTGACAACTGGTTTGAGGCATATTGACAGGCTGTCACAATCAAGTGAGGGATGTGCCTTCAGAAGCGACTGTGTCACTATGTGTCCCATCAATCCTTGGGGTGGCAGTCAGGGGCCCTGGAAGATAAAAATGCTTCTATAGGAGGAACCAAGGTGAATAGATGAATACATACTTTACTAAGTGTGTGAAACACATTGACAGTGATAATTAATGTCAGATTTTCACTTTAGGAATTTAAATAGTTTGATTAGAGCTCACTTACAGTAGTAGATAGCACAGCTTGCAAGTTGTTTGATTATCCGTACTGTTCTCTCCAGGCAAGCTTTGTCCTTGATCTAAGGATACCCGCACTTTAAAGGCAAAGTGTTTAGATTTGATTTATTTTTTAAATGCTAACTGTAACTACAGGTGCATCTCAATAAATTAGAATGTCGTGGAAAAGTTCATTTATTTAAGTAATTCAACTCAAATTGTGAAACTCATGTATTAAATTCAATGCACACAGACTGAAGTAGTTTAAGTCTTTGGTTCTTTTAATTGTGATGATTTTGGCTCACATTTAACGAAAACCCACCAATTCACTATCTCAAGAAATTAGAATACATCATAAGACCAATAAAAAAAAAACATTTTTAGTGAATTGTTGGCCTTCTGGAAAGTATGTTCATTTACTGTATATGTACTCAATACTTGATAGGGGCTCCTTTTGCTTTAATTACTGCCTCAATTTGGCGTGGCATGGAGGTGATCAGTTTGTGGCACTGCTGAGGTGGTATGGAAGCCCAGGTTTCTTTGACAGTGGCCTTCAGCTCATCTGCATTTTTTGGTCTCTTGTTTCTCATTTTCCTCTTGACAATACCCTATAGATTCTCTATGGGGTTCAGGTCTGGTGAGTCTGCTGGCCAGTCAAGCACACCAACACCATGGTCATTTAACCAACTTTTGGTGCTTTTGGCAGTGTGGGCAGGTGCCAAATCCTGCTGGAAAATGAAATCAGCATCTTTCAGCAGAAGGAAGCATGAAATGCTCCAAAATTTCTTGGTAAACGAGTGCAGTGACTTTGGTTTTCAAAAAACACAATGGACCAACACCAGCAGATGACATTGCACCCCAAATCGTCACAGACTGTGGAAACTTAACACTGGACTTCAAGCAACTTGGGCTATGAGCTTCTCCACCCTTCCTCCAGACTCTAGGACCTTGGTTTCCAAATGAAATACAAAACTTGCTCTCATCTGAAAAGAGGACTTTGGACCACTGGGCAACAGTCCAGTTCTTCTACTCCTTAGCCCAGGTAAGACGCCTCTGACGTTGTCTGTGGTTCAAGAGTGGCTTAACAAGAGGAATACGACAACTGTAGCCAAATTCCTTGACACGTCTGTGTGTGGTGGCTCTTGATGCCTTGACCCCAGCCTCAGTCCATTCCTTGTGAAGTTCACCCAAATTCTTGAATCGATTTTGCTTGACAATCATAAGGCTGCGGTTCTCTCGGTTGGTTGTGCATCTTTTTCTTCCACACTTTTTCCTTCCACTCAACTTTCTGTTAACATGCTTGGATACAGCACTCTGTGAACAGCCAGCTTCTTTGGCAATGAATGTTTGTGGCTTACCCTCCTTGTGAAGGTTGTCAATTATTGTCTTCTGGACAACTGTCAGATCAGCAGTCTTCCCCATGATTGTGTAGCCTAGTGAACCAAACTGAGAGACCATTTTGAAGGCTCAGGAAACCTTTGCAGGTGTTTTGAGTTGATTAGCTGATTGGCATGTCACCATATTCTAATTTTTTGAGATAGTGAATTGGTGGGTTTTTGTTAAATGTGAGCAAAATCATCACAATTAAAAGAACCAAAGACTTAAACTACTTCAGTCTGTGTGCACTGAATTTATTTAATACACGAGTTTCACAATTTGAGTTGAATTACTGAAATAAATGAACTTTTCCACGACATTCTAATTTATTGAGATGCACCTGTATATGAAAGCCATTTGTGAGCTGACTTCCTGAAGAGTGTAAATTCTGTGGCTCTTTTAAAAAACATTGTTCTGTTGAGTGATATAGTGGCGTGAGTTTGTGGCAAGACTAACTTTTTGCCGAACTATGGAATATGTACAGAGCCCCTTAGAGGAAAGTGAGGGAAATTATTTTCTGAAAGTTTTACATTCTTTTGCAACAGGTTTGCGTTCTCTCAAAGAAAGTATTGTGTTCCCTTGTAATGGTTTGTGTTGTCTCACAATAGTATGTGTTCCCTTGCAAAAGTTTTACGTTCCTTCTTAATAGTTTGTGTTCCTTCACAATTAGTTTTGTGTTCCTTCACAATTCGTTTTGTTCCCTCACAATAGTTTTTTGTTCTCTCATAGAAAGTTTTACATTCCTTCTTAATAGTTTGTGTTCCTTCACAATTCGTTTTGTGTTCTCTCACAGAAAGTTTTGTGTTCCTTAATAGTTTGTGTTCTTTCACAATTAGTTTTATGTTCCCTCACAATAGTTTTTTCTCTCACAACGTTTTGCGTTCCTTCTTAGTAGTTTGTGTTCCTTCACAATTAGTTTTGTTTTCCCTCACAATAGTTTTTTATTCTCTCATGGAACGTTTTACGTTCCTTCATAATAGTTTGTCTTCTTTCACAATTAGTTTTGTGTTCCCTCACAAGAGTTTTTTGTTCTCTCACAGAAAGTTTTGCGTTCCTTAATAGTTTGTGTTCCTTCACAATTAGTTTTGTGTTCCCTCACAATAGTTTTTTGTTCTCTCATAGAAAGTTTTACGTTCCTTCTTAATAGTTTGTTCTTTCACAATTAGTTTTGTGTTCCCTCACAATAGTTTTTTGTTCTCTCACAACGTTTTGCATTCCTTCTTAGTAGTTTGTGTCCCTTCACAATTAGTTTTGTGTTCCCTCACAATAGTTTTTTGTTCTCTCATAGAAAGTTTTACGTTCCTTCTTAATAGTTTGTCTTCCTTCACAATTAGTTTTGTTCCCTCACAATAGTTTTTTGTTCTCTCACAGAAAGTTTTGCATTCCTTAATAGTTTGTGTTCCTACACAATTAGTTTTGTGTTCCCTCACAATAGTTTTTTTGTTCTCTCATAGAGTTTTACGTTCCTTCTTAATAGTTTGTGTTCCTTCACAATTCGTTTTGTGTTCCCTCACAATAGTTTTTTGTTCTCTCATAGAAAGTTTTACGTTCCTTCTTAATAGTTTGTGTTCCTTCACAATTCGTTTTGTGTTCTCTCACAAAGTTTTGCATTCCTTAATAGTTTGTGTTCCTTCACAATTAGTTTTGTGTTCCCTCACAATAGTTTTTTGTTCTCTCATAGAAAGTTTTACGTTCCTTCTTAATAGTTTGTGTTCTTTCACAATTAGTTTTATGTTCCCTCACAATAGTTTTTTGTTCTCTCGCAACGTTTTGCGTTCCTTCTTAGTAGTTTGTGTCCCTTCACAATTAGTTTTATGTTCCCTCACAATAGTTTTTTATTCTCTCATGGAACGTTTTACGTTCCTTCATAATAGTTTGTCTTCTTTCACAATTAGTTTTGTGTTCCCTCACAATAGTTTTTTGTTCTCTCACAGAAAGTTTTGCATTCCTTAATAGTTTGTGTTCCTTCACAATTAGTTTTGTGTTCCCTCACAATAGTTTTTTGTTCTCTCATAGAAAGTTTTACGTTCCTTCTTAATAGTTTGTCTTCCTTCGCAATTAGTTTTGTGTTCCCTCACAATAGTTTTTTTGTTCTCTCACAGAAAGTTTTGCGTTCCTTAATAGTTTGTGTTCCTACACAATTCGTTTTTTGTTCCCTCACAATAGTTTTTTTGTTGTCTCACAGAAAGTTTTGTGTTCCTTCTTAATAGTGTGTGTATCTTCACAATAAGTTTTGTGTTCCCTCACAATAGTTTGTACCTTCGCAGTAAGTTTTGTTACCTCACAATAGTTGCCGTTCCATCGCAATCATTTTTGCATTCCCTTGCAATAGTTTTGCATTCTCTTACAAAAAGTTTTGAGTTCTCTCAAGAAACATTTTGCATTCCCTCATAATAGTTTGTGTTCCCTCGCAATAAGTTTTGCGTTCCCTCGCAATAGTTTTGCATTCTCTTACAAAAAGTTTTGTGTTGCCTCACAATAGTTTGCATTCCCTTACAATAGTTTTTCGTTTTCTCACAGAAAATGTTGCGTTGCCTCATAAGAGTTTGTTCCCTTGCAATAGTTTGTGTTCACTTGCAATAGTTTGCGTTACTTTGCAATAAGTTTTGCTTTCCCTCACAATAGTTTTGTGTTCTCTCACAAAGTTTTGCAGTCCCTTGCAATAGCTTATGGTTTTAGTACACTAACCATAATAACCACACAATTTACCATGGGTTTTCTACAATAACCAAACAGTTGTGCTCAAAAGTTTGCATACCCTGGCAATTTTGACACTGATTTTGAAAATATGACTGATCATGCAAAAGAAGTTTTGTTTAAGGATAGTGATCATATGAAGCCATTTATTATCACATAGTTGTTTGGCTCCTTTTTAAATCATAATGATAACAGGCCCAAATGGCCCTGATCAAAAGTATACATACCCTTGAATATTTGGCCTTGTTACAGACACACAAGGTGACACACACATTTCCCACACCTGTGGCTTTTTAAATTGTAATTAGTGTCTGTATAAAAATAGTCAATGAGTTTGTTAGCTCTCACGTGGATGCACCGAGCAGGCTAGATACTGAGCCATGTGGAGCAGAAAAGAACTGTCAAAAGACCTGCGTAACAAGGTAATGGAACTTTATAAAGATGGAAAAGGATATCAAAAGATATCCAAAGCCTTGAAAATACCAGTCAGTACTGTTCAGTCACTTATTAAGAAGTGGAAAATTCGGGGATCTCTTGATACCAAGCCAAGGTCAGGTAGACCAAGAAAGATTTCAGCCACAACTGCCAGAAGAATTGTTCGGGATACAAAGAAAAACTCACAGGTAACTTCAGGAGAAATACAGGCTGCTCTGGAAAAAGACAGTGTGGTTGTTTAAAGCAGCACAATATGACGATACTCAAACAAAAATTAGCTGCATGGTCGCGTTGCCAGAAAGAAGCCTTTACTGCGCCAATGCCACAAAAAAGCCCGGTTATAAAATGCTCGACAACACCTTGACACGCCTCAGCTTCTGGCACACTGTAATATGGAGTGACGAGACCAAAATAGAGCTTTATGGTCACAACCATAAGTGCTGTGTTTGGAGAGGGGTCAACAAGGCCTATAGTGAAAAGAATACCATCCTCAGTGTGACGTATAGTTGTGGCTCACTGATGTTTTGGGGGTGTGTGAGTTCTAAAGGCACGGGGAATCTTGTGAAAATTGATGGCAAGATGAATGCAGCATGTTATCAGAAAATACTGGCAGACAATTTGCATTCTTCTGCACGAAAGCTGCGCATGGGACGCTCTTGGACTTTCCAGCATGACAATGACCCTAAGCACAAGGCCAAGTTGACCCTCCAATGGTTACAGCAGAAAAAGGTGAAGATTCTGAGTGGCCATCACAGTCTCCTGACCTTAATATCATCGAGCCACTCTGGGGAGATCTCAAACATGCGGTTCATGCAAGATGAACAAAGACTCTGCATGACCTGGAGGCATTTTGCCAAGACGAATGGGCAGCTATACCACCTGCAAGAATTTGGGGCCTCATAGACAACTATTACAAAAGACTGCACACTGTCATTGATGCTAAAGGGGGCAATACACAGTATTAAGAACTAAGGGTATGCAGACTTTTGAACAGGGGTCACTTCATTTTTTTCTCTGTTGCCATGCTTTGTTTTATGATTGTGCCATTCTGTTATAACTTACAGTTGAATATGAATCCCATAAGAAATAAAAGAAATGTGTTTTGCCTGCTCACTCATGTTTTCTTTAAAAATGGTACATATATATCCAATTCTCCAAGGGTATGCAAACTTTTGAGCACAACTGTATTTTAACCATGGTATTTGTAGTAAAACCATAGTAATTACACAGGAAAACCAAAACTATGGTAATATGACAATTCTGCCAAAAACAACCAACATTACATGGTTATTACAGTTTTACTATAGTAACACCATGGTTAATTTGTGGTACATGTATGATTTTTAAAACCATAGTTATTTTTGCAATTCCATCTGAGGCTGCTAGTGGTGCCGTAATTACACACTTCACCTTGAATCCTCACAAAAAATACATGTTAGTGAACAAATAGCCACTTCAAACAGTCAGTCAACAAACAAGCTGAAACCTCAATGACAAGCGGTGAAATGCTGTACGCTGATGCTGGATGGTTTGCTGATTGGATGCCAGCGCTTGTTTTCACATAGCTCGTTAAGTTCTCCTCCTTACCTGAGACACTAATGCTTGACATTGAGTTCAGTCAGTTGTTTCTCTGCTTCAATTGTTTTAATAAGCTTCAGGTGACTTACAAATACCCCTTGACAGGAAGAAAGACTGCTCTGGGGGAGTTTGTGTGTGTGTGTGTGTGGTAGAACTTCACACTCTACTTTAATTATGCTTTGCCCTCACGTCCATACAACTTCTGCTTTTTTCTTTCTTTCTGTATTTGCGTCATCGGACATAACAGTAGGGAACTGTTATCTCAAAGGACTGCCTACTGAAATCACTGTGAGCCTCTCAGATGGTGATCAATGGAGAGCATCAAGCTCAGGCGCATACACTCACACACTCCATACATTTATGAGTGTGACAGAATATGTTTGAATGTGGCGTGTGTGCTGAAATGTCAGGGGGTGTATAATCAGTTGGACTCTTTTGTTCTGTCTTTCTCATTTCCTCGCTCTCTCTCTTCCTGTTTGTTTTACCATTATACCATGGCATGGTTAAATACTTGATTCTGATTGGTTGACAGATGTTCCAAGGTGTTATTTTTGATAACTGCATGACTATGAAGTATTTCCAGGTTCGTTGGCCAAAATACAGTTCTATTTGACTTTGCCGCAATCTTTCTGAACTGCTTCAAATGTATTTAAAAAGCCATAATGCCTAATCACAGCAAAAATAATAATAATAATAATTAAAAAATATATATATTTATTAATTTTTTTGCTCTGGTATACCATTTTAACAAGTAATCTTCAAAACTCTTACCAAAATCCCAACTGATCATCAAAAATCCATTTTAAATTGACTCTCACAGAACTTAATCCAGTGACTATTTGAGAATGTAGTTTTACAAACAAGTGCTTTAGGGACAAATGTTTAGTCTCTAATTTTCACTTTAAAATTTTTTAAATAGAAAAAAACCTGTCTTGATTTTTTCTTTCTGCTGTTGCACAATGTTGCCTCCAAGAAACACTTTGTTATAATAAATTATTATTTTTCCGATTTTCAGGAGTACATTCAGAATATTTCTGGAATGTTGTCACTCCCGTATTAATATGCAGTGTGTGTTTGTGTGCGAATTCAGATGTTTTTTGGAACCTGCGTGAGCTCATCCCTTTTAGAACAGCTGATCTTAAGAAATGAGTTCTCAGAGATTCCATGTGATTGGATTTAACCCAGGACTGCTGTGTGTTTAAATGAGTGTGAGAGTATAAACGAGCATTTGAAACACTTTGACAGCATCCAATCAGTGAAGCAATCACACACAAGCTAAGTATTATAAAAGTTTCTTTGTTCCCCTTTTGTCTTGTCCTTCCCACCTAGATTAGTGTCTATCCGCAGATGGGTGTTGGACCAGGGGGAGAAATACCTGAGCGAAATCACACTGCACTCATTAGACTGTCCAATCACAGCAGGGTTGCCATTCAACCAGTCTTTTTTAGCCCGTAGTTTTGCATTCCAGGCCATCAGTCAAACGTGGACGTGGCTCATGCAGGCATTTTTACTGAAACTTGAGAAGTGACATGAATTAGAATGAAGCACATTGACAGTCTCATCAACTTTAACTTTGTAGGATCTGCTAGTTTATCAGCATAAAACAAATGATTTCATTTTGCAAAGGAGAACTTAAAATATCAGGCACACTATTTAGCTCAGTAAGGTTCCTGCAGTTTTAAAAAAATAAAATAATTCAATCAATAGCAAAAGTGCTTTTTGGACTGATTATAAGCATGGCTGTGATCCAGCCATAGGCACAAGGCTGCAGTTTAATAAGAAAGCATTGATTGAGTAAACAGATAGTCCTGCCCCAAACTCACGCCATTCGCTGACTCAATGTTGTTGTGTCAAGCTAGACGGGTCGCTCAAAGCAAACATTTTTATTACACCACAGAGACAGTGTTTACTGTTTTCATGAAAAGTAACCTACAAATGGCTTACTTATGGTTGTTCCTGCATAAGAAGCTGCGTAGGAGAAAGTAGTTTAACACCGAAAAAGTTACGCACATTAGTTTTAATATAAAATAACTGACATTTCAAACACAATATGGCCTGCTGTTTATTATTATTTTCTTCCAATGAAAATAGTTACAAAAGGAAGTTATGTTGGATCCGGAATGAAACATAGTTACTAAAGTAATTGTTACTACTAGAAACCATAAGAAATTATGGTTTAGAATCTGAGTTTCAGTAAAAAAATGTAATCATGATAAAGCTCCACTTTCACTTTCACATTCTTCTTCTTTTGTTTTTTGCGATTCACATTCTTCTGCATATCGCCACCTACTGGGCGGCGAGGAGAATTTATAGTAAAAAAGGACTTAAAAATGTATCTGTTTCCTACCCACAACTATCATATCACTTCTGAAGACATGGATTTAACCACTATGGATTACTTTTATGCTGCCGTTATGTGGTTTTTGGACCTTCTTCATTCTGGCCACCATTCACTTCCATTGTATCGACCTACAGAGCTGAAATATTCTTCTAAAAATCTTTCTTTGTGTTCAGCAGAAGAAAGAAAGTCATACACATCTGGGATGGCATGAGGGTGAGAAAACGATGACAGAATTTTCATTTCGGGGCTAACTATCCCTTTAAGCTGATATCTGTATTAGTTCATGTTCTCTGTGCGTCTATTTCAAATTGTTCTTAAATAAATATTTGCTTACTAACTTTATCTATGTAAAGGTACATCCAGTATTACAACTTTGTGAAAACGACGCAACGCCAGTAAACCCTGTAATCTGGTTAACACTATAAATGCCGGGAAATCTCTGATTTTTATCACACTAAAAACATTTTAACACATAATTTTTATGTCTTGTGGCTATACTTTTGAAACAGTGTATATTTTAAATTTTAATGGACTGGCCCCATTCACTTCCATTGGAAGTTCCTTACTGTAATCGCAATTTTATAAAAATAACCGAGAGACGAGTCAAAAAATTGTGTGTACAAAACAACATTGTATCACAAGTGTTGTCGATTTACTATTGCTTGTATTGAACCTGTAACATTCCTTTTAGGTGAGCTTAACCCTTTTAAATTATTATTTTTACATTAGCACAGCAAACTACACTGGGTCACAGATCACTGTAAAGGTCAACTTGTTTTTTGCAGAACAGCTCTGAAGACTGCATTTCAGAAGCTTAAAAAAACGGTCAGCCCTTTGTAACATTCGTGCTGGAATATATGTCAGCATGTGCAACCTTCCGTGACATTGTTAGAGGCAAAGAAAGAGATTACATAGTTTGGGTATTAGTGTTTACCCAGAGGGTTTGGTCCAGTGTCTTATTCTTTAGTCTAATGATTTTCCTGGCTAATAAGTGCAAACAGATGCAATGCCCTAAATCAGTGGTTTTCAACCTGTTTTGCATTAGGACACAGTTTTTATATTTGACATCAAGTGGCGACCCAACACAGTACCAGCATTTCTATCATACAATTAAAATATGAATCTGAATTATGTAGTCATATTTCACAGCACAAAACACATTGTGGTTGGCACAAAATAGCCTATGTTTATCCTCACTGCAAGAGAAGCCGTATTTAAAGGTGCACGCAGTAATTTTTTTTTCTCATTAAAAAAGTTGTACTCCTAAGAAATAAACAGCAATTTTGAAATGTGTATAAAATCATGACCACTCACATGAGACGAAGACTCCAGTCATATCAGTAACCTTAAAAAATATGTACATGGAGAGGGTCCCCTCATGGGGGCCGCCATCTTAGGATCACATGACCAGCTGAATACTGCTAGCTTAATCTCAGTAACCGCTCTGATATTGGACACTTTCACTTGTGGATTAAATTAATCATGGCTTACTGTTAATAGTGAATTTATACAATGGCGTCGGTAACTGAAAACGTTTGCGTTTGAATGATGCTGCATCCATGCCCCTAGGTGTCAGTGTAAGTCCAAGACTATATGCATAAAAAATTACTGAGTGCTTTAATGTAGTCTGAGGGCGGGGTGGTACTATTTACCGTGTGTAGTTTCATTCTTGTTTTCGAGGATGACGCCATGTCACGTGACCTGTCCATCTTGGTATCTGCCTAATTTGGCAATCACACTTTGAAGATGGAAGTGTTGTTGAACCTATCGCCCCATGAGCTCCAGTTTTCGGGTGAAATGTTCACAGAGTGGCGCCAAAAGTGAGTTGTATTTTTAGTTGTTAAGGATGTTATACAGTCAAAAGGAATGCATATTTTATAAACCCTATAATCCCTATACCCCCTTACCCAAACCCAAACCTTAAATTTAACCGTCAGTGAAATGTACATTTTGAGCAAAAATGCACCCTCTGAATTTTTTTGGTAAACGCAATAACGACCTGTGTATCAGTGGTTACTCGCACAATGTGCTATTAGTCGCGCCACAAGGAAAGGAGATCACATATGAATTGATGCAAAAATGTCTGATGGGGAATGGCGCTTGTCAGTAATTCTGCAGAATGGGGTTGATTACAGGGTATATGAACTTTCAGAAGCAGCATGTCGATTTCCTGTGATCATGTTGAGTTTGCTGCAAAATACAAACATTCATTCGACAGCATTTGTGGCATAATATTGATTACCCTTTAAAAAAGCAAAAATTGAGGTCACAATAAGGCACTTGCAATGGAAGTCAATGGGGCCAATTGTTGGAGGGTTTAACCTGTTGATGCTCATTGACCCCACCCATGGGTATGACTTTACTTAAACAAGTTCACATATACTATATAGTGTGTTGTTCAAAATTGTTCATAATGTTGACAAATTATACATCTGTATAATTTGTCAACATTATTAACTCTTTTTTGACTAGACCACACGCTTATGATATGTTGCATTTTCTTATCTGCATTTAGCATTGTTTTTTCCGTGCTGTGCGTGAGCCTATCAGAACAGACCTGCAACTCATTTTTTGGTCACGACCCGTCAGTTGACAATCACTGCCCTAAACAAAACTTTGAAATGTTTGACATGCCGTGATTTCTTTCTTTACACTGATAATGTGTAGTTGCTTTTTGAAAAGTGGGACACTGAAAGGCCCATGTTTGATTTCCAGTCAGTTTATAGTCTTAATTTTGTCTTCCAGAATTCACATGTCCAAAACCATGGCTGCCTGATCAATAGATAAGCATGTAGAAAAGAAGGCTAATCAAAATTGCAAGCTATTGTTTCTGTTTCACTCTCTCTCTCTGAACAGCCCCAAAAGGTGGTTTGTCCACCACATATGCACTTGTCTCATCAATGCATGAAACAGAGCTCATGGTGTCACTACTTGTCAGTATTTTCACCTCTCTATTTTTAGAGAAACCAACAGCAAGTTTTAAAAAATCCACTGAGAGTCTCTCCTGCTCTTTTCGGCACTGTCTTATTTTCTTCAAAAGCTTCTCTCTCCCTTCTCAGTCCCTCCTTTCAACCTCAGCTAACCTGTTTTCTGTCACATTTTTTTCTTTTGTCCCTTGTGTTCCCTCTCTCTCTGTCTGTTCCCACCCTTCTTTTGTCCGTCTGTGTTCACCATGACTCCTTGACTTCCTTCAAACCATGTTGAGGGAAGAGTGTCATTTTCTTTTCTGTATTTCGGTGATTCTTCAATTAGGGACACTTGTGACTACTTGAAATCTTGAAAAATAAAGCAGTATTTCAATTAAACAAAATATTAGTCACATGATCTGTAATAAAGATCTGATCATGACCTTGATCAATGTTCAAGTAGATTCATTTTGATGATGCTAGTAGTGCAGCAATGACACTCTTGACCTTTAACATTTCAACAGTATTAAAAATTGGGAATAAGTCATTAAAGAGACAAAGTTTAAAGCTACACTAACTGAAACTGGTTTTTGAAAAAAGTTTTTTTGGTTTTAGTGTGGATTTTGTAGATGCATTTTTTGACACTCAAATTTCTCTGAATCTGAGCATAGCTTAGCCAAACCTTTCTGTCAAAGAACAGATCGTAGTCTAAGAGACCTGTCATAATTCAGTTTGACAACCTCTGTAGTTACTGCGTTTTGCCTTTGCTTGGCAGTCTAAAAATCTAACTTTAAAACTAGTATAATTTACATTTATGCATTTGGCAGACGCTTTTATCCTAAGCGACTTACAGTATACTTATTACAGGGACAATCCCCCTGGAGCAACGTGCCTTGCTCAAAGACACAATGGTGGTGGCTGTGGGGATTGAACCAGCAGTCTTCTGATTACCAGTTATGTGCTGTAGTCCACTACGCCACCACCACTTTTGTGAGTTATAGTCCGTGTTTATTAGCTGTGAGTCCATCTATCTTCTAGTTAGGGGTGGGCAGATCGATCCGAAAGTATGATTTTGTATTGAGAGGATCGATCCACACATAAAATATCAATCCTTAGAGGTCAAATAATTTGCAATTCTGGCCAGTAAATGTTATAATGACCGCAAACGTGTTGTTTCAGCCGTGTGAGAGACCAGAGATCTCATTCCCCATGTTAAAACCAGGAGGTAATCCTGTTTGCATAATTAGTGATGACCATGATTCAGCGGGTTCCATTTTCCCACTAAGAATGCATTTTTACTCAAATGATGGTTAGGTTTCAGGTTTGGGGTAGTGTGAATAAAATATACATTCCTCTTTACTGTATTACATCCTTTACAGCTAAAAACATCTCGCTTTACAACATGCTTTTGTCGCACCTCTGTGGGCACTTCACCCAGAAACTGGAGCTCACAGGTGACTTTAGGTTTTAAAAAAACACTTCCCGCTTTGGCCACTGGGGGCAGAGCTTCAAATTTCATTAAGCACAGATCAAGTTTGCTCAAGAAATGTCAACCTACTATTTCTGAATTCCAAGATAAGTCTGCCAAAAATATTGATGACTGATCTTGCACTCACTGGGCCTCATTCATGAAACACGAGCAGAACCAGTTTTTGTGTAAATAGTTTGTAAAGCCATACTGACGTAAATATTAAAAAAAGTTTTCATATTTTCAAATAGTAAGTTGGTATGAACATAATGAGAGCTCCGGACCACGTCTAAATCGTGCATAAGACATCAGAACCTGCTGTGTTCTTTCAGGCAAACTAACATGACTAAATTTTGATAAGTTGAAAAAATTATCTAAAAATGAAATGAATGAAAATAACCTTAAAGTCACCATGAATTCAAAATTGACTCCTCTTATTTTCTTATTGGATGTTGCTGTTGTTATTAAAAATGATTTATCCATTTCCCGCAGTGGAAGGGGGGGGGGGGGGGTTGTTGTGTGTGTGTGGCTGTAAACTTAATCCATTTGGCTAATTTGTTATTTTTTTTGGATTTTCTCCCCTTTTCTCCCCAATTTGGCATGTCCAATTCCCAATGCTCTCTAGGTTCTCGTGGTGGCGTAGTGACTCACCTCAATCCGGGTGGTGGAGGACGAATCTCAGTTGCCTCCGAGTCTGAGACAGTCAATCCGCGCATCTTATCACGTGGCTTGTTGAGCGCGTTACCACTTAGACCTAGTGTGTGTGGAGGCTCACACTATTCTCCACGGCATCCAAGCACAACTCACCATGCGCCCCACCGAGAGTGAGAACCACATTATAGTGACCAACATGACTTTACCCACCTTAGCAACCAGGCCAATTGGTTGCTTAGGAAGCCTGACTGGAGTCACTCAGCACACCCTGAACTTGCTACTCCAGGTATAGTAGTCAGCGTCTTTACTTGCTGAGCTACCCAGGCCCCCCTGTTGGCTATTTTTAAAAATGGGAGTCGTCGTTCGACATGTCCCGCCCCCAGGGTTGGGAGGGTTATTTTTGATACGTATTCCACAACAGATTACAGAATACATGCTGTAAAATGTAATTTGTAATGTATTCCGTTACATTACTCAAGGTCAGTAATGTATTCTAAATACTTTGGATTACTTCTTCAGCACTGGTAGATTTTTTCACTTGTTTTGACTATAAAAACTCTGCCAGTACAGTAAGACAAAATACACATGTTAAAAATACATTCTCTGAAAAACCTAAATATCTTATGCAGTGTTGTTTCTAAAACAAGATAAATCAAACTGATCTTGGTTTAAGAATTTTTTTATATTTTTACAGGAAAACAATACAAAATTATTTTTGCCCTAATATCAAATGTCTTACTAGAAAAAAAGAAACTATGATCCAATGTGAATTTTCTTGATAAAAAAAAATATGACCGTGCCTGGTAACGTGCATGTAAAATGGCTAGAAATAGCATTTTAGCTTAGCGTAAAGCTGACAATTTACACAAGGTTTATTTCTATTTCTTCTGCTCCAAACTTACTTCAAACTTATTTCTCTGTCTGCTTGTATGAATGTAACACATCATAAGAAAGTGTTTCACTGCTGTTCAAATGCACTTTGGATCGCATCATTTATATGTATAAATGTTTTCCATCTGAAAGGATTAAATATGAAATAAAACAAATGACAATAAAATGCAAAGTAATCTCTTCAGTAATCAAAATACTTTTTGAATGTAACTGTATTCTAATTACCAATGATTTAAATTGTAACTGTAGTAGAATACAGTTACTAATTTTTGTGTATTCCGTTACTCCCCAACTCTGCCCGCCCCCAATTCCTGTTTCAGTAGGAAATAGGTCAAAACAGCTAATTGAACAGCGCTCGTCAAGGCACTTCAGTGTGACTTTAAAAAAATAACAAATTAGTCAAAAAAAAAAACAAACAAAAAAAACTTTTAAACCATAGCCTATACTTATTTACAGTGCTTAATTTGAGCCGGATCCTACCGGATCCTGTTCTGGAAAATGTACGATTTGGGATACTTGCTTTCCGGTATTTGTTTTAGACGATCCGGCATTAACCAGAGCGTTGTCAAATTGCGACAGTCTCTCCCTCTGTGTGTGTGTGTGTGTGTGTGTTGTTGGGTTTGGGTGGTTTACGAGGACATTTTTTTTTTAGGTTACAAACAGGTAATTATTAGGGTATTATGCTATAAATGTAGTTGATGAGGACATTTCTAGTGTCCCCATAATTCAAATCGCTTAAACATACTAAACAATGTTTTTTTGAAAATGTAAAAATGCAGAAAGTTTTTTGTGAGTGTTAGGTTTAGGGAATAGAATCTATAGTTTGCACAGTATAAAAATCATTATGTCTATGGAGAGTCCTCATAAGGATAGCCGCACCAACATGTGTGTGTGTGTTTCTGAGGGAGAGTGAGAGAGAGAGAGAGAGCAGGTGTGCCAGCTTTCTTAATTAGTACAAGATCTCTCTTATTGGTTGGTGCTTACATTTGCATGCACAGTGAGCACAGGAAAGTGGTGAGCGAGCGCGTCTAACTGGCGAAATGTTCTTATAAAAGTAGGCTAATTTCAGCGAAAATGTCAAAAAGCCAATGAAAATTTTATATATATAGGCTTAAACACACAAACTCCAAAATATAACAGAAGAATTTTATCCATCTTACCAGACTCATATCCGTTAAAAAAGTGACTTTAATCATCTGTTTAGGAGCATCTGAATGACCGAGGGTTACTGAAGACAACGGACGTAAAGAAATCAAAGGACAGAAATCATATAAAGATGCACATCCTACAAATGGGACAGGATGTTTCACAAGTCATCTCACAACAAATTAGTGAGTTTAATATTTTTACTCTGGTCCCTAAAAAGGATAAATTAAGAGATGCAACTTTTTATAATGTTCAAGCATGCCCGGGATGCATAGAAGTGGTGTTGTGCCCTATGTTGGAGCATCTATTATTATATACCTCCTATTTATATTTTGTATATTTATCAGTTTTTCTATTGTATGGCTGAATTTAGAGTCCATATATCCCTAAGAAATGCATCCACTAACATGTTCAATTGTGATATGAAATTACTTTTTTTTTGCCTCAGTTCTGTTACATAATAAGAAAATGTAAATTGCAAATGTGTTTTCTCAGACTGTAATCTAACCGTCAAAAACTCACACCACGGCATCCCTATGTGGTTCATGGGTCAGCGTTTAGTGATGTCATTGCTTTTGATCCGGCAATTCTTCATTTACAAATTAAACACTGCTTATTTAGAAATGTTTCTTTGCTGATTGCATTTATTTTTTCAAAGAATATTTTTTCCCAACCCTGCTTGTTATTTTTACAGCAGAAGTACTTGACATGGGGTGAAAAGTTAATGGAAAGACATAGTTTACATTTGATTTTTTTAGAACAAATGAATTATAATTATTTATCACACATTATATGTTTGCACATATACAGTGAAATTCTTTTTTTTTTTTTCACATATCCCAGCTAAGCTGGGGTCAGAGTGCAGGGTCAGCCATGATACAGCCCTGGAGCAGATAGGGTCAAGGGCCTTGCTCAAGGGCCCAACAGTGCTGGGGCTTGAACCCCCAACCTTCTGATCAGTAACCCAGAACCTTAACCGCTGAGCCACCACTGCGAGTGGTTGGACAGTTTTTCTTTATTTGATTTGAGCTCTATAATTTAGATTTCATAATTCAGTATAGGTTGGTAAATCTGTAAATTGCGTTCAGTTGATAACGTAAGGTCAGTGCTCATTCTGTTAAAAACATATAAAAAAGTACATCGCGGTCATTTGCATATACAATACAATGGGGGAAAAATTGAAAAAGCCTGCACATTGTTATATATATAGCTTGCAAATCTGTAATATCTTACAGTGTTTCGTTCAAAGATCTTCTTCAGGCATTCTATTAATTTCTCTGAAAATTCTTCCAGTTGCAAGTATATCACTGTTACCATCATGATTTACCCGAGAAGTTTCAATAATGGTGCTGGCCATGCGCTCAGCTGAACGGGAGAAGTTTAATGATGTTTGACATCCTCCTTCTGGCATGAACTGAACATTTTTTACATTCATGTAAAACCATTTGTATTGATTTCTTAAACTGTTTTATTCACAAAAGAGCCTCCTGTGACAGCAAAAACATGCGACGACAGTAAGTCCTCACTTTCTTTAACACGCTATTGTGATGGCTAAATCAAAATTTTACGATGTGAATGCACTTCATTCATAAAATTGAATTACCGTTCCTCATACATGTTAAAAGCATTTACTAGCGAGTCTGGTGCCTTCCTTATATGGCGTTTTCTTGGGCATGGATTATGTTAATTGTGAATGAACGTGCACACGCCACATATTTACGAATGTTTGGAATTCACTAACATACACAAATTTTACTAACAAATCTGGGGAGTACGAAGCATTTGTAAATCCGGCAGAAAGTTTTCGGAAAGGTCCATTTTACGAACAAATTACTCTGAATTTATTCATGTATTTAGGAAAGTTTCATGAATGAGTCATTCATTTTTAATAAAAGGGACAAGCCCTTTGGTACAGTACCAACACAGGAAACTGGGCTCATCAAGCCATTTCATGGGGTCTTTAAAAACAAAATAATTTTTTTTAAATCACCCTAGGGGACAGAAAAGTTTCCCTAACTGCCTGTTTCTGTTTTTCATTGCTCAGTTTCATCATTTATTCATTTCTTCCCCATTTTCCTGCTTTCCTTCTTGCCTCATTAACAACTTTTCCTGTTTATTTCTCTCTTAAATGTTTACTTCCCCTCTTGCTTCTCGTTTCGGTATGATTGGTAGTGAAGTGTTTTGTGAGGGAGTGTGTCATACTGCTTACTCACTGGAAAAAAAAAAGTAGGGAAAGTCTGAGTTTGCCCCAGTTTTCCGTGTGCCAGCCAGAGAACTCTGTAGCTTTGACCTGGATTCTGCACAAGAGCGATCCGCTGGAGTTTCACAATTCAGAGAATCATTAAATGGAGTCTCTCTCTCTTTCTCATTGTGTCTGCATCTGTCTGGACTCTTGTTTTATTAACAGTCCCGTATCCATTGAGAAAAAGAAAAAATCTCTGCAATTAATATTGAATAAACTCATGAAAGCCAAATGATTATATAATTCACCTACATTCCTTGTGTCCTTACAGTACACCCTCCTCAGAGACGCCCGAAGCCAAAGATGGTGAGACGAGGCAGAAAATATGCAAAAGTGTGGTGTTATTAGTACCTCTCCTCATTATGTATTAAGGCCTAATTAGACGATCACAGAGTCAAGGCGCGCCACAGGGGATTATAACGCCTGCCCTAATTCAGCATCTTGTTTATCTGCAATTTAAAGGGCAATGTGTATTTATGAAATGTGTTTTCTAGCCTGTGAATGGATATATTTCTGAATCATATTGATTTTGGCAGTGCTTGATAACAGACACAAAATGACAAGCAATTAGTCTCTCCGCAACAAATGTAAAACTGCTGCACAATGCCACACCATCACAGCCATTCAGAACATACACTGCCTGGCCAAAAAAAAAGTCGCCATTTGGATTTAAGCAGATACATAAGAGCCTGTGATTAGATCATTATTGCAGTAATTAATATGTTTCAGCTGGCAGCAATTATTTTAACCCTAACTGATGCAGTGTGTAGCTTCTCATTTCTTAAACAACCATGTTGGAATATGTATCCCGTGGTTGTGGAAAAGATGTTACTGTGTTTCAGAAGGGGCAAATTATAATTTATATAATTATATTTATTTATCACACATTAGCACATATACAGCGAAATTCTTTTTTTACACATATTCCAGCTAAGCTGGGGTCAGAGTCAGCCATGATACAGTGTCCCTGGAGCAGATAGGGTCAAGGGCCTTGCTCAAGGGCCCAACAGTGGCATCTTGGCAGTGCTGGGGCTTGAACCCCCAACCTTCTGATCAGTAACCCAGAGCCTTAACCACTGAGCCACCACTGCCCTGCATTAAGCAAAGAAAATAACTAAGGAGATTGCTGAATTCATTGGAATTAGGTTAAGAACTGTCCAACGCATTATTAAAACCTGGAAGGTTAGTGGTGAACAGTCAGCTTCACAGAAGACATGTATTCAGAAAAAAATCTTGAATGATCGTGATCGGAGATCACTAAAACGCTTGAAGTCACATCATAAAAATATTGACAGTAGAACACACGGCTATGTTTAATAGTGAAAGTAAGAGCATTTCCACATGCACAGTGCGAAGAGAACTTAACAGAATTGGGACTAAACAGCCGTGTGGCCACAAGAAAGCCACTTGGTAGTGAGGCTAATCGGGGAAAAAACTACTTCAGTTTGCAAGGGAGCATAAAAATTGGACTGTGGAGCAATGGAAAAAGGTCATATGGTCTGATGAGTCCTTATTTACCCTATTCCAAAGTGTTGGGTGCGTCAGGGTAAGAAGGGAAGAGCATGAAGCGATGCACCCGTCATGCATAATGTCCACTGTACAAGCCTCTGGAGACAGCGTTATGAGCTGGGGTTGCTTCAATTGGTCAGGTCTAGGCTCAGCAACATTATGTGACAATAAAATTAATTCAGCTGACTATCTGAATGTACTGAATGACCAGGTTATCCCATAAATTGATTTTTTCAAGGATGACAATGCCAAGATTCATCAGGCTCTAATTGTGAAAGAGTGGTTCAGGGAGCATGAGGAATCATTTTCACACATAAATTGGTCACCATAGAGTCTTGAACTTAACCCCATTGAAAGTCTTTGAGATGTGCTGAAGATGACTTTACAGAATGATTCATCTCTCCCAAAAATACATGCAACCTTGGACAGAAATAAATGTTGTGACATTGCATAAGGTTTTCAAAACAATGCCGCAACTAATGCGAGCTGTAATCAAAGCTAAAGGTGGTCCTACGCAATATTAGTGTATGCAACTTTTGTTTGGGCCAAGTGGTGTATTTGATATTTAATACACAGTTATGTGGAATAGTAGAATCCAATGAGATTTCCAGCCTGATCTCATGACACTTACATGACTGTGGTGGCATTTTTGCAAAATTACATTACATGGCTCTTTACATGCACTGTATCATGGAAGTTCCAAGGTAAAATGTCCACTGTGTGGTGCTAAAAGCAGGTACATTTTCTCCCAATCATGAGTTTTTAAAAGTTAGTGCTCTGTCAAGTTTTAAATCAACAAAACCAGCCTCCCTAACCTAAACCTTAAAGGGATAGTTCACCTTTAACTTTTAACAGTTCAAAAATAAAAATTCTCTCATCATTTACGCACGACATTTCAGATGTATATGACTTACTTTCTTCTGAAGAACACAAATGAAGATTCTTAGAAGAATATCTCAGCTATGTAGGTCCATACAATGCAAGTGAATGGTGGCCAGAACTTTGAATGTCCAAAAAGCATATAAAAGGCAGCCTTAAAGTAATCGATACGACTCCAGTGGTTAAATTAACATCTTCAGAAGTAATATGATGGGTGTGAGTGAGAAACAGATCAATATTTAATAACAATTATATTTTAATAATAACAATATTTATATATTTACAATAATTCTCCACTTTCATTTTCACTTCCACATTCTTCTTCTTTTGTTTATTATTTTTGGCGATTCGCATTCTTCGAGCACATCGCCACCTACTGGGCTGGGCAGGGAGGAGAATTTATAGTAAAAAAATACTTAAATATTGATTTTTTTCTTATCTAAGCCTATCATATCTCTTCTGAAGATATGGATTTAACCCCTGGAGTTGTATGAAGTACTTTTATGCTGCCTTTATGTGCATTTTGGACCTTCAAATTTCTGGACACTATTCACTTGCATTGAAGAGAGCTGAGATATTTTTCAAAAAATCTTCGTTGCTACACCCTGATTGTAACATATTTTGTTGGTGATTCCCTTTAGATCACGGCTTTTATCATATAATAACGGTTAGTCACAGCATTGCTGAAAACAGTGATGCTCTGGTATGTGTGTGTTGGAAATGTATTTCATTGTACCAAATTACCGATAGCCCATTGGGAAACATAGAGGAGTCTATCCTGCCGCTATAGCTTAGTGGAAATGAGAAATATTGACTATAATTGCCATCACCTCCCAGTGGTGTCGGTACCCAGCCAAGAGACATGGGCCGACATTTCGTTTTGAACACATGAGTGGTTTTAATTATAACAGCATTTCATCAGGGCCTATCAGTGGCAAGACTAGTCAGGTTGAGCTGGAAACTGGCATGATTAACACACCCTCACAAGAAAACATCAACTATTGATTAACTAAACCTTTAAAACTTCGCTATGGTAACATTTTACCTCATTTAAGAGGATTCCGTAAAGCCATCAGCCTGGATTCGTGAAAATCGTAAGAAAAAATTATAGTTCTTAGGATAAATTATTAAATGGAAAATATACTTTTTTTTTTAAATGTATTTGTTTTATGGAAAATAATAATAAAAAAGTACATAAAAATAATAATAATAATAATAATAATAATAATAATTGTATTTATAAAAAATGTTTCATGAATCCGGACCCTGGTTATCCTCAAAACTTCTTTTAGAGAATTACATTAACCCTAGGCTATTTTCAGGTGTCTTTGCTTGATTTGATTGTATTTTTGAAAGAATTAAAAGTATTGGTAACACTTTACAATGAGGTTGTATTTGTTAACGTTAGTTAACATTTATTAACAAAAACTAACAATGAACAATACATTTACAGCACATGTTAATATTGGTTCATTTTAATTTCAACATACATTTTTAAATTAAAAGTTGTATGTGTTAACATTTGTTGATACATTATGAACATTAACAATAAACAACTGTATTTTCATAAATTAACATGAATAAATATTAACAAATGCTGTACAAATACATTGTTCATCATTAGTTCATGATATCTAACACATTTAATAATGTTAACGAATAGAACCTTATTGTAAAGTGTTACCAAAGTATTTGTTACTGTAAATAATCTCTCTGGCAAATTTTTTCACAATGTGGTATTACATATGTTATCCTTTCCACACATTAATGTATTTTTTATGTCTGTTTGTGTGCTACATTCAACCGTGCGGTATGCAAAACAATCACGAAAATGTATATAATTCATATGGTACTATAAAGGTACATATTTTTACACTCTGCTAAAACTAATAAATAATAATAAAAAAAGTATTCAAAGCCGCTGTTGGTTAATTAAGATTTTAAAAATGACTGTGTGTGAACATAGCTGATGAACCTTGGGATTGGAGACAAAACTCAGCAAGGCCATTCCAAAGCAGCCATTCAAGAAAAGCCCTTCCCCCTCATCAAAATGGTATGAATATTACAGCATCTACGGTATACAGTACATTACACATTACATTACACAATAAATTGCTTTCACTGCTTTTCCAAAGTAAGAAAAGTTTGGAATGTTTTGTTAAACTTTGCGAAAGACGAGAGATGTGGGCTTCAGCAAAACACATTTCATGCCGTCTGGCTTCTAGCTTGCTAGGTAAAACTTCAGTTTGCAGTTATGGTTGTAATTCAATTGAGACCTAATCACCTGCTGCATAATGTTTCAATAGAGTTTTTGCTCTAAATCAGCAGTCAAACGGCTGCAATTTTGAATTACGCTGTAGGTAGTAGTGCTAGCTTGAACTCCCCTCTCTTGAATAATTAGAGCGGTCCTGCAAGGACAGCACAGGGATGACAGAGTGTGAAACCCTGTTTTTGAATTTAAGCTTATGTATTAGATCAAATAATGTAACTGAGAACTGAGAAATATTGCATTTGAGACACTTGCAGCTGTCTTCAGTGTGTCAAAGCGAGAGAGGGAGCTTGTGGTTTGACATTGATATTGTATGACTGCTTCTCAAAAAATACTCATGGCTTGCCGAACGGACTCTCCTCTCCTCTCCGCTGAGAATGTTTTTGCTCCCTGAGTCATTCAGACTGGATTTTCACCAATCCAAACCCAATATGTGGCATAAGAATTTGAGTGTAAAGAATTGAATAATTTACATGAATTTCTTAGTATTTCATACGTCACCCTTATGCTTTATGACAGCATGCACTTGAGCTGGAATAACTCCATAAGTTTGTACAAAACCTGATTCATGTTATTACAGCATGATTTGAGAACAGTGCTTCAAAGGAAGCAAGGAAATCTGACCTTTTGTACAAAGGAGTTAACATGGTCAGTGTCACAATTTTTATTACATTTGATTAGTGACCTAGAAATAGTGCATAATCTTAAATATTTCTTCATTTTATGTCCTATCTTTTCTTTGTTTTGATTTTTTCACATTCCTAAAACTTATTTCCAGGTTTAAATGAAAGGATCCCTTGATTATCAAAATCACATATTTTCTTAAATTTGATTAGAGATCAAGAAATAATGCAAAATGTTAATGTCAGAATTTTATGCCATAACTCTCTTTGCTTTGTTTTACATTTTTCACAATTCAAAAACTTTGTTTATTTCAAGGTTTAAATAATAATAATAAAAAATCCCTAGATTTTCAGTGTGGTCTAATAACAGAACAGATTTTTGCAAATGGTGTGTTTACACAGATATTTTATTAATTCATTCATTTATATATAATCCTACTAATTACTACAACTCATAATGTGTATTTTTTACTACACATTGTCATATCAACAACCATCCAGTATTACTCTACATTCTTGGTTAATTTCAAGATGGACATGATGAAATGAATAACTTGCTATTTAGTAAGTTTTTGATTCATTTAAAATAACTGGCTGATTACAGTCATTCGTTGAGTATTCTGTTTCTTCTCTCAGCAATTTGCAACCTTATATCACAGCACTTCTCTTATTACTGCCTCCTCAGGATTAATAGCTTCTATTGTACTCCTCATTTGTAAGTCGCTTTGGATAACAGCATCTGCTAAATGTATGAAGCGCTGTATGATTTGTGGTGTAGATTCAAAAGAACCGACTCATATGTCATATGAGTCATATGTTTGGGAATCGAACAATTATAGTGTGCATTCTTCTCCCACTGTACTCCCAGAAATGTAGAATTTTTTCTGCTTTGTTGAATTGTTGTGTGTCAACCATTATGTGATATCTGTTATATTCGGTCTGTTCATGCACATGCACAGTTGCGCACACCTCAAAAACCTTTTAGCCTGCCGCTTGTGTGTTTACATGACCAAATAAGCTGTGTTCTCCAGGAAAAACCTGGATGTGTTAAACTGCTTTTTCTTAGTTGCTTAAAAGGCATAAGGATATCTGTGTTCTTGTTTACATGACGTTTCAGAAATGTAAGCACAACATAGTTCTAGCGGGAAGACTAGCAGCTGCACATCATCGCACCATTAGCTAGGTAACTCCTAGCCAATCACATGTAAGCCATTGCGCTATAAGTCTGCTCACAATCTATCACATTGCTGTTTCAGTGTGCTAACACGGCAACCTCCATCACCCCACCGCCACCAG
The DNA here is from genome assembly GCF_019703515.2 of Myxocyprinus asiaticus. NCBI lineage: Eukaryota > Metazoa > Chordata > Actinopteri > Cypriniformes > Catostomidae > Myxocyprinus > Myxocyprinus asiaticus. The sequence continues at coordinate 8,164,041 of NC_059346.1, read as the reverse complement.
TTGAGTCCCGTCCTGCACGGGGGTAGGCTCCTCGCCCCTGCCTCCTATCTCCGGCAGGATCTGATGGTTCCGAGAACAACAACTTCAGACCGCCAGACGGGGCTTACGCCAAAGAGAGACATTACATTCCTGTTTTATATTCATCAAATAAATGTAATCTAAAACTTTACTCAAATCTGTGAGTCTTCCTGATAGAACACTGCTTACTGCAAAAACCCTGGTTTTCTTAAGTGCGCGTAAACATGGTCATTGGATTACTTGTGATGCTGTAAGTTTCGTGCAGTAGATCGAAATGAACCGGCTCATAAGGGTCATTTGTTCAGAAATCGGACTACACTGGTTGCACTGTTTGCACTGCTTATTCAGTAACGGTGTTGTGGTGCTGCTGAGTGGTAGCGCAGGAAACATTGTATTTTAGTACGGTGTTGTGTTCGCATCAGCAGAAGAGTTCACGTTCGAGAACAATTAACGGAACCGAAAGTCATGAAAATCCCACAGTTTTGGTTTGCTTTTTTTGCTTGAAAATAATTATTATATGAGAGCTCTCTCTGTCTCTTTCCCACACATGCATACTCAAATTCACAAATGTAGGCACATTACTGAATGCAAATGTAGCCTAGCTGAATGTCCTCCTTTGCTAATTGGAATATATTACATCTAATGTTTCTGCAAAGCTAGTAAAGAGGTTCTCCCTGCCATTTTCACGGTCTGTAAACTGGACCCAGGGCTTTTTCTTTACCCAATTCACACAGTTGTTTGTATTCTTTGATTCAGTTGATATTATTTTAATTACACTGATGAGCCAAAACATTATGACCACTCACAGGTGCAGTGAATAACATTGATCATCTCCTAACAAGGCCACATGTCAAGGTCTGGGTAGATTAGATGGTAAGCGAACAATCAGTTCTCATAGTCAGCGTGTTGAATGTAGGAGAAATGGGCAGGGGTAAAGACCTGAGCGCAGGGGCAGTGCCAGCAAATTTTTATTGCTGGTGCTAAATCATTGACAGGGGGAGCTGAACTTTGGTTACTAAATATGTGCAAAACCCGGCACGACCAAGCGATTTTATTAATATCAGTTTGCACGTGGTGACAACAGAAGTTAAATGTCTATGCTGCAGCCTCAATAAAACAGGCAACACAATTTCAGGGGTGTTTTCAGCTTTTTACAGTACTGTCTGAAGCACAGGTACAGCAAAACAGTGTAGCCTACCCTTATTGGGGGTCTGGGGACATGCTCCCCTAGGAGAAAGTTTTTGCAAAAACAGCACTAAAGCATTTAATTCTGGGGACTTTAGGAGTGACTTTGCTGTGGCAGGACCATGGTATTGTGATTATCAGATGGTAATACTGCGGTGCATTGATGTACACCATGGTATTTACATAGTACTCCAATGTACAGTACATGTAAAAAAACATGCAATGATACTATTTGATACCTGTTTGAAAAATGGCTTTACCTTGTTGTTTGGACCACTGCGTTATGCTTTGTTTTGCTAACTTTGCAGGTTCGCCTTGGTAGAAGGGCTCTAGTTGTTACAAAGCAGGGTCCGGGTTGCTAGGTTATGGGGGCTGCTCCACCATTACTGAGAGAGAGTTGTAGTGAGACATGTAGTTGGTGTGCACTTAATAAAGTTTCAACAGTTAAGTTTACCTCCTCATCAGCTCTGTGTATCATGACAGAAAATATTCCACTTGATTGTTTTCTGTTCTATTTATTTCATTTCTGTTTTTACGGAGTGAGAAAGCTCCAAATGATACAGTGCATGAGCTGTCTGAGTGATTCGGACCATTTTGCTAAACTGTTTGATTTATTCTTTGAAGGAATCGACTCATCACTAGTTCTGATTCTAAACAGGCAACAGAAATACAGGACAAGCGGCATGATTGCTAAAATATTGTCAGGGAAAATGTTTCTTCATACAGTCTTCATACAGAGGATAATCTGCTGGCTGTTACAAACATTTGCTGGGGGTGCTACAGGGGTGCTCTGGACATTCTTGGGGAGGCTTAAGCACAAGCTAGCCCCTTCCTAGTGCCGCCTCTGCCTGTGCAATTTTGACAAGGACCAAATTGTTATGGCCAGACGACTGGGTCAGATCATCTCTGAAATGGCAAGGCTAGTGGGGTGCTCCGGGTCAGCAGTGGTGAGTACCTACCAACAGTGGTCCGAGGAGGGACAAACCACAAACCGGCAACAATGTTGGGCACCCAAGGCTCATCGATGTGGGAGGGCAACGAAGGCTATCCCGTCTGGTCCGAACTAACAAAAGGTCTATTGTGGCACAAGTCAAAGAAAATTTTAATGATGGTTACAGGAGGAATGTGTCACAACACACAGTGCAACGCACCCTGCTGCGTTTGGGGCTGTGTAGCTGCAGACCAGTCAGAGTGCCCATGATGACCCCTGTCCACCATCGAAAGCACCTACAATGGGCAGGCGAGCGTCGGAACTGGACCTTGGAGCAGTGGAAGAAGGTTGCCTGGTCCGAGGAGTCCCGTTTTCTTTTACCTCACATGGACGGCCGTGTACGTGTGCACCGTTTACCTGGGGAAGTGATTGCACCAGGATGCACTGTGGGAAGACGAGAAGCCGGTGGAGGGAGTGTGATGGTCTGGGCAATATTCTGCTGGGAAACACTGGGTTCAGCCATTCGTGTGGACGTCAATTTGACATGTGCCACCTAGCAAAACATCGTTGCAGACCAGGCAATGGTATTCTCTAATGCCAGTGGCCTCTGTCAGCAGGATAATGCCTCCTGCCACACTGCACACATTGTTCGGGAATGGTTTGATGAACATAATGAAGAGTTCAAGGTTTTGCCCTGTTCTCCAAATTCCCCAGATCTCAATCCGATTGAGCATCTGTGGGATGTGCTTGACCAACACGTCTGATAAACGGCAGCTCCACCTCGCAACTTTTTAGGACTGCTTTTAATGTCTTAGTGGCAGATACCACAGGGCACCTTGAGGGTCTTGTAGAGTCCATGCCGGTGGGTTGGCACTGTTTTGTCGTCACGCGGAGGACCAACAGCATATTAAGCAGGTGGTCATAATGTTGTGGCTCATCAGTGTATAAAAAATTGGGAACATATTTAGTGGCAGTGAGCACATTTTATTTCTGTCTCTAATAAGTTAGAGAAATATGGAGACATTGTTATTGTGGCTTTTTATCTGTTAAAAAGGGGCGATACTGATGACAAGAATAAACTTATTTAAAACTTTTGCTATAATAAACAGAAAAAAGCTCAGAGATGAACTAACTCACATAAGTCATTGACAAACCGTGGCCTCAATAAATAATTGCTCACACTTAAAACACTAAAAATGAATGTTATTGCATTAGATAGCAAAATATCAAACCTAGTGGTACCTGCAAACAAATTATGCTCATTTTCCAGAACTAACTTCATTTTTGCATTTATTTTTAACCTTTTAGACTTTTAACTTTTCAGCTATTCAGAGGTTGTCAGAGGACATCCTTTTAAATCAAAAAGGAATTATTCATAGTCATTATTATTTCAGAAGCTTTTGAATCACTTTTCATAAAAATGTTTATATTGTGATATATATCGTTATCTAACAAAAATGTCAAAAATGTTGTGAGTTACGGAATCTTGGAGTCTGTATGTAATGCTTAACAAATCAGTCGCTCATGTACATTCAAATATGAATGTGCATCAAAATATATGAATCAAAGTTTATAGACTTTGTATATTAATTGACATAACAGAATGGTGCATAATGTTATTAATGAAAGGTTTTATTAAGTACTACCAAAATAACTTTTGTCCATCAATTATATAATTATATTACATGCCTGCAGGCAAAGAAGTGATAGTTGTCTGTTTGGAACACAATATAATTCAGGTTAAAAAATATACAGTTTTTGTGCTAAAGCCACAAAACCAAGTGAGCTTCAGTGGTTTAGATAGTATATTATATAAGCCAGATCAGATACTTACCAAAAACCTGTGTTTGTAGTGGTTCTAAATCTGCAAAGAGGGGTTAATTGCCACTTTATGACAAATGATACCCATCTGCATAATATTACGTGGGTGATCTGTATCTGCTGAATTCGAACCACATTAGAGCCAATCTCTACCTGTTTGCCTTTTAAACATAATGGACCTGAACTGCATTAACCTCTCACTAATCCATCAGCAGGAGACCTGATGCATCCCACACGCCATGGGAATGTTATGAAGTCCATGTGAGCAATACATCCGACCACTTTATTTATCATTCAGTTCCGTATCTCAAGCACTCTTAGAGCTGATGACCTCTCATGTGTGATATAATTCTGTGGCATATTTGTAATCCAAACACAGGTAATGAGTATGTTTTGAAGGGGAGGCCCGGAAGTGATTTTGGTTGATGGTTTATACCTCTGTTAGGGTATAGGAAGGGGCACAGATTGAGTTGAGTGTTACGGATGTGAAGGATGGAGCCAGGCCACTGCATATGTTACTTATAAATGTAATAGTTCAAGTACATTCAACTATGAATATTAATGAAAATCTAGAAAATCAAAGTGTCATGACATTAATTAGATTGTGATCTCATGAATATTTGTATGTACACAACACTCTAGACTGTCATTTAAGGGTTAAAGTTCTGCCGCACGAGTCACGTAACAATAACATGATGTTGAATTCTGTAAAGTGCATCTATGGGCGCAGAACTAACAAAAGTGACTCTGGTAAGAAACCTCTTAAGGTTTTTTAATTGAAACCTGTTTGGGTGTAAAGAGTAGCATCTCTTGTTTCATTTGATATGCCGCTTTATAAAATTCATTTATTTATCGCGCGTCAGCACGCTGATAAACATGATGTCCACATACATGGATTTTGGGACATTATTCCTTCTAAAGTTGAAAAAACATGTTAGTTATTTTGAATAACTTTCAACATTAACACATCTGTGGGTCATTTTGCTTCATTTTAATATACATTTTGTTATATTTTATTTTGTTTTATTACTGTACAATACGGTTCTTATTCAAGCCTGTAAACAGGTGTGAATTGTGAGTTATGATGACAACCAAAATGTCATGCTGTCTGTTTGAGTAGGAGTGAACGTGCTGGAAGCAGGTGGACGAATTGTGATGGGGTTGACAGAGGAAGTTATTAACTGAGATCTGGATATGAAAACACCATGAGGATATTCCTGGCATTTGTTGTTTAGCTTTAAAATGCATCGACCACTGTTAGGAATTGCAAGCCTTAATGTGATTCTCTCTCTCTCTCTCTCTCTCTCTCTCTCTCTCTCTCTGTAAAATTATTTTTGGCTTCCTCTTGGTGGTATAAACAAATAAATAGCGGAGCACAATGCAGAAAACAGTGTCATCTCTAAAGGTCAGCCTCGTAAAATCAAACTGCTTTGTCTCAAAGAAACATAATAGGAATGAAACAAACAGGAAAAACAATACTCTCTCTCCCTCCCTCTCTCTCTCTCTCTCGCTCTCTGTGTATATCCAGGGTTGGGGTGTAACGGAATACATGTAACGGGATTACGTATATAAATTACAAAATATTAGTAACTGTATTCGACTACAGTTACAATTTAAATAATTGGTAATTAGAATACAGTTACATTCAAAAAGTATTTTGATTACTGAAGAGATTACTTTGCATTTTATTGTCATTTGTTTCATTTCATATTTAGTCCTTTCAGATGGAAAACATTTATACATATAAATGATGCGATCCAAAGTGCATTTGAACAGCGGTGAAACACTTTCTTATGATGTGTTACATTCATACAAGCAGACAGAGAAATAAGTTTGGAGCAGAAGAAATAGAAATAAACCTTGTGTAAATTGTCAGCTTTACGCTAAGCTAAAATGCTATTTCTAGCCATTTTACATGCACGTTACCAGGCACGGTCATATTTTTTTTATCAAGAAAATTCACGTTAGATCATAATTTCTTTTTTTCTAGTAAGACCTTTGATATTAGGGCAAAAATCATATTCTTGATAATTTTTTTATTGTTTTCCTGTAAAAATATCTAAAAATCCTTAAAACAAGATCAATTTGATTTATCTTGTTTTAGAAACAACACTGCATAAGATATTTATGTTTTTCAGAGAATGTATTTTTAACATGTGTATTTTGTCTTACTGTACTGGCAGAGTTTTATAGTCAAAACAAGTGAAAAAATCTACCAGTGCTGAAGAAGTAATCCAAAGTATTTAGAATACGTTACTGACCTTGATTAATCTAACAGAATACATTACAAATGACATTTTACAGCATATATTCTGTAATCTGTAGTGAATACGTATCAAAAATAACCCTCCCAACCCTGTGTGTATCTCTCTGTGGCAAATCCAACAGAATAATAAAATTAGCATAATTTGTATAACGCTTTGCTCATAATTATTCCCAAAATAATCTGTACATCTGCTGAATTTTGTGGAATGGATTTAAACACAGTAAAATATATTAAAGACCCCATGAAATTGCTTGACGTGCCCAGTTGTCTTTCATGTATTGACGTATTTCCTATATTAAACAGGAAGTTTGTGTAGGACATATTAAGGGGCTTATCCATTTTTTTTATTTTTTAAAGCTGAAGTACACTACCGGTCAAAAGATTTGAAACACTTGACTGAAATGTTTCTCATGATCTTAAAAATCTTTTGATCTGAAGGCGTATGCTTAAATGTTTGAAATTAGTTTTGTAGACAAAAATATAATTGTGCCAACATATTAATTTATTTCATTATAAAACTAAAATTAATTAAAAAAAAGAAAAGTTTTTGAAATTGATGACTTGGACCAAATAATAAAGAAAAGCAGCCAATAAGTGCCCAACATAGATGGGAACTCCTTCAATACTGTTTAAAAAGCATCCCAGGGTGATACCTCAAGAAGTTGGTTGAGAAAATGTCAAGAGTACATGTCTGCAAAATCTAGGCAAAGGGTGACTATTCTGAAGATGCTAAAATGTAACACAGTCTTGATTTATTTTGGATTTAGTTCGATTTTCTTGAAAACACTGTCTCTATGAAAATTCCTCTTTTATTTTGAGCGACCTGACTCATGAGACACAATAACATTGAAATGACCAATGGCGTGAGTTGGGGGCGGGACTATATTTGTTCGATCAGTTGCAGAAGGGGGACCTATTCAGAAAGCTGTTTTGAAAACAATACTTATTTTTGTAATTCCGTTTGGTGGCACTAGTGGCGCAAAAATTACAGACTGCCAATAGTCACTAGTTGACATCACAACCATGATTTTCTATTTACTAGTTGGTTGTAGGTGGTATTAGGGGGAGGGCCATTCTCATTCTAGAGAGCGTTTAATCGGACAAAAATCATTTTGTCCAGACAAGGAAGACTGTACATTTTAAATGCCTACAGGTTAATTTAGTCAATTTTTAGGAGTACACTTGCATATAGATGATTTCAATGCTAATAGCTACCTGGTCTCAAAGAAAAACATGACCAAACCTACATTTTTGCAAACATTTTTTTTACATGGCTCCATCGAAGTTTCCTGGAGAAATGAACACTAGAGGCACTAAAACTACAATGACATTTATTCCCTTTCACACAAATCACAAGTGGAACAGCAAATTATAAGTTCATTACTTTTCACCCTGTTCCTCACACAATGCTATCTTATGGCATGTAAACACATTTTTACTTTAGCACATGACTTGTAAGATGATATATTTTGGCATCTCCATTACATAACCAACTACATTTGTAAGGATGTTTGGGTGTGATCAAAATGTGCAGTAGCTCGACTGATAGAGAGTTGCACTTGGGATGCAAAGGACAGAGGTATGATTCCTGAAGAGCACACAAGTCAACATATTAGTTGAATGTGTTATAGAAGCACCCCAAAATTATGCGGTTGCTTTAGCAATTGCATTTTTCATCTCACATTTGCTTTTTATGACACTATCGGTTAGGTTAAAGGTTTAATGTAGGGAGGTAGGTAGGTTTTGTTGATTTAAAACTCCATAGAACCTTAAAAACCTCATCTATTTTGGAGAAAATGTAACTTTATTTTTGCACAACTTCTAGTGGACATTTCTTGTTGTTTTATGTGTTAGGAGCCACATAAGATAATTTTGCAAAAATGTTGTCAATTGCATGTTTTTTTCTTCTTCTCACTAATACACATGGACTAAAAGCCACAATCACATTTTGATTTCATGGGGTTTTTAAACAGGGCTAAGGCTACTATGGTCTTAATGTTAACTTTAAAGCATAATCAGATTGTGTAGAACTTTGCGAATAATGGCCGTTCCAATTCTCCAGAGCTATCTGCATAGTTTTGTCCATAGATTTTGTGTGGGCCTGCATAAGCCTGCTTAGCTTTGGGAGCATGAATTTCAATTGCTGAGTATCAAATATGGTGTGTTTTTGATGCCTTGGTGCACTTCAGAATTACTTACTGATCCTCCGGATAGAGTGCACATATACCCTCTAGAGCCACATATATCAAAATTACCATCAGAAGAAATTATTAGATAGGATCCTGCAGTAAATAGTTTGCTTTGGCTTCGCTTCGACTGATCTTAGAACCTTGCAGTCTGCAGTTTATTTCCCAATGGTGAAATTATCAAAGCAGACTCCTTTAGGATGCAGTTTAATGTGTTTAAAGAGCTATTGTGGTGTTTTCTAATTGGTAAATATTTTTCATAGAAGTGGATTTTGTTTTGTTTGTTTTTTTTAGCAAATTTCACTTCAGTTCTGCTGACTATGTAAAAATAACCCCATTGGTGCTTTATGGATTCGAAAGAAGAAGCCCCTTAAAAACAGCATGACACGCATGCAATGCATTTAAAGAGATAGTTCACCAAAAAATGACAATTCTCTCATAATTTACTCACCCTAATGCCATCCCAGGTGTGTATAACTTTCTTTCTTCTGCTGAACACAAATGAAGATTTTTAGAAGAATATCTCAGCTCTGTAGGTCCATATGAATGCAAATTAATGGGTACCAAAATTTTAATGGTCAAAAAGCACATAAAGGCAGCATAAGAGTAATCCATAAGACTCCAGTGGTTAAATACATATCTTAAGAAGCGATATGATAGGTATGGGTGAGAAACAAATCAATATTTAAGTCTTTCATTTACTATAAATTCTCCTCCTTGCCCAGTAGGTGGCGATATGCACAAAGCAAGCAAACTGCCAAATCAAAAGAAGAAGAATGTGAAAGTGAATGTGCAGATTGATCGTGAGTTTAGATTTTAAGTTTATTGCAAAGTATTCCGATAAATACAACAAATATAAGAGTAGATTGAGAGTATAGGGAGACCGACTTGATTACGTCATTCAAAGTGCGTTGTACAAGTGGGTGGTAGCCGGATTGCTCTGTTGGCACATATTGTTTGCCGAGATTTTCTTATTGGTGGATCTTTCTCAACAGACTCATGGGTAATGTAGTTATTCACCACAAATTCTGCTATTAGATGTGAAAAAAATGAAGTTAAAATTACATGGATTGTTGGTATCATCGGAAGCATACACCATCAATTAAAAACCTCAGTGCTCAAGGTAGGTCTGTCTTTAGAGTTTCCTAAGGTTTATAAGTTGTGTTTGATTGTTTGTTTGTTATCAAATCTCGACAAAATGTCTGTAGGTGCTTTTAATGATCCGAGTGATTGTAAAATATGAGAGATGTGGCAGAGGGGAAGATGTTTAATGAATACTTCAATATACTAAAATTTATTTTCAGTCGGATCCTCACGCACTTCCTTTTTTTCTCTTCCAATGGACGGAAGTCAGTCATGTAGGTTTTTGGAACGACATAGTACCACACAGGTACTACTGTTTTAAGTAACTCAGTCCATATGATTAGCACTGCAGGGATCACAGCTCATTTTTTAGATGTCAAATAAAGAGAGAAACAGAGTGTGTGTGATGGTGGTTGCTCCTGGCAAAACAGTCAAGTGGCAGGCACAGTTTAATGCACCTAGCTGTGCACTGCAGGTTTTGGTGGTCTTTCTGAGAAAAAAATAAAAAGATAGAGAGAGAGAGAGAGAGAGAGAGGAAAGGGTCAGAGAGAATGACTGAGGGGAAGAAGATGTAAGAAGATGGACAGTATTACAGAACAAGACTAGAGAAAGGCAGAGAAACAGAGCGATAGTGATAAAGAAATTCTTCTGTTGCGGCTGCAGTGTGGAAAAGCTGCCTGTGGTGGAGAATGTTAATGTAACAGCAGCTCCATCACAGGGGTTTTCCACTCAAGCCCTGAGAGAGCCGTTTGACAAGAGGAGGCAACGCATACAAACAAACATGCCTGCAGAAAATCGCACACAAATTACAACCAGGGGAGAAAACAGTAGACGAAGAGACATAAATACATTCAACAATGTGCAGATAAATACAAAATACACAAATGTTCTCGCTCACGAGATAATAGCTAGGATTAAACGGCTTCAAGGGAATAAACATTGATTTTCTAATCATTGATTGACATAAATACAGTAGTCCAAAACCCAGAGGGGAAAACTGACAATTTATTTGCGAATTAAATGACTTTTTGTCATTCAAAGAGCTTTCAAGCTGTGATATGACAAGTGCTTTAACTGATGATAAAATATTCATTGTGTTCAAGGGGAGGTATGTACACAAAGTATGCTTTAGCCCCATCAAGCCTGCAGTAGTTTTGAACGTTCCCTTTGGGGTGGCCATCGCTGGCCCCCCTGACTACCCTTCCCTGCCTGTAGTTATGCCACTGGACAGACGCTTTTGGAGCGTCTCACTTTGGTTGCTACCCGTCTCACTAGTTTTCAGTGCCTCTGGTCATAAGCACTGTGTTTTCAGGATGCCTTGACATGTTAATGTAACCGGTGCTGCACAACCCGCTCCGAACGGGATTTGAACCGTTACACTCACCCCCCTAAACCTCACTCCCATCCGGGTCACGGCACCACTGTAGCCGGTCCTGCTCGACACACTCCAAACGGGATTCGGTGTCGCTGGCATGAGAGGTTGGCAATAGCCTCTAGCGTCAGTCACCAGTGTGCCTCTTGAGGCCAGGGGAGTGAGGTTTTTACACACTGCACAGCACGTACCAGCTGGCTCCAGTTACATTAAGGCCAGTTTATACTTCTGCATCGAACCTACGGCGTAGGCACGGCATTTTGGTCAATGCGGTGGTTTACATTTATTGTTCTGTGTTGGTGTGTCTGTATCGTTTTGTGAGTACACAGCCAAAAATGGTAGTAAACTGAGAGAAATTGCCTTAATTTCTGAAATAACAGTGTAGGTGCCACATTTTTTTTTGTTTCCCTCCCCTAGTCCCCTCCCCTGATCCAGGTAGACGGGGATGACCTGCTGGCAGACGGGGCGGAAAAATAACTGCTTGCTTGACCAACACACAGTGGGTGTCGTTTTAAAGCTTATTATTTTTACAATGCATATAGGAAAAATAACCAACTCTTAACATATGCTTTTTTAAACTGTTGACAAACTAAAAGTTTTCAGTTTTCGTAACTTAGGAAATATGATTATTTACTGTACACCATACTGTCAAACATAGTCAAAACAGAATACTGATGGAAAGGTCTTGAGTAGAATACATGCCAGATATACAGTATATCGAGTAAAAGACCCGAGGAAGAGTTTATAAGTTGTAAACAGATATGTCTTTTGTCACGTTTTCACTTGTTCATGAAATAAACAGAATATATAACCAGCAGATGCTCACAAAAATAAAGAGTCCAAATACAATATGACATAATCAGTGGATATGATGCATTGATAAAATAATCTTGGAGAAAGTGCAATGCTACTTCAGATAATTTCTTGTCATGCTGGGGAACGGTCTCTGGTAACAAAACGGACCAATCAAAGCTGTTGTGGTCTGTGTCAATGCATGCGTTGTTACATTTTTGAAGAGGTGCACGTCAGGCTAGGGCATAGGCTATGCCATAACCGCTGCAGCTATGATGCAGAAATATAAATTGGCCTTAACATGTAGTTTGAAACTTTTAAAAACCCATCTCGAGATCCCTGCATTATGTTGTGCTCTGTCCAGCTGCCATTGAGCGCAAGAGTGCGTCATCTGTGGAAGGCTGTATGTTGCCTGTTGCTCTCGTTGGTTTGACGAGACATGTTGCCTGTCACCGGTGCCAGAATCATACATACATTTTGGTCAAGAACTGTCTCCATATATGGTTCAAATGTTGATGTAATAGAGAGATTCACATCTGCTTCCGTGCTGAAACAGAGAGATACTGGCCATGTTCTTGTCATTACATTCACAGTTTACACAAACTATTGATGAGGCAGCTGTCTTTGGTTTCAGATACTTCTGGAACACTGTGTTCAACTGTGTGTTCTTGTGTATGGGTCCCTCTTTGTATGTGTCTTTTAAATCGTTTGATAGTATTTTATTGTTTGTGTCTGCATTCAACAATGTAACACAAGCACTATATGCCCTGTGTTTTATGCCGTTTTTAAAGCAGCATATTACGTTCAAATTTGTGTGACTTGAAGAGGTAAGAGTTAAAGTTATTTTCATATATTCTCATCGCCAATAATAGGATACAAAGCAATATTCGTTCATTATCCTACTTTGTCTAATCATGCTGACTCCAAGCCTGATCTTCGATATCAATCTTTTCTTGCTCTGAATTAAGACAAATTTCCCTCTTGAAAGAAGAACAACACGAAACGCACATAGGTTTTAAAACAAAGTTATTTTACTTGATAAGCTTGATAACACTGTGGTTCTACATGGTTCTACACATGTCTACAAACAACACAGAATGGCAGTGATAGCTAGCCAGCGCGCCCTCATCCACTTTCAGTTGGACCAATCAGACGTCTGCATTTTTAACCTTTCTTTGAGCAAAGGGCTAAATGAATATCAGGTGCTAAACCTAAATTGAATTACAGTCCTTACCAGGAATATACTGTAACGTCTGTTGTTGTGTATGCTTGAGGATTTGCTTTTGGCTGTGGTCAGTGCATAATTAATGAGGTATGTCTGTGCAGTTTTAAGGGACTGTTTGGGGGTGTTATTAATTAACATTTAAAAGTAATTGGGACTAATAGTTATGTTTTAAGTTCCATTTAATGTTAAATATGTTGTTTTGTGTTATGGGTTTATTTTTTAGTTACCCTGGGTGAGATTAGTGTTCCTTTGAGTTAGGTGTGATACTGTCAGAGTTGAAGTGTGGTCTATTGATTGGTTAAGTCATTATTTTGATTGTTATTGTCTATCAAAGCCAAGAAAGCAATTACTCAAAGGGGCTAGTCATTTCTATTCAGTCAATTTCCACACTGGCAGCCAATATTCGGTCGATGTGTGGTCTAAAAGTGTTCCGGTGCCCCTGGGTAGGGTTGCACCAGCTGTGCGTAATGTCTCACTTAAGTCTGGACGTAAAGTTCTCACTAAGGGCTTAGTAACTACTAGTTAGTTTGTAACTAAGTCATTATCATTTTGGTTGCACCTTTTCTTTACACAAGACTAGCTAGTAGTTCGTAAGATCTCCGTAAAGTAATAGGTAGTTGCATAATATGACGTTTACCTGTATTGATCCAATAAGCAGCCTTCATATTTGATATTCATATATGTTAAAAAGCCATGCATTTCAGATTTATCTTGGTACGGTTAATGTTCAAACCTTGTTTTCTCACATAACTGTTAACTGTTATGAATTATATTCCCATTGAAATACGATACGATAAAAATTCGATTTAATAAATAGTAATTGTGAAAAGTTAATGTAAATACCATTATTCAGGAACTGTATTTAAAATTAATCAGGGCAATAAATAAATAAATACCAATATAACATGCTGGAAATATTTTTATTTATTCATTTTAATATCCTATATATATATTTAGTATGTGATGAAACTTGACACTGGGTGATGAATTGCAGTAAATTTAGACTTTGTGCCCATTTACGCCACAACTAGGCTAAGTTGTCACTTACGTATAGCTGGTGCAACCGGCCCCTGCTGTTGCATGTACAGCTGGAGCTGACTGCCCGCTACTGCTACATCAAGGTTGTACATGAAACCTGAATTGCTCAGATGGTTGGAACATCCCTTATTACGGAATTTACATACATGTCGGGGTCATGATTAATTGCATACATTTTTCTATTGCATTATGTTTCATATATTTAATCGCTCTAAATTAATTCCTTAAATCATCAGCATTAGTCAAAATATTTGTGGGTGGCAGATGAAGACGGTAAACCTGAGACGTGACAGACATACGACACAATCATATAGACTACAAAACAAACATCGCTATGCATCAGGTTGCCGTTGTTACTGGCAATTAAAAACCAGGTTAAAGATAAATATGCAGTAGCTCTGCTAAAGGAACTCTCACAGAATCCTAATTAGACATAAGTGCGAAATCTGCTGGCTTATCACGTAACCAGTGGCCCTTGCTGATACGGATTTGCTAAACTACTTACGTCCATAAATGTTATATGCTAATGAACGCTGCTAGTTTGGGATCTCGTAGTTTCACACATTTAAATCTGGATGTTAACCCGAGGGCTTTCTGAGAGGCCCAAAGGCAACCTGCCAAAAGCTTGGCAGACTCTTTGGAGGTGTGATTCATGCATGTCGGGTTTCAGGAGCAGTTATTGGTGCATGCCATGTGAGGGATGGACTGGGACTTAAAAAGAGCCCATCACATCCCACAGCAGATAAACTATATGCATATGCTATAAACTATAGTCTGCTGTGTAATCTAGTTTACCCTCATGTTGTTCGAAATCTGTATGACTTTCTTTCTACTGTGGAACACAAAAGGAGATGTTAGGCAGAATGTTAATCTCAGTCACCATTCACTTTCATTGCATCTTTTTCTCATTCTGTACAATGAAAGTGAATGGTGACTGAGGCTGTCTTTCTGCCTCTAATAGTATTCTGCTAAAACTCCACAGCATATAACGTACATTATTGTTTTTAAATCATTACTATCTCTAATAAAACAGTCTGAACGACATAACAGGCTGGCATCAGATGGCATCAATACAACTTATTTCAGCCTTTTGTCAGATTTACATTTAGTGATGTTTTAGTAAAAAAAAAAAATCATGATCAGTAATGAATAAATTATGACAGGTGGATTTTCTTTAAACGTCTGGCAAGAAATGATGAAAGTCAGAAATACAATGAAGACTGATTTCCTCAGAGACTTTAATATTTTACAAGACATTCTCAAGGTTAATGGAGGTCTCACTCATCTTTTGCAAATTTTACACAAACTCTCAGCATGCCCTTGAAAAATGCTATCGGTGCAGTTCTTGTTTCAACAGTACATCGCCTAGAATGATATATAACGTTGTGATTCTTCCCACTTCTTCAGAACCACAAGGTTCCGACTGTCCCAAACAATGTGCTCTGAATCCTCGCACCACATTAAATGTGACACTGGCTAAATTGTCTCAGTGGAACAGCGGAACAGACTGTCAAAGCGATTCAGCGAGAGGATTTTGCAGGCTTGACTTCAGAAATATTGCTATTCAAATCACATTTTCTGGAGTCCCCGTTGGAATGTGGCTATGGCGTGTGCTTTTAATTGAATTTTTAACTTCTATAGAAGTGATTTCTTATGACATGACTGGTATGCTTAGAAGCTTTTAGAATCATAAAGTGCACTGATATTGCAGATGAGACTTTCAAACCTTAGTTGCGGTCTTTGGACCAAAGAAGAGCAGGCGAAAATGACTATAGTGAAACTTTTAAAATTCAACACTTATTGTCATTTATACTTTTTCCTTCTTGCGCACTCTGTCTCTGTGTATCTAATTTATTTCCATCTAAATTTGGGCCTTGATACACAATAGAACCCTAGTACGATGATCATGATTTGTACCTTTTTATTGTATGATCAGGTCACTTCGTACTTTCATTTAATGCCAGCCTTAGAAGGAAAAATATTCGACATTCTTGTAGCATTTTTTATCGTCTAGTGTCCACTTATAGGGTTTAATCTTAATATTGTTAGTAGGGGAGAGTAGGGCTAGTTGTAACACACATGGTTTGAAAATGTCTACACACAATGGTATGATGAAACCTCATTTGTTAATTTATTGCCATTTCAGTACAGTGTAGAGAGTAAATTGAGAGAAAAAAAAAAAGATATATTTTGAAAGGTACATTATCACCGAAGGTTGATTTAACCATAGCAAAAGTACAATTTTAAATGCAAGTTCATTTAAAAAATAATTTTTTAGCTTTTATTACAAATGTGACAGTCTGTTAGTTAGCATCTTGCATAGTCTTGTAATGTTTAGCTAGTCAGCAAAAGTGACTAGCCAAGTAAACTAAAGTTGCGTTACAACTTTTTAATTTTTAATTTAGTTTATTTCTTCACTCAGTCATGATCAGTCAACATGAACACACTGGAGTGCAGAGTTGCAGAGCTGGTATAAACTTACCTACATCTGTAAGATTGTTCAAATAGAGACATTTTCCAAGACAAGTGATTTTTTTTTTTTTTTTTGGATTGGTCTACAAAAGGAACCAAATATACTGACCCAATAGTGCCCATTCACTTTGTTGTTTGATTTGCTGCTTCATTCATGTCTTTGTCTGTAGACTATAAGACATTTACACTTCTGTCCAGTCTCCCTGACCTGTTTGACACAAGTATAAAACAAGTATAAAAAAAACGTTTTCATAGTTTTATGTGGATACTTTTTACAAAATTCTTCATAAAAATACAATAAGAGTTGGTAATGAGTGCATATGGCCATGTCTAGCGTGTTAGTGTTAGCATTTAGTGCCATGAATTCAGAATGTAAACATGACGAATTATACATTATCTACCGCATACTGGTTCTCAACGGGGGCGTTCAAGGGAGGTCAGGGGGCGCTGAGAGCAAATTAGTAGAGAGAGGGGCGTTAGATTACAAATGGGGGCGTTTATCAGTCATAATAATCAAATCTATCGTCAAGTTCCTCTTTGCTTTAAAACGTTTATCTAGACTGGGAGAATATCAGTTGGTTCTCAATTATACGGGTTGGTATGCATTTGTACCACGGTTCATCTGATTTTGAAGTCTAGAGACGCATCTAAAGTATCTGGTTTAGCAGCGTCAAATACACAGGCTGAGATACAACCTCGGCTAATGCACCTGTATGGCTCTGTAGATGGATACAGCTCAATGGACAGAGCAGCACAAGCGCAAAGCTCTTAAAACTCGAGCTCTTAAATAAAAAAAAAGGTTGAGAAGCACTGTTGTAAATCATCAAGTGGTGAGAACAGCTTATTTTACCGATCTCATGTGGATTCTATTCATAGAATGAGGCATGTAGTCATTGATAACACATTTTAAAGGGATAGTTGATCCAAAAATGAAAATTCTCTCATCTTTTAATCACCCTCATGCCATCTCAGATGTGTATGACTTTTTTTTGTTCTGCTGAACACAAAGATTTTAAGAAAAATATCTCTGCTCTGTAGGTCCATACAATACAAGTGAATTGTGACAAGAACTTTGAAGCTCCAAAAAGCACATAAAGACAGTATAAAAGTAATCAATAAGACTGAATCCATGAATCCATGTCTCAGAAGCAATATGATAGGTGTGGGTGAAACAGTAGCCCAGTAGGTGGCGATATGCACAAAGAATGCAAATCGGAAAAAACAAAAGAAGACCTCTCGTGAATGTGCATAGGAGGGGCTGGTGAAAGTGTGTGAAAGAAGGTGTTATTTGTGTTCAGCAGAAGGAAATAATTCACATCTGACATGGCATGAGGGTGATTCAATGATGAGAGAATTTTCATTTTTGGATCAACTATCCCTTTAATGCCACATTGGTTAGTTTAACATGTAGTGTGTTGACAGAACAGTGTGTGTAATTTAAATGCTCCTCTAAACGCCTCCCTCAGCAGCATGGCCGGTGTCTGAATGTTCGCAAATGGTATACAGTTTCGACCTTCTTTTTAGCTCAGAGTGAAGAACGAAGAAGAACTTCGCCAGAAGAGTATCGAGCTCTGAATTGTGAAATATAGAATATTTCTATAGAGTACTACTTTTATCACAAAAGAGCATAGAAAATCATGTTTTTCCATCAGATTCTCCTGTTAAAAGAAGACATTCCCTCAACATGTCTATACATGATTGAGCACAATATGGTCTCTCTCATTAATGCATATGGAAACTTAATTATGTCTATCATCCACTCTCTCTCTATCTCTCTCTCTCTTTATTTTCTCCCCAAACTCTCTTTCTCAAAGTCACCTGGACATCAGCAGCATATCGGGCCTCATAAACACCTATTAATCTGCATGCGCAGCACCAGTTGGGGGCGTACCCGCATAACTCTGACATTGCTTTCATCAGGAGTGACACTTCTGTAGGTCTTATTAGTGTCAGGTTAAAATGCATTCTGCCATTCAACCTGTCTCACCTGGTGATGCCCGATGCCCGTCTCAGCCACATGGCCTACCCCTCTCCCCACACAACATCTGTTGCCTTGGGATTATAAATACGACTACAATCTCTGATGGGTTTAGCAGAAGATACAATTTAAGAATAATGAGAAAACAGCTCATGGTCATTCAGTTCAGGGCACGGAAGATTTTGAGCCATCCATCTGACCCGTAAATGCCGTAAAATGACATCTGGCTGCACCTGGACAAGTAGGATTTTGTGACCCCAGCATACCGCCCCTGGCAACCTGTTTGATAAGTTTATTTAGCCACCTCATGTTTAACACATCAGTTTGAAGGGTTTAGGTGGCAGTTTGCGATTGACTGTAGAATTCAGTGCCGTCTAAAAGCTCTAGCTGTGTTCTGTAAAGGACAAGATACTCTCCTAACAAGGGATCGAGGCTGATACATCAGGATTCTTCACAGCATCAAGACCAAAAAGGCTGAGAAGAAGTCATGCTGGAGAGAGAGAGACAGAAAGAGAGGGCAGGCTATGAATTGCACAGTCTATATTTGATATCACCTCATTACAGCACTACAGGATTATGAAATAGTGTGGCAATATTGAGCTGCGTTCTATAGATAGACTGACGGAGGCTCCACAGGTGCAGTTCCCACATTAACTTCTGTTGAGCTGGTCGGTCTGACTGTAAGGTATTGATTTCAGATGGAAAGGAAGGTTATAAAAATTGGTTTGGATTGCAGTGAAAAGTCATGACGCTCACGTCAGATCAAAATCTTAAACCAAAGACCACTGGTACCTCTTGGCTCTTTTTGTCACCTGGTATTTAAATCCATCTCAGGTGATCCATTCTTAAAGACATAGTTCACCCAAAAATGAAAATTCTCTTATCATTTACTCAACCTCATGCCATCCCAGATGTGACTTACTTTCTTCTGCTGAACACAAACAAAGATTTTTAATAGAATATCTCAGCTCTGTAGGTTCATACAATACATGTGAATAGTGACCATCTATCAACATATGTTATTCTTTATTATTCTATTATATTCAAAAACATATTTTAAGTGTACCATAATTGGAGACCTGTTTTTTGGGGGGCAAAACAACACCAAGCATTACATTCTGGTGACTTTCAGAGAAGCATTTTTTAAATTATTATTATTTTTTTGAGTATGTATAGAATTTATGTAACAATTGGCTAAAGCATTTCTAAAAGAGGCTATTTAGTGTCTAGTGTCGGAAATTAACTTTTCTATTAAGGGGCAACATTTGCCCCCTAGAGTTGTTTTTAGGGACATTTTTCACAATTATGAGGGAATTGTCAGGGCATATTTTTTCTAACCATACAAAATGACAATATGACATCATTGTGTTACATGAAATACTTCAAATTAATCAATTCCTTAAAAAAAACATGTTCAACCTGAATGATCAGATATAGCATTTACCTATAAATTTAAATGAACATCAAATAATTTCATGTGATACGTGTATAGATCTTGAATAAAAAGAAATATATTCGATGTTACAAATAAGAAATAGAAATCATAAGTGGCATATCTGTTTTTTTGCCCCCATATTTTCAATTTTGGCATAATTTCTGTCACCTTCAGTGGCATTTTTGCCCTGAGCCCTTGTTAATTTCTGACCCTGGTTCAGACCAAATGCGTTCTTGCACTAAGATAAGTAAGATGCAGCACAATGAACATAAGGCAGAACGCAGTTGTCTCGAGACACGTTTTTAACAGTTTAAGTTCTTTTATGGCATCTAAAACAGCAAAACGCAGCAAAAAGACATTTATCTAGCTAGCGGATGTTTATATGAAAAACAATTGAAACAAGGACAGAGGAAGCTAAGTGAGGAGGCATGAGCGAGGATGCCCAGGTGGAAGGGTGGCACGGGGTGGCAGCTGCCACCCTATAAATGAGCTTTGCCGCCCAAACTCGGACCCCGCTCGCGTCCCGGAGACGGTGTGCAACGGCTTAACCCGTTCGTGTCACACATGGTCCATAACAACTAAGGCTGCAACTAACTATTATTCTGATAATCGATTAATCTAACTATTATTAGAACAATTATTTGACTATTCGACGATTATTGCAACGATTAATCATTAGCTCTTAACCAGTTATTCAGCTTGTGCCCCGACTTAAAAGGTTGTTTTAAACATGCTTGCTAACAATAAAGAGGACAAAATCATCTTTTAAAAATAACTCTAAATGACATTCACTGAATTAAAGAAAAAAAATAATTTTTAATAAAATTTAATTAAGAAATTCACTGCAAAAAATCCAATTGTTATCAAGTGTAAAAAAGTGTATTTTTCACTTGGTTATACTTCTGCGAGTGCAGTAAAGGCAAAATATACTTATATTCAAGATCTATTCTCTAAAAGCAAATCTAAATATCTTATATGCTGCTTTTTTTTTTTTTTTTTTTAAAGGATTTTTAGATATTTTAAAATATATGTATTTTTAATATTATATTCAACATTCTCAGATAACATTTTTTTCTTTTGCAGTATAGCTGCTAAAGAAAATATACTTTGTTTTCAAGGAGTTTTAGATATTTATATTGGAAAACAAGCCAAAACAAAAACACATCAAAAACGTATTTTGTTGCAGTGTATAATGGGGCGAAGACTACCTCTCTCACTTTTCTGTTCACTTCAATCCATCTTTAACTCACAAAAAAAAAAACCAAACAAAAAAAAACTCTTTCTTATGAATAAAGCTGCGTATTGCCAATTTTCCTCACAAGGAAAATTCCTCATAAGAAATGCACAGTGACATATATTATGATTCAATAAGTCGCGAGCCATCACGTTATAATCTAGCTGCATTTAGCGTGCGCGCTTGAGGGATGAGTATCCCCGCGACAGAATGTGCATCAGTGGAGTGCAGTTTCAGTCTCTCCCCCTTAGATCGGGACATTTGCGCAACTCATAGAAGAGACGCTGACTGCACAGAGAAATGCCAGTTTCAGAGTTTATAGTTATTTACATGATCTGTTTCCGTATTATTTGAACTTTAATAAAGATATAACGCATTAAATATAACTGCATTTAAGATGTAATGCCAGGGTGTTTCCTTTAAAGACGCTCAACACGCAAGTTTTGCTCCAGTTCCACTTGCTCCACAATTAGAGTGCTTCTGTATGTGTAATTGTTCCTCTCCTCAGTCAGGCACGAACTGCAGTGCTGCTCTCGCGCGTCATCATTAGAGTTTAATGTGATCTCATGTTGCATTAAATGAGATCAAACGTCTATTCGACAACGAAAAGTTTTGTCAGCTATTATTTATTGTCGACGTTGTTGATAACGTCGACTAATTGTTTCAGCCCTAATAACAACATTCTGCCTGTGTCTGTCAGGACACAGCGTTCAGCCTCAGTAAAGAAATCCCCCCCCATCTCCCTTCAGACAGAATCCTCCGCAAGACAACACCGCACAACCCCCCACCCCCACCACAAGGTCAGACGGAATCCGCAAGTCAACACCGCACAACCAGCCCCCTCCCCCCCACCCCACCCCCATCAGACAAACTAACTGGATGCCACCCCTTACTCGACATTTGTCACCCCTGGCAAAAAATCCTGGACATGCTCCTGACAACAACTGACAGTAAAGAACATAAGAGATATTCAAACATCATGAAGCAAGTTTGTGCGTTACTAATAGCCAAACATTGTGGCCATTTTACAACATTTTAAAGTAATATTATGTATTATCGAATTCTGTGGAGTATGTAAAGCGAAGAATACAGTTAGAAAATCAGTTTTGTTCCATACACTGCAACAGTAAGGATAACTTACCCCTGGTTTGGAAGTGCAATTAGAGCTTGTTGCCTGTTGCCCTACAGAGAAACGCGCTGCGTATGCCAAACACAGAAGCGGTGGTGTGCAATCCTGTTGCTGCAGGCACCTAGCTTGAGTCTGTGTTTGTAGCCTGCTAGCTTTTTTAGCATTACTTATATTTCTGTTTTCAACATTTAATCTTTAATCTCTGCCATTTTCCAGCACGCATCAGTTTCTTTCCGCATTATTCTCTTATCACGATTCAACTGCGCGCATTTTTTCGCATGCATCCGCGTTCTATTATTATCGCAATTAAACTGCGTACATTTTACCATGTGCACCCGTTTTCTCCTCTGTGTGACATGGATTATTGCATCGATCTCAAAGCACCACTTCTCAAGAACAACCATAACAACAAACAATTGCGTGAGGGATTCACATCGATCTCAAACCCTCGCCGCTCAAGAACAACCATAACAACAACAACAACAACAAACAACTGCGGTAAGTCATGGCATCCGCTCATGTTACTGCTTCCTGCATTACATGCCACATGTTTACTATAGCTTCTTCCATCAGCAGTGAGGGATTTACATGTGATAAATGTAAGGAATTAGTCAGGCTCACAGAGAAGGTTAATGAGTTAGAGACATGCATCCGAACGCTAGTGAAGGTCAGTGAGAAGGAGAGGCTGGTAGATACTGTTTCGGATGCGGATAGTACAGCGAGCAACAAACACACTTTGGTTCTGGATGTAAAGCCCCCACAGCAGGGCGTTTGTGTGATGTCTCGGCAGTATACTCGCTCAGCAAAGCGACACCACTCTCCCGTTCCTGTTAGGGTTTCCAATCAATTCTCCCCACTCAGTGATGCACCCGCTGAGAATCATGTTGAAAGCTCCCTTGTTATAGGAGATTCTATTGTAAGGAAAGTGGAAATAGGGACTCCAACCACTATTGTTAAATGTTTTTTGGGGACTCGAGCATCTGACATCAGATAAAATTTGCAAGTGCTGGCTAATGCTAAACGTAGATTTTCTAAAATTGTTATTCATGTCAGCACTAACGATGTCCGGCTTCGCCAGTCAGAGTTCACTAGAGATAACGTTAAAGAGGTGTGTGAACTTGTAAAAACGATGTCAGACACTGTAATATGCTCTGGCCCCCTTCCTGCTCATCGTGGTGACGAGGTTTATAGTAGATTAGTGTCACTGAAGGGCTGGATGTCTGAATGGTGTCCGGAGAATAGCATAGTATTTATAGACAATTGGAAGAGTTTTTGGGGTAGATCTGACCTGCTAAAGAGAGACAGACTCTTGATGGACTTTTGATTTGATTTGATTTGATTGATTTGACTCCATCCCTCCAGGGAAGGTGCCGCTCTCTTCTCTAGTAATTTGGCTCATAGTCTTAATAGTGATATTATTTGACTAACTGGGGCCCAGGTCAGGAAGCAGACAAACTGGCTAATCCAAACGTCTGCTAGCTGCCTTGATACATCACACAAATCAAAGATTGTATGGTCAGAAATTTCCTTCTACTCAATTCCGACAAAACAGAGGTGCTAATTATTGGACCAATAACCTCTAAAAATAAGCCGCTAAAATATAATTTGAATCTTGATGGATGTACTGTTACATTGTCTTCTACAGCTAAGAACTTAGGTGTTATATTTGATATCAACCTGTCCTTTGAAAATCACATTTCCAATGTTTGTAGAATAGCATTCTTCCACCTCAGAAATATTGCTAAGTTATGACACATGCTCTCTATTGCTGATGCCGAAAAACTAATTAATTAAGTTCATGACCTCAAGACTAGATTATTGTAATGCATTACTGGGAGGATGTCCAGCAAGTTCAATAAATATACTTCAATTGGTTCAAAATGCAGCAGCCAGAGTGCTGACTAGAACCATGAAATATGATCATATTAGCCCCATTTTATTGTCATTACATTGGCTACCTGTTAAATTTCGTATACAACTATGGAATAGTCTCCCTAACAATGTTCGGGTGCAAACACACTCACTGAGTTTAAGTCTAGACTAAAGACTCATCTATTCAGACAGGCATACACCTAATTTATCCTTCAACTCAGAATAAGGCTGCTTTAGTTATGTCTGCCAGAACCAGAAACATTTATCATGATCTATAACTCTGCAAAAGATTAAATGTCATCTACGCTAATATATTTCTATTTGTTTCCCTGTCTCAACATGAATCCCAAGGTTACCAGAGCCGGCCAGATCCAGCTCCGCTCCTGCTTGGTGTCGGACTCAACTGCTACGTGTCTCTGAGTGATGATGACTAAATGCAGTCGGTGCCAGCCAGACATCACTTCAGTCTATTACAATGGACTTCAGAGGATGAACTGATGCCAACTCCAACCATCGGATACTTCATATGCCACTGCCTGAACCTTGGACTTAGGATAGACCTCACTGAAATGACCTGCTGGTTGAACTGCGATGCACCTCACTGATCTCTGCATCACCGTGGTCTAATGATGGACTACACTCTTAAAATGGAATACATAGACTATCAATTAATTGCCAACAAAAGCTTTCATCAGCCAACTAACAAAGGACAATTGCATCTATGTGAACTTTTGCAGTTAATCCAGGATGGACTTCAAAGACATTGGTCAATAATCGTACAGTTCATACAAATTTTTGTTTAAACACTGGCCCCTAACACTTACTTAGTTTACAACAAAAAAATATGTGAAAATTACATGTGATCTATGACCTTTTATATCCTTTATATTTATACAGCCTTGTTTTCATCCATGTAATGTCTTTCCAATTGGTCTTTCTAACTCTGCCAATTGCAGGATCTCGCAGAGCAAAGTTATCAGTGGCTGGAAAGGTTTAATTGCTCATGATTAAGGCGGACTGAGACTTTTGAATTCACTGTGAGGTTGTGCAATCTCAGTGCAGGAGTCAATGTTAGGTGCTTTACGCAGGCCTAGAGAAGAGTGAATTTGCTGAACTGTGGTTGGCTGAGTAGTTTTTTTGATAGCTTTTGTGCAATCCACTGTCATGTCTCTGTTGCCATGTGAATTTTATAGTACGAACAGATTACCTTTTCCAGCAGGACTTTCTTTGCTCTGAAGTCCAGAAGTACGAAGATGTTTTTAAAAAAAAATGAAATATGTGAATAATAAATGAAAAATATTCCCCCCAAATGCATGTCTAACAGTGCCAACTGGCCAATTGCGGATCTTGGCATGGGAAAGTTTGTATCTTTTTTTTGTCACACTGTATTGTACACACGGCAGCTGAGCAAACCAAGACATAATAAACAGAGGCGCAAAAACCCTGTATGTGGAAATGTTCCTCCTCGACCTGCTCTGAGCAGGACTTGAACCGGCATCAGCCGGCATGGAAGGGCGCAGTAACCAGGATGGTAAAGTCTACAGCCTCTAGTGTCATGTGGTGACATGCGAGCGGATGATTTCTTTTGTGCAGTCAGAAACTTTTATTCAGCATCGGTGGATTACCTCCAGAATTGGAGCCGTTCATTGGAGAACACAGAAAAACTTGAGTGGGCCCTACTGAGAGACATCCCAGAGTGGAAAGACATTCAGAGCAGCCTCGAACACTTCTACTCTGCTCTCAGTTTGATTGACGAAACCAGGCTCTTTGATGAGTGGGCTTGCGCGAAAATCATTGTCACTCGTCGCATCAGTGAGTGGTACATGAACAAGATGGCCGTGTCTGAGAGATGGACAGATATTTTTCGTGAGCTGGAGAGCAAGACCTTCAAATTCAGAGTCTTAGCCAAAGTTGTGGAGTTTGTTTTATGCCTGCCTTGGTCATCTGCATCTGTAGAGTGTGTGTTCTCATTAGTGAATGCAACATGGACACTGGATAAATCTCAAGGGCACACTGAGAAAAATGCTGCCAGCGAAAAGTACAAGGTGACAGCAGTTACAGATGCGGATGCACCTTCTAATTCGCACTGATCTGATATTTGCTGGGAGGGGGCTGTCCCTTTTGCCACAAGCAGGAATCTGGTCATCCTACTTATAGGAAGCATTAAAAGTCCAAATCATTTTAGTGAATTGTTGTAATGATCCAGTTTAAATAAATGATCCACTGATTCACTTCAGCACCTGCATAGAGACTTTGATAGAAAACATTGTGTCTTTATTGAAGCTGCATAATTAGGTACTTGCAGCTGTTTATCACTGTTTCGACTAAGTAACATAAACTAGCGATTTATTAGTTGTATTTAGTATAAATGTATTTATGCTCAGTGTTCAATTTAGTATATTTGATTTAGAAGCCTATACATTTATTTGTTCAATTTAACATTGGCACTCTATTTGTTTGTTACCATAACTGAGATTATCATTGTTTTGAACTAGATAGAATTGTGTAGTATTTACTGTAGCCAACATTTATAGAAATAAAATACTATTATTACAAACATTTTCATCCTTAATTGCTACAAAAAAAAAAATCACAAAATAAAATGCAACTAATATTTTATATAATAGTAATACTCAAAATGCAATACATATGTCATTTTAGCTATTTAGTCATTTTATTTATTTATTTGGAGGGTGGTGGGTAGCTGATGTCTGATCTCACCTAGAGCACCACTTGAGTCAGGATTGCCACTGCCACTGGCAAAGAATAAATCTGCTCAATACCGCAAAAAACTCCAAAGGTGTGCCACTTTGAGTGTGTGTTTGTAAAAAGTAGAGCAGTGTGGTTGTTTAAAGTATAGTACATAATTCCTTTTCAGTACAGTATATAGCGTGAAAAATGTTGTATAATTAGGATGTTTTCAAAAATAATGTCATGAATATAATTGTTTTCAGTTAACATACAAAGTGCAGTAAACATAAAAAATAAACATAAAAAAATAAATAAATCAATATTTGGTGTGACCACCCTCTGCCTTTAAAAGAGCACCAATTCTCTTAGGTACACTTGTGCAAAGTTTTTCAAGGTTGTTGGCAGATCTTGGAGAACTTGCCTGTCACGAACGCCAGTGAAGATTCCTCAATCGACCACCAGAGGTCTCACTCACCTGAGTATTAAG
This sequence comes from Myxocyprinus asiaticus, assembly GCF_019703515.2. Lineage (NCBI taxonomy): Eukaryota > Metazoa > Chordata > Actinopteri > Cypriniformes > Catostomidae > Myxocyprinus > Myxocyprinus asiaticus. The sequence goes on along the minus strand of NC_059346.1, from coordinate 8,136,826 downwards.
ATTGGACTACATTTCCCACAAGTGCCCACATGCCTGGATTGATTACTACACACCTGTTCCATATCTCTCAGACTATTTAAGCCCAGTGTGTGTGTTCACACTTTGCGAAGTCTTGTTTGCCCTGGCTACATTTCTGAGCGTTATTATTTACTGTAATGTTCTGCCCATGTTTGACTCTGCTTTGGATTAACTCTGTATGATTCTTTGCTGCCTGTCTACCACTGTGTTTGCCTGGACTATCTCTATTGCTGTTTGCTGCCTGCCCTGATCCTCTGCCTGTTTTACCGCATTTACTGCCCTGTCTCTGATATTGTTGGTTGCCCTGGTTATTCGACCCACGCCTGTCTGTACTCTGAACTTGTTGTATGTTAATAAACTGCACATGGATCCCACTCAGCCTGAGTCTGTGTTACAGAAGACTTTGCCATCTACCGATCCAGTGGTCCTCATGCATCTGTCCAGCTAACTCTCTGCCAAAGCGAACCTACTGCCGTCTCACCAACAACAACTGGGCCGACTCACCACGCTAACGGAGGAGTTAGTGAAATCTGTACAGAGTCTCCATCGGCCCGCACCTGAATCCGTTTCCCCAGCGCCTCAAGCGAGTCAGGTACCAGTCTTAATGCCTCACAGTACAGTGTCTGCTAATCCATGTTTAGCCTTTCCAGGAAAATTTGATGGCACACCAAACAAGTGTAAAGGCTTCCTTATGCAATGCTCTATGTTTCTGGCTCAACAGCCCTCGTTATACCCAACTGATGATAGTAAGATCTCTCTTGTGTGTTCACTGCTCACAGGAAAGGCATTGGAGTGGGCAACAGCTGTCTGGGCCAATCAAGGACTAAACCGCACCACTTTCAATGAATTTATTCAACGACTAAGAGAGGTATTTGAACATTCTGAGGGAGGAAGGAGTGCTGGGGAACTGCTTGCGCTACGTCAGGGAAGAGATACCGCAGCTGAATTCGCTCTGTCTTTTCGCACTCTCGCTGCGCAAACTGTGAGGGTGGAAGACACATTAAAACTGCTGTTTCGTCAAGGACTAAACACAGATGTGCAGTCAGAGCTGGCCTGCCATGATGAAGGCAGAACCCTGGACCAATTCATTGACCTCACTATTCTCATTGACAATCTCATTCGCTCTAGGAGATCTAACCATTTTACCAGCCCTCTCAGTCAAATGAATCAACCCAGTGATGATGCTGAACCCATGCAAGTCGGTTGAACTCTCCTCTCCATAGAGGAGCGTGAACGCCGCATCAGGAACCATCTCTGTCTATATTGTGGCCAAGCAGGACATTTGAGAGTTGACTGCCTGACACGACCCCCTCAAACACACAATCACAGGGTGAGTTTGTTGATTTCCTCTATCCAAACCACTGCTTGTATTGAAGTGCCAGTAAAATTAACATTTCTGTCAGATACCATCACCACTAAGGCCTTGAAAGATTCGGGGGCAGCGGGCAACTTTATTGATGAAAATTTAGTCCGACAGCATAAGATACCTCTAATTCCTAGCGACACTCTTTTGGCAATGGCAGCGCTAGATGGGCGCCCCCTGGGGACCGGCCAGGTACTGTACACCACTACTGACCTCATTCTGCAAATTGGAGTTTTACACACTGAAACGATACTTGTTGTCTCTTGCCTCTTCATCATCCACTCTCCACACAACCCAGTTATCCTCAGTTTACCCTGGCTGCAGGACCATAACCCACAAATTTCATGGCGGGAGAAGCAGATCATGCGATGGGACCCCAGCTGCTCGTCCAAGTGTCTAAAACCAATCACCCCTATGTCTGTGAGTACCACTATGGTGACTAACGAGTCCAACAAAGCACCATATATACCTTCTGAGTATGCTGATCTGTTTGAAGCCTTCAGCAAAACCAAAGCCTCGCAACTACCACCGCATCGATCTAGCGACTGCGCCATTGATCTGTTACCTGGTACCTCACCACCTAGAGGCAGAATCTTTCCCCTGTCAGAACCTGAGGCTAAAGCAATGAAATCATACATTGAAGAAGAACTGGCCAAGGGTTTCATTTGTCCATCCACTTCATCGGCAGCAACAGGATTCCTCTTCGTGGGAAAGAAGGATTGGGGCCTTCGTCCTTGTATTGATTATCGTGGTCTAAATGATATAATGGTCAAATTCAGATATCCATTACCCCTGGTCCCTGCAGCTTTGGAACAACTAAGAACTGCTAAGTTTTACACTAAGCTCGATCTACGCTGTGCGTACAACCTCATTCGCATTCGTGAGGGGGATGAATGGAAAACTGCCTTTTCCACCAGCAGCGGGCACTATGAATACCTCGTTATGCCGTTCGGACTGTCCAATAGTCCATCTGTGTTCCAATCCTTCATAAACTATGTATTCAGAGACATACTAAATCAGGACTTAATTGTATATATCGATGACATCTTGATTTATTCAGACACCCTGGAGGAACATGTCAAGCAGGTCCAGGCAGTTTTGAAGCATCTCATGGAACACCAACTGTATGCCAAATCGGAGAAATGTGAATTCCACCAAGCTTCAATCTCCTTCCTCGGTTATATCATCAGTCCAGAAGGGGTGTCTATGGATGAGGGCAAGGTACGGGCAGTTCTAAACTGGCCTCAACCCACTACAGTAAAGGAACTACAACGATTCTTAGGATTTGCCCATTTTTACAGAAGATTTATCCGAAACTTCAGCACTGTCGCCACTCCACTCACCGCCATGATAAAGGGAGGAAACACCAAGCTTTGCTGGTCTACTAACGCCATTCAAGCTTTCAATGAATTGAAGAATTGCTTCACTTCTGCTCCAATTCTGCATCATCCTGATCCCAACGTACCTTTCGTGGTTGAAATAGACGCATCAAACACCGGTGTTGGCGCTATCCTCTCTCAACACCAAGGTAATCCTAAGCTTTTCCCATGTGCTTACTACTCGCATAAACTGTCCTCTGCTGAACAGAATTATGATGTGAGCAATCGTGAACTGTTAGCCATGAAAGCAGCATTTGAAGAATGGCGACACTGGCTGGAGGAGGCCAGACATCCATTTCTGGTATTAACAGATCATCGCAACCTGGAATACCTGCACTCAGCCAGATGGGCACTATTTTTCACTCATTTTAACTTTTCAATCACTTATCGTCCAGGATCAAAGAACATCAAAGCCGACTCACTATCCCGTCAATATGACTCCACTCCTCAGAATCCCTCTCCAGAACCCATCATCTCATCCTCTCTGATCCTAGCTCTGGTCCAGTGGGACATCATGTCCGAAATCTCCCAGGCCCATGCACAAAACCCACCCCCTCCAGAATGCCAGCCCAACCGAACGTTTGTGCCACCAAATCTACGAGAAAAGGTAATTCACTGGGTGCACTCCTCCACAAGCTCTGGCCATTCAGTTATTATTACCACAGTGCGATTGCTAAGAAATCGGTTCTGGTGGGAGACGTTACAGGCAGACACCAGTACATTCGTGAACGCTTGTCACACCTGTGCCACAGCATAAACCCCCAGACAGCTACCGGGAAGGCTTCTACAACCTCTACTCATACCACAACAACCATGGTCCCTCATGCTATTGATTTTATCACCGACCTACCGGTCTCTCAAGGTAACACCACCATATTAACTGTCATTGATCATTTCTCTAAAGCATGTCGACTAATACCCCTGTCTAAGCTCCCATCAGCCTTCGAAACCACAGAACATCTCTTCCATTATGTGTTCCACTACTATGGTCTTCCTGAAGATATTGTCTTTGACTGGGGCCCTCAGTTTACATCAAGGGTTTGGACAGCTTTCTTTCGATTACTTAATGTCAATATAAGTCTCACTTCAGGTTACCACCCCCAGTCTAATGGCCAGATGGAACGTCTAAATCAAGAACTCACCAAATTCCTTCACATGTACTGTCAACAGAATCAAGCCGACTGGAGCCGCTTTCTTACCTGGGAAGAATATGTGCAGAACTCGATCCTCAAACCCTCCACAAAATTGGTATTAATATTGTTGGTTGCCCTGGTTATTCAACCCATGCCTGTCTGTACTCTGAACTTGTTGTGTGTTAAACTGCACATGGATCCCACTCAGCCTGAGTCTGTTACATTGCCACAGTTCTATGTATTTAGGCTGTCTCAATTGCTTCTTTCTCTTCATGTAATCCCAGACTGACTCGATGATGTTGAGATACAGGCACTGTGGGGGCCATGCCATCTGTTGCAGAACTCCCAGCTCTTCTATTCTATTCTATTTTCAAAAGGAATATTTAGAAATCTATCATTTTTTCCCCTATTGACACACTAAAGCAGAAGAAGAAGATATAAAATAACCAACTTAGGACAAATGTTTTTGTGAAACATCTAATGTGCCTAAAACTTTTGCACAGTACTGTAAAGTTGCACATACAATGTTAATGTAATTTTTTTTGTTATCCAAGCCACATAGCCTCACTATAATGAAAGTGTGAAAACTGCATTTGAAATCTTAATAAAATATAGTAATATGTAACAATGCAATTAAGGCACCACTTCACAGTAATTGCCACCCTGCTGTTTCCACCTCTCATTTGCATAAAGTTCAGCATTTCTCAACTTTTTGACACTGCTTGCTGCATTCCACTTTGCACAATTCCCTACAAGCCTGCCACCCAGCTCCCATAGAGAATGAATTGAAAACACCTGCTCAACTCCACTCACCTGCATCAGTGGACATGATGGGTAAGTCAAGCAGGACCAAAAGCTGGGGAAAAAAAGTGCTCAAAAAACAATTGAATGGTAAAACAATTAAAAACAACCTCACAATTGCTGCAAATTTAAAACACCAAGCATTTATTCTTATTAAAGCTGTTGCGTGTATTTATTTTATTTTTTTTAGATGTTCAAAAATGCTCTTGTACCTCAACCTGATTTGCATTTCTCTGTTTCTTTTGAACAGCCATCCAGCCCGACCAGTGGGGCAAGTTTGTGGTGGCACTATCTGTTTGTTAAACCAGTGAAAGACAGGGTTTTTTTTTCTGGAATCTGTTTGAAAACGTTGATTATTTTTGTGATTATTTATGCTAGTGGTGCATTACTTATTTGCAGTTAGCTGTGAGTGTATGATGGAATTCTGATTTCTTCCTTGAATTCCTGTATACACCATCCATATCTACAGTTCCACAATTAACATTCATTCAGTGTTTAAATCTCATAGGATATCCTTGAATCATTACAGCCGTATTACCATCAACAACAACAATACACTGTCCCATCAGTACTGAACTTCTGTAATTTAGGGTATCAGAGATGATTAATTGAGCATTCATGAGGCCAGAACTTTTGGAAGTCTAAGCAGTAAACAAGTAACTTGTTGAAAAGCTGTTTGCTTTGGCACATCACCAAGAGCAGTACGGAGCACACGACTTTGACAAATAGCATTAGGGTGTCACTGCTCTTGAAATGTGTGACTCTCAGCCAGAGGGAGCAACTTTTTGTCATCGATATTTTACCACATGATTCATGAAGGTTAGTAAGTTATTTTATCACACTAAAATCACGTTAACATGCGTTTTGTGTATATCTTGTGGCTATACTTTTGAAACAGTGTATATTTTAATGTCTATGGATTGGCCCCATTCACTTCCATTGTAAGTGCCTCACTAGAACCCAGATTTGTACTTTTTTTAAATAAAAGGATGGACAAGTCAAAATAAATTTTTATGGTATATGCCACAGATGCTGTCGATTAAGCTTAACTTGTATTTGTAACAGGTATAGAAAGTATTATGTTCATATATGTAGAATTACACAAAGAAAATGTTCAGACATGTACCTGATATGCCTGTCTGTGTGTGTGCACCTTCCCCTTTAAATTTCTGAATGCAGTGTTGGTCTTGATTTCCTGTCTGTGCACCTCCTCTTCCCTTTCTGCACTGTCTCTGCATGGGAGAGGTGGGTTTCTAATGAGCTCTGATTAATCCAGTTACATCTTTTTCTTTTAAATTACTTTTGTACTTAAATCTGTCATCTAAATCATATACGAGACATTATTTTTCATGTATATTTGATTATTTTCATATTTTCATCAAGTTTGGTCACTTTTCTGTCCGATGTGAGCTGGAAGCACATGCTAATTACATTGCACTTTACATTCGTCTTACAGAAATGAAAAAGGGTGAATTCACACCATATATACATACTCTTATGTCTTATCAGGTATGCTGTTTTGTTACTAATGTTGTTAAATTAATTTCATTACTGAAATGTCTTGCCCCTTTCTGCACTGTCTCTGCATGGGAGAGAAATGAAAAAGGGTGAATTCACACCATATATACATACTCTTATGTTTTATCAGATTAAAGAAGGGTTGACCGTTGTCTGATGTCCGTCTGATCATTCCAAAAAAAAAAAAAAAAAGAAAACACAACGCAGACTACACTACACCGGCTACATATTGAACCCAGAATATTCCTTTAAATGCAAGCATTACACTATTTTGAGGTCAAATCAAGTTCAACGATGAGCTCATGCAACCTCCAAAGCCTTTGAAATCAACCCTATTCCATTTTTCATCTATTCTGTACACACATAACCTAGGCATCGTAATACCCAAGAAGTTATTTTCCCCTGAAACTGTCTATAACCCCCATGGGAGCTTCTGAGGCTCAAGAGGAAGCTACCTGCAATTTGCTCACCCAGCCTGAAACACGGCCAGCTGTATTTCATTGGACGCTTGACCTGAGCCTGTATTGCTTCAAATCAAACCCAAGATCCTGGAGACGGTACATTGTGTTTTTGCACTGTCTTCCCCGAAGGCTTAGAATGGATCCCAACTCAAAACTTTCGGGAGGTCAAAACCGCTGGCAGGCTGGTCAGTTCAATAGATTAGCAGCGAGACAGAAAAAGCAAGATCAGAGCTTTTGTTAATCAATAGACTTATGAGATACCATACCACCATCTGAAAAACAAGAACTTGGAGGGGGAAGTCCTGGCAGAAAGAAAGGTAACATCTCATCAGTCTGACACTGCAGCAGAACCTCTAGATTATGCTAGTCTCATGACACCTGGGTTCCTTTCAACACACAGTTACTCAACAACTTTAATACACACACACAGATTAATTTTTCAGAGATATGTCTGCATCATAAGTCCACCTAAGTAAATCTGTGATTAAGTTGTCTTTCTTTTTATCTTTTTACTTCAGACAGTAGCTTTTTCATAGTCAGAAAAATGAAACCCTCTTTCTTTACTGTGTAATTGCCTTTACAGACCTCTGAATTCGCTTGACTAGTGTAGTTTTCTTTCCTGCATTGGTGTATTTCCTGAAACAGGAAGTTTTTGGTGGGACATATCAAAGGGCTCAATTCCTTTTTTAAATAGCTAATAGGCTTTAGTTTTCATCACAGCCACGAATCAAGATTTGCCATATGCTAGTCGCTTGCAGGTGGTATTAGGGGAAGGGACGTTGTTATTATAGAGAGACTAGACATTTTAATGACAAAAATCTGCATAATGCAGGCTGAGTCATCAATACTGAGTTCAATTTTCTCAGGGGAGAAATTTTTAAACATTATATCTCTAAAAGTAAATGTTTTCATTGTTTTGGAGTACACTAGCAAATGCTGTACATACAGTAGATGACCTTAAAGCAAACAAACATGGGCTTAAAGCCACAAAACTCTCATTCTGATTTCATTCAAGTATTTTGGGTTAAATACAAGTTAAAGGTATAGTTCACTCAAAAATTAAAATTCTCTAATCATTTACTCATGCTCATGCCATCCCAGATGTGAATGACTTTTTCTTCTGCTGAAGATTTTTAGAAGAACATTTCAGCTCTGTAGGTCCTCACAATGCAAGTGAATGGGTACCAAAATTTGAAGCTCCAAAATGCACCTAAACTCAGCATAAACTTAATCCATAAGGCTCCAGTGGTAAATCCATATCTTCAGAAGCGATATGATAGGTGTGGGTGAGAAACAGATCAACATTTAAGTAAATTTTTACCATAAATTCTCCTCCCTGACCAGTAGGTGGCGATTTGCACAAAGAATGAAAATCACCAAAAACAAAAGAATAATAATGTAAAAGTGGAGATTAATAGTAAAAAATTACTCTTTTCTTAAGCTCTATCAATGAACCAGGTCTCAAGGAGTCATGTTACTATAACTACATTTCTGCAAAATTATTTTTACATAGCCCTATTGCTGTCTTTAAGTCCTCCAGGGAAATTCCTACTTACCTGTTTGAAAGTTGCATGATGTGATGTGAATTTGGTGGAAACATTATGCATGTGTTGGGCAGTTTTATATTTATTTATCTTCTTCACCTATCGACAAAGACATGAAGGTTTTCAGTGCTAATGCAACAAAATTAAGAACAAAGGAAGCGTAATAGATGCGTCATTGATGCCATTTCCCATGACCTTCATTCATACAAAGCCTAAACTGCACATTCAACATTCATTCTTACAACATAATTATGACCAATACCAATTCGCTTCCATTATGTGTTTTTTTTAAGGCAGAGGCTAATAGCGATAGATGCTATTTACACTAAGTGCAAATAGCGACAGATGCTATCTGCACTCTAGTGCAAATAGTGTCAGATACTCTTACACCCCTGTTTAAATACTAACAGACACCCTACACCAACCCCTACCCCTAACCCTACCTTACAAAAATTAACCATGATTTTACTACAGTAACCATAGTATCACCATAGTATTTTTCTAGTAAAATCATAGTAACCACAAAATTAAACATGGTTAATATTAACTACTATTAACAACATGTTACTGTAGTAACACCATGGTTAGTACATCAGAACTATATAGTTTCCACCAAAAGATATGGTTACTACAATATTACTACAGTAAAAACATGGTTAATTTTTTCCGGATCAAATCCTCTCAACTCCCTGATCTTCACTGTGAACAAATCACTGCGAGGAAATATTTATTACTATAAGTAGTATTATAGGAAATATTAAGAGTAGAGACATGGGAAAATGTATGTCAAGGGGTGGAATTCAAACCCAGATCTCCAGCATGACAACACATACACATTCATTAAACCCAGAGTTACTACAGCTGCACATGGGGTGCAGTTTGTCGTAAAATCCTCTGTTTCCACCAGACTATTGGAGCGAAAATAGTCACTTAGTTATCCAATCTCTTCATCCACTAAATGTCTAACCCGTTATCCAGTTTAATGTCTCTACCCCATTGCGAAAAATTCAAATATGCCCGCCTTCATTTAATAAGCAGTTGACCCCAAATAAATCTGTCGTGGCTGCCTTGAGTTTGGCCTGATCAGTGGTGGGTGGGGTTAGTGTAAATAGCCTCTGCCAACAAGATGGGCTATTTGCACTTAGTGTCATCCAGTGACATCATCCAGCAGCCTTATCACCCTGTAGTTCAAGACTGATTGCCTACTGAAGCTAAGCAGGGCTGAGCCTGGTCAGTACCTGGATGGGAGACCTCCTGGGAAAACTAAGGTTGCTGCTGGAAGAGGTATTAGGGAGTCCAGCAGGGGTGCTCACCCTGTGGACTGTGTAGGTCCTAATGCCTCTGTATAGTGATGGGGACACTATACTGTAAAAAGACACTGTCTTTTCGATGAGATGTTAAACTGAGGTCCGGACTCTCTGTGGTCATTAAAAATCCCAGGACACTTTTCGAAAAGTGTAGGGGTGTAATCCTGGTGTCCTGGCCAAATTTCCCCCACTGGCCCTTATCAATGTTCCTAATAATCCCCATCCATTAATTGGATGTATCACTCTACTCTCTCCTCTCCACCAATAGCTGGTGTGTGGTGAGCGTACTGGCGCACTATGGCTGCTGTTGAATCATCCAGGTGGATGCTGCACACTGGTGGTGGTTGAGGAGAGTCCACTGTTCACTGTGTAAAGCGCTTTGAGTGTAGTGTCAGAAAAGTGCTATATAAATGTAACGTTCATTCATTCACTCCGATAATATAGATGCTCTCTCTCTCTATATATACACCGATCAGCCACAACATTAAAACCACCTGCCTAATATTGTGTAGGTCCCTCGTGCTGCCAAAACAGCACCAACCCGCATCTCAGAATAGCATTCTAAGATGCTATTCTTCTCACCACAATTATACAAAGCAGTTATACAGAGTTACCGTAGACTTTGTCAGTTCGAACCAGTCTGGCCATTCTCTGTTGATCTCTCTCATCAACAAGGCATTTCCATCCACAGAACTGCCCCTCACTGGATGTTTTTTGATTCTGGCACCATTCGGAGTAAATTCAAGAGATTGTTGTGTGTGAAAATTCCAGTAAAAATTTGGCCATAATTGTTACATAGAAAATTAATGCAACTCATGGTGAAAGCTTGAATACATGTGTTTAATTAGTTGCCTTAGTCATGTTCTTTGGATATGATAAGACTTGCTGATGTTTGTCTAATCGATGTGTCTGTTTGTGTTTGCAGATCAGCCCCTTTGGGCTTTGACCACTGCCAATGGTCTGTGATATAGCCTGCTGTCTTTCTCCAATCATTCTCGAGACACTTCCTGTAAGCATCTCATCTTAGTTTAATTTCCATCCATGCCATGCACGTGGAGACTCGAGTTTATCCTTACTTAAAATTGTGTGCAGTGTTGAGAAGTATGGACTGATTGATCACAAAACAGGTAGTCAGTCTTTACACTTATTGGGGAAATCAACCTAAGGATGGACTACTTGTCATTGATTTTGCACATTAAATTGGAAAAGTATTTAAACAGAGAGAGAAAAAAAAAAACTACTACTAATGTTTAGGAAATGTTTTTGGTTTGCAACAATATTATCAGAGTATCTCCTCCTACACTTCTTCAGCAGAATGGTGGGATATTGTGAGAGAAAATAATGCATGTATATACACCACTCACTTTTCTCTTCAATCAGCTGCCCATCACTGTAACAGCCCTCGAAAGGATGTGGCTGTGCTTTTGGTGCAGTTTGGGTTGAATTAGGCTCAGTGAAGCGTAAAAATAGAGAAGAGAGAGAGAGAGAGAGAGAGAGAGAGAGAGAGAGAGAGAGAGAGAGAGAGAGAGAGAGAGAGAGAGAGAGAGAGAGAGAGAGAGGCATACAGTTGTTACATTTCAGCCAGTGGCTGAATAGATATAGACACACCCTGTTCTCTGCAGGTAGTGGGTATGTGCAACAATTTATCTGGACACACACACACACAAACTCAAAACATTTTGAATGCAAAAGTACATACACATTTACAAACACACACACACACACACACACACACACTTTTAAATTACTTTGAATTGAAGACTTCAGTTTTAAATTGCACTGCATTGTAGAAAACTAATCATAAGATCATTGACTGTGCAGACTGACATCATTGGCGAGTGTGCTCAAACTCAAACATGAATTAAAATGTTTTATTCTTTTGCTAGAAAGAGGAAGTTGAAGTAATATTAAATAATGATTTATGGTGGCCTAAAATATTTGCTCAAATGAGAATAACTTCAATATTCAGTATTCAATATTGCATAAACTTATGCATTCAAGAGGTCAGAATCTACATTTAGTATTTAATCTTGTCCCTGAAGTCCACATATAACGTTAATCATGGTTTACTGCACAAAAAACATCTAAAATTCTCTCTGACCCCTAGACTGTTTTTACCAACGTACCTTTGAGACTTCTATATGTAAACAACCTTAGTAGTACTCTGATTTAGGTCTCACAAGCCTTAAATACACATAACACAGTAACAGTTCTTGGTTCATTTTGAGGAGGACATAACCAACTAGCTGATAAGAGTCATTCATTTGGGTGGTAGCGCTGTATGTTTTGCAGAGTAGATTCAAAACAACCGACTCATAAGAGTCATTTGTTCGGGAATCGGGCTGCATTAGTCGCGCTTTTATTTTGTTGTGCTTTAGATTCAAAAGAACCAGCTCATGAGAGTCATTCACTCAGGAATCAGACTACACTGGTCGCACTATATGTTTTGCGCTGTAAATTCAAAAGAACCGGCTCAAAAAAGTAATTTGTTCAGGAATCGGGCTACACCGGTCATGCTGTATGTTTCGTGCTGTAGTTTTAAAGGGGTCATGAAATTATTTTTAAAGTTTTTTTTTTATTATGTTCCATGAGGTTAGTATATAATGTTATCAAAGTTTTTTTTGCACAAAAATGTCATTCTGACCCTCTGTCAGAAACGGTTATTTTTAGGCTGCTTCTCCTTTAAAACATGAAAGTAAACACCCACTGTTCTTATTAGTTAACCTCATTGCATCGGAAAAATAGTATCCATGCCCCTGCTGTGTATTTTAGTATATTATTAAACCATAATATATTTTATTTCACTCTGCTCTCTTCACACATAATATAATTATTCAACAAACATTCTTTATCCATTTATGTAATCTGTTTTTAATACATTGATTTGATAAGCAGAAGTGTAATAATGATACGCTTGGTGTTGGTGTCCTAATCAGAGGTTACTTAGCGATAAACAATGGCTTACTGTTTATTACAAACACACTGATAAATGAAAGATTTGAAATAAATGGTTTACTTACTGGCATTACTGCAGGGTGCAATACAGTTGGCACTGCCACATCCTTTAATAAAAGAAACATTGGAAACCCTGCAGCATATTGTGAATGATTCACAAATGAATCCGCTGTAAAATGTGTTAAACAAACAAGTAATCATGCGTTGTAGCGATCAGGCACATCATTAAAAATAAACTTAAACCATTTATTTCTTACGCTGAGATTGGTGCAGTTTATCCACATCCAGGCACACAACAACATCTGATACTCAACATCCTAACCTCGCAGCAGTAACCTGAGCCGTTTTCTCCTTAACAGTACACACACGACGATGACGCATGTGGGTCATGTACTGTACATGCAATTGAGTATGTTACAGTATGTTTTATAGTACAGTTACCTCTTATATGTCTAAATATCTAGGAAAATGTTATTCTCCATTTCATGACCCCTTTAAAAGAACTGGCTCAAAAGAGTCATTTGTTCTGTAATTGGGTTACACTGGTCGCACTGTGTTTTGCACTGTAGATTCAAAAGAAATGGCTCCAAAGTGTCATCTGTTCGGGAATCAGGCTACGATGGTCACACTGTATGTTTCATACTGTAGATTTAAATGAATCAGCTTATAAGAGTTGTTTGTTCGCGAATTGTACTACACTGGCCACGCTGTATCTTTTGCACTGTACATTCAAAAGAATCGGCTCATAAGAGTTGTTGGTCCATGAATCAGGCTGCACTGGTCACGCTGTATGTTTTGTGCAGTATATTCAAAAGAATCGGTTCATAAGAATCGTTAGTTCTGGAATATGACTATACTGGTCATATGTTTCGTGCTGTAGATACAAAATAATCGGCTTATAAGAGTAATTTGTTGGGAATTGGGACTACACAGTGCAGTGTTGCAGTGCATGAGCTTGAGCAGAAGATTGTACGTTCAAGAATAGCTAACGGAACTAAAAGTCATGGTATTTAAAATGGTTCTCGTTTCCCAACCTTAATAACATTGGAGTAAATCTACATAATACATCAAACTATCTTACTGTATTTCAAAAGAGCAAGGAAAATACTGTTTACATGCCCTCCTGGAATCCATTATACAACGGTCATCACATCTCAACTCTGCATCCTATAGATAGTTCTAACCTCATTCCATGGCAAAAATATGAACTCTTCTTTCCCTGTGTTCACTTAAAGCACTCCTGTAGATGAACCTGCTCCAAATCTTCTCTTCTGGCTTTCGATGGGGAACCACTGCACCTGTCGGCTTCCCCAGACACACTATTACATCTACACTGCATCACTGCAAATCTACATTCACACCAATACAGTGCACAGGTGGCTGCCAGTGCCTCTTTCAATATACCCAACTGATGGGGAGAGAGAGAGACAGCTGTAATAAACAAGGTTGTGAATCAATAGGAGGGAAAGAAATTGAGGATATGATTTGTGAGCTCAGTGATTTTGACTGAGGCATGATTGTTGGTGCCAGTTGGGCTGATTTGTGTATTTCTGTAACTGATGATCTCCTGGGATTTTCAAGCTCAACAGTCTCTAGAATTTACTCTGAATGGTGCCAAAAACAAAAAAACATCCAATGACATCCAGTTCTGTGGACAGAGAATGGCCAGACTGGTTCGAACTGACAAAGCCCACGGTAACTCAGATAACCGCTCTGTACAATTGTGGTGAGAAGAATAGCATCTCAGAATGTAACTACTGTTATACTACATTTTTGTAGTATAACAGCTTCAGAAAAGGTTAAGGACAGACACCATATATCTGCCGAATACATGTTATCTTTAAAAGCAACATCACCTTTTTTTCTTTTTTTCTCAACTGATTTAACTAAGCTACATTGAGGGACAAAGAAAAACAAAAGAAGGAACAGACAAAAAAATAAAATAAATAAATAATAATAATAATAATAATAAATATATATATATATATATATATATATATATATATATATATATATATATATATATATATATATATACAGGTGCATCTCAATAAATTAGAATGTCGTGGAAAAGTTCATTTATTTCAGTAATTCAACTCAAATTGTGAAACTCGTGTATTAAATAAATTCAGTGCACGCAGACTGAAGTAGTTTAAGTCTTTGGTTCTTTTAATTGTGATGATTTTGGCTCACATTTAACAAAAACCCACCAATTCACTATCTCAAAAAATTAGAATATGGTGACATGCCAATCAGCTAATCAACTCAAAACACCTGCAAAGGTTTCCTGAGCCTTCAAAATGGTCTCTCAGTTTGGTTCACTAGGCTACACAATCATGGGGAAGACTGCTGATCTGACAGTTGTCCAGAAGACAATCATTGACACCCTTCACAAGGAGGGTAAGCCACAAACATTCATTGCCAAAGAAGCTGGCTGTTCACAGAGTGCTGTATCCAAGCATGTTAACAGAAAGTTGAGTGGAAGGAAAAAGTGTGGAAGAAAAAGATGCACAACCAACCGAGAGAACCGCAGCCTTATGAGGATTGTCAAGCAAAATCGATTCAAGAATTTGGGTGAACTTCACAAGGAATGGACTGAGGCTGGGGTCAAGGCATCAAGAGCCACCACACACAGACGTGTCAAGGAATTTGGCTACAGTTGTCGTATTCCTCTTGTTAAGCCACTCCTGAACCACAGACAACGTCAGAGGCGTCTTACCTGGGCTAAGGAGAAGAAGAACTGGACTGTTGCCCAGTGGTCCAAAGTCCTCTTTTCAGATGAGAGCAAGTTTTGTATTTCATTTGGAAACCAAGGTACTAGAGTCTGGAGGAAGGGTGGAGAAGCTCATAGCCCAAGTTGCTTGAAGTCCAGTGTTAAGTTTCCACAGTCTGTGATGATTTGGGGTGCAATGTCATCTGCTGGTGTTGGTCCATTGTGTTTTTTGAAAACCAAAGTCACTGCACCTGTTTACCAAGAAATTTTGGAGCACTTCATGCTTCCTTCTGCTGACCAGCTTTTTAAAGATGCTGATTTCATTTTCCAGCAGGATTTGGCACCTGTCCACACTGGCAAAAGCACAAAAAGTTGGTTAAATGACCATGGTGTTGGTGTGCTTGACTGGCCAGCAAACTCACCAGACCTGAACCCCATAGAGAATCTATGGGGTATTGTCAAGAGGAAAATGAGAAACAAGAGACCAAAAAATGCAGATGAGCTGAAGGCCACTGTCAAAGAAACCTGGGCTTCCATACCACCTCAGCAGTGCCACAAACTGATCACCTCCATGCCACGCCAAATTGAGGCAGTAATTAAAGCAAAATGAGCCCCTACCAAGTATTGAGTACATATACAGTAAATGAACATACTTTCCAGAAGGCCAACAATTCACTAAAAATCTTTTTTTTATTGGTCTTATGATGTATTCTAATATTCTGAGATAGTGAATTGGTGGGTTTTTGTGAAATGTGAGCCAAAATCATCACAATTAAAAGAACCAAAGACTTAAACTACTTCAGTCTGTGTGCATTGAATTTATTTAATACACGAGTTTCACAATTTGAGTTGAATTACTGAAATAAATGAACTTTTCCACGACATTCTAATTTATTGAGATGCACCTGTATATATATATATATATATATATACATTTCTATAGAGTTATCAACTTTTTGTTAGTTTTTCTTCTTCCTTAAAGGATGAATTATTCTCTTTTCTATATTTTTTTGCAAGCTTATTGGATTCACAAATATAGTTTAATTAAAACAATAATTATCACTCCAACAGTACAGAGTCAGTGTTACTTTTGTCATGACTTTTGTCATATTTTGTAAGGCTGAAGTCATTCTAAACATGATTCTTAACTGTTTTGTAGAGGTTTGTCCATAAAGAAAATTACTGCTATTATGCTTTCGTAATAGCTACCCTTTCCAAGAAAACGTCTCGGTTACTGTCGTAACCTCCGTTCCCTGATGGAGGAAATGAGATGTTGTGTCGATATAGTGACACTAGGGGTCACCCTTGGGAGCCCCAAAACACCTCAGATCTTTGAGAAAAGGCCAATGAGAATTGGCAGGTGAAATTTGCATGCCACTCCCACGGACATACGGATATAAAAGGAGCTGGCTCGCAACCACTCATTCAGGTTTTGTGCTGAGGAGCCAAGACAGGGTTCTGGCCATTTCAGCGAGTAGTACAGCATTGTGGCAGGGGGGACATAATGTCTCGTTCCCTCCATCAGGGAACCGAGGTTACGACAGTATCCGAGATGTTCCCCTTCTGTCACTCACTCACCGTTGTGTCGATGTAGTGACACAAGGGGTCCCTATATGAAATGCCACAACTAGCTGAACCGTGTTACGTGGACTGCCGGTGTAACTGCAAGCAAGCTGCTGCGTGCGTAGTAGCAGGTGCACCAGTCTGCACGTAGCCTCCTCCAATGCCCCAAAAAACATAGTATAGTTCCCCACATCCCTGGGGGGGTGGAAGAGATGTATCTAGTATGGAAGCAGGCAGTGCCAGCCGCGGCCTTTTCTCTCTATGTTTTCTCTCCACAGAGTACTCAGTTATTCGGCTGGGGCCACTTTAACACTCAGTATATGCACTGGGGAAGGTGTTCTTTTCCTATCCTATTCTTTCAGGGGGAAAAGACCCCGTGGAGACCACATCCTGCCCGGAGCGGAGGTAACATGTGGCAAGCACATCATGTGGGCTCAGAGCCGCACATGAAAGAGGCGCAGTGGTAGGTCCTGCCTGAAAGGGGAGGAGCTCTACAAACACGGCGACCGGGACAGAGAGGGCTCTGTCGAAGGGAGACGCAGGTCTGCCGACAGGGAGACCATACTGCGGAAAATACATCACAGGGGGTTACCGGAGTAACTGGCACCTGTGGAGCACCTACCTCAGTAAGGGCATATTAGCACACGTACTGGTTCCGGCTGTGAATTCCTCCACTGAATTCGTGAGCCACAGGGCTAGGGAGGAAGGACATCCAGGGTTCACGGCTTTGTGAACTCGCATTGGAAAAGAAGCACACATCTTCACCTCTTTGGAGGGGAAAGGCGCTATACGCAAGCGATACACCCGGCCAGCTGTCCGTATTCCCGAACTTACCTGTTCGTACCTGACAGAACATGGGACGAAACCGGATTGTAAAAGATTGTAAAATCTCACAAAGGTATTGGGTGTTGCCCAGCCAGCTGCCCTGCAGATGTCTGCTAGAGAGGTGCCATGAGCCAGTGCCCACGAAGATGCCAGACTCCTTGTGGAGTGTGCTCATATTCCCGAAGGGGCGGGCACGGCCTGGGCCTGGTATGCCATAGCGATTGCATCCACGATCCAGTGGGCAAGCCTCTGTTTGGAGACAGCATTCCCTTTCCGCTGTACGCCAAAGCAGACAAAGATCTGCTCAGAGCATCTAAAGCACTACGTGTGATCCAAGTAGATGCGCAAAGTATGCACCGGACACAGCAATGACAGGGTTAGGTCTGCCTCCTCCTGGGACAGCGCTTGCAGGTTCACCACCTGATCCCTGAAGGGGTCTCAGGATTACATGAGAGTCACCCGGACTGAACTCCAGGCAGGTATCGCTAACAGAGAAAGCTTGCAGGTCCCCGACCCTCTTGATGGAGGTGAGCGCAATCAAGAGGGCCGTCTTCAAGGAGAAGGTTTTCAACTCGACTGACTCTAGCGGCTCAAAGGGGGCTCCGCGAAAGCCCAGGAGGACCATGGAGAGATCCCATGAGGGGAACAGGTGTGGCCTAGGAGGATTCAGCCTCCGGGCGCCTCTCAGGAATCTGATGATCAGGTCGTGCTTCCCTAAGGACTTACCGTCCACTGTATCATGGTGTGCCGCTATGGCAGCCACATACACCTTCAAGGTGGAGGGGGACAGCCGTTCCTCCAGCCTCTCCTGCAGGAAGGAAAGCACTGACCTGACTGCGCATCTCTGAGGGTCTTCAGCTTGGGAAGAACACCAATTCACGAACTGACGCCACTTCAGGGTATAAAGCTGCCTTGTGGAGGGAGCTCTGGCCTGAGTGATCATGTCTACCACTGCTGGTGGTAGGCCACTTAGGTCTTCCATGTCCCGTCCAAGGGCCAGACATGGAGGTTCCAGAGGCCTGTGCGCGGGTGCCAGATGGTGCCCTGTCCCTGAGAAAGAAGGTCCTTCCTCAGGGGAATTCGCCAGGGAGGGGCTGTTGCGAGGAGTGTGAGGTCTGAGAACCAAGTCTGGGTAGGCCAATACGGGGCCACGAGGGTGACCTGCTCCTCATCCTCCCTGACCTTGTGCAGGGTCTGTGCAAGTAGGCTCACTGGGGGAACGCATACTTGTGCAGCCCGTGAGGCCAACTGTGTGCCAGCACATCTGTGCTGAGGGGGGCCCCCGTCAGAGAATACCAGAGCAGGCAGTGGGAGGTTTCTCGGGAGGCAAATAGACCAACACATGCTTGCCCCGGACCAACAGCAAAAGCCTCCGCAGGTTGAGCAATACTGCCAGCAACTCGAAGCAGTTGATGTGCCAACACAGTCACGGTCCTGTACAGGAGACAGCGGCTGCATGCCCATTGCACATGGTGCCCCAGCCTTGCTTGGAGGCATCTGTCGTAATGACGACACGGCTGGACACTTGCTGTAGGGGAACTCCTGCCCGTAGAAATGCAAGGTCTGTCCAAGGGCTTGTAAGGGGGAAGTCACCCACTGGCCCAAGGACGGTATCCAATGGCGTGGCTGAAGGTCTCTTGCGTGTTCTGTCTTCTCGTGCGCGACATTAAATAATACTTTGATTATTTGATTTGAGTTCCATGTTTTTTATTAATCTTATCATAAATTCTTTTCTTTATTTCATCTGACTCCAATTATGAAAAACCTCGTTGATGTATCTATGCTCTGAATTTTAGTAATTCTCTCTTCTAGACTGCATTTGTTACTTCAATGTTATTTGGGTCCTGTGCTGGTCAGACACAGGTCCTTTTAACTACAAATTCATCAGTTTCAGATATTAGTAAGTTTTAGACTAAGTCCATATAGGTTCTTGGCTTTATCCGTTTAGTCTTATTTGGCTAAGTTCTATAATAGATTCTCGGTTTACCGTTTAACCCCAGTCAATCAAGTCCTGTTTTACAGGTTCTCGGTCCTACATTTAGTATTCCCATTTGATTCTACTTGGCTAAGTTCTATAATACATTCTCATTTACCGCTTAACCCCAGTCAATCAAGTCCTGTTTTACAGGTTCTCGGTCCTACATTTAGTATTCCCATTTGATTCTACTTGGCTAAGTTCTATAATAGATTCTCAGTTTACCGTTTAGCCCCAGTCAATCAAGTCCTGTTTTACAGGTTCTCGGTTCTACATTTAGTATTCCCATTTGATTCTACTTGGCTAAGTTCTATAATAGATTCTCGGTTTACCGCTTAACCCCAGTCAATCAAGTCCTGTTTTACAGGTTCTCGGTCCTACATTTAGTATTCCCATTTGATTCTACTTGGCTAAGTTCTATAATAGATTCTCGGTTTACCGCTTAACCCCAGTCAATTAAGTCCTGTTTTACAGGTTCTCGGTCCTACATTGAGTATTCCCATTTAATTCTACTTGGCTAAGTTCTATAATAGATTCTCGGTTCACCACTTAACCCCAGTCAATCAAGTCCTGTTTTACAGGTTCTCGGTCCTACATTTAGTATTCCCATTTGATTCTACTTGGCTAAGTTCTATAATAGATTCTCAGTTCACCGCTTAACCCCAGTCAATCAAGTCCTGTTTTACAGGTTCTCGGTCCTACATTTAGTATTCCCATTTGATTCTACTTGGCTAAGTTCTATAATAGATTCTCAGTTCACCGCTTAACCCCAGTCAATTAAGTCCTGTTTTACAGGTTCTCGGTCCTACATTGAGTATTCCCATTTAATTCTACTTGGTTAAGTTCTATAATAGATTCTCGGTTTACCGTTTAACCCCAGTCAATTAAGTCCTGTTTTACAGGTTCTCGGTCCTACATTGAGTATTCCCATTTAATTCTACTTGGCTAAGTTCTATTATAGATTCTCGGTTAACCGCTTAACCCCAGTCAATTAAGTCCTGTTTTACAGGTTCTCGGTCCTACATTGAGTATTCCCATTTAATTCTACTTGGTTAAGTTCTATAATAGATTCTCGGTTTACCGTTTAACCCCAGTCAATTAAGTCCTGTTTTACAGGTTCTCGGTCCTACATTGAGTATTCCCATTTAATTCTACTTGGCTAAGATCTATTATAGATTCTCGGTTTGCCGTTTAGCCTCTTACATACTTAACTAATGGGTTACTTCTGAAGTAGCTTAATTAAGCCAACTCTGACCATAGATTTGTAGTTAACAAGAAATATACTAGAAAACAGTCCTTCAGAATGAATCATAATAACAATTTATTTACCAGGTAATAGTAATACATTCAAACAATCCAATTAAAATAATAAATCAAACTCAAAGCTATCAGTGAACCAAACATAATAATATATTTAAAGTTGTATTCCATTCAAACATTTACCAAACATAAGAAATACAAATTGCAATTACCTGGTAGTGAAAAAACTACATGCAAACGACGAAGCATGGGAGATCTGATTTGTAGATTCCCCGAGCTTCTCTGCCATCCCTCCTTAAGTACCAAACGATTCCAT
The DNA here is from genome assembly GCF_019703515.2 of Myxocyprinus asiaticus. NCBI lineage: Eukaryota > Metazoa > Chordata > Actinopteri > Cypriniformes > Catostomidae > Myxocyprinus > Myxocyprinus asiaticus. The sequence continues at coordinate 8,115,695 of NC_059346.1, read as the reverse complement.
TGTTATTTCAGATGTGTGTGTTTGATGTTATTTAGGATTTGGTTTATAATTTAGGGAGTTGTAAGTCAACCTTTGATTGAGTAGGTTGTTTGATGTTTACAAAGAATACACCTAATATGCATACAGCATCTGGTCTCTGTGTGAGACTTGGGAGGGGCATGCCCCGGATAGGATACTGTATTTTATTAAGTTCTTAAATCTTACTTGTGATTTGACTTTGCTGAAAAGGAATGAGACCGTTTTACCAGTCGCACTGAGACCTCTTGAATGATACCAAACATGTATGATCAGAAAACCTTTTACATTACAGAACAGGATAAGTCATAACTTAGTTTTTAGTGTCCTTAAGGTGACCTGAGGTGTGAGAGAGAGAGAGCAGATGTGAGTGTGAATTGCGTTTTATGGTCCCCAATCAGTAGGGTTTGTTTTCTCAGGTGGAGATGCTCCTCTGTGTGAGAGTTTTGTGACCTTGGTTCTCGCAGAATTCTTTGAATATCCCGGAAGTAATGCAAACAATTCTGTGTCAGTCTTACAGCTCCTCCGCTTGGCCCCCCAGGGACAGTTCCAGAACCGTCCAGGTGGGGTCATTGTAAAATGTCTGCTGGGTTTTTGTCAAAAATGTTTTTATCTTAGTCGTTGAAGTGTGTGCAGATGCAGTGGGCTGAGGGCCAGTGCCGCATTGGTTGATGTTTGTAAGGATCCGATGAGGTATCTGAAATGGCAACACTGGAGCAGTGTGAAGGTGAAAATGAAGGCGCTGCCAATTGCACATCCTCGGAATACCCAGTCCAACCATGTGTAAGCATACAGTGCTGAGCGTGTAGAGGAACTGGAGAGGATCTGTGCAGTCTTTTTAGCCAGATTTGTTTCTATCTGTGCCTGGTTGAGGTGGTATTCTGTCTGCAGGATCATTCTTTGTGCCAAGTCCATTGTGTCTGCCACAGCTTGTGCGCTGTGTTCGTAGAATGTGTCATCCCACCATGGGGAAACTTCAGTGTCCAGGGGTATCCTCCCTAGGATGTTGATCTGACCCATAGAAAAGTCCTCTGTTACCTCCAGGCAAAAGGAGTGATTGGCCGGACAGGTCAGTCCTCCATACGAGAAGGAACTCATCTCACTGACAACACACCACTGAGTATGGGACACCTGGATTGCGTCAGAATGCCCATGTAATGACTGAACGTTTATAAGCTTAGTGTCATTATGAGAAAAAGGTTGTAAGGTGTTACATGTACAAACAACATAGTTATGAGTTTAATGACAACATGTGCGACTGGTAAACAAGGTCTCAGTACCCTTCAAGGTCATGTATCCAGTAAGGTGATCCCATTTTACTATCTGAATTTTTCACTACCACGCCAATCGGGCGTATAGTAGTGGAGTTTGGAAAAGCTTGATCTGGACGGATTAAAGAAAAGGTGGCAGAGAATCCAAAGCAATCAGAACATTCATCACCAGTATATATAATTAAGCATATAGTTATAATAATAATTCTATGATTGAATCACAGTTACATATATAATAATCACAGTGCTAATTCAAAATGACCAATGTGTGTGATTTGCTGGCCAAGTCACAATCGATGATACATGTCTATTTTCAAAGTGTGTGGTGGATCGATAGAAGTGTCTGCACTTCATATCATCCACTTCTTATTATGTTTGCATTGTAATTAGCGATGTGTTGAAAACCAGGTGTTCTCTGGTTTGCAACCATGCCAACAACAATCAATTGGTTCGATTTTATACAGGTGGAAATTTTGAAATTTGGGTGGCAAGTTTGCTTGCAATTAGTAATTAAATCATCGATGTGTGACTGTAGCCATGCACATGTCCCATGTACATTACAGTGTTTCAAAAAAGTTGTTGGGAAGTTGTAAATAGTGCATGTCATGTGCACCATAATTATGACTATTTTATGGAAACAGGTTCGTAATGTCATATATGTGAGAGGCTATGTGTTTGTGAAAGGCAGGCCAGATCTTCAGTGGATTAATACTTTCGGAATCTAGGCCATTATTGTGTTCCATGATGTGTAATGGTTGAGCCTGGCTAGTTTTACTGTCTGTACCAGGTCAAGATGTCATGAGTGTAGTGATGAAAGTGTGTGTTCTGTATGTTCATGTCTGGGAGGATGGTTGGAACCTGTTCTAGAACAACTGGTGTTGCACAATTTGGTTCCGGTGCTAAACCGGGAGGCCATATAGCTATTATTTTTGTTTTTGTAGTGCTGTGAGGTGTAAATGGCCCCTTTAGATTGCCTTCGCACCATCTCCTGCATGGTCAATTTGTTGTCCTGGCTTGATGCAGGGGGATCAGAAACCTTTTGGCATCTGTCCCTCACGAGATTGCAACCTGAAATGGGAATAACCACAGAGAGAGAACAGTTAATGTTGAACCTTTAAATAATTTGCATTTAGACATGTGGTACTTTATTTTCCTCTGATGGTCAAAGCCAAACTTTTACAGACAGCTTTAGTCTCATACTCTATGGCTTGTGCCATCAAGGGGAAGATGCATTTTGCTTTACAAAAACATGTACCATTACAATGTCAAATGCAAATTTAGTTTCAGGGATCAAATAAGACTGAGCATCTTTGGTGATCTGAATTACTGCTGATATTTTAGTGCAGTTTGAAGTGTGTAGCACCTTAAGCTGTTCTTGCACCTCTTTTGGTGATGTGTTGTCTGCTTAGCATTTTTTAAGGGTGCTATTCACACGTTGATCATCTATGATCTCTGTGGTCTGTCAGGGTTGTGAAATTTCTGCCTGATGTTTAGCATTTTACACACATTTTTCATTGTCTACGCAGTAGAATGGTTCCCCTGATCAGATTTAATTTGAATTGGTGCTTCTCAGCGAGAGATGATTTGGTTCGTTATTGTGTGCCAATTTCTTTACAGCATTGATGCACAGCAGAAAAACGACTGTATACCCTCCCTCTTGGCACTGATTAGCGAACCAATGAAATTCAATAGCAAGAATTCTTCAACCTGTAAGGTTGTTCGATTGGCAGTGTCATTACATATATACATGGCCATGCTTGGCCATTATAATATAATGCATATTATAATGTGATTATAATACAATTATATTATATTAAAAATAGTATAAATTAAAATAATTTTATTACTGGTCTCTGGAGGTTTTCTAGAGTGAGATATTTGTCATCTCGCTGTTCTTTTGAAAATACATGCCTTTTGATTTGGCCCTGTATCAGATGCTTTGTATGCACAGGTCAGGCTGAAAGCCTTTGGGCATGCTGCTGTAAACACCCAGTGACTGCAGGCACATATTTACATGGGTCAAATTTCTGCTCAAGCTGCAGAGCTTTTGCGATTACAATATGAAATCGAATGCAATTTTCTCATTTTCTTGAGAGTTAAGATGTCACTAGGTGTATTCTCATGCGAATCTATTTGAATATGAAGAGGGGGCTTGGCAAAGTCAGAGGTGATGCAAGGCGCAAAGAGTATTCTTGAATTTTAAAGGCTTAAAGAAGTTCTTCAGTCTTTTTAAAGTTACTGAAGGTTAATGCTAACTGTGTAAAACTACTGAGACTTTGGTAATGGTGTAAAACATGGAATTTTGTACTCCATATGATTTAACTGCAGCTATATGGTAAATAGCACAGTGTGCCATATCAGAGACAAACATATCTGACATAGTCACACATTCAGCTTGAAACAGATGAACAATTTCAAGAGAAACGTGATTACAGTTATTTAAACTTTACACAAGACGAAGAATCTAGAATGCCCGAAGCATTTACAACCTCTAACCTAAGTGTTTCTTGTAACCCTTACAGCACAAACAGTCAAGTGTTTTCAGAAATAAACTGCATTAGCTTATGTGTACATGCAGTATCACAAACAACTATCATCACGTGTGTTCTATGATAACAACAGTGTTTAGCACACTTGCAAATTTAAAAATAGGTTGTTATAGTACTCTTTACTGATTTATAAATTAGTGACATTTCTTTTGTTACTATATATTTTTTATCACATCACTCTGTTTTACCCAGCCTTGTTTTTCATATGCAAACACATCGACTTGCAATGTTTATATCTCAATCGCTACTTTAGTTGTTTACAGTTGCTACCCGCTCATTCTTTTGAAATGTTGCGAGTTCGTTGCAGCAAAGTAAATAAACAATAGCGACGGTGTTCATTGATTTTAGAATTAAAGTTCCAGATGCAATCCTCCCTTGAATACCAGAATACATTTTTGGATGATGTTATCTCCAGTTTAAGTTTGATCTCTTGTCGCTTGGGCGAACTAAGAGATCATTAATTTGAAGAGCAAGATATTTAGTTTCTCGTATCCTGCCGCTACCACTTCCCTGACACACATGTGGTTTTCTCTCATTTCTTTAGCCCCACTGGATTTTTTCGGTCTCCGTTCTAACAGTGGGTATTTTGACCCGTTCTACAAAATGTGTCTATATGGGGTGCGTCTGTGCTTTCCCTCAACACTTCTAATAGGCAAAAAGAATGGACTTACCACAGCAGATGAAGGCAGAGAAGAAGACCAAACCTCATGTCCTATGTGGAATGGAACTGAATGTCGCGCTTCGGAAGACGTCACTCGCTTGTGGTTGGGAGATCACGTCGGGGTCACCACTTTGTAAGGGGGAAGTCACCCACTGGCCCAAGGACGGTATCCAATGGCGTGGCTGAAGGTCTCTTGCGTGTTCTGTCTTCTCGTGCGCGACATTAAATAATACTTTGATTATTTGATTTGAGTTCCGTGTTTTTTATTAATCTTATCATTAATTCTTTTCTTATTTCATGTGACTCCAATTATGAAAAACCTCGTTGATGTATCTATGCTCTGAATTTTAGTAATTCTCTCTTCTAGACTGCATTTGTTACTTCAATGTTATTTGGGTCCTGTGCTGGTCAGACACACAGGTCCTTTTAACTACAAATTCATCAGTTTCAGATATTAGTAAGTTTTAGACTAAGTCCATATAGGTTCTTGGCTTTATCCATTTAGTCTTATTATCTACTTGGATAAGTTCTATAATAGATTCTCAGTTTACCGTTTAACCCCAGTCAATCAAGTCCTGTTTTACAGGTTCTCGGTCCTACATTTAGTATTCCCATTTGATTCTACTTGGATAAGTTCTATAATAGATTCTTGGTTTACCGTTTAGCCCAAGACAGAACACGCAAGAGACCTTCAGCCACGCCATTGGATACCGTCCTTGGGCCAGTGGGTGACTTCCCCCTTAAGTACCAAACGATTCCATTGTTATTTCAGATGTGTGTGTTTGATGTTATTTAGGATTTGGTTTATAATTTAGGGAGTTGTAAGTCAACCTTTGATTGAGTAGGTTGTTTGATGTTTACAAAGAATACACCTAATCTGCATACAGCATCTGGTCTCTGTGTGAGACTTGGGAGGGGCATGCCCCGGATAGGGTACTGTATTTTATTAAGTTCTTAAATCTTACTTGTGATTTGACTTTGCTGAAAAGGAATGAGACCGTTTTACCAGTCGCACTGAGACCTCTTGAATGATACCAAACATGTATGATCAGAAAACCTTTTACATTACAGAACAGGATAAGTCATAACTTAGTTTTTAGTGTCCTTAAGGTGACCTGAGGTGAGAGAGAGAGAGAGAGCAGATGTGAGTGTGAATTGCGTTTTATGGTCCCCAATCAGTAGGGTTTGTTTTCTCAGGTGGAGATGCTCCTCTGTGTGAGAGTTTTGTGACGTTGGTTCTCGCAGAATTCTTTGAATATCCCGGAAGTAATGCAAACAATTCTGTGTCAGTCTTACAGGCTGAACAAGTGGCGGCAGATCGGCGTGATGGCCACGCAATGTGTGCCGTGGTGCCATGCCCATCTCGGGACTCGAGCCTGAAGCCAGTGCTGAAGTGGTCTCATATGCATCAACCCTAGTGGTGTGACCGGTGCTGAGGATGCCATATACCCCAGGAGCCTCTGAAAGTGTTTCAGTGGAACCGCTGTTCTCTGCTTGAACGACTTAAGGCAGTTCAGCACCGACCGCTCGTGCTTGCTCGTGAGGTGCGCTATCATCGAGACTGCGTCTAACTCCATGCCGAGAAAAGAGATGCTCTGAACCGGGGAGAGCTTGCTCTTTTCCCAATTGACCCGAAGCCCTAGCCGGCTGAGGTGCCTGAGCACGAGGTCTCTGTGTGCGCATAGCAACTCTCGAGATTGAGCTAGAATCAGCCAGTCGTCGAGGTAGTTGAGTAAGCGGACACCCACTTCCCTTAATGGGGCAAGAGCTGCCACTGCGATATTCATGAAGACGTGAGGGGACAGGGACAGGCCGAAGGGCGTTGAAAGCAAACCGTAGGAAGGGTCTGTGTCGAGGTAAAACCAAGACGTGAAAGTACGCGTCCTTCAGGTCTACAGCCACAAACCAATCTTGATGCCGGACACACGCCAAAATGTGCATTGGCGTCAGCATCTTGAACGGGAGTCTGTGAACGGCCCAGTTCAGAACCCGCAGGTCCAAGATTGGCCGCAACCCACCACCTTTCTTCGGTACGAAGAAGGGCTGCAAAACCCTTTCTACATCTCGGATGGAGGGACAGGCTCTATCGCACCCTTGCGCAGAAGGGTCGCGATCTCCGCACACAAGGTGGCGGCGTTCTCGCCACTCACCGAAGTGAAGAGGATGGCGTTGAACCAGGGCGGGCGCCTGGTGAAATGAATCGCGTAGCCAAGTCGGATGGTCCTGGCCAAACCGCGATGGGTTGGAAAGCGCTAGCCATGTGTCCAAGCTCTGGTCGAGGGTCACTAAGGGGACGATTGCGTTTAACGTACCAGTGGGTGGGGCCTCGCGGCGGGAGGGAGCAGGGGATGACACATTGAGGAACCTCGCTTCGTCTCGAACTCATGGCTGTGCTGAGGGGACCCTCAAAGCACTTACCTTGCACCATGTACCCGGCGTCGGGGGGTCAAAGGGACTTTTTGACCGTCCTCATAGTCTGTCACAACTATCTGGCCATGGGTGTGAGTGTGGTGCGACCGGAGTCACAGGTTCTCAGTGCCCTGTTGCCGTGATAACGGCGGTCGTAAACACTGGCTATGTGACCCAGGGAATGAGGAAACTGCTCTTTTGAGAATGTGGGTACAATGTGAGAACATAAAAGACAATGAAACCAAGGATTTACCTCCCGGCCCTCCACTGGGGGATGGAGTGGTCTGGATACCAGCTCCGGGTTTGCAGCAGACATCTCGCTCCCTGGATTGTCCGTCTCAGGGGCGCTTAGGCGGAGGGTGTCAGCTTCCTGCGGGGGGCTCTACGCTGGGGCCAAGAATTGGGCTCGGGCTGAGGCGGAGCCGCCTGGGCTTTCGCCGCCGCAGGGGGACACCCTCGGCAAGCAGACGGGATACGGGATCTTGAGCCGTGCTGGGGCAAGATGTGTTGTATAGCCTCCATCTGCTTCCTCACCGCTGAGAACTGCTGGGTGAAGTCGCCGAATAGGCCGATATGGGAGATGGGGCGTTGAGAATCATCTCGTCATCTCGACCAGATTCAGCCACAGGTGGCGTTCCTGGACCACGAGGGTGGACATCGCCTGCCCGAGTGCTCGCGTCATGACCTTTGTTGCCCGGAGGGCGAGGGCGGTTGCCGAGCACAGCTCCTGCATCACATCGGGATCAGGACTACCCACGTGCAGTTCCTTTAGTGAATTGGCCTGGTGTACTTGCAGGAGGGCCATGGCATGCAGGGCAGAGGCGGGCTGACCAGCGGCACTGTAGGCTTTGAGTGGTTGCGAGCCAGCTCCTTTTATACCCGTATGTCCGGGGGAGTGGCATGCAAATTCCACTCACCAATTCTCATTGGCCTTTTCTCAAAGATCTGAGGTGTTTGGGGCTCCCAAGGGCGACCCCTAATGTCACTACATCGACACAACAATGAGTGAGTGACAGAAGGGGAACTGGTTTTGAAAACTTTTTTCTATTGTTGTTAGAAATCAATTAACTGAGTCTGCCTGACCTGATCAGTAGGTCAGGTTGACATACAGTCTAGCTCCATTTTCCCTTTTTTGATTTGTTATATACAGTGGGGTCCAAAAGTCTAACTTGAATCCTCTTTAAAAGAACCAGTCTCAGACCAAAAAGTGAACAGAGTTTGTGACCTTGAAAGTGGGCTGTGATCTCTTTTTGGTCCACTTTACCTGGTACAGGGTCTCAGTCCATTTTGCATTCACACTTTGTGTTTTTGAGTTGTTTTTGTGGAACCCAGCCAATGTTTTAAAATATACAGTAATATAATTATTATTAGGACTATATTTTATTTCAATTAGCTCTATAACGTATGTGATTAATTAAACATGTTTAATGCTCTTAAAAAGAATAAGCAGCATGAGTACAGGTGTTCAAAAACAACTTATTTTATTGATCTATTATATATTGCATATTATATTATTACATATTATTATGTAATAATATTGATATGCAATATTATATTATCACATATTACATTTTGTTTTCGAAACAAAGTAATGCAGTTGAACTGAATGCATTTTATTTTTGTATTAAAATAGGCCTACTCTTTTCAGAGGAAAATGTAACATTAAATCATGGAAAATTAGTGTGGTACTCGAGTTTGGACTCGGACTTGAGTCCGAGTCACGAGTCCAGTTTTAATGGACTTGGACTTGTCACGGACTCGAATGCATTTTTACTCAGACTTGACTCGGACTCGAGCCTTTGGGACTTGGGATTTTTTTCAGAGTTTAGCCGAGTCCATGACATTTCTGATGCAATGAAAAAAAATAAATAAATAACAAAACAGAAATTAATGAACACATCTCTGTCTGCATGCAGATCTATTAGCCCCTTAAGTCATGGACATAGCCAGAGTTGTTTCACTGTGTTTAAGCAAACACACGCACACGTGCACAGGCACATTCATCAGTAAACCAATACACTTTAATGTTACTACAGAGACTACTGTATAACATTGACTAACGAGGTGACATACATGACGAAAACATAAAGACGGGTATGTATCCAATGTAATAGAAACTAAACAAGGCAGTTTCACATGACACAGGACCTGACAACTGGTAAAATTGCATGTGGCGTTTGTGCAGCCAAGACGGTGCTCGCTGTGGTTTCATTGTGGTTTAAATCTTAAAATCAAGAACTTCATTGTGTCAAGTCACCCACATCTTGTCTCTCACAGTTTACTAAAAACAGCATATCGAAATAAAAATACATAAAAATTTTATTCATATTGGATATTAAGTCTTTTTAAACATAATGTATCTACACATATAGGCTTCTGTAGTCTCTTGTGGTCCACGTAGTGTTGTCAGCTTGAACTGGTCCATAATAGCTTGATGAATTAACTGCGTAACTTTTTAAATAGTCTGGGGGAAAAAAAGCGTTATTGCTAAAGCAGACAGCAACTTGAAACAGATAAACAGCACCTATTTATTATTGATTGACTATATTTAAAGCATTGACGAGCTGCTTAAAATACATTCTTTTACAGCATTTGTCCACCATTCACAACATTCAACCATGCACAATAAAATGTTAGGATATTTTGGGCAGTGAAATATTTTGTTTATAATTTAATTATAGACTATAAAATAAATGTAGGCTATTATTTGATGACAGTTTATGTATGAAGCTAATCTTCATGTTATGAGATTAATTTAGTTGGTTATGACGTTTTAATTTAAATGTTTATTTTATTTTATTTTTATTGTAAACCACCGGGTAACTTATGCACGTCTTTTTTATCCTATATCTCTGACACTTTTGAAGCACAGTTCTGTTAAATTTATGACTCAAAAGTATTATTCTACATGTTCTTGCAGTTAAAGAAGAGCTCAATTAAATTTTCTTTGGTTGGTATTTAAAGATTTCCGACTGATTTCAGACCAACGTGGCTGCCGCTTAAGCAAATATCAATTATTGTAATTTTTTTTTATCTTCTGCGACAACTGCTGTGAGACACACAGATGCATCAGGGATTTAGGTACACGAGCTGCATGCAGAACTGCCCTGCATTGTGCGGTTTCCCACAAATTAACTAGAAAATCATGTCCGTGACGACATGGCCCTAATATTATCAGTGGGCTTTTCCAGTGTTTTTAGATGTAGGATTTGCAGTCAAATCGTGAGACGTAACTTCTCAGCGAGTGCTAATTACTACTGTGTTGGCTCATTTGTATGTACTGTATTTTCCCAAATCAATCGGCAGATAGAGAAAAAAGCTTCAGAAAGAAATCTCAGTATAGACTTGTCACATTTATGTGTTTTGGTTCAAGTTTTTCATGTCTTTTATTTTCAAGTTTAGTTCCTGTTCATGTTATGTAATTTCCTGTTCCCTCATGTGATCTTGTCATGTGTTTCCCCTGTTCACGTGTCTTGTTTTCATTGGTTCTTTGTTTGATTACTTTGTTATTAATCTTGTCTTTTCATTGGTTTAAGTTCATTTAGTCTTGTTATCTTATTTATTAGTTTAGTCTTCTGATTGGTTGTCTTGTTTACTTGTTACCCATGTCCTTGTATTTAATCCCTCATGTTTGCCATTGTCTGGTGTGAGGTATTGTGTATGTAACTTTGTTGTTTTGTTCTAGTCAAGCCATAGTCAAGCCATAGTCAAGCCATAGTCAAGCCATAGTCAAGCCATAGTCAAGCCATAGTCAAGCCATAGTCAAGCCATAGTCAAGCCATAGTCAAGCCATGTCATGTTTAAGTTAAGTCTATAGTCAAGTCATGTCATGTCAAGTCTAGTTTTTGTCAAGTCTAGTTCATGTTTATGTTCACGTTTTTTAGTTAGGGTTTTAGAATTACACATTTGAAAAATAAACTGCACTTGGTTTCATCTTCACACCATTGTCTCTTCGTCTGCCTGTTGCCAACATCGTTACAAGACTATTATTTTTTTAGATAGGGATAATTTTAAATAAAACTAAATGAAATTGAATTGACAAATTAAAAATGAAGTAGAAATAAAAAACTAAATTAAAATTTGAAACATAATAACTTTGGTTGTAATGACTAAGCTTTCACTTTCTTTAGTCTATGTTTGAGTGCAGGGGAAAAAGCAACAAATAATTAAAAAATTCAGCAGAACACAGTAAGTGTGTTGAAGGACAGTTTTGTCTTCATACACCTAAAGCATATGCTTTCATTCCGAAACCACTTTGAAGATTGTTCAGCAGGATACTAATCATAAAATGTATATATGAAATGCAACAGAGGTGTTTTTGTTACATTTATATTGACAAACTGTCTTTCTTAGATGTGAAGTTTAAAATAAATGTAAAATATTGATGTTAAGTTTACGGTTACAATTTTAATTCAGATTCATGAACAGATTCATTCTGACTCAACTCGGCCTGTTATGCACTCGGACTTGAGTCCGACTCGGCCCCTTTTGGACTCGGACTCATCTTGGAATCGACTGTTTAAGACTCGGACTTGACTCAGACTCGACTAAGGTTTTTAACACTAAAAATTAGTCATCTGAACAACAAAAAATAAAATAGATCACGATTAATGTTTAATCTACTAACAGCATCAGGTTACATCTATTAATAAATTACAATAGTAATATATCCCTGTGGTAATTTCTTAACATTCAACTTTCAGCATTCCAAGCCGGTCAGGTTAAACTCTTGAATCTTCCTTTGCAGAGAACACTGAAGAAAGAACTTCAGTTTTGTTTTGTGTGGAGTTTACATAAGTTTTAATACTTATGTGCTGTATGCTTCTCACTCTGTTATGGCCATAGAAATAGAATAAATGGCTCGCCATGTCTGTCCTCTGCATGTTACCATTACAGTACGGTACAGTAACCTACCAGGGCTAAACATGTTTGTTCACAGTTAACATTATTAGAAAAAAAGATTTTCAGTAGCCACTTTCAAACATGAAACCTGTTCATTTGCAGTAAAATTGCTGATTGCCTTTTTTTTGTAAATGTACAGTACCAGACTGCTATTCACACCTGCAATTACTTTTCACCTGGCTGATAACCTGGCTTTGGGCCTGTTTATACCTCATTCTCAAAGGAGGCTAGTAATTTTATCATAAGCAGCATATCATAAGTAGCAGCATCACTTGGTGTTCTTAGTGTTTACATTTCTTCATCCACTCCAGTGAAGAGTAGCATTTTAGGCCCTGTTTCCACCTGGTATTAAGATGCGTCTCAGGTGATCCAATCACATATGGTCAGGTGAGGCACGTCGCTGTTTACACCTGGTAACTTAAATGCTTCCTGTGACCACTTGTGTTCGGATTTGGAGGGGAGGCTCTCTATTTCATGATGACATATATCAGTCACACTGTCAGTGTGTTACTGCATGATATTAAAGCACAACAAAGTCAGAAAAGACACAAAAAAAAAAAAAAAAAAAAGAAAAACGCGAAAATATTAAAATAAATGGTGCACTGTTTGTCCCATATGTGGTTGAAATTTATTCTAAGCACAAACACAACATGTCAAACAGAATTAGCCGTTATGGACCCCTTTCATAGACCTGTTATGACGCCTTTCCACCTTCGTTAACAACGTAAATGAAGCAAACTTTTTTATATATCCCATTCACTGCCATTCAAGTTTAGCCAACTATGGCGAATTCAGCTTCGCAGCACACGGATGTGAGAAAAGGGTACATTTTAGTGGATATTCCTCTATTAAAGGAGCTTCAGGTGTTCGTGTTTCTCATCCACTTTTTATAATTTTCTGATCGGACGGTTATTTCGTTTTGAAGCTGCTCGTAGTCGGCGAACTTTAAACTCTTGTTTTAGCGCAGCGGTTGATTGACAGATGAGGGGTGGCATTTCACTGCTGCTGTGAAGCGTACAGTACAGATTAGCGTTTACACCTCAAATGTGATGCGGACACATGCGTTTTTGACCACATTCATATGTGATTTCTGTGATCCGATCACAAAACGGTTCAGACCCTGTTTAGGCCTGTATTTAGGGCTGACCACATGTAATCGGATCACCCGGAACGCATCTTAATACAGAATGGAAAGGGGTCTTAGATTCACGATCTACCAAATTTGACGAATTGTTTGATTCCCAAGTCACAGGCGTTATACGACTCTGTCAAAACATTATGATTGGTCCAAAGCCGAGTTCTTATGTCAGCGCGTCCTGACCTTGTTGATCTTTCGTCTTTGTTCACACATCATACTGTAAATCTGAACTTTTCCAGTAATGATTCATCTCATTCCGGGAAATGGCCTGAGCTGATTTCTTTGGTGTTTCCCAACAGATTCTGTTCACACATGATCTCTAAACAGAAAATTTGCGTCAGTTTTCCAGAAAAGGCTTTACAGTATGTGTGAAAGTGACTAATGTGATCTCATTACAATTACCATATACAGTAGTTATATCTACACTTTTGACAGGGTTTTTATAGAGAGATAAAATACATTTTATATATCATAAATATGACTTGACTATGACTTTTTATTTTATTTATTTGACTCTTTCACAGAAAAAAAAAGTAGTTTCCAAATTCAAATTTTGATTTGTCATAACCACTTGCTCTGAAACACCTAAAACAGATTGAAGCATGTGGATGGAGTGATGACTGGTGGATGAAAGGAGAGATGCAGTAAGAGAGAAAGGGAGAGAGAGGGAGGGGGGAAGGTGGTTATGAGTGCATAACACAGCCATCCTGTCTTCTCCTTTTATCTCGTACTTTGATGTGAAGGAGGGCTTTTTTTCTTGCTTGATTAATGTTCTGGAACAAGCACAGCTTTCTGCTGCCGATGCCCAGGAGTGCAGATATACATGTTATATTTACAAACACACAAATTGCTCTATGCCTCACCTTCTCTTGTTTTTGCATGCTCTTTCTCCTTTTCCATCCTTCCCTTTGACCGTTATTCTTTTTTATCTAAATAAGAGTGTAGTGCTCCATCCTATTTAAATGAATAGCTCACCCAAAAAAGAACATTTTGTCAACATTAACTCACTCTTATTTTGTTCCAAACCTTTATGACTTTCTTTCTTCATGGAACACCAAAGTAGGAAAGTGGAAAAATGTCTTTTTGTTGTCTCAAAAACATGTTACTATACCTACATATTTGCTTAATGATTTTTATGTGGCTCGTTGTACTTATCATGGCAGTTTCCTGGTGAAATGAACACTAGATGCGCTAGATGACTTTTCTTTCCTTCCACACAAATCAAGAGTAAAACAGCTGATTATCAGTTCATAAACACTTACTTTTTGCCCTGTTCTGCACACAATGCAGTCTGATGACATCAAAACACTTTTATTATAGGGCATAATTTGTAAGGCGATGCATTTGAATGTTTGCATAATATAACCACCTACATTTATAAGCTTGATCAAATGTAAACAAATTGGGCCGAGCTCAGCTGATAGAATGCTGTGCTTGTGATGCAAATAATCGGGGTACAAGTCCTGAAGAGCAAGTGGGTCAACACATGAGCCAAAAGTGTCAAAGAAGCACCTCAAAATGATGTGGTTGCTTCAGCAATTGCGTTTTTCATCTCACATTTGCTTTTCTGACTATCGGTTAGGTTTATGGTAAGGAGGTCAGTTTTGTGGATTTAAAAGTTGATAGAGCCTTAAAAACCTTATCTGTTTGGGAGAACGTTTAACACGCTTTTAGCGCTACAAAGTGGACATTTTAGCTTGGAATTGCTGCAATACGTGTAAGAAACCATGTAATATAATTTTGCACAAATGTTGCCACAGTCATGTAATTTTTATGTGATCAGTCTCAATGTAAGTGAATAGGGAATGGGGATGTCAAGCTCCAAAATGACAAAAAGGTACTATAATTGTTTCATTAAAGTAGTCTGTGAAAGACTTGTTGGATACTTTCCTAATCTTTCGAAGCCATACGAAAGTTTTGTATATGTATAATAATAATCTCAATCCTGACTTGACACGTCAATTGACACCAAAGCTATCATATGTCTTCAGAATACTTGGAATATAGCACTTTTTTTTTTTTGGTTGCCATATTGGGCCTTTTCAGCAACAGTCCACATTCACTTTCATTAAAATAGAGTGGCCAGTACATTCTTCACTATTGCTCCCTTTGGGTTTCATGGAGGAATGAAAGTCATATATAGGTTTTGGAACTACATGAGGGTAAAGAAATGGTGACATGATTTTCATTTTTGCATGAACTATACCATTAAGCAGCCTAGCTCTCCATCCAAGCCTTGTAGCCATCGACACGTAATGGCCATTTTGGTGTTCCCTGCTGGACGGGGGATCCCCTGGACAGATGGTTAATATTTTTTTAAGAGCTCACAGCTTGTCTCCATGATTACGCAGCGAGGGTGTTCAGGATTAAGGAGTGCGGTGGGTAGCTCAATAGTGGGATGATAGATGCAGAGGCAGGGCAAGAAATGGCCTGCAGGTGAGAACATTGTGGAGAGCCGACACTTACTGCATTCCTAATGTGGGAAGATGAACATTAATGAGCTGTTGGAAGTGAGCGAGAGAGATTGATCTCCAGTATCAGAATCCCATAAGAGCCACAAAGCTTCAGAACAAAGTTCTGCACTCAATTATTGGTCACTGGCATAGTGACAGTTTTATGGGTTTGATGGACTGCGCATAGATTTATAATGAGGATAAAACTGTGCTTCACAGCCAGTTGTTCCTAATAAGAACTCTACAAAGCATGATACTGATCTTGTGTCATTTGCAGGAAGTATTTATAGTTTAACTGGCATATGGTGTAAAAGTTTTGTTATGCTCTTGTTAAATGGATAGTTCCCCCAAAAATGAAATTGTGTCATCATTTACTGTCCCTCATTCTGTTAAAAAACTGTATGAATTTCTTCTGTGGAACACAAATGAGATGTTAGGCTTGTTAGCCTTTGTCATTCATTGTGTGGAAAAAGACATGGGGCATTTTCATTTTTTAGAGCATTTGATTGGACAAACATTTGTGTAGTGCAACATGAGTCATCAATGTTTTTGGTTCCTTTTTTCCAGAAAAAAATGAGTACATGGGTGTTTCTTCAACTTCAGGCACTTTCATGTCCCAGGAGTTGATTTTTATTAAAACGATTTGAAGGTCTCATTAAAACTGAATTGGAAACTTTTTTAGCAAGCCTTCATTCATTTATTTTTGGTACTTTTCAAATTGATGTACAGATAATTTTTTTTTAGCCTTGTCCCAAATGCAGACTTTCAGTTTAAAAATCTATTTTATATATATATATATATATATATATATATATATATATATATATATATATATATATATACACACACACACTACCAGTCAAAAGTTTTGAAACACTTTTTTCAAAAGTTTTGACTGAAATGTTTCTGATGATCTTAAAAATCTTTTGATCTGAAGGCATAAGCTTAAATGTTTGAAATTAGTTTTGTAGACAAAAATATAATTGTGCCACCATATTAATTTATTTCATTATAAAACTAAAATAAATTAAAAAACCAGGTCTAAAAAATTGTCAGTGAAGAGCATGATGTTTGCCACATTTTGTAAAATGGCACTGTGGTGGTAATTTTCATGACTTTCAGAAAGATAATGGTAAAAATGTCATGAATCTCCTGTGATGCATGTACACACTGAACATTGTTATTAGGCAAATAGTAAAAAATTATTGACGGTGTGAAAAATGTTTTAACGTCACATTACTTTCTAGAAATCCAACTTCAAACTTTTTGAAGTTTGAAGTTGAAGAACCATAAATGCTTAAGGTGACCTTCTGTCTGTCTTTATGTCTATCTCTGTCTTTGCTCCCTCTCTTTTGCTTTCTTCCTCCCTCTGTGGAGGTCCCAAAACAGCCAAGCAATACTTTTAAAAAAAGCATAACGGCAGCCAACAGCACTGTTTCTCTCGGGGAATGGGGAGGACCACGTTAGGATAAAAAAAAATATGAAGTTTGGAAGAGTTCGGAAGGGATGCATGGTGCCAGTGGATTGTGCAGGCTCGCAGCCCAGTCGAGCACCACTTGGCAGCTCCATGCATCTTTTACGGCCATGCTTCCATGTGTTTTATCTCCCCGTGTCTCTCCTGAGCATCTGGTCAGGATGTAGGAAGTGCAGAACAGGGAAACAAACTGTGTGCTCAATCAAGCTCAGCTGTTTTCCAAAAAGTTTGGGAAGAAACCCTCAAGGACTTAACCTCTCCAATGGATGTGCCTCAGTTGTCTATTGATCTCAGACAAATGAAAAGCCTCTTTCTTTCTCTGTAAAACACAGCAAGGTTATTTCTTCCTCTGTAAACTTTATCTTCAACACCTTACTTCACATCTAAATGGTTTGGCAGCTTAATCTAAATCTTGTTGACTGGGTCACTAGTTTTTGAAACCCCATCAATACAAATGCAGTGTTTAGCCGGCAGTGCGGTCAATAAAACTGTTTTTGGTAAATTATGCCCTTTTACGTTGTTTTCACACAAGCTTTGCAGTGTCGTCTGTAATAATTCAAGCAATTCTTAATAATTTTTAAAGCCACCAGGAACTTTTAAAGTGATTATTTATAAAATCAAGAAGGTTTCTAGTGTTTGTTTGGTCTAAAGTTTGTCGTGGGATAACATCGTTCTTTTGAACAAAGTGGATGCATATTTTGAAATGACTTCTCTGGATGTGTTTTATACTTAAAGGTATAGTTCACCCAAAAATGAAAATTCTCTAATCATTTACTCACCAGCATGCCATCCCAGATGTGTATGACTTTCTGTCTTTTGCAGAACACAAACAAAGATTTTAGAAGAAAATCTCAGCTCTGTTGGTCTTTACAATACAAGTCAATGGTGATCAGAACTTTGAAGCTCCAAAAATCACATAAGGGCCACATAAAAGTAATTCATATGACTCCATTGGTTAAACTTATGTCTTCAGAAGCAATATGCTATGTGTGGGTGAGAAACAGATCAATATTTAAGTCATTTTTGTTTTTTTTGTTTTTTTTACCATAAATCTCCATTTTCACTTTAAAAATGTTAAAGAATGTGAATGCGAAAGTGGACATTTATAGTCTTTATATCTTTGTTTGTGTTCCGGGGAAGAAAAAAAGTCATAAAAGTTTGAGACATGAGAGTAAATTATGAGAAAATTATCCTTTTTGGGTGAACTATTTGTTGGGCCTCATGTATTCAGATAGAAGATAATGGCAGGCCTAACAGTCGTAAAACCTGACTGAGGCCCACAGTCATAAATCCTACTGATAAAAACCGCGCCAAAATCAAACAAAGGGAGTCCAAAACAGATTACAAATCCCATGAAGCCTTGCTCACTAAAGGATCGAACTCTCGACTCCTATTGGATGAGGCACACGACAGAACGCCCCTCAACCATGACGTCATCAATACCTCTGAAATGTTTCCGGGATTTGCTTCCAGCAACTTTGCTCGCCGTGTGTAGACGCAGCTCATCGCTGCTCTCAGGTGTAGCCTCATGGCACAAGGAAGTAACGTCCGACTTGAAACTGTGGCCATACAATCTCCATCTCGCTGGACGAGTTGAGATTACTCTGTGTTCCACCGAACACTCTAACGGATCCAAAGGAGACCGCCAAGCAATCCGCATCTTCATCCGTTTGCCTGCAGAAGTGAAGAGATTAAAGATTTCTCTTCCATCTTCAATCAAGTCGACGTTGCTGATTTCTCTGCCAGCCCGCTGAGAATCAGCAGCCGTACCGCCCGCCGACAGAGCGAGGAAACGGCCTCCCGTCATCACCCGAGCCTCGAGGAACCGAGTCGGTGTGAACGGTTGAACAGATGAACACACATTCTAGCTGCATCCTCATGCGATTCAAGTAAGAGGTTTACGTCTGGGCTGAGATAGAATATTATAGTGTGTTATTCTTGTGTATCAAGGTTATTTCTTGTACAGTTTACGGACCGCCGAGTCCGCTCATTGCTAATAATAATACTCACGGTATTAATTATCACGAATAATCTGCTGTGTTGTAGTCCAACCACATTGGACTGTTGTGCATTTCCGCCATCACGGGTGAGACCGGCACACTGAGTTTATCCATTAAAGAATCAAAGACCGCGGGACGGTTTACGAGCCTTCCACCGCTTCTCTGAGTGATCAACTAACAGCTGCTTTCTCTCCCATGATCGCGAAACCGGCTTTGGTGCCGTCACTTTATTCTCTCTCTCTCTCTTTTACTAACCACACACACACACACGCGACCCCTCACAAACATTCTCACACACACTTTTGGCTAGTAGATAACTTCGTGATAAAGCTCAGCTTTGTCCCTAAGTTATCGTACAAGCGGAGACACGCGGTAAACTGGCAGACGCCATTGACTGGTTTCTCTCTGCCCACATTCGCGGCCATATTCTCTGGCCGGAAGTCTCGCGTGACATACTCTCCACGAGAGTCACATTCGCCATTTTGTGCGCGTCCCTCCTTACACACACACACACACACACACACACACACTCTCTCACACACACACACACCCTCATGTGTTATAGGATTATTTTGGTTACCATATCTAATCATATCACTGTTTAGTTTGTAGTTGTAAGTCGGAAGTTTATTGACTGAATTGTATTAATTATTAATTGATATTACTGCATAAATAAACTTTGTTCTATTTCAAAGAGAAGTTTGTTTTGTTTACACCTGTGTCCAATGCTGACAAGATGTCAGTGCTCGGATTCAAGCCTTCATTCATTGTTTCTTTTCGAAAATCGATATTTGGATGTCGATTTTCCTAAGAGAACAATCTAATATTGAGACTGTTATACTGTCTGATTATTAGTCCCTGATTCTGGTGCCCCGGCAATATTAATCCTTATTAATATTCTATTGATTTTTGATAATTGATAATTATCTTTGATGATTGTTGAATTTGAAGGATCAATAAGTCAGTGTTAATTTTAATCAATGTTTCATCGATGTTAACAATTAATGATTATCTTTGATAATTGTTGATTTAAAGGATTAAAAAAAGCTAACATTGATTCAAATCAATGTTCTATTGATTTTAATAATTAATAATTATCTTTGATAATTGTTGATTATTGCTAATAACCAAACCCACTCCTAAACGTAGCGCACTGCATTTACTGGAGCCCCATATGATCCTATTATTTAATTTAAATATTCATTAATAACTAAAGAAATAATTATTAATTATTTCTGATAGTAACACTGACCTAAACAACCAGTAAAGCCCTACATATTATTTTAACATAAAAAAAATTTACACTTCAACCTTAAAAACAAGTCTGGATATTTGTAGGGTTGCTACAGTAGTTCTGGATAAACATAGAAATACAACTGTCTTCAAGGACTGGACACATGTAAGCAACTTTGCCATGTATCTTGTCCAGATTTGCACTAATGACAGAAAGGAGATAAAGATTATTGGACTGAATGCATAGCCAATACAGGAGAGAGGATTTCTTTTCTCTTCAGAAACTACAGTGATACACTATTGACTTTAAACATTCTCTGGCTCTCCGGATGCAGCTCACAGGCAGAAACAGCCCAGAGCATCAATACAATCCATCCTCTCACACATCACTTTAAACAAGAGTTTTACATTTCTGAAGAAAATGAATAACGTTGCCGCTATGTGCTTGTTAAGGTGTTTTGAGTGGTTTTTAGTGCTTTGGTATATGGTTGAAATGAAGATCTGTGTGGTTGCTCAGGCTTTTCAAGTTGGTTGCTTATGTTTTCTGGGTGGTTACTTACTTGCCCAAGCCCACTCCAAAGTCTGTATCAGGGGCGAGGCCACATAAGGACCAGGATGGCACTGGTCCACCCAGATTGACGGCTGGTCCACCATTATCAAAACTGCCAGAATATATTCATTTGCAAATAAAAAGAAACTGCATTTTTTCACATGCCAAATATCTCATATGCATGATAATATTTATATTCCTGTTATAAAGTTAGTAATAAAGATTTTTTATTTCAAATAAGAAAACTTTGATGTAATTATTGTGAACTGAAATGGGTCACACCGTGCTTTTCACTGAGTCGCTCATGTTTATTGGTGTGCGCAGCACCATACAGTCATGCCGCAGGGCCGGAGTGGGATTCATATTCAGCCCGGGATGTCATGTCCAAGTCAGCCCACACCCAAAAGGGGGGTTGGAGGTGAAGATGATAACAATAAAATAAGATCACAGCAAAAATATGCAATATATGTAATTACTTGAAAATGATATAAGCTCTCCATGTCATTATACCACATACGGCATTCACTAAGATTTTCACTTTGTCATAAGACATTATTGTATGTGTTGTAAAAATAAGTGAATGTTAAAGGGATATTTGATCATTTCCTCACCCTCATGCCATCACAAATGTGTATAACTTTCTTTTTCATAACATGAATGAACATGTTTAGAAGAACTGTTGGTCCATTCAATGCAAGTAAATGAGAAGCGGTGAGAAACAGATCAGTAATTAAGTCATTTTTTTACTATAAATTTCCACTTTCACTTTCATAAGCCCTCTTCTCTCTAAAGAGTTCTTCTTCTGTTTTTGGTGATTTACAAAAGAATATTGCCCCCTACTGGGTAGGGAGGAGAATTTATAGTAAAAAAAAAAAAAAAAAACTTAAATATTGATCTGTTTCTCACCCACACCTATCATATCGCTTCTGAAGACATAGATTAAACCACTGGAGTTGTATGGATTACTTGTATGCTGCATTTATGTGATTTTTGTACCTTCTGAGTTCTGATCACCATTCACTTGCATTGAAAGGACCAACAGAACTGAGAAATTCTTCTAAAAAGCTTAATTTGTGTTCAGCAGAAGACATAAAGTCATACACATCTGGGATGGCACGAGGGTGAGTGAATGATGAGAGAAATTTCATTTTTGGTAAACTAAGTTTATTTTAAAGACTATCTAGGCACATAATAACACCATAGAACTATAAATGTTTATAACTCTTTCAAGATGTACAGGCTCACTTTAAATGGTCAATGCTTTGTATTTTAGATAATTAAAATAGCAACAGATCAAGTGAAACTATTAAGGTTGAGTGATTGTTTTTACATTATTACAAGCCATTCAAAAACATGCAATTTTACAATGATAAGAGTGAAATAAAAGACTAAAAATAACACATTTGTACTTTTCTTTTACTTGGAATGTAAATGTTCAGGACAAAGGCAAAATGGTTACTGTCTCTTTAAGAGGGTTTTTATCGCATTATACTACACTGAAGGCACTCTGTGCAGTTTGTTTCATTGAGTTTACTCTTTTGAGAGCTGTAAAGTCCCATTATTGTCGTACTGTGTCGTGCTGTTGCATCTGTATTCATTTACTTTTAAGTATTCTGTTATTTTGTGACAAAAAAATAATTTTGCTATTATCATTCTTCACTGCTAGGGAAGAGGATTTCAGAGATTAATTGATTGAGATTGTGAGACTGCAGTCAGTATTAAACTTGTGATGATCTTGTAGGCTACTTGAAGCACGTTCATCCATTCAGCTATTAGTAGCCTATCTGTTCTCGATGGATCTTCCATGATCCTTCCCGCGCTGTCAAGTGAAGCGGCGCAACATCAGTTTCGTCTCTCACAGGCTACTCTCTCATTTGTTTGGGTGTGAGATGATAAAATACAGACTGCGTCCACTATAATACGGAACGCAATTCTGATCCTTTAAATACCGTATGTTACGGACTGTTGGCAATTGTTATGCGACATATGATGAAAGTTTGTCAATCAACATGCGGACCTAACCGGCCCAGTTTTTGACCGGCCCAGCGGGAATTCTCCCGATCTTCCCGAATGCCACTCCGCCCCGGTCATGCCTGTAAACAGATCCGTTTAGCACTCAATCCATATTGTGTGGTTTTGTCCCACGGTCATTTTTTTTTTTTTTACACAAACGTGGGAGTGGAAGTTTCTTTAGATGGCATGGCATTTCTCTTGTTTGCAGTGCAGTGAGACTTTTTGCTGTTAAAAGCCATTTATACCTAGCACATCATTGACAATATACATGGCCTCTCTCTCTTTGTGCATGCTGTAATGCATGAGAGAGCTCTATATTTTATCTTTTATTATTTCTCTTACTTTATGTACTTGTTTTGCACTGTGTTTGTTTTTCCTTGTGTGTGTGTGTGTGTGTGTGTGTGTGTGTGTGTGTGTGTGTGTGTGTGTGTAAGCTGCCATTGTTTTGGCAATACAAATGTACAGTTATTAGTCAATAAAGCACCTTAAAATGACACTTACAGCCAATTGAAGTGACTGGATGTAAATCAGAATCAGAATGAGCTTTATTGCCAAGTATGCTTACACATACAAGGAATTTGTCTTAGTGACAGAAGCTTCCACTGCACAAACAATACAGCAACAAGATTTTTAATTAAAAAAAAAAAAAAAAAAAAAAAAAAAACAACAACAACAAATAGAATAAAAATCAAAAGTGGATAGAAAATAAAAAATATATAAATATACAAAATAAGACTATATATATATATATATATATACGTATGTACAATATACAAATACAAATCTGTTATATACAGAAGCAGGTGAATGTAACGGCAGAAGAGGTATGGTATGTTGGATAAATATAAATAGACTAAGCTATGTATTGCACATAATTATTGTTCATGAGATGGATAGCCTGAGGGAAAAAAAATACTTTTCCTGTGCCTGATGGGGTCTGGTGCTCAGTGCTCTGTAGTGCTGACCAGAAGGCAATAGTTCAAAAAGGTAGTGGGCTGGATGAGTGGGGTCCAGAGTGATTTTCCTCACTCTGTAAGTGTACAGTTCTTGAAGGGAGGGCAGGGGGCAACCAATAATCCTCTCAGCAGTTCGAACTGTCCTTTGTAGTCTTCTGATATCCGATTTCATAGCTGCACCAAACCAGACAGTTACTGAAGTGCAGAAGACAGACTTAATGACTGCTGAGTAGAACTATATCAGCAGCGCCTGTGGTAGGTTGAACTTCCTCAGCTGGCGAAGGAAGTACAACTTCTGTTGGGCCTTTTTCATAATGGAGTCAATGTGGGTCTTCCACTCCTGTGAGATAGTAGTGCCCAGGAACCTGAATGACTCCACTGCTGCCACAGTGCTGTTTAGAATGGTGAGGGGGGTCAATGTTGGGGTGTTCCTCCTGAAGTCCTCAATCATCTCCACCATTTTGAGTGTGTTCAGCTCCAGGTTGTTTTGACTACACCAGTGAGCTAGCCTTTCAACCTCCCTTCTGTATACAGACTCATCATCATCTTGGACGAGGCCGATGACAGTAGTGTCATCTGCAAACTTCAGGAGATTGACAGAGGGCTCCTTGGCGGTGCAGTCATTTGTATACAGGGAGAAGAGTAGTGGGTAGAGCACTCATCCCTGGGGGGCACCAGTGCTGATTGTACATGTGCTGGAAGCGAATTTCCCCTGTCACACTAACTGCTGCCTGTCTGTCAGAAAGCTGGTGATCCACTGACAGATAGATGTGGGAACAGAGATTTGATGTAAGTTAGTCTGGAGAATAGCTGGGATGATGGTGTTGAAAGCCGAACAGACGTCAGAGCGACGAGTCTGTAGTCCTGTGATTTTGGGTTTCTTTAGGACAGGAATGATAATTGAGCATTTGAAGCAGCATGGGACTTCACACTGCTCCAGTGATCTATTGAAGATCAGTGTGATGATGGGGGCCAGCTGTTTAGCACAGGATTTTATACAAGTGGGTGAAACACTGTCTGGACCCTGTGCTTTCCTTGTCTTTTGTTTTTGGAAGACAAGGCACAACTCCTCTTCACAGATCTTAAGGGCAGGATGAGTAGCAGGAGGGGGGAGGAGGGGGGTTTCAGGAGGTGTTGATGTTTGTGTGAAGTAAAGGTCAGAGTGGTTGTGGGGTGTAAGATTGGGCCCTTCAAATCTACAGTAGAACACATTCAGGTCATCAGCCAGTTGTTGGTTCCCTACAGTGTTGGGGGATGGAGTCTTGTAGTTAGTAAATTGTTTCAGGCCACTCCACACTGATGCAGGGTCATTAGCTGAAAACTTTTTTTCAGCTTATCAGAATAGCTTTTTTTAACCACTCTGATTTCCTAATATAGTATGTACCTGGCCTGATTGTACAAGATTTTATCCCCACTTCTGTAAGCATCTTCTTTTGCCTGACGAAGCTGCCTTAGTTTTGCTGTAAACCATGGTTTGTCTTTTTTGTATGTTAAATAAGTTCTAGTAGGAATGTACATATCCTCACAGAAACTGATATATGATGTCACAGTATCTGTGGGCTTGTCCAGATTGGTGTCTGCAGCCTCAAATACACTCCAATTAGTGCAGTCAAAACAGGCTTGTAGTTCCAGCTCATTGGTCCATCTCTTTACAGTCTTTACTACAGGTTTAGCTGATTTTAGTTTCTGCCTGTAGGTTGGAAGAAGATTAACCAGACAGTGATCAGAGAGTCCCAAAGCTGCTCTAGGGACAGAGCAATATACATCCTTTATTGTTGTGCATCAATGATCCAGTATATTTCTGTCTCTGGTTGGGCATGTAATATGCTCTTTGTATTTGGGCAGTTCACATGTGAGGTTTGCTTTGTTAAAATCCCCAAGAATAATAATAAATGAGTCCAGGTAATGTTGTTCCTTGTCTATGATTTGATCAGCCAGCTGTTGCAGCGCTGCATTCACGCACGCGTGTGGAGGAATATAAACACTCACCAGAATAAATGAGGAAAACTCCCATGGCGAGTAGAAAGGCTTACAGTTAATAAAGAGCACTTCCAAATTAGGACAGTACATCTTCTTTAATGTTGTTACATCTGTACACCAACTTTCATTGATGTAAAAGCATGTTCCACTGTCTCTCATTTTCCCCGTTAATTCCGCTATGCGATCTGCTCGGAACAGATGAAAGCCCGGCAGATGTAATGCGCTGTTCAGAATGGCTTCACTCAGCCAGGATTTTGTGAGGCACAAGGCAGCAGAGTTTGAAAAGTCCTTGTTTGTACAGGTGAGGAGATTGCTTCCCTCGCCTGTGTCTCATAACACATTTAAACAACACAGCTGCATCTCCGACTAAAATGTCCAGCAAATGTCCAAATAGTTAAAAAACTGGGAAAAGACTGTCTGATATGTGCTACTGAATGTTCAGCAGTTTATCCCTAGTAAAACTGATTGGAAAAAGATTTCTAAACACAGGACAAAAAAAAAAAAAAAAAAGAAATGAAAAAAAAAGAATTGGAAAGCTCCACACAGAGGCTGCCGTCCGTGGTGCCAACTTGATCCATTAATAATTAACGTCTGTGTGTGATCTGGCACTTGTCAGTAGTATTTATTTATTTAATAAATATATATTTATTTAATAAATAAATAAATATTTTAAAATAAACTGTGGTCTGTGCTTATGCACCAAATTGCAGTCCAGAGTATTCTGCATTCTTGGAGACCCTAGAAGGGGCCCTGGAGGAGGTCCCAGCTGGGGACTCCATAGTTCTGCTGGGCGTATTCAATACCCATGTTGGGAACGATGGAGAAACCTGGAGGGGAGGGACTGGGAGGAATGGCCTGCCTGATCTGAACCCGAGCGGTGTTCTGTTATTGGACTTCTGTAATAGTCATGGATTGGCCATAAAAAACACCACATTCGAACATAAGATTGTTCATAAGTGTACTTGGTACCAGAGCACCTTAGGCCAAAGGTTGATGATCAACATATTGTCGTATCATCAGACCTGCGGCTGTATGTTCTGGACACTTGGGTGAAGAGAGGAGCTGGGCTGTCAACCCATCACCACCTGGTGGTGAGTTGGATCAGATGGTGGGGAAAACTGCCAGATAGACCTGGCAAACCCAAACGGACTGTGAGGGTGAACTGGGAATGTTTGGAAGAGACCCCTGTACAGAAGATTTTTTATCACCACCTCTGGAGGA
The DNA here is from genome assembly GCF_019703515.2 of Myxocyprinus asiaticus. NCBI lineage: Eukaryota > Metazoa > Chordata > Actinopteri > Cypriniformes > Catostomidae > Myxocyprinus > Myxocyprinus asiaticus. The sequence continues at coordinate 8,088,870 of NC_059346.1, read as the reverse complement.
GCTTCTCCCACATCCCAGAGGAGGCTAGAGACATGGAGTCCGAGTGGACCCTGTTTAAGGCCTCCATCACAGAGGTGGCCACTGTGAGCTGTGGCTGGAATGTTGTTGGTGCCTGTCGGGGTGGCAATCCTAGAACGCTCTGGTGGACACCTGCAGTGAAGGAAGCCGTCAGGCTAAAAAAGGAGGCTTTTCGGGATTATTTAGCCTGCAGAACTCTTAATTCAGCTGACAGGTACTGGCAGGCCAGAGGTCAGCACCTCTAAGTCTGAGGCCATGGTTCTCTGCTGGAAAAGGGTGGATTGCTCTCTTCAGATAGATAGGCGGATCTGTGCAGCATCTGCAGTAATACGGTCGCTGTACCAGACCATGGTGGTGAAGAAGGGGCTGAACCTTTAGGCAAAGCTCTGAATTTACCAGTCGGTGTACGTTCCAACCTATGGTCATGAGCTTTGGGTAGTGACCGAAAGAATAAAATCGTGAATACAAGCGGCCCGAAATGAGCTTTCTTCATAGGGTGTCAGGGCTCACCCTAAGGGATAGGGTGCGAAGCTCTGACATCCGAGAGGGGCTCGGAGTAGAACCGCTGCTCCTCCGAATTGAAAGGAGCCAGTTGATTAGGATGCCTCCTGGACGCCTTCCTGCGGAGGTGTTTCATGCATGTCCAACTGGGAGGAGGCCCAGGGGAAGACCCAGAACACGCTGGAGTGATTATATCTCTTGGCTGGCCTGGATGAGCTGGAGGATGTGGCCAGGGAAAAGGACATATGCGCTACTTTGCTTAGTCTGCTGCCACCGCGACCTGGTCCCAGATAAGCGGTCAAATATGGCTGAATGGATGGATGGATGGATGGATAAATAAATAAATAAGCAATACAATGATCCAGAACATAAATGAGGCTGAAGGGAGGAACAAGCCCTCTAATTTTGCATAGCCTACTATTCAAAATAAACATTATGTGACATTTCAGTAGCTCCATGAAGCACTAAACATCAGCCATGGAAGAGAGTTTGTCAGCTAAATTAAAGATTCGACCTCCAGGGAAGTAGATACATACAGTAGGTGCACAGCAGGAGGAGTGAAAAGTGTAGTGTAATAGTGTAATAATGATTCTTTTTATTTTTATTGCATCTGATCTTTTATATTATTTTACTGAATTTTATTCTACGGCTATTTCAATTTTTCATCACATCAATATGACCTATTTAGGTAAATTATTAATTATAAACATCATCCATGTTTAAAAACAACTATTAATTGTTTTTGTACCAGTAATTGTGCAATTATGTATTAGGCTGTAAAAATGAACGAACACTAACTCATAACGACTGGGGAAAGGGGTACACTTCATAATATTTACAATGAAATAAAAAATAAAGGTCCACCCTGTTTCACCAGGGGCCACCCACTTGGAGATTTCTGGCCTTGCCACTGGTCTGTATGATATTCTGATCACTACATATGGTCAGGTCCATCTTTCAGTGTACGTCTATGGGAATTTTTCACCTGTTTTATTGTTTAACTGTCTTATAATCTTATAAAAGTCATAACAGACATCTTGGCATCTTAACAAACAGCACAATTTAAGGTATCAATCATGTTATTTTAGGACAATTTTAGAACAAATCCCTAACTCTTGAGTATGAGCATTAATAGAGATGCTTGCCTTAAAAAAGATGTGATGTGTCAATGGCATACAGGGGCAGTGTTTGGGAATCCTTTTAGGAAAACAGTCAATATTTTAGCAAATTTGTTTCGTGCCACATACATTTTACACTTCATCTTAAAACCCAGTTGCATAAATAAACAAATAAAGTAACACAGTAGACCAGTGCTTTAAAAATGTTCCTGAAAATAAGATTTGTACACTATATAAAATATACTCCCAGCACAGATGAGCCAAAAAATTATGACCACTTGAAGAATATGCTGTTGGTCCTCCGCGTGCCACCAAAACAGTGCCGACCTATCGAGGCATGGACTCTACAAGATCCCTGATGATGTCCTGTGGTGTCTGGCACCAAGACATTAGCAGGAGATCCTTCAAGTCCTGTAAATTGAGAGGTGGAGCCTCCGTAGATCGGACATGTTGGTCCAGCACATCCCACAGATGCTCAATAGGATTTAGATCTGGAGAATTTGGAGGCCAGGGCAACACCTTGAACTCTTCATCATATTCCTCAAACCATTCCCGAACAATATGTGCAGTGTGGCAGGGCGCATTATCAAAATCAAATCAAATCACTTTATTGTCACACAGCCATATACACAAGTGCAATGGTGTGTGAAATTCTTGGGTGCAGTTCCGATCAACATAGCAGTCGTGACAGTGATGAGACATATACCAATTTACAATAACATCAAATTAACACAACACAATTTAAACATCTGTTATACACATAATTACACTCAACAATATACAAATAATAACATACACTGTACAGTATACAATACGCTGTTTTTTTTTTTTTTTTTTTTTTTACTATATAGATACACATTATTCAATAAAAATTAAAAATAAAAATATATTAAAAAAAGTATATATATATATAGAATGTACAGTATTGTACTGTATTGACATTCAGGCTGTCGGTTGATAGTCAGTTGTTAACAGAGAACATAATATAATAATAATAATATAATTTATGACAGTCCGGTGTGAGATATAAGAGTAAGGGTAATAAAGTGCAGTGCTGATGTATTTTGATCGTGGGAGATCAAGAGTTCAGAAGTCTGATTGCTTGTGGGAAGAAGCTATCATGGAGTCGGCTGGTGCGGGTCCTGATGCTGCGATACCGCCTACCTGATGGTAGCAGTGAGAACAGCCCATGGCTCGGGTGGCTGGAGTCTCTGATGATCCTCCAAGCTTTTTTCACACACCGCCTTGTATATATTTCCTGGAGGGAGGGAAGCTCACCTCCAATGATGTGTCTGGCAGTTCGCACCACCCTTTGCAGTGCTTTGTGGTTGTGGGTGGTGCTATTGCCATACCAGGCGGAGATACAGCCAGTCAGGATGCTCTCCACAGTGCAGGTGTAGAACCGTGTGAGGATGTGGCGGTTCATTCCAAACTTCCTCAGCCGTCTCAGGAAGAAGAGGCACTGATGAGCCTTCTTCACAACGACTTCAGTGTGGACGGACCATGTGAGTTCCTCAGTGATGTGGACACCCAGGAACTTGAAGCTGCTGACTCTCTCCACCGGTGCTCCATTGATGGTGATGGGACTGTGTTCTCTGTCTTTTCTTCTGAAGTCCACCACAAGCTCCTTTGTCTTACTGACGTTGAGGGAGAGGTTGTGCTCCTGACACCAGTGTGTCAGAATGTGCACCTCCTCTCTGTAGGCTGTTTCATCATTGTCAGTGATCAGACCTACCACCGTCGTGTCATCAGCAAACTTAATGATGGCATTGGAGCTATGTGTTGCCACACAGTCATGTGTGTACAAGGAATACAGTAGTGGGCTGAGAACACAGCCCTGCGGGGCTCCAGTGTTGAGGGTTAGTGATGAGGAGATGTTGCTGCCTATTCTAACCACCTGGCGTCTGCTTGACAGGAAGTCCAGGATCCAGCTGCACAGCGAGCTGTTTAAGCCCAGAGCCCGGAGTTTCTCATCTAGCTTGGAGGGCACTATGGTGTTGAATGCTGAGCTGTAGTCTACAAACAGCATTCTCACATAAGTGTTCTTTTTTTCCAGGTGGGAGAGAGCAGTGTGTATTGTAGATGCAATGGCATCATCAGTGGTGCGGTTGTTGCGGTAAGCAAACTGCAGCGGGTCAAGATTGAGTGGCAATACAGAGCAGATGTAATCTCTGATTAGTCTCTCAAAACATTTGCTGATGATGGGGGTCAGAGCAACAGGACGCCAGTCATTTAAACAAGTTATTTTTGATTGTTTTGGTACAGGCACAATGGTGGATGTTTTAAAGCATGTGGGGACTACAGACAAAGAGAGGGAAAGGTTGAAAATGTCCGTAAAAACACCAGCCAGCTGGTTCGCGCACGCTCTGATGACGTGGCCCGGATTGCCGTCTGGGCCGCGGCTTTGCGGATATTCACCCGTCGGAAGGATCGGGTTACATCCGCTACAGAGACGGAGAGTGAACTAACCTCTGTAGCTTCAGCCGCGAGAGCTCTCTCCGCGAGGGCGGTGTTATTTCCCTCGAAACGAGCATAAAAAGTATTTAGCTCATCCGGTAGAGAGGCAGCGGTGTTCATGGCGGAGTTTTTATTCCCTTTAAAGTCCGTGATGATGTTAATCCCCTGCCACATGCTTCTAGAGTTGGTGGTGTTAAACTGTCCTTCAATCTTGCTCCTGTACTGGCGTTTTGCGGTTCTGATAGTTTTTTGGAGGGCATAACTGGCTTGTTTATGCTCCTCCACGTTCCTGGAATTAAAAGCGGAGGTCCGCATATTAAGTGCCACGCGAACATCGCTATTGATCCATGGCTTCTGATTCGGATAGATCCGTATTGTCCTGGTTGGAATCACTTCCTCTACGCACGTTCTGATGAAACACATTACGCTATCAGCGTAAAGCTCGATGTCGTCATCAGAGGCGGACCGGAACATCTCCCAGTCCGTGTGAACAAAACAGTCCTGTAGCGTAGAGTCTGATTGGTCCGACCAGCACTGGATCGTTCTGAGGGTGGGTGCTTACTGGTTCAATTTCTGCCTGTAAGCGGGCAGAAGCAGAATGGAAGAGTGGTCCGATTTGCCAAATGGTGGGCGGGGGAGGGATTTGTAGCCATCCCGGAACGGAGAGTAGCAATGGTCCAAAACCCGGTCCCCTCGTGTGTTGAAACTAATGTGCTGGTGATATTTTGGTGCGACTGATTTTAAACTGGCTTTATTAAAGTCCCCGGTCACAATGAATGCGGCCTCAGGGTGCGCGGTTTCCTGCTCACTTATACTCCCATACATTTCCTTGAGTGCCCGGTCTGTGTTGGCTTGTGGGGGGATGTACACAGCAGTGATAATGACCGCTGTGAATTCCCTTGGTAGCCAGAATGGTCGACACAGAAGCATAAGAAATTCCAGATCAGGAGAACAGAAAGACTTGATAGAATGTACGTTCCTCTGATCACACCAGGATTTGTTGATCATAAAACATACACCACCTCCTCTAGTTTTACCTGAGAGGTCTTTCGCTCTGTCCGCTCGGTGCACGGAGAACCCCGCGGGTTCAATGGCTGAGTCTGGAATCTCCGCAGACATCCAAGTTTCTGTTAGGCAGATAATGCAGCAGTCCCTCGTCTCTCATTGGAAAGAGATCCGCGCTTTCAGCTCGCAGAGCTTGTTATCCAGAGACTGAACATTTGCCAGTAAATAGTGGGTAGCGGGGGTCGATTTGCGTGGCATCTTTCTCTGATGAGAACGCCGGCTCTGTTTCCCCTTTTCCTCCTGCGTTTCCGCGGCCGTGCTGCCCAGACAAAGGGCTCCGCTTGCTTGTTTGTAAACAGCGGGTTGGCATTGAGGAATTTGAAGTCCGGTTTTCGGTGTGAGATCGCTGAACCAATGTCCAAAAGTGTTTGTCTGTCGTAGACAATAAGGCAGACAACATCCAAGACAAAAAACATAAGAATTGTGAACAAAACAAACAAAACATTGTGTCGGAGCTCGCAACGCAGCAGCCATACTCGGCGCCATCTTGAGTTCCACTCAGAGGCCACTGCCATCAGAGAATACCATTGCCATGAAGGGGTGTACCTGGTCTTCAACGATGTTTAGGTAAGTGGCACGTGTCAAATTGACGTCCACATGAATAGCTGGATTTCCAGGGTTTCCCAGCAGAACATTGCCCAGATCATAACACCCCTTCCACAGGCTCGTCATCTTCCCACAGTGCATCCTGGTGCCATCATTTCCCCAGGTAAACAGCGCACACGTACATGGTTGTCCACGTGATGTAAAAGAAATGGGACTTATCGGACCAGACAACCTTCTTCCACTGCTTCAATGTCAAGTTCTGACGCTCGCGTGCCCATTGTAGGCGCTGTCGACGGTGGACAGGGGTCGCAGCCCCATACGCAGCAGGGTGCGATGCACTGTGTGACACATTCCTTCTGTAACCATCATTAAAATTTTCAGTGACTTGTGCCACAGTAGACCTACTGTTGGTTTGGACAAGACGGGATACCCTTCGTTGCCCTTGCACATCGATGAGCCTTGAGTGCCCAACACCCTGTCGCCAGTTTGTGGTTTGTCCCTCCTCGGACCTCTGTCGGTCCGAGGAGCACCCCACTGTGCTGACCGGGAGCACCCCACAAGCCTTGTCATTTCAGAGATGCTCTTGACCTAGTCGTCTGGCCATAACAATTTAACCTTTGTCAAAGTCGCTTAGGTCTTTACTGTTTATGTTGACTACAAGAACTGATTGTTCGTTTACCATCTAATCTACCCAGACCTTGACATGTGGCCTTGTTAGGAGATGATCAATGTTATTTGCTTCACCTGTGAGTGGTCATAATGTTTTGGCTAATCAGTGTGGTGTAATGTAATGTAAAAGAATAGAATAGAATAGAATCTGGTAAAAGTTGCAGATTTAGGCCATGTCCATACTAATACTGTATGTTTTAGACTGAAATCTCGAAAACGCTCTCCGTTACCACATACTTTGGAAACCGTGACGTAGGAAACTGAAAATTGAGTTTTCAAACAAAAACGCATTTGTGTGGATTTGTAGGGGTTATTCAAGAACTGGAGGAATAGAATCTGCAATCCTACTTTATTGCTTTAAAGCCCCTAAGCAGTCCACTTAACACTGAGGTTGCCTCAGAGGAAGTGTCCTTGTCAAGTGGCTTTGGATAAAAAATAAAAAAAAATCATCCACTAAATGCCAAGGTACTAACTCAATATTTAGCAGTTTAAAACTTTTGGAGAATAGAGTCAAACTTGAAATGATGAATAAAATATGCAAACAGGCGCTCCATGCTGGTTTTCTAATTTGTCTGAGTATCCAAAGAAATTGTCTGAAGCCAGTACTCAATGTCTGCCACTGCAGGGGCCACTGACACTCAGTATTGCCCTCTAGAGATGGACATATAAATCAGTTCGAAGATGGGATGGAAATCCATCCAGAAAGCCCCTCAGGAGGGCCATTGGATTCTGTCCAATATACACAAATGAAGCATGATCAACGAACAAAAGACCTGTCACTATGAGTCCTAATGAAATCCAGTGGATGCTATTGAGTGACCTTTTGGATGATGCCCCGTGCTGTGGACTTGCAGATGTTTAAATGGACAGAATGTTTACTAAGAGGTGGTGTTTGCTTTTAGTAGTTATCTGAGTGGGCACTGCCAATACAGAAATCTATATGGACTGGAGTGACCCCTTGCAGGGTCACGTCTGGCTCTCCCAGAAGGCATTGTACTGTATGCTTTCTTGTACAAACTTCACTTATATTCTTGTGCAGCCAAGATCTTCAAGGGTGAATCTTACAAAACCTCTCACGAATACTGTATGTTCATATTTCAGCCCAAAATGCAAAAGAAAGAAATTAGAACTATATTTTGGATTAAGGTAAAGTGTGCCATTTATTTATGTTAAAATACTTTCTCCTGTCCCAGCTTAATTTAACAAGTAAGCCATTCATATGTTGATTACACCGTGGGTCTGTGACACTATCAAAACAGTTCTCTGCTTGTTTGAGCATCCGGACCAGCCTAATACAGCAATATTGGCTCAATCAATGGTGTGAGTTTGGGACGGGACTATCTGATTTTCTGACCAATGAAAAATGGGGATTGTGTTCAAGAAATCTGGTTGAAAACAGTGATTATTTTTGCAATTGGGTTATTGACAAATGAGGTTGTCCAAGGTGATAAAAATCTAGTTTAAAACACGTGTCAAGTTCGTAGAAATGTAATCTTTATGTCCATGTTGGTTTCACAAATTGTTGAAAAACATTTATAGCATTTTCTACAATAAATTAATAAATAAATAAATAAATAATGAATGGCTAAAAAATTTCCTGTGGTGTAACCATCCAGTAAAACGTATTAAAATTATTTCCCTTGCACCTTGATATATATATATATATATATATATATATATATATATATATATATATATATGAGAGTGTACACAACTTAATCATTAATTTAAAAGTTTTCAAATGTAGTTTTTAAGGTAAAAAAAAATGTTTTACAAATATCTTTAAGAAAGTCAAGAATATCAGAAAGTTTTCTCGGGTTTACTCCATATGACCTGAACAAAATGTACCTTTTCATAAAAATGTCAAAATATTGATTTTTAATTATATGATTAAAAAATATATATATATATATTTTATAATTATAATTTTTTTTTTAAGTTTTAAAGGAGTCCTGTCTGTTTATTGTGGTTATTTTGTTTGTTTATTTTTTGTCACACATGTTGGTTATACCACATGACTTTGATTTGGTGGAAAATGTTTTTTTTTAAGAATTCCAGCTTTTAATGAGACTTTGAATTTTGCTGTTTCGTATGGGTACACACAATGAATTTTTTTATTATTGATTTTGAACTCAGAAACTAAAAACATTTTAATCACAGAAGAGGTGTATTTAAGTAATTGTTTTGTGTGAATTGCCATTTTTCTGTATTTTTGAATAACTAAATAGATCTGGACAAAAAATAATAATATTTTGGAGGGTGAAATGTGGACATGTTTTTGTTAGATTCACCCTCCAAGGAACTTCTCTATAAAATCAGTCTGGCATTTTTGTGTCTGTTTATTTATGAGAAAAAAATGAAGCAGTATAACAAAAGAAAAGTGCACATAGGCACATTGGACTGAACAAGTTGTTATTATGCTTTCATACTGGAGCTTAAAATTGTCAAGATAAGGTAATACATAATTTCAATCAAGCTTATCAGCTGTAAACACACTAAGAAAGAGTAATGCATTATGGTTATTACCTTAACCTCTGACATTAATCCTGCAACAGATGGTTCAAGCCTGTAGGCCTGGTCTAGAATATCATGAAAATCTCTTGGAGGAGATTTAAATCAGAAGACATTTCTCTTTTCTCTCTCTTTTCATCTCCTTATCTTCTCTTATACCTCTCCTGTCAAAGACGGTGGCACACCCAAGAGAGCCTCAGGAGCAGTGAAGGGAAACTACCCACTGCAGAGAAAAAGCCCCTCTCTCTACTTGTCACTCAGTGTTAGATGTTGTGGATGACAATGTGAAAAGTTTATGCTTTCCCACTGAGATGTGTGTGTGTTTGTGTGTGAGGTGTTGTGGGAACTACTTTAAAACTGTAGCTTAGTGTTGCCATATCTTGCTAGATAAACAAGCAAACTGATCCAAAAAACATGCCAAAAATAAGGGTCTTGCCTCTACAAAATAAGCCTAAATAAGCGACCTCAAGTTTTTAATGACATTATGTAGAGTGTGGCTCAAAAGGGCTGAGCACTAGCAAGCATAATTACGACGCAACCTGTGATTACCCATTTGTACAAGCAACTTGAAAATCCACTTATAATAAGCGGATATGACAACACAGCTACTTATTATTTAATGTAGTAAAACTATTGTCAGGCTCCCCTTTTAAAGGAATTTTCCGGGTTCAATACAAGTTAAGCTCAGTCGACAGCATTTGTGGCATAATGTTGATTACCACAAAAATTAATTACGATTTATCCTTCCTTTTCTTCAAAAAAAGCAAAAATGTGGGTTTCAGTGAGGCACTTACAATGGAAGTGAATAGGGTCGTAAATGTAAAAATACTCATTGTTTCAAAAGTATAGTCACAAGATATAAAGAATATGCGTTAACACAATTTTATTGTGTAAAGTTCTATCCAGTTTTACAACTTCATTGCAACGACTATGAAATGCTGTAAACCCTAAAACCCTAAAATGACCATAAAAATGACAATTTAAACAACTTTGCAGCTCAAATAATAGATGAGTTTTAACAGAAGAATTAATGTTAGTGCTTTTATCAAATTAAAAGCTTCACATTTATGCCTTCACATTTATGGCGATTTTTGCTTTTTTGAAGAAGAAAAGGACATTAATCAACATTATGCCACAAACATGCCTGTTAATTAAGATTAATTAAACCGGGAATATTCCTTCTGAAGAGATATGATAGGTGTGGGTGAGAAACAGATAAATATTTAAGTCCTTTTTTAACTATAAATCTCCATTTTCACTTTTACTTTCAGAATGTGAAAGTCAAAGTGAAACTGGAGATTGATAGTAAAAAAAAAAGGTTTGTTCTGACCCACACCTATCATATCACTTCTGAAGGTATGTATTAAACCACTGGAGTCATATGGATTACTTTTATGCTGCCTTTATGTGATTTTTGGAGCTTGAAAGGTCTGTTAACCATTCACTTGTATTGTATGGACCAACAGAGCTGAGAAATTCTTCTAAAAATCTTTGTTTGTGTTCTGCAGAAGAAAGAAAGTCAGACACATCTGGGATGGCTTGAGCGTAAGTAAATGATGAGAGAATTTTCATTTTCATTCCTTTAAGTTAGAAGTGTTGCTACTTTAAGTTAGATACTACCCGACACTGTGTGTGTGTGTGTGTGTGTGTGTGTGTGTGTGTGTGTGTGTGTGTGTGTGTGTGTGTGTGTGTACTATGTGTGTACCTGTCACTATGTGGAAAAACAGAGGGTGTGGAGAATGCTTTCTGAGAATCTGGGAGTGGGAGTTTCGGAGAGCCCTGGACATAATAGGACATCAGGTCTTGATGCATGCACCTGGGTCCTGTCGCAAGAGCTCCGGTTCACAGCTGGAAGAGACAATAATGCCATTACCCCTACCGAATCCATCACAGTCCCAGATGACTCATATGTTTCTGTAGGAATGTGCATGTTTTGACTAAGGGCGTTTAACGGAGGATGCATGCAAAATGTCCCTGTCAGGGAATCGAAACACCTGCTTGCAAATATGTCACAAATACGGTACGGAAAATAAGAAAACAAAAGACACCCATTCACACTAAGACAGATTACTGCGCAATGGATGACTTCCATGCACACCATTGCCAAGCACATTTTGATTAACATGTTTGCATTGCAAAGTGCTGTGCATTTTCACCACAATGATCTTACAAATGCAAATGCATGAATTTGTCATAGTTTTGAACAAGCATCTCTTTCTGAAATATTGGTAAACCTTCTCACACTAAGGTTTCAGATGCATTCAATCTCCCTTGTTTGGACAAATCTGACAAAGCCTTTATGTTTAAGAACAGCAGTAACTCTGTTATCAAACTGAGTGTCATTTTTTAAAAGATGTGTTTCCATTAAAGAAATGCCAAAGGGGAAAGGATCTATCCCTACCCTGCAAGATTGTTAATCACATCTCCTCTTGTTTAAGGGGGGTCTTGGAACCAATGTCTATCACAGTAGCCCGAGGAGGTAGAGCACTGAAATGAATGAAAATGAAAAGAGTGTCAGTAAGAGGAGTTTTACGTGCTCGGCAGTGGTGGCGAGCATGGAACATGAAGTGAGGGGGCGTTCACACAGTAAGCATTATGGCTTTCCATCTGTGCTATTTTACACTATTTGTCTGTTTCTGCATTCAAGTCCTTCTGAGAAGTTCATACTTACAAGATCAGAAGTCGTAAATACTATATTCATATGTCTTTCTTTTTCTCTTATTAACAAAGACAAGAAGCTTTTTTAGCATCAGTGCAACAAAATGTAGAGTAGGTAAAGCCGTGCAGTAGGTGTGTAATCAATGCATTATCTATCTGTTTTATCATTCTCATGCCGCCAAATGTAATGATGGGAAATGTAGTTTTGTTGCACTTGCATGTTGCCTCATGAACATAATAAATTACAGTAATCTTATTTTCTGGCAAGCTTTATTACTATTCTTCATTAAAAGTAAAAAAAATAAAATTAATTCAAACTAAACTGCACAGTCAAAATCCATTGGTAAAACTGAATTATTAATTTTTTTTTCCGGCCATGATTCTTGAATGGACACACCCACAACGCCCTTGACTCGTACCATGGGCACGTTTTAAGACAGCGTGTCAAAACTAACTTTTAAATGTTTAAAGCTGAAGTATGTAACTTTTTCAGTGCTAAAACACTTTCTCATATGCCAGCTTAATATGCAGGGAAAATAAGTAAGCCTATCATTGTTTAATATCCTTGAAAACTGTAAACACTGTGTCTCTGTGGCACTATGAAAATTCCTCTGCTTGTTTTGAGTGCCCCATCTCAAGAGAGACAATAACATTGACTCCACCAATGGAGTGAGTTGGGGGCGGGACTATTTTGCAATTCCATTTGGTGGCACTAATGGCACATTAATTAAATACTTCAGCTTTAACTTTAAGGTGAAATCGTTTACATCAAAAAGTAAAGGATGACAGAATTTTTTATTTTTGAGTAAACTGTTACTTTAAGAAAGGTTAAGTTCCATTCAGTTGCGCTCCGTCCATTGTGAACGCAGCGTAATGGGCAGTTCACACCGAGCGCTTTTTCATTTTTTTATTTTATTTATTTATTTATTTTTTATGTAAAAAAGCGCTGGACGGATATTTTTGACCATTAAGATATCAACGTTTTATTTATTAACTTATTTATTTACTGACGCCGTGTCAAGTGCAAAATAGCTTAAAAACGTGTCTCGAGACACATGCATTGTGTTCTGTTCGTGGCGCTGCGTCAAACTTGTTTTAGCATAAACACGCATTCGGTGAACGTGTTTTTGTGTCCGTTTGCGTTCCATGTAAACATGCGCAAGACGGACGTCTTCGACCATTTGTCCAGTTTTTTTAGCGTCTCGCGCAGGATCGCCGCGTTTTTAAGACGCCGTGTCTGGAGAATAAAATATGAAAATAAATAAACAAATAAATAAAATAAAGAACGTCAACTTTTAAAAGCGCGCATCGAGACACCTGCGTTTTGTTCTTTTCGTGGCGCTGCATCTGGCTTTTTTAGCGCAAGAACACGTGGAGTGCGCGGACGGGGATTCTGCAGGAAATACCTTGTAGAGCAGCGGTTTACACTCAAGACTAAATATAGATCCATCACGAGGGAATCCGGACACCGCGCCTCCCCACGCACAGTTCATATATTGTCATGTTTTGATTAACTGGAAAGTTTGATAGCTCAGGTGCCATCTTTTAAATGATTAATTGTCAATCATTTTTATTTTCTTTAGAAAAAAAGATATCTATGCGCGTAAAACGCACTGTAGACTGGTGAACAGTGCTGAGCACTCGCTATCCAACAAGTGTACAGTCGAAGCGCGACTGTTGCGTCTTAAGCAGCTACTTAAGAGAGAACAATCAGATTGGAGACGAACCGGAGCTCGAATCGATCCACGCACCATCGGTTCCGCCACGCACATACTTTGTCGCAGTGATAAAATGCATGTTTGTTTGACTCGTGTCGTGTGAGCTGGTGGATTATATGGCTCTGCTAGTTATCTGCCGATGGAGCCGCCGTAATTCGTTGTCTTGATCACTTTACGCGTAGCTTTGCGGAATTTAAACAATCCAGAGAGCTGACAGTTTTCGTATTGACTACTATTTGAAGGTAAACTGAACTCTCAAAAACGACCTGGAACACCAGCGACCTGCGAAAACTTGCAAATCCCCCACCTGGTTTATTGGAGAGGGCTGCGCAATTGCGCGCGCTGCGAGAGCGCAACCCTACTATCGGACATTTCCAAGGAATCCACTCTCTCTCTCTCTCTCTCTCTCTCTCTCTCTCTCTCTCTCTCTCTCTCTCTCTCTCTCTCTCTCTCTCTCTCTTTGGATCACATCCCTTTTGTCCACACGTCTTTCTCTATGGTTTCAGTCCGATCTAATGGACTCGGGGTTCTGCAACCACTCTGAAAGAGGGGTTCAAAGTTGCCGTGTGGACAGTAGAATCATATATGAGGATCATTACACAGGTGCTGTCCAACACAGACCGCAGAAATGCCTATGCATCCGGTGACTTCCACGTTGATGTACCGGGGGATCTGCACGATTCCAGATATCCTGTCATACCGTGCACCGGTCAACCTGCCTGAAGATGAAGTGGAAGGTAAGTGAGAGATTCCAGATGGCGTTTTAACCCCTCATTTTGTTACAGTCTGTTCAGATAAAATATGTTTATGTAGATGTGAGCATTAAATTAACCGGACCTTACTAGTTCTTGGGTTGCATTCCTGTTTTTCAACCCGCTTCTTGTTTTGCGCACCTGTTTGGTGACTTTTGTCTTTCACGGAATGACCCAATTTCGAGCAAAAGCCGATTCTAAGTGAAACGAAATCAATGCTTTTCTTTAATCTTGGTTGGAATTTGTATCTTGTAGATCAGCACCATGGATAGCGGAGTCCATATAAAACGCGTAAGCTCTGTGAAACTGAAAGTCTTCACAGAGCCACAGAGAATTCTAACTAACACATATTCGCATTTCTTTCTCTTGGCTTATAAACCTGCTCTAAATACATCACAACCATTAAGTGCATCCACTGATCAACCTTCTTGGAAATACAGAGAAGCAGGTAACACAAGATTTCCATAATCAATCAGTTATTAACTTTTTCATCAGTAGCATACAACATAGCACAACATAGCACAATGTACTCTTAAATGTAATGTACGTGTTTGAACACATTCTTAAAATCTAAAGCAATTGCTTTCTAATTCTGTAAGTATAAATACATAGTAAATGGGTCTGTAATTGTGGATGTATTCAAACAGGAAAGAAGTGACAGTTTCAAGCAAACATACCCAGCCAAATTAATATTCGAGGACACACTGTTGTATTTTGACTGATCTGAAGAATAACGTTAATGTTGGCTCAGTGCAAATTGTTTATCAAGATAAATCCTTTGTGACACTTTTATGATTAGTCTTTAAGTGAGAATATCAGCGCTCCACTGCAATTCCATTCATCAAGGGATGTTTTCTATCAGGAAACTGAATCTAGTTTTATAAAGATTCTATCCACTATTCTCATATTCTCTTTAAAAAAAAAAAAAAAAAAAAAGAAAAAAGAAAACACACAAAATCCGACAGTACTGTTATCCTGAACAGAAATGAACTAAAATGATGATGATAACATGGCAAATGGAAGATTATAGAAATGGGGGGAGGTCACATGGTAGTTTGCTATCTCTGTACATGCAGTAAATAACAGTGAGCATACATACTGTACACGTGTGTGCATGAGTGAATGCGGAAGTCAATTTATTTGCAAATGTGCTTGTACATTCAGGAGGAAAATGTGTGCCACAGGTGGTCATCCCAAATAATTTAGTCTGTGTCGCATTTTTCATACCCCTCACCGGGAGGGTAAATATACATAAAGCTAAGACCTGCATAAGGTTTCATACTCATACCCAGAGTTGGGATGGTTACTTTTGATATGTATTCCACTACAGATTACAGAATGCATGCTGTAAAATGTAATTTGTAACATATTCCATTAGATTACTCAAGGTCAGTAACGTATTCTAAATACTTTGGATTACTTCTTCAGCACTGGTATATTTTTTCACTTGTTTTGACTATAAAAACTCTGCCAGTACAGTAAGACAAAATACACATGTTAAAAATACATTCTCTGAAAAACCTAAATATCTTATGCAGTGTTGTTTCTAAAACAAGATAAATCAAACTGATCTTGTTTAAAGGATTGTTAGATATTTTTACAGGAAAACAATACAAAAATTCTCATCAAGAATACGATTTTTGCACTAATATCAAAGGTCTTACTAGAAAAAAAAGTAATTATGATCCAATGTGAATTTTCTTGATAAAAAAATATGATCGTGCCTGGTAACATGTGCATGTAAAATGGCTAGAAATAGCATTTTAGCTTAGTGTAAAGCTGACAATTTACACAAGGTTTATTTCTATTTCTTCTGCTCCAAACTTACTTCTCTGTCTGCTTGTATGAATGTAACACATCATAAGAAAGTGTTTCACCGCTGTTCAAATGCACTTTGGATCACATCATTTATATGTATAAATGTTTTCCATCTGAAAGGACTAAATATGAAATGAAACAAATGACAATAAAATGCAAAGTAATCCCTTCAGTAATCAAAATACTTTTTGAATGTAACTGTATTCTAATTACCAATGATTTAAATTGTAACTGTAGTGGAATACAGTTATTTATTTTGTATTTTAAATACGTAATCCCATTACATGTATTCCGTTACTCCCCAACCCTGCTCATACCCCTTCAGCTTTTGCATAGATTTGCACAGCAAATAGTAAACAAGGCAAAGACAGTTATACATCATGGACCAAATTGGTCTTGTTCTACATCGAGGCCAGTGGTTCTCAACCTTTTTTGATGAACACCCCCCTACTTGATGCAACTTTGATGAATTGCATAATTGTAAAGTTTTGTTAATAAATTCAGCAGGCTTACGCATCATGAATATGAGACCAAACCTTGTGTTTCTTGAATTCAAGCATATGGAGGGCTATGTCTGGGGCCTATACAATAAAAATGCAAAGACAGAAACTAATAATAAAAGTGGTATTGTTATTATATATCAAAAATAAGTGAAAAGACCAATAATATTGCATATTTTGTCCCACTGAAATGCTCATTCTACATTACAGCATTGATTTTGAGTTGGATGTAGATGTAAATTTACTGGTATCAACAACAGTAAGGTTATCTATAGCATCTGTAAAAAGTAAAAAGTTAACACATGTTACTAAATTATTCTAACAGTATGACTGCATACTGAACTCCTTTCATCAGTTTCTTACTGATTCAAATGAGTCATCTCTTGGAATTTCTGAAGGCAAACAAGATCAGTTATATTTTCTTACACTCAAACTAAAATATTTTAGCATATTTTCTTTAGGATTTACCCATTTCTATTTAATCAAAAAAAGAAGAAAAAAAAAAGAAATAAAAAAGAAAAAAAAAGAAAGAAAAAAGAAAAAAAAGTGTATTTTGCATTTGCCCTTATCAAAATGTAAATGCATTTATTTATTTATTTTTATCATTTTAACAGTTGTATTTGTAACAAGACCATAAGCACATGGAAGCATGGATCATCTTCACTACCGTGATTAGATATAACATGATTTCTATAAAACAAATTATGGCATTTTTGTAATTGCAAACAGTAGGCCTACTCTAAACACATGTAAAAACGATAAATACAAAATATAAACATTTAAAAGTTGTAACAAAAATGTATTATATTCACTCACTCCCCTAATATAGCCTATTATAAATTTAATAGAGCTGAAGTAGTGATATTATAATATTTATTATCAATCTATTTCTGCCTAAAATACAGTTAGTGTTACTATAGTAAATTCAAGGGTCGTCATGTAGAATTCTGTGCTGAATTCAAACGGTTTCCATATCTTGCGCTGTGCTTCTCACTGGTTCTCGCAGTGCTGCAATGATCAGAGGTGCACATTTAAGAGCTCGAGACCGGTCTGTTGTAAAAACACACCTGCTTTGCACTCACGCTGCTCTGTCCATTGAGCCGTATCCATCTACAGAGCCATACAGGTGCATTAGCTGAGGTTCTGACTTCATTGACGCTGCTAAACCAGATACTGCAGATGTGTCGCTAGACTTCAGAATCAGATGAACCTTGGTACAAATGCATACCAACCCATATAATGGAGTCTAGATAAACATTTGAATGCAAATAGGAACTTGATGATAGATTTGATTATTATGACTGATAAACACCCCCCATTTGTAACCTAATGCCCCCCTCTCTACATTTGCTCTCTGCACCCCCTGGCATCCTTTAAACACCCACTGGGGGTCGGTACCGCCCCCATTGAGAACCCCTGATTTAGACGATCAGATGCGTGTGACTTAAAACGCTAAGTAACTAACTGAATCAAAGTCATGAAATCAGCTAGTTAGGAACTATTAGCTGGCTAGCAGATATCATACTAGCTGGATATCTAGCTATCTGGCTAATATGATATTGTTGTGCAGCTGTGGTTGCCAGAATAATTATGTAAAAAATACAGTAAAAATGTAAACAACTTTACAGATCAACTTGTACATTTTACAGTTCATAATGTATTTTTAATCCCCATAGTATTTACAGAAGTGCATATGATGACATGAAGTTAATTAGTAGTGGCTCTTCCAGGAGCAATGACCAGTAAACATGTAGAGACAGTACTCAGTGTCACTCACACAAACACTAAACACCATCAGGGTAACACATGTGAAACTGAAATAATGCAATAAACATGAACTAAACTACATGAAATATAACACAGAACACCCCAATGTACATAACTGATATTAAAAATATGAAGAAACGTAACTATTTCCATAAAATATAATGCAATGTAATTTTTACCGTAATTTTAACAGTAAAAACTACATGTACTCTCTTGTTAAACATAATATAAATTTTAACCATTAATTACACGGGAAAATCATACTTTTTACATCTAAAAATTATTATTATTTTTTTTTAACTAAATTTTACCGTAAAACTACATGTATTGTCTTTTTAAATATATTAAAACATTTTGATGTATATTTTACAGTAACTACTCATTAACCAATTTAAGTTTTTTTACTGTAGCATTTTTACAGTCTTTTACCATTAAAATTACAGAACATTTTTACAGTTCAGCTATCGACTAAACACAACAACAACTCTGACATCAACACCACTACTGTTTATTTATGTTACGTTTTTTCATTATCCATAGCGCTGTCAGATCCGCTAATTTTTTGACATGGGCAAGAAAGTCTTTCAGTGGACGCAATGACTTTTACGTTACAGCAATTACGTCATGCTGCTGACACACGTCGGACCAAAACCAGAAAGAAGAACATTGTTGGAAACTTAAAAATGAATGAGCATGAGGAGAGTCAAATGTCCCGCTGAAGACGATCAAATTGTGGAAAAAAGTTCACACACCTTATGTAGGATTAAATCCTAAACTGAGAATAATATCTGTACTTCAAATATAGCTTACCCTGCATGTGGAGTTTACTTGTAATTCATTCTTGAGGTCATTCCTTCATCATTAATGATAAATGTACTGTATATTGTAGGGAGAAACAGCTGGGTCCTCAATATGGATGTTGAAGAATAAAAACTCAGAGTCAGGTTTTGCAATAATCAAATGAGAGAGAGTTTACTGATTGTTCTCTGTATGTTCAATATGCATCACAAGTCATTGAGATACAACAGTTAGAAAGACAGGAAGTCGAAGTGAAGTTTTACAAACTTTCCAAAGTAATTATAGTCATCTGCAAATTACATTAAGGGTGTCATCGTACCACAGTTTCTAGCATTCTGGTAGGTCAATTACTTCAAACATTTTTACATATTAAAAATATGGGCTGTTTCCATCTTCGTGCAAACAATAGTTGTTAGCCACAACATTAATCAAGTTCCCATCCTTGGTTGAAACAAACTTATGGTCAGATATCAGAGGTTAGCTAACAGTTATGACTACTCCTTATTTCTTTCAAGGAGAGCAGTTAAAATCATTGGAAGTTGTTTTTGACCATGGCAAAGTCACATTTGATAGGGCACAATATCCGTAAATAATTTAGAGACATGAGTTATTGAGACATGCAATGTGTAGGTGTTATCTTCTTCTCAGGAACAGAGGCCTTCTCCCCAATCTTTTTTTTCTCCCCTTTTTCTCCTCAATTTGAAATTCCCAATTCCCATTGTGCTCTAAGTCCTCGTGGTGGCGTAGTGACTCGCCTCAATCCGGGTGGCGGAGGAGGAATCTCAGTTGCGTCCGCGTTTGAGACCGTCAATCTGCACATCTTATCACGTGGCTTGTTAAGCCGTGGAGACATAGTGTGTGTGGAGGCTTCATGCTATTCTCTGCGGCATCCACGCACAACTCACCATGTGCCCCACTGAGAGCGAACCACATTATAGTGACCACGAGGAGGTTACCCTGTGTGACTCTACCCTCCCTAGCAACTGGGCCAATTTGGTTGCTTAGGAGACCTGGCTGGAGTCGCTCAGCACACCCTGGATTCGAACTCGCGTCTCCAGAGGTGGTAGTCAGCGTCTTTACTCACTGAGCTACACAGCCCACCAACCCCCCCTTCTCCCCAACCTTGATGGAATGCCGGGCCTCACCATCTGTGGAACATTAGGACAGAGCACAGAGAGAAACAAGAGAGCTCACCATTGCTGCATCTAGTTCCCTACTATTATAGTAAATTCATGTTTCAATGAGGGAGATCATAATGGGGTAAATGTGTTGTCCAGTCATGGTTACTTTTACAAACCATAAAACAAAGATAATAACAAAAAATCATAACTACGATCTCTCTTACATTGCTACTTGTGATTAATCATTCCTCAGTATAATCAAATGGTTAAATAGGTTTTCATTAAGATTCAAGATTAAGATTCATAATGTAATAAAAATAGAAATAGAAATGGAATAAGTGCAATACAACATAAAATGCACATTCTCTGGAAGCCGGGCTAAATGAGTAACCACTGTTACTGCACTCCTGGAATGGGCCAGACCCTCAGTCACCCCTCAGATTACATACATATTACTTGTACCTTTTAGGAAAAGAGAACAGAACATTGATTAATATAATAAGAATAAGTAAGGATTATGAAATATAAGATATAACTTTCAAGAGCAAAGAGGGATTAGAATTTTTCTCCTTCAATATCATGATAAATACTGATATTGAAAGATTTGAAAAAAATATTTTTGGCTATATCGCATAGCCTTGGACACAGAGATGATACAACTGCTTCGCATTAGCAATCAACCAGTATGGGTTGTTTAATGGCCGATTCCGATACCAATATCTTGAGAGCATGAGCATGAAAGGCTGAAATATACAGTATAATACATTTTAATGGTAACAAATATTTAAAGACACTAATTTATTTTAAAATATTCACTAAAAAAGTATTTGAAAACAATGTTTATTATTCATCAACAATGCTGCTGTTAGATTTCGAAACTCACATCAGTTGGTATAACCACTTTTGTGTATCGGCCAATTATTTTAAATTATTGGCCAGTTAATTGGCTTGGCTGGTCTATCATTACCTCACATTGATCAAATAGGCCATACTTATCCTCATCTTAAAGATGTTTAGTTGTTTATTTGTGAATCTTATGTCAGAGCCAGGTTTTAGAACTTTGAACTTATTGATGTGTTTGATGCGCTGAGGGCAGATACTGAGATATAATCTGCCAGCTATATCTGCTTATCTTTATTTTAGTTAGCAATTCATTTTTCATCATAAATCCATCCTCATTCAAAATATAGAATGTAGATTATCGCCCAGTCAAAGCTCGAGGAATTCATTATCATTCTCAGTTAAAGACTGTTTGAGGTTTGGGGAAATTCCCTCACATACTGGAAATCTTGAGCCTCTGATAAACACCCCTTAACCCAGGATTCGATTTTATTTCAAAGAAAAATAATTGCTTCCTGTACGCATCTGAACTCAGAGGAAGTGGAAAGACATTTTATGTTTCAATATAGAGCGTAAAAGTGGGGTTCCAGATGTAAAACTCCCATTAATTTTCCATTAATCTCCCATTAACAGAAATATAGATTTTTAACGTTAATGTATAAGGATCAATGACACGACACATTAAAAACAGGGTTGCCATCTTTGGTTACTTGTTTGAAGTGAGATTTTGATGACATGCACGGTGCCTTTAAAGGGATAGTTCACACAAAAATGAAAATTCTCTCATCATTTACTCACCTTCATGCCATCACACATGCGTATGACTTTCTTTCTTCTGCTGAACACAATTAAAATTTTTTTTTTTTTTTTTTTTAAAGAATATTTCTGCTCTGAAGTTTCTCACAATGCAAGTGAATTGGTAACAACATTTTGAAGGTGCAAAAAGCACATAAAGGCAGCATAAAGTAATCCATATGACTCCAGTGTTTAAATCCATATCTTCAAAAGCAATATGATAAGTGTGGTTGAGAAACTGATCAAAGTTTGAGTTCTTTTTGACGATCAATCCCCACTTTCACTTTCAAATTCTTCTTCTTTTGTTTTTGGCAATTTGCATTCTTTATGCATATTGCCATCTACTGGGCAGGGAGGAGAATTTATAGTAAAAAAAAAAAAAAGACTTAAATATTTATCTGTTTCTCACCCACACTTATCATAATGCTTCTGAAGATTTGTATTTAACCACTGTCATATGGGTTACTTTTATGCTGCCTTTATGTGCATTTTGGACCTTCAAAATTTTGTTACCCATTCACTTGCAGTGTATGGACCTACAGAGCTGAAATATTCTACTAAAAATCTTTGTTTGTGTTCAGCAGAATAAAGAAAGTCATACACATCTGGGATGGCATGAGGGTTAGTAAATTAGATAATTTTCATTTTTTGGGTGAACTATCCCTTTAATGCGGCCCTGGACACACCCTAAAGTGTGCATATTTGATACTAGTCCTATCTTTTATTTCTAACACCACAACAAGGCCTAATCAAACCTTACAAGGCAAATAATGTTTTTTTTTTTTTTGTTTGTTTGTTTTTTTTTTTTTAAGTGCTCACTTATGCTAATTAACCTGGCATTCACAATTTCAAAAAATCCACACACTATGGCACAACCAGGGTTTTTCCTGGGTCTAAAAATGGTCTTCAGAGCTGGCTGAAGTACACTGTCACCCACAAGCTCACCCACAAAGTTGGTTGGTTACATAATTGCAGTTAATTACTGATTAATTCATTAATTATTGAATTGTATTTCACATTTACATTGGATATTTTGATTTTATTTATTTATTTATTTTTTAAATCAAACTAAATTAACTTAATTTAAATAACATCTTATTTTTGGTGTAGTTGTGGGTATACCAAGCTCTTAATTATTCACAGTAAGTCATCTCTTGAAATATCTGAAGTCAATCATGGCCAGTTCGTTGAATATCAGACATTACAGTATTAGAACAAAGAGGAAAACTTTACCCATAATTTTATACAAAATTCATGGAGGTCCAGACATTAAACCTCTTCATTTTACTTTGTACTTGCCTTTATATTGTTTAGCCTACCATGTTTCTTCCACTGTTTAACTGGCATTCATAGGACCATAACCAAAATGGATGGCTCCTCATTACCTGGTTAGGTCAATGTAGCTAGTCTTCCTAAAAAACAAACTATAGTATTTGTTATGAAAAATAAAATAAAAATAAAATACTAATATAACAATTATCTATTAGATTCCCCCTAATAGATTTAATATGAAGCTTTGACTTATGTGTTACTACAGAATAAGGGTGATGCAGTAAGGGTGATGATGTATATCTTAAAAAGCCTTGTAACTGATATTGGTGCATAGTTGTCTGCTCTTTACCTTGTCAGTACTGTTTATAATGTTGGGGCTGTCTAGCAGTTTCAGAGGTTTGACTTCTTACACATTGATTATAGAAGGCTCAAATGGGTTGCATAAGTTTTGTCATCTCCACCGAGATGTCAAATGAAGGCTTGTTCAGTCACACATTTGTTCCTCTCTGCACTATCAGAGAGCTCTGGTTGTCCTATTTCTTGGGCACACTGATGTGCGGTGGTAAATTTGCTTTGGCAGCCCGAAAATTTAAGTCATGCTGACTTGACGTGGGATTTATTTGGGTAGCATGAGAGCATAAGACAGAGCCTGAAAACGTGTGTCTCAGTTGGGGATCCTGCTTAAAAAATGCATTAAAAAAATGTAATTCACACAAAACAATTACTGAAACAATTTAATTTTAGAAATATTATTACAGTAATATTTGCAAAACTTTTGTCGATCAAATCAAAGTCAGGTGGTCTAACAAACAGGCTGGTTGCCATTTTGTAACCATAAAAAGGAAATGACCCCTTTAAATCCTCATGAGTGTGTGACAGGGACGTGCCGTACATATAAGCAAGTTAAGCCGTGCTTACCTAACAGAAGGGTGAAAAGAAAAATTACACTATGAAATATTTAAATATAATTGTTAATATAAACTACCGTTTTCATTCAAATTCATCATCTTTCATCTCAGTTGGGCAGCACAGAAAGTTATTCATTTATTCACACCGACACACCCTCAGCTATAAGCACTTTATATTATGCTTACTCTGATTCAAAGCATTGTTTACCACCATTTCATTCAACACTGTACGCCGTTACTACAAATGGCCAAGGTAAGCATGCTTACCAAAATGAGTAAGCCAATCAGAATCTCCTTCCTGCAGTCATCTGATTTTAGTTTTGTGTCAACACATTCAAGTTCACGTAACTAGTGCATTATCAAGTGCTAAAATTGATATAGTGTAAGCATCAGCGACCTACGGGGATTTCGCAAAGTTAATTTACAAGGAATCGAGAAAGAGAGGCAATCAAATCTTCAACAAGCGGGCAACTTTTGCAACAAAGTGACGGAGATGTTCATTCGCAAGTAGAGATGCGTGGATTTTGTATTCAAGTAAAGGTAAGTTAATATATTTATTAAAAAGCTGTGCTATTGATACTAGGTCGTAGATACTAGGTCATTGTTTCTGGTAATAAAGTGTATTAAAAATCTTTGATGCTTGCCTAGTCTCAAAGCCCATGGCACATGACTGGTGTGTGATTTTATTTTTAAAATATCAGATATTTTGAAATTTTTATGAAAAGTCACATTTTGTTCAGGTCAAATAGAGTAACCCTAAAAAAAACTTGATACTTGTGACTCAAACATTAATATATGTTTTACCTAAAGTTTATGTTGGAATTTATTTTTATTTTTTTAAATTTATGATTAAGTTTTGTGAGCTTACAGGTGCATCTCAATAAATTAGAATGTCATGGAAAAGTTCATTTATTTCAGTAATTCAACTCAAATTGTGAAACTCGTGTATTAAATAAATTCAATGCACACAGACTGAAGTAGTTTAAGTCTTTGGTTCTTTTAATTGTGATGATTTTGGCTCACATTTAACAAAACCCACCAATTCACTATCTCAAAAAATTAGAATATGGTGACATGCCAATCAGCTAATCAACTCAAAACACCTGCAAAGGTTTCCTGAGCCTTCAAAATGGTCTCTCAGTTTGGTTCACTAGGCTACACAATCATGGGGAAGACTGCTGATCTGACAGTTGTCCAGAAGACAATCATTGACACCCTTCACAAGGAGGGTAAGCCACAAACATTCATTGCCAAAGAAGCTGGCTGTTCACAGAGTGCTGTATCCCAGCATGTTAACAGAAAGTTGAGTGGAAGGGAAAAGTGTGGAAGAAAAAGATGCACAACCAACCGAGAGAACCACAGCCTTATGATTGTCAAGCAAAATCGATTCAAGAATTTGGGTGAACTTCACAAGGAATGGACTGAGGCTGGGGTCAAGGCATCAAGAGCCACCACACACAGACATGTCAAGGAATTTGGCTACAGTTGTCGTATTCCTCTTGTTAAGCCACTCCTGAACCACAGACAACGTCAGAGGCGTCTTACCTGGGCTAAGGAGAAGAAGAACTGGACTGTTGCCCAGTGGTCCAAAGTCCTCTTTTCAGATGAGAGCAAGTTTTGTATTTCATTTGGAAACCAAGGTCCTAGAGTCTGGAGGAAGGGTGGAGAAGCTCATAGCCCAAGTTGCTTGAAGTCCAGTGTTAAGTTTCCCCAGTCTGTGATGATTTGGGGTGCAATGTCATCTGCTGGTGTTGGTCCATTGTGTTTTTTGAAAACCAAAGTCACTGCACCCATTTACCAAGACATTTTGGAGCACTTCATGCTTCCTTCTGCTGACCAGCTTTTAAAAGATGCTGATTTCATTTTCCAGCAGGATTTGGCACCTGCCCACACTGCCAAAAGCACCAAAAGTTGGTTAATTGACCATGGTGTTGGTGTGCTTGACTGGCCAGCAAACTCACCAGACCTGAACCCCATAGAGAATCTATGGGGTATTGTCAAGAGGAAAATGAGAAACAAGAGACCAAAAAAATGCAAATGAGCTGAAGGCCACTGTCAAAGAAACCTGGGCTTCCATACCACCTCAGCAGTGCCACAAACTGATCACCTCCATGCCACGCCGAATTGAGGCAGTAATTAAAGCAAAAGGAGCCCCTACCAAGTATTGAGTACATATACAGTAAATGAACATACTTTCCAGAAGGCCAACAATTCACTAAAAATGTTTTTTTTATTGGTCTTATGATGTATTCTAATTTTTTGAGATAGTGAATTGGTGGGTTTTTGTTAAATATGAGCCAAAATCATCACAATTAAAAGAACCAAAGACTTAAACTACTTCAGTCTGTGTGCACTGAATTTATTTAATACACGAGTTTCACAATTTGAGTTGAATTACTGAAATAAATGAACTTTTCCACGACATTCTAATTTATTGAGATGCACCTGTATGTGTATTCAAGGTGCAAGGAAAGTATTTTAATACCTTTTACTTGGTGGTCACACCACATCACATTTTTAAAGTCATTAAATACTTTTTTTTATTTATTTTTTTATGTAGAAAATGATATAAATATTTTTCATAAATGTATGAAACCAACATGGCACAAATATTACATTTCTAGGAACTTGATACATATGTTTTAAACTAGATTTTTAAAAGATTTCTCATTTAGAGCATGCCAGGCAACCTTATTTCAATGACACATAAACCTTTCAAGACCAGCCTACCATGAGCTCCTTTATTGTTAAACTATGATAAATGCTTCTGTAGAATTTTCAGTGATTTTCACCTCATTTAAAAAAATCACATTCAATTGCCAATTTTTCAGTGAACAACTATACTACCTATAATCCTAAAAATATTTAATCTAAAACAATTAATCAATCAATCAATCAAGTTGCTGTTACCATCGAAATTTAAATCACATCAAAAATGCTGAACACCAACTCCCATGAAGCATTGAAAATTATGTAATCGTGCCGTCTCCCTATACTCTGAAACTAATAAAATATTTGTATATATTTAAATATTTTGCAATAAGCCTTATAATTAAGCTATATATATTTTATATTTATAATTAAAGACTGTAAGTGGATAGTTTTATATACTGCTAATTCTGATTTAACTATATATGCTTTATTGGATGCATAGTTCATTCCTACATAAAAGACGTTAAGTACAAAGTCTTATTATTTTGTCTTTTTATCAATTTATCAATATACTTTTTTGCTAAAACCAAATTTTGTAATCTTGTTCACCCAGGAGCTGGTTTGTTTGGTTTATGGCTTTGAACTCTTTATTGAAAAATTTCTTGAATGGAAAAAAAATATATATATCTATTCTGAAAACTAAGACCACTGAAAAAGTGGGTGGTCACTGTTGCGCTCTATATAACCAGTGACCCGGTTCACATGCCTTACATTGAATAAACATTCGTTACCGGTAATGCTTTCATTGAAGGCACATTCAATAAAAACCAGCAAACGCACTGCCTTGTGAAAGTGAAATTCAGTTAACGTCCAGGGCCCGTATTTACAAAGATTTTTTTAGAGTGGTTTTCTTATCACTAGGAGTTCCTAGCTATGAGTTTTTGCTTAAAACCTATTCACTAAACTGTTATGATCAAGTTTTAGCAAAGTCTTTCTAGCAAGTCAGTCCACTGTCGGCCATCTTTGGAATGCTCTTGGGAGGCTGTTTCCAGTCATGCCAGTGCAGCTCTTATCTACTTGAATGGAGAAAGACCAAAATCTCAAAAACGGTTGGTCAAGATTACGATCAAAGAACATATTTCAAATAAGCAATATAATCGGACAATATTGTTATAATAAATTTCTTTACCTTATATTACTCTAAAAAACGCAATTACCCTGGCTTGTATAGCTAATGCCCATGCACATTGTAGAGTTGATTGACAGGTGATGTTTGTATCTAAAAGGTGAGTGGCTCTTTTAACTGTAAGGCAGGACATCCTTTTTACGTCCGTTGACCGTTGGGTGCTCAGAGCTCCATGGCTGAGCGTTCTAGTTTCTCCCATTCATTTTAATAGAAGTGGCACATCTCTATTTTAATAGAAGTGGACCATCTCCAGAGATTATAAATAATCTCTGGTTTTCAACCACAGCTTTCATGCGTCTTGGCATGCTCTCGACCAGTCTTTCACATTGCTGTTGGGTGACTTTATGCCACTCCTGGCGCAAAAATTCAAGCAGCTCGACTTTGTGTGATGGCTTGTGGACATCCATCTTACTCTTGATCACATTCCAGAGGTTTTCAATGGGGTTCAGGTCTGGAGATGACAGGGTCTTGATCCGGTGGTCCTCCATCCACACCTTGATTGACCTGGCTGTGTGGCATGGAGCATTGTCCTGCTGGAAAAACCAATCCTCAGAGTTGGGGAACATTGTCAGAGCAGAAGGGAGCAAGTTTTCTTCCAGGACAACCTTGTACGTGGCTTGATTAATGCATCCTTCACAAAGACGAATTTGCCTGATTCCAGCCTTGCTGAAGCACCCCCAGATCATCACTGATCCTCAACCTGGTCATCTAATGGTTAGATGGAGACCTGGAGAGGCCTTCAAGCCACAGTGTCTCACACCCACTGTGAAATTTGGTGAAAGATCAGTGACAATTCCCCCACGATTGCCGTGATTCCCCGTGAATGCCCCCTTTTTTTACTGCAGCGAATGCACATCCACAGGAAAAAAACACATTATGAATTATCGAACGATGTGTGGTCTGGTCTGGAGAGGGCATATTATATATAGTTTTATAGATTATTCTGCTGATGGATGGCAGAAATTCGCAATTCATCTGCGCTTCACAGTTTTATTTTGATGTGGCCAGGGAGCGTAGAGTTGCCAAACCTTTATCTCCGGTGTAATTGGTTTGTTTCAGTTTGTGGGAGAGGTAACTGCATCACAATAATAAAAACACCCTTGCGATTCAGACAAGACAAACAATGTCAACATTTATAATATTACAATATTATATTATTAAAATTCATAGACTCAACTGTGATTCAGGCAATGCCTTTTTAAACTGTCAATGTCATAATAATATTGTAATATATATATATATTTTTTTTTTATGTGGATTGACGACAGCAGCCATGCTTCGGATCATTTGTGAGTAACTCTTAGGGAGTTAGAGGTCCTCAGGAGGTCTTCTAAGCTGTAGTGGGTTTAGGAGCTACTTTTAGTGTTAAAATGCTTCATGAATTACTCTTAGATGAAAATTTTAAGAGTCCTAAAATTAGGAGTGACACGCCCCCAATTTTTAAGAGTTGCTCCTAAATTTCCATATTAGGAGGTACTTTTACCCTTAAGATTTTTTGTGAATACAGGCCCAGGTTTCTCCATGCAGAGGGAATTACCCAGCTGTTAAGAGGCCGCAAAGTCATGTGCCACATGGTATTTCTATGGCCCTGCTTGACAATCAGATATGAAGCTTGTTTGGAATGTCATTAACAGCGATTGGTAGGAGTGACGACAGCAAATAAAACCATGATTAAATTTGGTGCTATGGATGGATTTCAGTACTCATCTCAGAGCCTATTGCACAGGGATAGTGCCAGGAAAGGTGCCATTTGCTGTCTCTGAGAGCATGCCAGTCCCTCTTGATCACAGGCACACAGATAGCACATGGTGGACTTTTGTATGAATGTTTTATACATGTCAGGTTCAGCTGCATGCAGGGTTCTAAACCAATTGCTGAAAATGGTAACACTTTACATTAAGGTTCCATTCACTAACATTAGTTAATGCATCATTTATCATAGTTCATAATTGTTCATTGTAACTTCAAGTTAGTTCATTTCTTTCTTTTTCTTAGTGGTGGCTCAGCGGTTAAGGCTCTGGGTTACTGACCAGAAGGTTGGGGGTTCAAGCCCCAGCACTGCCAAGATGCCACTGTTGGGCCCTTGAGCAAGGCCCTTCACCCTATCTGCTCCAGGGGCGCCATATCATGGCTGACCCTGCACTCTGACCCCAGCTTAGCTGGGATATGTGAATAAAATTATTTCACTGTATATATGCAAAAAATTTATAATGTGTGACAATAATAAAGGCTTTCTTCTTTTTAAAGGGAGAAATTGTTAAAAAAAATATGTGCTCAGTGATATCATAAAATTGCAGTCAAGCTGCAAAAGAACGCAAAAGTATAATTCAAAGTCTAATAAATTATTCTATCTTCGTGATTGTTATGAAAGCATACGATAAGGTTTGGTGAGAAACAAACCAAAATATAATGCATTATTTAGTGAAAATGTACACTGACGTTTGATCCCCTGTGTGCGTTCATGATAGGGCACGAGAGCAACAGTTCACACAGCCCCCTTGCGACATTGGGGTGTTCAAGCAAAAACTCATTTTGTTTATCTTAAACAGGTCCGCCACAGCAATAGTGACAACAGAACACAACACAGCTGCACACAAAACAGAGAATAGAACTTACTAAACATGTCTGAAGAGTTTGTAGTCAGTGAATTGATGCATTTCTATGCCCAGCCTTATTTTTTTGAGCGGAGTACTTGAAAATCAAACAGAAACATAGAGGAGGCTACAGGCAGCCACAGTCACACCATGTACAAACTTGATGGCAAATGACATGCGCTAAAAGGCATATTTTCTATTTTCTATATTTTCTAAGAGTTTTTGTCTTAACCAGCAGAGACGAGCAATGGTACATTCTATCGATCGCTTGTTCTCTATTTTCGGCATAGCTCGGGGAACTCCGTCCACTGTGAACCAGCACTGGTCCAAAAAATAAGGCTGGGCATAGAAATGACTGAACTAATCCTTTAACATATACAACTTTTGATTAAAAAAATAAATTATTATATGTTGAAATCAATATTAACAAATATTGATAAATGCTGTAAAAGTATTGTTCATTGTTAGCTCATGTTAACTAAAGTTGTTAACTAATGTTAACAAATGGAACCTTATTGTAAAGTGTTTCCCTGAAACTAATCACAAAATCACATTCATATCGTTCCAAACCTGTATGACTTTCTTTTTTCCATGGAAGACAAAAGACGTTATTTTGCAGAAAGTCGTGGTTGCTCTTTTCCATACAATGAAAGTGAAAAAAGTGACAAAAACGCACCATTAAAGTAGTCTGTATGACCCATGCCCTAAATTGTCTGAGGCCATACAATTGCTTTGTGTGAGAAACAGACCAAAATTAAAATAGCAGAAAATCTTCCCCTCCGCCGGAGCTTTCAAATCTAATTGATCTAGTTCAAATATGCTGCATCAAAACACGTTGCACCAGGTTTGATGAGAATGTATGACGACTGGTAACAAGACACACAAAAACGAATGATGTTTAATATCACTGAAGTCAAACATGGCATGACATGTCTTGAAGTGCCAAATTTGAATGTAGGTGTCGTGGAAATTCTAAATCTGACTTGAATCCCTCATTGGTATCCCAGATACCTTAATGCTATGTTCCATTAAAGTCGGATGTGGGATATTCCTGCTTGATATCTCCAATCTCCGACCATAAAGGCATTGCCATTGCCAGATGCTCGGAAGATGACGTGTAAGGAAACAAAACTGTAATGCTCCAGTTAGCTTAGTAGGGGTTCGACTGTCACCAGAAATGTCTCCTAGCAACCTATATGATAAACAATGCTACAGCACTAGCATTTGTGCTACATGTGTACGATTATCAAAAGAGAGTGTAACTCACCATGTTTTGAATACCTGTCTCTTCAAACATTGGTTAAACAAGCTTTAATATCATGTAATGTAGTAACTTTGACTCATTTATCGATATTATTTAATAAAAGTTAATGTTTATCACTTATTTTGTACATCTCCCTGGGTGCTGACATGTTTGCATGACGTCATGCACCTGCATCACGGCGAAATCATAGTTGAAAATTTTCACGCGAGTTTACAAATTTTAATTCAGACTTCAAGTGGCATTCCATTGCACTTTTACTAATAGAAAGTTGTAAAATCTGACTTTCCAAGTTGAATGGAATGCAGCTTTAAGCCCTGAATGACGTGAATGGGAATTAGCTGTTGGCCTCAAAGTAGGTGGAGCTCCAGGTCATACCTATGATGACGTGGACCAATGGCAGTAAGGTGTTAAGCTGCCGGTAAGAAGTTTTCCTAAAAGTTTGCCCTGGCAAGCTGTTACCAACCACCGAAACAAACTCAAAAACACCTTCTTTTTGCACAGATTTCCTTCTAAATGACGAAACACCTGTTCTTTCTTCGAGTCTTAGATGGTTCGAGTTCCTCAATTCACAGCTAAGTATTATTCTCCAGACATTATTACTTAATCACAAAAAGACAGTTTGTTCTCATAAAAATGTATTATTTATTCCCTTACATACTTAGCCCAAAAACTTCCCATCAAATATGCCAAAAAATAAAATAAAATAAAATAATGACATTTGAAAGCTGCAAAATAACTCCTTTTGTGTTTCATGGAAGAAAGAAAAACATATGGGTTGGAACAACATGAGAGTGAGCAAATTATGAACTATTTGGATGAACTATCCCTATTATGGAAAGCAAGATTTTCATAGCTAACCACACTGCCTATTTTAGCTTTTTGCTTTTATTATATAATAAGTAGACTTTAGAAGAGTCCCTTTAAAGTGAAACTAAAACGTGCACAGCATACAGACCACAGTGTATCTAGATATAAGCAGGGTTGGGGAGTAACGGAATACATGTAATGGGATTACGTATATAAAATACAAAATATAAGTAACTGTATTCCACTACAGTTACAATTTATATCATTGGTAATTAGAATACAGTTACATTCAAAAAGTATTTTGATTACTGAAGAGATTACTTTGCATTTTATTGTCATTTGTTTCATTTAATATTTAGTCCTTTCAGATGGAAAACATTTATACATATAAATGATGCGATCCAAAGTGCATTTGAACAGCGGTGAAACACTTTCTTATGATGTGTTACATCCATACAAGCAGACAGAGAAGTAAGTTTGGAGCAGAAGAAATAGAAATAAACCATGTGCAAACTGTCAGCTTTACGCTAAGCTAAAATTTTTATCAAGAAAATTCACGTTAGATCATAATTTCTTTTTTTCTAGTAAGACCTTTGATATTAGGGCAAAAATCAGATTCTTGATAATAATTTTTGTATTGTTTTCCTGTAAAAATATCTAAAAATCCTTAAAACAAGATCAGTTTGATATATCTTGTTTTAGAAACAACACTGCATAAGATATTTCGTTTTTTCAGAGAAAGTATTTTTAACATGTGTATTTTGTCTTACTGTACTGGCAGAGTTTTATAGTCAAAACAAGTGAAAAAATCTACCAGTGCTGAAGAAGTAATCCAAAGTATTTAGAATACGTTACTGACCTTGAGTAATCTAATGGAATATGTTACAAATTACATTTTACAGCATGTATTCTGTAATCTGTAGTGGAATACATATCAAAAGTAACCCTCCCAACCCTGGATATAAGTAACAGCACTGAATATATTGCTGTCAGCTTTGAAGTTCCAGCATTTTAGATGATGTATCTCAGAAAGAATGTGTTTTACCATTGACGTGTGACGTGATTTACCAAAGGATGCAGATCTGTCGGATTCAGCTGACAGCACTGTAAACAGCTTGATAATCTGACAGATGGTTTCTGTACTGGGGAAAATTCTACCAATTTTCCAATTATCTACGATCATTATAGTATAGGAAATTGGTTTCTGTTCATAAAAATTACCCATAATGAAAACTAACAGCATTCTCACTAATAAGGACTACTTATCTTTTAATTAATTATAGTACAGGTTAATTTACATAAAAAGAAGACCATGTACTTGTCACAGATGTGGCTCACAATAAAGCTGTGTCCAATATATACTGCATTTGATTAAGAATGTACTTCTCAGCTGGTAAAAAAAAGTTCTTTAGGTATGCTGGAGGATTATGAATACATTTCCGAAAAAAAAATAAAAATAAATAAATACATAAAAATTGTGCATTGAGCATTGTCTAGTGACTTGAACATATGACGTTATAACAACAACTGAACAATGTATTTACTCTGGCTTTGTTGAACAAGTACAATTAACCACAAGGAACAAATTTCTTGGTATATAGCACTTACAGTTGAAAAGAGCCACCTGACTTGCAGTTCTCTCCTTTTTAAAATGTATCCTTTTGAATCTGATATGTGCAATCCTCAACTGCTGTGGGATTATGTGATAATAAAGTGTCCAGTGGATGCGCACTTCATAATCTCGACAAATGTTGTAGAGCATCTGGGTATTTCTCATCCACTGTTTTATGAATACTGAGGATTCGGACATGTTACTCAATTGACGTACTGCTTTTGTCATACTATATAGTCGGAAGTTTGCATATTCAGACACGGGGTATGTGTTAAACTAATGCTATTTCAAGTTTACTACAATGATTTAGACCAGTGTTTTTTAACTAGCGGGTCTGTTCTGATAGGGTCTCGAAAACCACGGAAAAACGTTACCAAATACAAATACCAACATGAACAACACTCATTCTCGAAAACCAGAAACAAAACTATGCAAGGTTAAAGAAAATACGATCCAGACTATGTTAAATATGGGTTTAATTGCAAAGAGGATAAACATGGTTTATGCCAACCCGATCTCATGACAAGTCATAATAATAGTATGCGTTGGCAAAATTGCACAAGTTGGATTGTACAAAATATACAAGTTTTACTCCCATAGAGAAAAATAAATGAACCGATGAACTGTATTGAAGTGTTTTCCATTCAAATTAAGTTTAACCTTAAACCGTGTGAATTATTATGAGTTGTCATGAGACTGTGTTGTTTTTGCCGACCACAATTTTGTGCAGTGAATTGGCTGTCAACATGATCACACGGTAAGACAGCATGTTTTTCCAAGAGTTCCAGTACCCAAGGATCAGCCAAATTATACAAATCACTAATAAGCAGCACCTCCTTTTAGAAATTATTTTATCAGCTCCTGCATGTTTTCTTGCCTTTTGGCGTGACCGGAAGCGTGTAGCTTCAGCAGCATGAGAGACCCGGATTCGGATAATGTGTTGAAACCGGGAAGTAATCACGTTTGCATAATCAGTGACGACCATGATTCGAAGGCTGCATTTTCCCCTCTTACATTATATTTTTACTCCACTGATGCTTAGGTTTGATGCTTGGGTTGGGGGGTAACATATGTTCATAACATATGCATTCCTCTTCACTGTATTACAGCATGTACAACTGAAAACAACTCACTTCACAACTCACTTTTGGTGTCCCTCTGTGGACATTACACCAACAAAAGTTACCGCTTTTGCCACTGGGGGAAGTGTTTAGAATTTCAGTAAACACAGACCAATTTTAGCTAAAGAAAAGTTAACCTACTGTTTCTGATGTTACTGTGAGATCAGTCTGTGGCTGTAGAGGGCATGAAACCATTTAAATTCAAGAGAGATTTAGAGGCCATTCATATGTGTTCTTGCGTTCACAAACGGAATGTAATAGAATGAATGGATGGGTCTCAAGACACATTTTCAGTAATTTTTTCCTCATTAATAAAGTTGAACTCCTAAACACAAGAACTGTAATTTTGTAAAATATGTAGGAAATCATGACCACTCACATAAAAATGAAGACTCCAGTCATATCAGTAACCTTATAAAAGCTGTTTTATTCTACATGGAGAGGGTCTGCACATGGGGGCTGCCATTTTAGAATCACATGACCAGCCGAATACTACTCGCTTAATCTCAGTAACTGTCCTGTTATTTGACACTTTCACTCATGGATTAAAGTAATCATGGCTGACTGTGAATACTAAATTTCTACAATGGCATCTGGAACTGAAAACTATTGATTTTAAATGATGCTGCATCCAAGCCGCTAGGTGTCAGTCCAAAATGACACAAAGACAAAAGTTACTGAGTGCACCTTTAACTTGACATGGCGTCTTAAAAACATGACGCTCATGGAAGGGAATGCTGAAAAATAGCTATACGTGTCACTATGGTCAAAGACATCATCTTGTGCATACACATACATAGACGCAGAAAAAAAAAAAAAGCACAGACGACCGTTACAACAAGCCCTGTGTGAACAAGCCCTTAGAAACCATTTACAAAAATGTATGTATTTACAACATTTTAAATGTTTCTACTTTATATTATTAATATTGCATATATCTGGACCTATGCAGTTTTTGGCAGTTTGTTCTAACTGGAAAAAAACACATTCGTTCTATTATTCTTCTCTGTATAAATATAAAGGCCACCGCAGGAGTAATAATATCATGGTTTGGTTAAATTCAGTATGCAGTGGAGATGGTAAAAATCTAGTTCCCTCTCAGAGCACAAGTAAAGAGAGATCAAACGACTATTTGGCAGGTAGACTGGTTTAGAAATAGACACACAAACAGAGTGATTCACTCGAAGGTGTCTCACAAACAGAGAAAAGCAGAGCAAACAAACCCTCTACCAGCCACGTTCAGCTCCCTGCATCTTTTCCATGCACCAAATTTCTCTTTCTACACACTGCCTCTACTAACTGCAGGTTCATAAATGAGAGGAAACAAGGGAACAATAGCATATCTTTTGTTTGGATCTTTCATTTGGTGAAAACACGTAATAACTTTCATAACTTCATTTCCCTTTTGTGATCTGATTAGTTTGCAGTGCAAATCAGAAACATTTGGCATATTTCAGAAATACAACAGCTAAAGGACACTGTGAATAGAGGAGACAGAACATGTATAATTAGGAATATTATCTATCCATTTTTGTTCTTTTTTTTGTTTTTTGTTTTTTGTAATATATATATATATATATATTTTCATTTACAAAATGCTTCTATTTTTGTGGATCTCGACTAAATATATTGTATATGTATTAAATAAAAGTTAATTTTTAGTTTTTTTTTTAAAATGTCCTTTATATTTTGTCAATATTTCTGTCATGTCATTTTTTTTTAAATTTTATATATATATATATATATATATATATATATATATATATATATATATATATTTATCCCCTTTTCTCCCCAATTTGGAATGCCCAATTCCCACTAATTAGTAGGTCCTCGTGGTGGCGCAGTTACTCACCTCAATCCGGGTGGCGGAGGACAAGTCTCAAGCCTCCGCTTCTGAGACTGTCAATCTGCGCATCTTATCACGTGGCTCGTCGTGCATGACACCACGGAGACTCTGCATGTGGAGGCTCATGCTACCCTCCGCGATCCACGCACAACTTACCACACGCCTATATACTTACACACGTGTGCTATATACTTTTCTAAACAATTGTACAATTGCATGATTTTAATTTGGTGGATAAGTAAATGGATAAAGAAAAATCCATAGACTTTGAAGGAGGGACCCAAGTCATATCTAGGGACTAGAATATCATAGATACTTGGGGGGGGGGGGGGTGTTAGTAAGAAAGTAGGAACCACAATATATAATAGCAAAATAAAAGTAGCAGTGCAGGTGCATCGTAATTACGTACTCACTAAAAATCTCCATGCACAGGGCAGTTTTGTCCTTCATTGCATTTCAAGTTGCTCATGCATTCCAGTGTAAGAGCAGCTTATTTCATACACTATGTGTAGGACAGGAGGCTCAATTTACACTCACACCCAGAGCCTGATTTTCAATTACCAAAACACACACTGGTGAGAACTAGAGGAGGGTTCTGCTTCAATGGCTTTCCAAAATTGTGTTCCAAACCCCTATTTTTTCAAATAGAATGGAATTTTGTTTTAGGCGTTTGTGATGTGGGGATAGAAAACAAACTGTATTTGGACTAAAATAGATGGGATATTTTGACTAGCCCGAGGACAATTTTATATCATTAGTATCCATAGGCAATCATATGTAAAGTGTGGTACTCACACACATACATTTTGAATACACCAACATCAAAGTATTGACAGCTTCTAAAATGTATACACTTTAACTTTAGTGATGTACAAATTAATTGTTGAGGATCATAGAATACTGAATTAATGGATTTTATTTGACGCCATTACATTTATTTACTGAAGTTAACGTAGTTACCTACAGTTATTTCACATTATAAAGGTACTGTATATTGAATTGATTGATTGGAATTAATTGATTGATTTTATTTTAAATATGTTTAACACCACATTAACACAATTACCTACAGTAATTTTGAATGATACTGTATACTGAATATAATTTTTTATAATAAGTGATCTTAATTAAATATGTTTAATGGCCTTAAATTTATTTTTCTAAGTTAATGCTATTTCCTACAGTAATTTAAACATTATAAAGGTATATTAAACTTGTGGAATTCATTGACTGATTTTATTTTATTTATATTAATTAAGATTAATGATGGTTTGATCTGGTTTGAAGTTACAATAATAAACAAACGTCTGTTTTAAGTAATAACACACAAATGATTGTATTGTTATTGTACATATTGAATACATCATTCAAACATTCACAGTGTAGGTTGGAAAAAGTATGTGAACCCCTAGGCTAATGACGTCAACAAAAGCTAATTTGAGCCAGGAGTTGGCAAACCAGGCATCCAATTAATTAAACGAGACTGGAGGTGTGGGTTAGAGCTCCTTTGTCTTATAAAAAACACTCAGACCTATTATCAAGAATTGTTGCTTTTCACAAAGCTGGAAAGGGTTACAAAGTTATCTCGAAGAGCATAGATATTCATATTTCCACAGTAAGACAAATTTTCTATAAATGGAGACAATTTAGATCTGTGGCTACTCTCCCTAGAAGTGGCCGTCTAGCCAAGATTACTTGAAGGACATGCCGCAGAATGCTCAATGAGGTAAAAAAAGAACCCTAGAGTGACAGCTAAAGACTTGAAGGAATCATTGGAACTGGTTAACATCTCTGTTCATGAGTCTACTATAGGGAAAATATCAAACGGGCATGGCGTCAATGGCAGGACGCCACAAAGAAAGCCGCTGCTTTCCAACAAATACATTGCTGCATGCCTGAAGTTTGCCAAAGACCAACTTGACACTCCATGACTTTACTGGGAAAATGTTTTGTGGACTGATGAAACTAAGGTTGTTTGGGAAGAACACGCAGCATTATGTATGGCATAAAAATGGCACCGCATACCAACATGAAAGCATCATCCCAACGGTAAATTACGGCGGAGGGAGTATCATGATTTGGGGCTGCTTTGCTGCTTTGGGGCCTGGACCGCTTGCCATCATCGAGTTGGGTGATGCAGCAGGACAATAACCCTAAACATTGAAGTAAATCCACTACAGAATGGCTTCAAAAAAAGAAAATTCACCTTTTGGAGTGGCCCAGTCAGAGCCCAGACCTCAGCCCAATAGAGAAGCTTTGAAATGACCTCAAGAGAGCTGTTCACACCAGACATCCTAAAAATATGGCTGAGCTAAAGCAGTTCTGTAAGGAAAAATTCCTTCTGAACATTGTGCAGGTCTTATCCACAGCTACTAGAAAAGCTTGGTTGAAGTTATTGCTGCTAAAGGAGGATCAACCAGTTAAATCCAAGGGTTCAATTACTTTTTCCACAGCACTGTGAATGTTTAATGGGATGTGTTCAATAAAGACATGAGAGATTATAATTGTTTGTGTGTTGTTAGCTTAAGCACATTTTGTTTGTCTATACTTCTGACTTTGAAGAAGATCAGGGTTCTTTTTCTTGCCACTGTATTTATTAAACATATGTACATCTCTTAAGTAAAAGTTGTACAAGCTGTCAATATATTGATATTTTACATTTCAGTGTCTGTCCAAATGTGAAAAGTATGTTAACAGTTTAGGTATAAATACAGTACATATGACAGCTAACGAGAACAACCTGGATTGGAAGAATGTGTGTGTGTATTTATGTGATGTGCTTGCAGTGTCACTTTTTATTATGGAAAGTACTTTTAAATACAAAACCTGACACTGACCTTTACCATTAATCAACGATCATATCCAACCTCAAAACAAGAAGCTTGACATTTAAGTGAAGGCACTGCACTTTCAACAATGGCCCTCTGGGATGTGCACCAGATTGTGATTTGGACACTTGGAGTATAATTTAAAGGTAGAGCGGTTAGTGAGACAATAGCCTACTGTTGATAGATGAGGTGCTTCGTTTATTTGTGTTATGTTTCTACTTTATTGGGAGGCGTGAAATATGGATTGTGGTACAGCCTACATGTCCAGGCGGTTGTGCTGTTGTCTGTAGACAAGATCAAACTTGCAATTTTATTTTTGCGCTAACAACATTGAAATTGATAATGAGCTGCTAAAAACAGCAGTAATGAAATCGTAACATTGGAGATTTGCTTGATTATGATCAGTAGCTGATCCTGGCATAGGTGATATAGGCAGGCAACGCTCTCTGGGGAGGCACGACAGGGAACCTGATCGAATGCCCCTGCACAGAGCTTGCAAGATCGTGATAAGAGAATGGTGCCCGAATAGCGCCATCCCTCCCCTGGCTCACGATGGGTGAATGGTGCCCCAAATTGTGCCACCCTGCCCCAATTTCGCAAGATCCCGATGGGAGAGAGGTGCCCCAAATCATGCCACCCCACCCCCACACAGAGCTTGCAAGATTGCGATGGGGGAAAGGTGCCCCGAGTTGTTCCTGACAGGCTACTCAGCCTAAAAGGCTCTAAATGGTTAGGATTATAGATGTTCATAATGCATTCTTACATTTTGAATAAACATAAGATAACCATAATCAACAGTATAGGTACACCGTGACACAGGATCGACTCAGTGGTCTTGAGAAAATACAGTACGTATCAACCATGTGATTGCTGGGCAGATTTGACATAGTCATTGATGATTTTGCATAAATGAAAACTAGGAGGGGAGGGTCAAATTTGAAATTAGGAATTATGTGTAATAGCACAAGCAGCAATCTGTAAATATTCTGCCATGCCATGTCTCGCCTAGGGCACCAAGTAAGCCAGAACCGCCACTGCTTATGATAGCATCTAAAATACAGTACATCAGCAATATGTAAAATTAGATGTAAAATACATCCAAAATACATTGCAAGCTAATTTTAATGTGTTAAACGCTGCAGTGTGATGGTTGGCTGGTTTATTTGAACTGATAGCAACTAATTAGCTCTCCACATGTCAGACTAATGATAATCATGATCTATCAATATACCATGTTTGTATGAAAAAAGAAAATTTTTGTCACTTACACTCTGCTTTTGAAAACAAGCTCTTTAGAGGAATGTTTTGGCTTTAACACAAATTAAGCTTTTTGATGCCGTCAATTTTCACAGAAAATAAGTCTTATGCTTATGCATTTACAATGGAAGTCTATGGGGTAATGAAATAAACATTAAAATACACATACTGTTTATTTTAAACCCTCCGAATTCCTTGCCCCATAGGCTTCCATTGTAAGTTGCAGTGAAAAGATGATTTTTATTTGTTTTTACAAACTGAGGGATGAGTCCAAATAATTTTCTGTGGTAATCACACGGGAAATTGATGTGTTGCTTCCGAAAGTTCGTGCACCCTGAAATCAAGTAACCTTAGTAACCATACAGCCCAGTTACTAACAAGTGGAATCCCCCACTATACATGTTTGCATCTTTTTAAGCTAGAACACATTTTCGTCTAGCGCTGCTGATATCGTGTTGCTCGTGCAACTTCTGAGACACGGGTTCTGGTCCAGGAACCAGGAAGTAATCGTGTTCACATAAACAATGGTTAGCACGATTTGGAGGTTGCATTTTCGCTCTAAAATTATATTTTTACTCGATTAAGGGTTAGGTTTAGGGTTGGGGTTTGGGTTATGATGTATGATTAATAAAATATGCATTCGTGTTGACTGTATTACATAATTTTTCAACTACAAAAAAAAACAAAAACAAAAAACAGCTAAGTTTTGGCGCCACTTTGTGGACATTTCACATGGAAACTGCTCACACGTGCCCATACGGTAAACAACACTTCCAGTTTTGGCCACTGGGAGCCTTGATTCCAATTTAGGTGAAAGCAGTGATCACTAGCAATTTTTTGACCTATCGCTGAATTCACAGTGGGATCAGTCTAAATCAACAGCATGCCACAGAAGCTGTCAATAGAGCTTACCTTGAATTAAACCTGTAACATTCCTGTAATTCACAATGTAGAAACACAATATTTAGAAAGACCCAAATTTGTATAACATATTAATGTATCAGCCAAAATCCTGACTGGCAGCGCAATCTGTGCTTTAGGGGCTTATCCAGAGGAATAGTTTGTCTGCATGAGCTTTATGATTCACATTCGCTCTTGTAAGGTAGGGCTTAACTCTGAGGGTAGGCGTTATGGGGGCGTAAGTTCATATAGGTCAAA
Organism: Myxocyprinus asiaticus; assembly: GCF_019703515.2. Taxonomy (NCBI): domain Eukaryota; kingdom Metazoa; phylum Chordata; class Actinopteri; order Cypriniformes; family Catostomidae; genus Myxocyprinus; species Myxocyprinus asiaticus. The sequence continues at coordinate 8,046,710 of NC_059346.1, read as the reverse complement.
AACAGCTCTTTCAAAACGTATGCTTCAGTGAAAACCGTAAAGCACAATACCACTAAGAGCAGAGAGAGAAGTTGTGATAAATTTGCACAGGATTTTCGGAGCAAGGTCTAAAAATGTAGGAAGACTGAGGGGCACAATGTACACTGAATGAGAAGATGTCAAAGAGAGGGGAAAGTTACACAGAAATGCAGAATCATAAAGCTTTTATCTTGTTCTCTCTGTCTCTAATCCCGTGATAGATTTTAGGAACAGTTTTTCAGACAGCAGATCAGCAGTCCTTTGTGAATGTTTGACAAAACTGCAGACGTCCCGTTCCACCCAGAATCAAACTTCTGTCATCCTACAATTTTGAGGACGAAAACTAGCAAAAGAGAATCTCATTTCATTAATTTCTTCCTGAGTCAGATTCTGCATGTTACTATGAATCCATGTGGCTATAGTCCTTACTATGTCAGATATCACTGCATGTCTAAAGGGTAACTTAAAACTTATCAGTGTAGATATTAATTGTACTATACGTAATATTTCATTCCACAGCATTCTGAGTGGGTTAAAACTGCTGTTAGCAATTTGTTGCAATCTGTAGCAAAATGTCCCTACTACCTAACAGATATCACTGAATTAGTTGTCTTGAAAAATCACACTCTCCATGTCCAAAAATGCATACTTCCCTACTGTAAAGTATGCCAAAAGCAGTATGTCGGTTGAGTAGTATTTGCGAATCCTCAGGATTCAAGCATAAGTGCTAAAAGTACCAAGAAAGTTGTTCCTTGTTAAATTGTACTTGTTTAACAAAATCAGAGTAGATTATTTTCGCAGGATTGTTACTACATCAAATATTTGGTTCACAGGAAAATGCCCACAAGTATGTCTGGGAATGTATTCATACTGCTCACCTGAATGCCTAAAGAATGTATTTTATTAACAGCTGAGGTGTACTTTATCAAATGCAGTACATACACTGCTGTTCAAAAGTTTGGGGTCACTTGACTGAGGCGTATTCTTAAATGTTTCAAATGAGTTTTGTAGACAAAAATATAATTGTGACAACATATTAATTGATTTCATTACAAAAGTAAAATTGTATTTAAAATGGATGACTTTGACTGAATAATAAAGAAAAGCAGCCAATAAGTGCCAGGCATAGATGAGAACTCCTTCAATACTGTTTAAAAAGAATCCCAGGGTGATTCCTCAAGAAGTTGGCTGAGAAAATGCCAAGAGTAAATTTCTGCAAATTCTAGGCAAAGGGTGGCTACTTTGAAGATGCTAAAATATAACATAGTTTTGATTTATTTTGGATTTTTATAGTCACAACATAATTCCCAGTTCCATTTCTTTTATTACATAGTTTAGATGACTTTACTATTACTCTAAAATGTGAAAAAAAAATAAAAATAAAAAAAATAAAAATACAAATAAAATAAAGAATAAGTAAGTGAGCCTAAACTTTTGACCGGTAGTGTATACTGACTGTGCGCAAATAGAAAACAATTTTTTTGACCATGCCCCACGTGTTAGCCAACCAAGAAACTTGGAGGCAGCTCTCTGCCAGTGGCATAAGTTTATGGTGGGACATCCTTGTATGTTTGAGAAACTTCTTTGGGAACAGTCATTACTTTTGCATTTCCATTTATTTAGGTTTATAGCATTAATAAAAACTCTATAACTTTTGCATGATATGCACAAGGATACCAGAAAGCAATGTGACGTAACTATCCACGAAGTAGCTACTGTTTACATAAAGGAAATTAGAGGTGCAAAAATTGCTAGTATGCTTTTGCTATTTACCATATTTATTTTATTTTTGGGCATTGCCTTTACTCGACAGATAGTAGAAAGTGTTAAAAATATATATATTTTGGAGAAAAACTGGCAAAACTCAAACTTGTTTAATCTGAACAGAAATGTAAAGTATTTAAAGAAATGTTCTGGGTTCAAAACAATTTAAGCTCAGCTAACAACATTTGTGGTGTAAAGTTGATGGGCTGGTTTGAGTATTTTTGTAACTGCTGGTCTCCTGGGATTTTCACACACAACAGTCTGTAGAATTTACTCCTAATGGTGCCAAAAACAAAATAAAAACATCAATTGAGTGGCAGTTCTGGATGGAAATGCCTTGTTGATGAGAGAAGTCAACAGAGAATGGCCAGACTGGTTAGAACTGACAAAGTTTACAGTAACTCAGATAACCGCTCTGTACAATTGTGGTGAGAAAAATAGCATCTCAGAATGGTATTCTCAGATGCGGTGCCAAAACTGCACCAACCCACATCTCAGAATAGCCAACAAGGTTTTCTGCTGTTGTAGCCCATCCACCTCAAGGTTCGATGTGTTGTGCATTCTGAGATGCTATTCTGCTTACTACAATTATACAGAGGGGTTATCTGAGTTACCATAGCCTTTCTGTCAGCTCATACCAGTCTGGCCATTCTCCGTTGACCTCTCTCATCAACAAGGTGTTTCCATCTGGTCATGAATATCCCCCATACCAAATTTGGGGGGGACATAATTATTTTTTTGTCTGATTACTCTCTTACTGCTGATTCAGCTCGGTATGCCTCTTTAGCACTTCTACAGCTTGTGGATTCATATCTTGTGACGTATCTGTGTGGCGTGGAGATCGAAAGGGCGCCTGTTGAAGCCCAGCTCCAGGCAAGCTGTAAACAATTTAGAAGTTGCAACGAACATCGTATCCGAACTATAGGGTTGCGTCTTCAACATCAAGTCCTGAGGGTACCTGAGCTGTTTGAAAACAGCACACCTATAGTTAAAAAGAAAACCTACACTTGTGAGCTGAATCTAAACTCAGCTTGTCTCTTTACCATTCATTGAGCATGAGTGGTGCAGTGTGTTAAGCACTAAACTATAATTCTTAAAGTCATGGGTTTGAATCCCTACCTAAGCAGGTTGTTTGGTTTGATTTCACTTTTACTGGAGTCTTTGTACTGTGCTTATTGAATGATTGCAGGGCTAATTGAATTTTGATTTTCATCTTTGTTGTAAAGTTTCTTCAATATGAAATTGATCATGGTAACAGCTGTGTTTGGCTGTGCTTACTGTAAGCATGGTATGACACTGGTAGCTGTTAACCACTAGGCAGCGTGGTTCAGGGGATTGTGCATAGAGCTATAATACAGAAAATTACAGGTTCAAACCCTGCTTGGGATGATTTGAATACCAGTGTGCATTTGCAAAATACACCATAGTCACTCTGAGGGTCCTGTAGGCAATTAGGAGACATGGCTCCTTGCAGCTATATTTATTATTGTTATAGCTAGGAGTCTATGGCAGCCCTATGAACCATACATAGGAAAATGGTTAAATATGGCACAATGATAGGAGTAGGCATGAATAGTCCCCATAGCATATTTGGGGTCTCTAGGACAAACTCTATAGCGACACCACCAGTTCAAAATTAACTTTTCTTTTGCAGATATCTTTTGAACCATTTGACCTACAAAGAAAATAATTTTTGCATCTGATTACTCTCCTCCTGATGATCCCAATGGACACATTACATTAAAACGCCCATTACAGTGGCCACCATCTTAGATTATGATGTTTACAGTTTAACATTTTCACATCCTTTAAACTTGGTCTGATTTTCCTAAACAATGGCTCAAAATAATCTCCAGACCGAGCCACACAGATTTGACTTCACTTCAATGTTATTTTTGCAATCATGAAGTTAACGAAGTCGATGTGAAATAGGATTTAGGGTTAGATCTCAGCAACACATTGTCCTATCAAAACAAAACTTGGCATGCTTCATTAGGACCATGATCTAAAGGTATATGCACAGTTTGGAGACAGCGCCACCTATGGGTCAAAAAATATAAAAAATTGCTATTTTTGCTTGTAACGTTTGAACCGTATGTCCTAATCATGAGATTTGTGTCTATGAATTCTGTGGGTCATGAGGATTCCAACGATACCAATTGTCCCCATATCAGCCGTACTGCCTCTCCGCCATATTGAATTTTATTAAAATGCTAAATATCGATTTGAATGAAAATTGGCATGTGTCTTTGACATCATGTCCTGAGGGTACTTAAGCAGTTTGGAGACAGCGCCACATAGTGGTCAAAATTCTTATTCAATTTAGGCCAAACATTTGATGTATCATTGCTTCCTGATTCTAAGTTTTCAGAAAATGCAGAGAACTTTCACAATGTATTTATTTTATTTAAAACCTTCTAACTCGCAG